>NC_052637.1:33408271-34050963 GCF_016161935.1 Mauremys reevesii | reverse complement strand
CTAAAATCTCTAATAGTATTTTACTGTCCCTGAGTACAATAATCTCATTGTTTGAATGCTCTCCACTTTGATGAAGAATACAAAAAAGGGGAATCAATTACTTGTTTCTATAGATGATAAAATGAATTAATTTGCTCTCCATTCAGAGAAGCCATTGGTGTAGATTTTGATCTAAAATATACTAGGCTGTGTTGCGATAATTGGGCCTAGGCATTTATCCTAATTGGGAGCTGAACTGTAAAATATGGTCTTAAATTCATAAGATGTCACAATAACTTATACCAACAAATGCTGATGGAAAAAAGTGCAAAAGCAAGACAAAAAACCTGAATTACTCCACACAAAGCCCTACTGATATCACTCAAGGACTGTGTTGAGACAATACCTGCGAACCAAGAGAATTTTGGGACCAGAAGTTAATGGACAAAAGGGAAACTGACTGGAGGAATTCCTTTGCCCTTCTCCAGGAATTCCCCCAGTCAGTTTGCCCATTCCTGGCCCCAAATGCCCCTGAAAGTGCGGTGAAGGGTGAAACAGCCCACCCCCTGCTCTGCTTCAAGGACTGGATCCTTCTCTCAGGAATTCCGAAGGTCACTGCATCATTGTTGGAGTCCAAACCTCAGGAGGGTCACCAGCTCATTACTGCCACATGAGCAGAGACTCAGATCTTTCTTTGTCTCCCCTTCCATTGTGTGCTCCTTTCTGAAGCACCATTTTTCCTTCTGTTCTCACTCTCTTTCAGCTTTTCATCCGATCTCACCCTGAGGTCAGCTCTACCACACGGCACCAGCATAATGAGAGGACGCAGTCCATCCAGGTCTATTTAGCTGGAGAGACTGGTAAAGGAGAGAGACCACGTCAGTCAAATGACATCCCAGAACCCACACCAGTAAGTGAACTGGAGCCCACTGCACTTGACGCATTATTAATCATTCCTCACAACCTCTCTGCAGTTTAATCTGTTAACCTATTTTTGTTATTCCCTCAGACCTACTTTACAAAATTTCATTAGTATTGACATCCATTGTTGTGTTCTAATTGTTCTTATTTTCACTGAATGCATCTTTAGTTAATTGGCAGTCTACAATAGGATCTCCAAGTAAATTCTGAGAGAACCGTCTTGGGGTTTGCATCTCCCCTTGTTATTCATGGCAGTGCATCACATGCAATTCCTTCTTGGAGGCTTGACGTTGCTCCTATTGAGTAAAGTGTCAAATCTCCTCTTGATTTCAATGTACAGAGGATCCAGCCATTGCTCAAAGAGACTGTTGGCTAAATTCAACTCTAGTGTAAGTAGGCATAACTCCAGAAAGGTGAAAGGTTGCACCAACTGAATCAGGCCCTGTCTCCATTAAGGTGAAATTCACCCCTGTGCAGAGGGGTGGACAAGATCACTGCATATCTTTTGACAGCTTAAGTGGGATTTACAGTGTTGCCTAGACCTTTTGCTGAGCTTTGGCACAAGAAAGAAGATGGTGTGCAGAGATTTTTAGTTACTCATTTTCCATTTCCAAGGTGACTCCAACTGTAAGGAATGGTCCTTATTTTCATACATAGCACAAAAGTGCCAAGTGGCCTGCCCTACCTATTTTGGCAGACTTTTTCAAAACATGTCTCTCCCTACATAAATTGACTTTGACTGAAATGGCTATCAGGAGGAAGAAAATAGAGGTGATTCAAGAGCTGAAAGAAGGTAAATCCCATGAGGGGACGCAGGCTTGTCTGAGGAGCTTGATAAAGCTGCATCCGTGTCCTATAGAGTCACTTATACTGATTGCATATAAAGAAATGCTCAGGAACAATCAGCATCTGCTTACAATGAACAGTGCCATTGTTTCTATCATATTCAAACCAAACAAAAGCCCTTAAAATGTAGTACGTGCAGAATAGTATCATTACTGAAGGGGATTACAAAATGGTTACTACAGTTTTAGCTAAGATGATCAAGTGGTATACATGGGGCCAGATGTTCAAAAGAGCTATGCTCCCATTTAGGTACCTAAATGAAGTAGCCTGGTTTTCAGAAGTACTCAGCACCCACTGGCTACCATTGCTCTCCGTGACAATTGGTGGATGCTAAGCACTTCTGACAATTGTATTATATTAGCCATCATAGAAATTGAGAGTGATATAGAACAGCTGAGAGCATGAATGGATGCAAAAACATGGCCAAACAGCTTGGTTATAGGGCTGAAAAATAACATCACATTGAAATTGGTAGATGAACAAGTAAAATGTTTAGAAAAGAAAGATGTTGATCTGGAAAACAAAGCAAGCAGCAGCATCTTGAAAAATATTGGATGGGGCTAGGAGGGGAAAAAAAAAAAAGCAAATGAAAAGGGAACCGAGCTGCTTCAGAGGGTACTTCAACTTATCTCAAGTGAGAAAATGAAGAGTCCTTTTAAAAAGCAAAAACAGTGTATTAAGTTAGGCATATGTTAAAACAAGAATAAATGGGAAAAGACCAATTATAATGGAGCTTCATAATTATTTCAATAAGAATAGAATATTACAAAAGTACAGACATGCAAAACATTCTTAATGAAGAGGAAGAGGTCCATATTTTTAAGTGGTCACCATAGAAACTGAAGAAAGAATGATCTGTAACTACAATCCTGAAATGGAAAAAAAATGGAGTGGAAGATCAGTCTAAAAATGTTTGTGGTCCACAGAAGGAAGGATTTTTACAACTGCAGATGGGTCTGAATCAAAAGTCTGATCTAAAACACCCACAGGGACTGTGACACACTCTTTGAAACAGGAGAAAACTTGAATCCGTATCAAAATGTTGCAGCTTGTGACTATTTCTTTTTGAACAGATCCTTACACTCTTGGGCCAGGTAATTCCCAAGAATGAAACTTAAGGGGAGAAGACTCCAATTTAGCATCCAATATCAACTGGCTCCTTTTATCTCTCTCATACCAGAAATTCTTGATATAGGGACACTCCCCAAACATAGGACCTAATGTAGCACCAAGGAAGTTACATTTCTAGCAATGGTCAGCATTTCTGAGGTCCATTATCATTAGCCTATATGGAGACCAGTATATTAAAAAAGAGTGTCTTTTGGTGAATAAGCAGTCATCTCGGGTCAATAGTTGCTTTTTACAAACATTAGATACAATGGTATTCCATTGAGTCAGAGATAGTTGTGTATCCAAATCTATATTCCAAGTAGCTCTCAAATTATTAATCTTTGGTAGAGTTTTTTGTGCCAGAAAAATTGTAAAAGGATACCACTGGCCAAGTAAATCCAGAAAGTTTCCTCCAAACTAATAAAAGTTCTGGAGCTCTCAGTGCATACGGTCCAAATAGATTTCCAAGTAAATGCTTTAATTGGAGATATTTCCATGCTCTGGAGCAGGGCAAGCCAAACTGAAGATCTACAAATGGTTGAAATTTATCATGGTCAATTAGCTGCGACACAGTCACAATTCCTGTCTCCATCCAGTTCCTCCATATCAAGGTTTTGCCACCAATTTTAAAATAAGATTGTGCCGTAGGACCACCTCTTCATGGAAGAATGGTTTGGAGTAGAACTTTCTAGCCAAGTTTGACCAAGCTTGCTTTACAGCCGCTATGGCAACGTGTCCCCATTTTGAACAACGTGAAATGGAATCAACTTCACTTTTAAAAAAAAATCCTCAGCAGAACATGTTGAGTTGGTAGAAAGTAGCAGAACAACAGAAGCTGCTCCTCTGTCCCTGCAGAAACCATTGGCCAACCATGAAATGATTCCCTCTTACTCCCCTGTATGTGCTCATAGGGCACCAATGGCCTTGTCCATACGTTAAAAAAAAATGCTTCAGAGTGTTCCTTAATGACACTGGAATTCTCACAGATACAAGATAGGACTTTACCAATGTTTTAGAGCACAACTTATAAAAGACCAGCAACCCCAGCAAAAGCAATGGGTGAAATCCAGGCCCTGTTAAAGTCAATAGCAAAACTCCCATTGACCTTAGAAGGGCCAGTATTTCACCTACTGTCCAGAGAAAATACCAGGATACAAACAAAACAAAAAAGAATGATGAGGGCCAGATTTGCAAAAGGATTTAGATGCCTAAACATGCAAAAGGGAGTTTACATGAGCGGTTAAGCAGTTTAGATGCTTAACTCCCATTTGCATCCTTAGGCATTTAAATACTTTTGAAAATATGACCTTTACACATCTATTTGGAAGGAAAGAATACTCAAGGAAAAGTAATTCCATGTATTAGTCTTTTCTCAAATAAAATTCTTAACTGATTGCTTGGCGAAAATGATGAATGACATCAGGAATCATAACATTCAAAAACCAGTAGAAGAACATGTCAGTCTCTCTGGTCACTCAATAACAGACCTCAAAGTGGCAATTCTCCAACAAAAAACTTCAAAAACAGACTCCAACGTGAAGCTGCAGAACCGGAATTAATTTGCAATCTGGATACCATCCGATTAGGCCTGTATAAAGACTGGGAGTGGTTGGGTCATTACAAAACCTAAACTTAATTTCCTCAGTACTAATTTCTCCCTACTGTTATTCACACCTTCTTGTCAACTGTCTGTAATGGGCCACTCTCTTACACTTCAAAAGTTATTTTTCCTCCCTTGGTATCCTGCTGTTAATTGATTTATTTCATTAGACTGACCTCACACTTGGTAAAGCAACCCCCATCCTTTCATGTATTTACACCCGCTCCTGCATCATGCGTCCAATGCTTCATGCATCCAATTCTAGCCCACTAAAGCTTATGCCCAAATAAATTTGTTAGTCTCTAAGGTGCCACAAGGACTCCCCATTGTTTTTGCTGATACAGATTAACACAGCTACCACCTTGATACTTGGGATTGAGTACATCTGAGATATCAGCAGGATCAGAGAGGCAAGGCAAATTCAGTCCCAGGCGACAGCTCCCCTGCCAGCATGGGAAGTGGGAGTTGGGGGGAGCAGCCTTAGGCATGGGCGAACTGGGCAAAGGCTGGAGCACCTTGATAAATGGATCTCCTTTGGAGCAGGGGTGCCCCTCACCCCACTGCTCTGCAGCCCTGGAGCCGCACATGGCCAGTTCTCATGCGCAGAACAGGGGTGGAGTGAGAAAGGGGGGCGCTGATGTCAGTGTACCCCCTTTCCCTCACGTCCGCAGAGCAGGGATGGGGAGACAACAGAGTTCAGGAGTGGGACGGACCTTCTGATGGCTGCTGCTGTATCTGAACAAGCAGCGTTCAGACTGGTAAGTGCTGATTTACCTAAAGGGGCAGCACGTCTGCGCATGCGTCCGTCTCTCACACACACACACACTCTCCCTCCCCCACCAGTACATGTGTATTATTGTTGTTACTTCCTGTAATGCACATATATTCTCTGTAATTTTATTCTTTCAAAGTGCTATTTTAGTTTTTTGACTTATCTATGCATTTCATCATTTTATTTCTCTCTCATGCTTAAATTTAATTCTAGTGAATTCTAAAATGCCTAAACCTGTCCTGGCTGGAGTAATTATTATTACTTTTATTATCATAAAGTGCTTTGTCATTCGTTATTTAAAGTGGTACCATCAAATAGTAGTATCCTTCTAGAATGTAACTTTAGCGTGTACTAACTTTACCACTGCCAGTTTAAAAACACATTAGCTAAACATATAACTTTAGACACTGTGAAGATGAAGGTTGCTTATTTTCAAATTGTATTTTTAGTTATATCTGTAAAATAACTTACAATTTGCATGAAAATAAATGCAGTTCTAACTATGATACCAATAGCAATAATGGAGTCAAATATTAGTGAGTCACATACATGATTGTGATCGGTAAACATAAATGCCAAAATAATTAGAAAAATAAATTCCATTTCTTCATAAAGGAGAAAAGAAACCTTAGTCACATGTTAAAATTTAACTATTTTTTTAGTGGAGTGAAAAACAAATTGACTAAAATAGAGTAGATAATGGCAGTAACACAGAATGCGTCTGTTAGAGAAAGTAAGCAGATTTTAATTTATCTCTACTAAAGATAGCGTACAAAGTATCAAACGTGTGTTTCTGATATCTGTGTTAAAGCTCAAGGCTTGGGATTGGGAATATCTTGCTGTATTATCTCCTGATTGTTCTAAATTTACATATAAACTTTAAATGTTTAATTGGAGTTTGCATATATTTTTTCTTTCTTTATATAACAATTAGATACAGTGCTCCTGTCAGCTAATTCCTTAATTACTATTTGCAAAAAACCCTAGAGTTTTCAGGTGCCTAAGCAGTCCCTAGAATCATGGTTTAAATTTCCTCCCACCCCTCCAAAATCTGAAATGGTGCTCTAGTGAGCCAGGAATGGCCTGACGGCTGCAGGAGGGCCATGGGTTCCGGCAAGATGCAGACCCCGTATGACAGCGTGAAACCTGCCTTGAGCCACATGCTGAGCACCAGGCAGCACAAGCCACAGCAGCAGCACAAAAGAAAGGGTGGCAACGCACCATATACCATGCCACCCTTACTTCTGCACTGCTGCTGGCATTGCCTTCAGAGCTGGGCACTCAGCCAGTACCCACCGGTATCAGGCCACCCTGCCAGTGTTTAATTTGTGCCAAGCTGATCTCTGGCATCTTTTTCAATGCAAATTAAACACTGGGGGAGGCAGTGGGGTCCATAGGTGAAGCGGGGAACCCCAGGGAGCCCGTGGGGTCCAGGGATGATGGGGGAAGCGCCAAAATACAAGTTCGCCCAGGGTGCTATTTTCCCTATGGCCTAGGAAGAATGAAGAACCATAAGGAGCAGAAGTGAGGCTGGGGGCTGACGTGAGGATGGTGGGGGCTGATGGGGCTGTATTGATGGTGGGTTCTGAGCAGATGTGGGAGTACTGGGTAACACTAATTGTTCCTTGAACATATCCTGGGGATGAGTTCAAAATAATCAAGAGACTGACCTAACATCCCCCCCTCCAATATATATTTTTTTTAATGTCATGATTTTGGGGGGTCCGACTCATGATTTTTGATCGCTTAAATTTGGCAATACTGATATATTTTTGCACCCTCCAGTAGTGCATAAAACAACATGACTAACATCTGTCACATGTTTGTTCTCTCATTTTGTTCCTGGGGGAGAAGTATGTGCAGTGGAGTGTTTTGTTTTAGACTTTAATATTTATAGACACACACTGCTATATCCTGAGAACAGGCAGGTTGAATAAATGTGCCTTGCACTCGGAGCAGAAAGCGGCGAGGTTTGTGATGGTCCTTAATTTCTGTGGGAGTTCATTCCACGGTCTTTGGCTAGCCCTCAAGAAAGCTGTCTCCTACATGTTTGAATTCTGGAATGTTTGTGACAGTGCAGTGGTTTGAGATGTGCCATGCTAGAAACAACAGACCCACATAGGGATGTATTTTTTTGGTGTGGAGATTTAATTTATTTGTCCTTTGTACTGCTATTGTATGTTTGTAAAGTGTTAGATAAATAGAGCTGGGTTGAGATTTTTTTGGCAAATAGTAAATTTAACAAAAATGCAGTTTCAGGGTGATTGAAACGATTCATGAATTTGGGTCAAATTCAAACAGTTTTGTTGTAAAACATCACTTCTTTGGACTAACAATAGTTTCAGTTTTTTTTACTTCAGGGGAAAAAAAAACTGGAAAAAAAATCAGTTTTAGTTTGAAATTTATTCCTTTCTTTCCCCCCACCCCCTCCTCACTCCCTGATTCTCCCCCCTCCTCCGATTTTTCAGTTTGGCCATCAAACCAAAAAGTCCATGATTTGTTCAGCTCTCTATATAAGCCAGTTGCAGTGGAAGTTGACCCTATAAAAGAATTTCCTCAACAATTATTCTCATAATTCCTTAGGACATGGTGTTGTACAAAAATACTTCAGGTTTCATTTTAGACTCCAACAATTCCAGAAGATATTACCCAATCTTTTAAAAATCATGCCTGTCAAAAAATAGCATATTTTAAAGGCAGAAATTAAACCGCTACAGCTAGAAGAGATCCTGGACTAAAAAAATTATAAAAAATTAATTGGGACCATTCTATTAATGCACAGTCTATTACATCACCCAGAATATCTGGGAAGCCCTTAAACTTATTTGTAGGGAATATTAATAACACTCATTTCAGCAAAAGAAGCATAGCAGCTCAGAGACAGACAAAATAATTATTCTGATCAAAAAGACAGTTGAAAGAATTCTACAGGGAAACCAAAAAAACCCTGACACACTGAAACAAATGCTGGGAAAGTGACAGGTGTTTTGAAACCAAGCAACACAAAATGTCAATAGGAAACTACATAACTCTAGGGCAGAAATCTACAAGAATAAGAAATGTAATTTATTCATTTGGCAATTAAAAAAAATAGGATAGAGGAAAGCAAAACATTTACTTTGCAAATAAAAATACAACCAAGACCATACTTCTGATAAAATGAAACCTTTTAAAAAAAATCTCTATGCTCCTGAAATGGATAGGAAGGAGCAGAGAGCACCAAATGGTCCCTGCTAAATAAAACTAATTGCTATTATTAAGTACAGAGAAAGGGTTTATTCGTCAAGGGGATATCTAACAGGAAAGTGATTACAACTATAAGCAAGCTAGCAACTATACAAAAACCCATTCCACAAGTTCCCGTAGGTGTTGGACAAAGTGGCTATTCATCTTAGACCCTATCCTGCCAATATTCACTCAATTTCATACTGTGTGGTGTCAGTAATTATTAATTAGTCCAACCAGATTCCTTCTGAGACTGCAAAAGTAGTGTCAACAGCCTGAAATCCATCAAGTATATCTGAAACTTTTAAAAATTGCTTTTGTAAAAGGGTCTCTGGACCTACTTCCCTTCAACATCCAGTGAAAACTGACTCAATCCACTGCCACACACCCGTCTTCAGTCAATTACTCCACCCATTCCCCCTTAACTCTAGGTTTCTAGACAGTTTTAGATGGTTATTGTTTTTGAATAGCATAACAAGAACCAAGTTTGCCATCACTTCACTTTCAACATTTTGGAGTATTTAAAGATTTTATTCGCAGATTTAAATTGGAGCCTTATGTTTATGGGATCAGATAATCTTTCAGAGAAATTCTGTGGTTACATAAGTCTTCAGGACAAGTTCAAAAACAGTAAAACTCAGGCATGAGGAAAAACCCCTGCTGAGTTGTAAGCCTGCCCCTGTCATTGCAATATCAGCGCCATTAATATTGTCGACTACAGAAATGAGAAACAATGAAATATTTAAACTTGACTACGGGTAGATAACAGTCTTCCAAAAAGCCAGTTATTAAAGAAGTCTGTCCTAAGTGGTTCTCTGCAAGTAAAAACATTCTGCTAATAATTTCAGTCATTTCCAGAGCACACCTTCTGTGATCAGTTTATTAAAACAGCTCTGGGAACAGGCAGTGGCTCACATGTTGCCTCCCACTGTGCTGGAGAGATGAACAACAGAGAGAAAAGGGAATGAAATGCTTCAAACCCAACAGAAAAGGGGAGTTGAACTGATGCGCCATTAGTCTTCCCAATCCACAACCACGTGGAAGCCCACTGGAGCAAACATAGCATGAAAACTGTTGGGGCCCTGCAGGTATGGGGCATAAGATGGGGAGAGATGGGAGAAGTTGATCAGTGGCTGCTGCATGGTCAGAGATAAAGAACAAACATATCTACTTATAATATCACCAGATAAGTCATGCAACCTTCCCTCTGTCTGTAGAAGCAATAGTATCCTAAACCATGTTATGCTAGACAAGCACAGGCTACTTCATGTACTAAAATTTTGGCATACAAAATAAAATACTAAAAAGATAAACAAGGCAGATTTCTCACATAGGATCTGGGACCTGTCAATTTATATTTAATGATAAGGGCAAATTAAGAAGAGATTTTAGAAGAGGTATGGACAGTGTATTCTAACTCCTACAGTTGAGAACAATGGACATGCAAATCAACATCAACAACCATGCTTTCTGAGGCGTGCCTGGGGAGATGGAGATCAAAGTGGCCTGTGAAATGCTGGATTTCAAGACAGAAAAGGGGTGAAGGAGAACCAGAAAAGATTAGAGTTCTTGTATGGGAGACATTGTCCTTTACCTCCAGATGATACTCCTTGATAAAAACACTCCTTGTGGAAGTGTCAAAGTAGCCTCACCCTGATATAATTTGAATAGTAGGTCAGATGAGGAAGGAGAGCGCGCTCTCTGGACATAGCAAGGGAGGACTGTCAGTCTGGCTAGGAAGAGGTCAGAGAAGGAATTGCTTTCTAGAGACTGAATAATTTCCCTTTTGTTCTTTCTAAAACTAGGGAAGATAAACCTACAAATAAAATCCCATGGATTACAGATTAATTAATGGCTCTATTTGAGACAGATATTTGTTTTGGTTTACACACTATTAAATACCCCATACGAGTAAAAGCTTCCTACATGCCAAATAGCCCCATGTCTCTCTGGAATCACTCGTAAAAGCCTCACCCTAACTTGTACAAAGCAGATGGGGAACAAAGTCAGAGACTGTGTCCCTCACATGCGGTGTTCGTTTACTTGTTTGTTTGCTTTAATAAATGAAGATTGCTTTTCCAGGCACTGACGTTGTTTTACGTTTCTGCAGTTTTCTTCCCCCACATCTCAAAGACTCCAGATTATCAGAGCAATTATGATTTTAGTATTTGTTTCATCATGAATACTTCTTAAATATTAACATCCAGCCAAGTATCTGCATACTGTTCACTGAATTTGCCCACATGGTATGAGCTAAATAACTAAACCATCCACATCAATACCCAGAAAGTATCACATCTTTAAAACAAATTAATTTATGTAGGAACACTTAATCCTTAGTGTCAAGCCATGCCAATTTCCCCCCCTTTAGTAATTTAAAATATAATTTCCCCTGTGGGTTTAAAAGCCCTGAGATATGATGCTGTTCCATACAGCATATCTGCCTGGAAAGAAGGACACATTTCACAGGTCTTCAAAATAAATTGCCAGTGAATGTAATGAAGCCCTATTGGATACCTTCACCATGGCTCTAACTATTTATTATCAAGAGTAAGTCAGATTCAGATGCTAATTCAGGAAGCAAAGTCACAGACTAAACCATAATAAGGATATTCATAAAGCACAAGGAAAAACACATTTTGAAGGAAGCTAAAAGGATGACACGATACTTGCTCTGAGGGCCAGGTGGCCTAGGGTTGGCGCACCTGACCTCCACCCTCTGTCTCTTTCTCAAAGAGATGGTAGTGATGCCCGACCCCAAGCCAGGCGTGTTCCCCCTCCCCCACATTTGGGCCTTTGTTCTGAAGTGGGGGATGGTAAAGGGACCCAGGCCCTCCCTAACCACTGGGTCCCAGACCTGGTCCCTGTGAGAAGTAACATTAGCAGATTCTTCCCTGCTGAGAGATTGCCATCCTAGGCTACTTCCTATCTATGTGCGCCTCCAGTCTGGGGCATGGCCCCTATAGTCCAAACAGTCATTAGAATCACAACAAATCCAAAGGAGCAGGCCCTGCAGGACCCACTGGTTCTCAAAGTGGGTGGCAGTTGCAGAAGGTACTTCCTGGGGCCTTACCCGCTCTGTGGTCCCCTCTCAGACTCCACCTTCCATCTGACTTCCCAGAGGAGGACTCCTGTTCACAACCCCTTGCCTGAGCTCCTTTTAAAGCAGGCCCAGAGGGGTGGGGCTACCTGCGTTCAGTACTGCCTTGTAATCCCTTCAAGCCAGTGTGAGATTTGTATACCCCATCCCAAGTGACTATTAGCCTGTGTCTTTTTTATGTTGAGAAAGCAGGCATTTTTAGAGCTTATTTCATCTGACAATCATAAGGCAACAGAAGTTGACATTAGGATGATTTTCTTTAGGTTGATATTAGAATTAGATATCCTCTTCGGAGCTTTTTCACCTAACCCACTTTGTGCTTCTTGTCCTTGCCAAAGAATCAGAATTTCAGAACTGCCTCTCCCCTATTCTTGTATGCCAAGGCCCCTCAAATTCAATGTTACACTGGTACCTTTTCTTTGTTCACAGTATGGGCAATAAAAGCAAGAATCAGGAAAACATTCAGAGTCTGATCCAACATCCATGGAAGTCAATGGGGACCTTTCATAACTTCCAAGAGCGTTGGATTAAGCCCTGAATTCTGCAAAACGTAGTTGCTAGCTCCACAGCATACCTCAGAGAAAACCCTTTATAAATTAAATTTATATTTTTATTCTAGGATTTCTAGTAGCTCTAATGAAGAAAATCCAAACCACCATTTGCAAATCTGTGTCCTTCTTGCCCAGTGAAAGGGAGTTGAGAAGGTCACAGATGTTTGCTAACACATTGTCACAATCACCTATGATGAGAAAGATCTACTACTCATCCTAAAGCATTAAATAATCCAGCCAATAGTGACTTAACCATCACTGCCTACTATTGGTCTCACAAACTACTTGCCAAGATCAAGCTTCCCAGTGTCTAAGAAAACTAATGAAGAATCTCACAAAGGTCAGCCTACAACACCACCTGTCTCCTATTAATATCCTCAATCCCCTACCAATCAGGCATCCAACAAGCATATGGAGTTCTTCTTGGATCAAATCCAAAGGTGAAGGATAATGGTGGCCAACTCAACTGATAGGCAGTATAGTCTTCACAAAAAGCCATGTAGTCCCACAGACATAATTATCTCCCCTATGCTGTTAAATATGTACATGACACCATTGTGGTATAGAGTGCAACATCATGAGCACTAGATGGTACCCAGCTCTACATTTCTCTAAATGTTACATACAAATAGCACTGTGCCCCAGCTATCTCAGTGTCTGGGTTACTGTTACCAGGGATGAAGACTAGTTGGTTCAAATGGAATCTGCTGTTGGGGGCGGGGGAGGGACGTACTTTGAAGAACTCACCTCACCCGTAACTTCACCCTTCCCTAATGACATTTTCTATTCAAAAGTTAAGGTTGTCTCCACCCGTATGAATTCTTCCCTATGATAACAGCAGCTTAGGATGCCCTTTTACGTATAGCAGCCCAGCAGACTGCACTCTCAGACTCACTCTGATTTGAACACAATGATCCAATCATTCATAATCTCTAGGCTTGATTATTTCAGGCCATTACACCAAAGAATGAGGCTTCTGATTAGAGCTGGTCATTGCAGCAGTTACCTGTAAATAATCAAATTTAAGGGTCTGTTCCCAATTTTCAGAGCCCTGCCTGGGATTGACCCAGTTTCTCTCTCTCACACACACACACACACACACCCCATGCAGGGCAGCTACATTCTACCAGAGCAATGGAATGGTCCACCAGAAAGGACAAACTGATTAACAGTTGTCTTGGCAGCTGGCCACAGCTGTGGAACGCACTCCCAGAAACCACAAATCTCATTGCCTTCAGAGCAAAAAGTAAAACTCATGCATTTGAATTAGCTTGCCCACAATAAACCAATTAAGTAATTAATTAAACAAAACAGATGTTTGGAAGGAAGGAAAATATCTCAAAGTACCTCAAATAAAATGTCTGAAAAAAATTTAAGGTATTTTAATATAATAAAGATGAAGGTGTAAATACCTAAACAGATCAATTGAGGCAGGCAGTTGTGATGAACTGAGCGTCTGCCTGTACAACTTATTAATTCTGTGTGAGAGTATGTACCCTGTGTGTCTGTGTCAGGTTGCAAACTTCAATTTGAATGTGCAGCCTTTTGCCCTCTTTATGGTCCATTTGCCTCCATGTTGTGTTGGGATTTCAACATCTGGTGGCAAAAGAACAATAAAGGGTAGCTGATTCTTAAGTACCCAGTCATTGGAAATCTATGCACTGTAGACAGAAGACTGTTCTCTGCCCAGAAGAACTGGTTTGGGAATGGGGATGGGGGGTGGGCGAGGACATGGAGGAGGGAAAAGAGTCACCTTGGCAACAAAGTCACCTGACACAAGACAGGCTCCTGTGGGGAAACTGGCAAGGGTGTCCCCTGGCACAAGATGGCAGAACATTTTAAAAGGCCAGATGCTGGTCTGCTTGGGGGCTAATTTTCCCCATTAGGGAAGGGAGAAACCACTTACCATGAAACAGCCTGCATGAGGCAGGAGAAACCCTGCCCACCTACCTGTCTTCCCAGACCCAGATTATGGTTTCCCCCAGAGCTCACAAGGCAAGCGTGAGCTAGAAAGTGAGGGACACTGTGGTTTCTGGGGTTCACTGTTTTGCATGATCCATACTCTCCTGTGCTTTACAGCATTAAGGGAAAAAGGGAGATAAAAATGTTAGACTGGGCAAAGTGTGAAGCAGTCAATATGCACACACACACACGCACCCCTGCTGTGTGCCTGTGAGAGAGTTAAACTGTAAGCCAGAAGCTTCACATCTTTGAGGTGGAGTTCTGTGAGAGGGGTGGGTTTAAGTTCTGAGGAGCCTGAAGGGTCAGCACTGTGCCCAAAAGGGGTAGGTGGCTGGACAGCAGGTTCCAACATTTCGGAGGGAGAAAGCCAGATAGAAGGTCTGTGTCCCAGGAGTATGCCTAGGGCCCCCAAAATTTGGAGTAATGGCTGGACTCCATTCAGGCCCTAGGAGCCTGAAACACCCCAGAAAATCCGAAGTGGCAAGGGCTTGGATTCCACTCACAGCAGTTTTAGAAGGTAGCTGGAAGGGGGTGCTCTCTAGGACACTGGTATACCCTGGATTGCCAAACAAAACCAAAATCTTTTATTACTGTATGCACACTGGATTATTTGTCTTTATAAATTGTCTATTTCAAACAGCATGTTAAGTCAGACCCCAATAATTTATTATCATTTAACAATATGTTGTTTAGCAGTAAAATATCTGCAGAAAGAGGCAGATGGTAATAAGGCTAATCAAAGTTGCCCACCTGGAAAATTGTAGTACTTGTTCAGTGTTAACACAATAGGCCTCATTTACCATAGTGGCACTGCATGAAAACAGGCTAGCATATAAACCATTATCTTTATTATGGCATCATTCCTGTTTGCAGCCTTTCAGTCTAAAGAATAACTACCCATGTAAGAGGAGCTCTCCAGTGTTCTATAGGAACTCTACCATAGTACTCCTCTAAGATGATTGCTACTGAATACTGAAATACTTCCTTGAGCTTCCCGCCACCCCCCCGCCAAGTGCTCTGAAATCAAAGAACAGAATAATAAATCAAGTTACCCAATGCATATCAACTTAATTAGAACACGAAATGAGCAATTCATGCTGTTAACTGGGTTCCTACAGCTCTGTACCTGCAGGTCACCATTCCATTAACTGATGGATGAAAGCCATTTACCAAGGCACAGACCCTCGTTAAAGGGAAACAGTCCCATGCCTCTGCTCCCCCTCCCCATCATTTCTACACTTGTGGAAGGCACAGGGCACCACACAAGGGGATCTCTTGTTCAGCTGTCTAAGTATTGAGGCCTAATTCCCAGCAGTACTTTTATCTACATTCCCTTGGCCCCACCAGCTACCCATCATGAGCGTGGCTTGTGGAGAGCAGGGAAATGAACATCTAATCAACTTCAGGGAACCTACAACACACACAATAGACATTCCAACAACCAGCTACATGTAAACCATTCTAACAGAAACCTAATGACATCTACCCCAATGGGCACCAGGCATACCAAAACGGATGGAAGAGGCTGACTGGATTCACTGAGTAACATTCAGACAAACAACTTGGACCAAGCCAGTTATCAAAGGAGGTTAAACGTCCAGGCACTTCATCAAGCAATTAGTGCTACACCCATGTGATTGACAAGGTGACACCAGGGCACCCCAAACATTCCTCAACAGCAACCACTACAAGCCAAGTATTGTTGCCTGGGTGCCTGGAAAGGAAAAGGCTCTCCTTCTCAGGTGGCCACCCCTTGTATACCTCCTTCTACTTTAGGGAGGGCTTTAGAGTGAGTCTGCTGTACATAACTACTAAAATCCCATCTCCCTGCATCACGATTATACAGTGCTTGGAGGGGCACGGAGTAAATCTGGAGCATACACACTGTCAGCCAATCAGAGATGGCTGTGAGGAGCCCATCCATCCCCCAGCACATTTAGCCAATCATTATCCCATGAGGACTGGCAAAGGAAGACATGGGGCTCCAAGCACTGTCAGTGGGCCAACGCAAATATAATTCCCTCCTAAAGAGGAACCATAATTTTTACAATAGGTACAATAAAAAGAAAAAGTGAAAACGAACACCACTTTAATTTGTTCCTGCTTATGCTAACCTATCTCATTCCGTGTTTTACATGGCACGATAAGTGATAGCAGACTGTTTGCTTACAACTAATGAGCCATTAAGTAGAATCCTAGAAGATAGCTAATAAGACACACTTCTCCAACTGACTTTATCGTTAGAGTAATTAATGAGATCCAGGTTTCCTTCTTTAGATAGGAAATGTGTATATGCTGTTCCAAGCTCTTGGCAAACATTTACTCCACAAACGTTTGTGTGTATTGCAAATCAATTTAGAAAAAAGAATCAGAGACAGTGCACATTTAAAAGATGTGATGTGTGCAGACCGGTCGTCATGTCTAATCTGAGGTCAAGTAAGTTTTGAGCTCTCTTTTATGACCCAGTATTGTTGAGGTAAATATTAGGCAAGGGCTGGAGTTATTATTCCTATGAGTACACCTCAAAAATTCTCAAGGAACTTTGAGGCATGAATAAGACAGTCTGATATCCAAAGAGCTTTGATGGTCATTCCCTGAGTATCAAAATGTTGATGGTAAAGGGGAAAGACGTACCTGCCTGCCACATTTTCTAGATTTCTTACACTGTCGCTCTATTGAAGACAGATTCTAATTCTAATCTTACTTTCACTTGTGTAAACGAGGAATAACTGCTCTGAAGGCAGCAGTAACACCTGCCTAAAGCCAGCATGAGATCAGAAGTAGATCCAGAGACTCCACAGAGACATGGCAATATTGCAAAAAAAAAAATTAAAAAATTGCAGTAACAGGTAAAATGTAGTACAGCCATTATTTCAGGAAATACTTCTGATACGAAAATGAATGCAAAGCTTGCAATTTAATCACCAACAATATGGTATTATACATATTATTTATATTGTAGTTATGCTAGGAGGGCCCCCCATCAGATATCAGGGCCTCTTTGTGCACTGTAAAAACAAGTAACGGAAAGACAGTCCCGTGAATGAGAGAGATCACAATTTAAGAGTATAACAAGATGCAACAGCTAGATACCAGACAAATAAAAATGAGATAGGGGACAAGTCTGAGTGGGTTTGTATAAATTGGTAGTCTTTGATCAAAGTAGTCTCAATTATCCACAGTATGAAATAAAACAATTTTGTTTAATAATTGCGTATGCAGCCCTTCCATTTGGAAATACATTTACTAAGGTTTGTTGCACTTTCCACTGGATTTCTTTTCTTTCGCATCCAGTTTGGAATATCTTGTTTTATTGTCATTCTGGGACCGGATCAACTAGAAATAATGACTAGATGCCACAGTAAATCATGATGGGACAGTAATGAACTTGTGGGTAATTAATCAGAGTGTCTGGCAAGAAACATGAAGTCTTACAAATGAACAGCTGTGGGGAAGGGGGAAATCACATATAAAGTAATGGGATGTGCGATCTATTGCTGCTGATGACTTCAGATGAGATTTATGTATTTAAATGTATATGGAGTGTAATAAAAGATCACCCCATCCAAAGTTTTAAGCACCCTTGCCACTAAAAATAAAATGCAATTGTCAACTTCCCAGATCAACTGAAATAAATTGACCCCACACTCAACTCCAAAGTTCCCAACCACTGCGACCCAGCACTACCCAATACCCATTTCCTTATGAGCAGCAGAGACACAGCACGGAGACAACCAATTATAGTTGCTCATTACAAGCCATATTGTGCCTCTTTAAGGAAGTCACTAAGATGGTATGAGTAACAAGGTAAAACATTTGTTTCCCATAGTATTGTCCAGTAAATAGGAACTTGTGATTTTGTCTAATAACACTTGTTTTTGTGCTAAGAAAAGTGTTAAGTTTTGTACTTCATTAGTTATGACAAGGTGGAAATCTGCAGTTTTCCCACAATCCCACCTAAAGTTTTAAAATGTCCTGAAATTCTTTAGGCGTGTGTATCTCCTCCTCTCTCTCCCCCCTAGAGAACTCCTCTTTACACACACTCATATAGCTTCTGATTTGCTCAGGCGGTGCTCCTGTTTGTATCTCACAAAGGAACCGAAACAATACCATCTGACTTACGTGACCCATCAGGCAGTTTGAGTAGCGAATTCCAGTTTCAAATACTGGACTCAGTGTTCCCAGTGAAGAATTTACAGGCAGTCCAAGTATTGCCATTTACCAATCACAGGTCCCCAAACCAGAGTTTCTGACCTCACTCAACTCCCATTGATTACCATGGAAGCTGAGGGTAGTCAATACCAGTCAGGAAGCTAAAAAAACCTCGTAGAAATGGGCATCAGATGCATATGGTTGTTACAGATAATAGGCCTGATTCTTGATTGCCTTGCACCTTGTGTAGTCATTTACTCCAAGACAAGAGGAATGCAAAGTACATATAAAGAGCTCTCAAAATCAGAATGATATTTTCCATCCACTTTACACTCTTTTTGCAAGTGCACAAGGTGCAAGCCAACGAAGAATCACTCCCATGTGTAAAATAGCTTATGCTACAAGACAACATCACAGATTTAATCAATCTGGAAGGATCCCCCAGTCAGCCATGTCAATATAATTTAGCCAACCAACATCAGAGTGCAACTAGTGGAAAAAGTCCTTTAAACCAACCTATAATCATTGCTTACCTTTGTAAGAGCCATTGCTGTGAGCCTGGCCTTCATACAGATTGCAATTCAGAGGAATCATAGGTTCTGTAGATGCTGGGCTTGGAGCTATAAAAATTCTGTGTGGATGCCAAATTAATCCTATAAAAATATGAAACATTATGTTTTATTAAATTGCAACACAACCATTTCCTTTGCCCCATGCCCTGTATAAAAATATTAAAAAAATAAATAGTGTTGTGTATATTTTGGATTTTTATTTTTTTGGAACATTTCTGTTTTTCCAAGAGAAAAATTATTGGCCTGCTGTTTTATGGTGCCAAGTACTTTCTAGATAGCCCGAAAAATACCCCACACCAAATAAAAATGGCAAGGTATAAAGTAGCTGAGAACATTCAGCAACCATGCAGGAAAAGTTTACCATCGTGCTTTAGTGGATCTGCCCCTATATGTGGATATATACATGTTGAGTTTTGGTGCCTTAAAACAATTTAAAATATACATGCTGCAGATATATTTTCCCAGCATGGGAATATTTTGACTTTTGTTCCTAGTGCAGTATGATTGCAATGCACCTCCTGGTCATGGGGACATTAATAATTTATTGAATGACTGATATATGAAATGAATTGTTGTATATTTCTATGGTTTCAAATCTGTTTGTTCTGCAAAGCCTTTTGTTCTAATATTTATAAGATGTCATGGTAAAATGTGTTTTACAGGGAGACATTAAAAGCATATCAGTCTTTTGTGAATAAACCATCACTTCAGAAATTACTTTTAACTACAACTAATACGGTAGCTTCAGGTTCCTATTGTGCTTTGGTGCTAGGAATTACTTAAAATAATTATTTAATTTGCTTCGTTTTTTGGTTTTCTTACAATATGGTATATCATAATTTCAACCCTAAGAGAAAAGTCCTGTAGAATTTAAATAAAAATGACAACCTCACTATAGGTTTATTTTACCCATGCTTCTGCAGAATTTCATAGAAATCTTATTCTCTGTTAAACCTTATAGATTTTAGAATCCCTTCTATAAAATCCCATTAGCTTAATCCCCATTGAATTCTATAGAATTTTTCAAATAAGGGAAGAAGGAAGGGGGATGATCCTTTTCTTTGTAAGCTTGTACTAAATATTTGTAGGTAATAGAAATCCTAACAGCCTAGATTCAAAATGAACAATAACACAACCTCTGTCACAATTATAGTGTTCAATACCAGACAAGATACAGAAATAAAAAGCCTACAGCTCAGTGTAGCCAATCCTTTCTCATGTATCAGCTCTGGGGAAGGCCTGAGAGAGAAATACAAGATACAAACTGAGGATGGGGTCCCAACAGGCTAGAGAAATAGGATTGTTTGCTGGTCTCACAGGAAAACAGAATTTAAAATATTGGGTCGGGTTCTCTTCTACCATGTACCTTGTGTAATCTTTTATACCAGTGCAGAATGAATGCAAAATGGGTGTAAAATGCTGTTGAATCAGAATGGTAGAATTTTCCACCTACATCATGACTGCAGGAGGGGCAAGGCAATAGAGGGCCAGGGCTATGGTATTTTGTTAATGGCAGTTTCACGAGTTTTCACCACAAAGCAAGAGATGAGTTTTGCCAGTAAACAACAGGGTCTTCTCATTTGTAACACTGAGAACTTGAGGATCATCGTGGGGAAGAAACAGCTGAAAGTCAAAGGATACATTTTGCCCGAGGTGATAAAATCCAATCTTTACCGCCCAGGGTACTCACACTACTAACAAGAAGAGCTTCAGGAAGGAGGAGGGGTGCCATGAGGATGGAGTAAAGTGGCAAAAAGTTTTGAGAAGCATATTCAAAAACTTAATTAGCTAGCCAGAATTGCCTCTGCTGCTTGGCAGGGAATGTTTTAAAAAATGTTTAAAACAAGATGTTTTAAAAGTTACACACTTTGTTTTTTGTGGAGGACAGGGAAAAGAAGGAGGAAGTTTTCAATGTGAGAGAAAGACTAGTTCGCCAAAACATACAGAAAAGGGCAAATGGCCAGCATCGATCCTCTTATAAATATGAACATGGGATGCAGAAGCTAATAAGGTTTATGCCATCAGTATTTTGCTCATCCTTCCAAGCTTTTCAGAGAGTGAGGCAGCACCCTACACTACTCAGAACAGCTAGGTTCATACCAAGGTTGTTTGGCTTTCACCTGCAATCAAATAGACAAAGAATCCAAAATAAATCATTAATTTTCAATCAGACTTATTTTGGTCAACATTTGTAAAGTATTGGCTATTCTTCCATACACTTAACTGCTCTGTATATTTCAACACAGCAAAATATACACATATAAATGAAAATTCTAATGCAATCATAACACAGACAAAGTGTGTGTACACATACGTACATACTGTGGAATGAGGGACAGATGATCCCAAAGCCATTTGACTTCTGTGAAGATCACTAGAGTCTAAGTAAAAATCAAATTCTGTTTGTGGACCATAAAGTGGCTAGATCCACCACAATAAACTTTTCCCTTCCAATAGTTTGCAAAGTTGAGGGTGCTCAGTGCTTCTCATGAGGTCACCAGCATCCTCTAGAAACAGTCATGGGATGGGTGGAGAAACATTTTCAAAAGGTACAAAGGGAAGTTAGGTGCCTCTCCCATGGAAAACCACTGGGACTTCAAAAGTATGAATGGCAGATAGAAGGTGAAGTGTTTCCCCTAAAACTCACCCCTGAACTCAGAAAAATTTGCCCTCCTGGAATTTGATGAGCCAGAAGCATTTTCTCATCATGGAAATGAATATTTGTATTTTGTGATACTGCTCTTGAAAGTTCAGTGAAAGCATGTTACTATAGTGACACAAAATTCAATAATAACTTTGTTTCATAATAATTCCTGAGTATTGGTACAAGCCACTGACCACTGGATTTCAATTTTCTTTGAGACTTTGCAGATAAAGAGCTGTAATTTTGTATCCCCTGCTGAAGCCTATAATATAAAAGGATGTTCTCTCTTGTATGTGTACATGTGGGTTTAGGACAGTGGATTATGTTAGAACTGCATGTCTAGAAGAAAGGGGTACCTCATCATATGTTAACATAATGAGACGTCATGCATTATAGTTGCTTGGTAGTATCCACATATTCTAAGAAAAAATATAGCAATATACATGTATTAATGATATATGCTTGTGACAATTCCATTCATTTACTTTTAAAATATTAAAGAGAAAATAAGCCATTGCTAGCACTGAAGATTTAAATAAATAAAATCATGTTGTTAATTACTAATAAACTAATGGCATATTCCCTTTGCTCCAAGAATCTCAATGTTTTCCAAATATGAACTAATTCTCAGGAGTCTTGTACTTGTTTTACAAATGCGTGAAATGAGTCACAAAGATAAAGTCACTGCTTGGATGAGTCAGGACAATAGACCTGGCTGGAATAGTGTGAGTTTAAAGCAGAAAAGCACACTCCATAATAACTCATTAATACAAAATTACTCATGAGTTAGAGATAGGAGAGGGTAAGAGATGAATAATTCACAGCATTTGGCGCATATTTTATCCCACTCCACACTGTTGTATCTACTGGTCAAATCCTGGCTTGACCTATTATGCTTTTGTCATTTTTGCAGTTATTGGTACTCCCAGAAGCCAGAGGATCCAATAATGGTGACTCATTTCATACTTAATTTAAATTGCATAGAGATAATTATCTGAGCAGATTTTCTTGATCTACTGCTGAAGGTTTAACTACAGGAAAAAAAGGACTTTATAAAAAGGCGCTATAAACATGTAAAGTATCATTATTCCTAATACACGCCATTATACTTGATGAGAAGTTATTGCTGTACTTAATGAGTATTACACTAAACTACTCTACTCACTCAAACTGTACTTACACTAATGGCAGACACTGGGGTCTCATCCACAAATGCTGTATTTAAACATTGGTAGCACTGACCCAACAATATTAGCTGGTACTGTACACTCCGATTTTGGGGAAGATCTAAATTAGAGTGATCAGAGAATCAAAACACCTAACCATTACAGTTTCTGATTACCTCTGTGTTCATAGGCATCACAACATTTCCAGACAGTTTCACTCACCCCTATTCAAGGGAAAGCTGCTATGTGAGGACTGAAGAGGAAAATGTCATGCTTTGTATGTAAATGATCACAAGTTCAAGTCCCACATACTTTTCAGAGAAGACTGATGGTCCCAGAGTTAGGGCTCTAGCCTTTGATTCAGGTGACGTGGGTTCAATTCCCTGCTCTCCCACAGACCTCCTGTATGATGTTGGGCAAGTCAGTCTCTCTTATAGGTATGCCACCAAGGCACAGAAAAGGATAACAATAAGAGCAGGATATTATCCAGTGCCTCTCATCAGTAGATCTCAGAGCCTTTTACAACGGAAGCAATGATCACTGAGGCAGAAAAATGAAGTGACTTGCAAAGCTCACCCAGCAGGTCAATGGCAGAGCAGGGAATAGAACCCTGGTGTTCTGTATTCCAGTGTAGTGCCCTCTCACTAGGCCACACTGCCTCTCCTGACCTCACAAGGATGTTGCGAGAATAAATATGTTTGACTGTGAGGTACTTATGATCCTGATTACAGTAGTACCTGGGGGACACCTTAGATAGAAAGAAAAAACCACCAAAACCAGGCATTATGGGTAGACATGCACTATGGGATTTTCACAAGCATTCCTGATTCCATTGCAAAATTCCCATTTGCTTCAGTGGGAGCAGAGTCAGGCCAATGATGATCACTTTTGAAACTCCTACCTATGGGGTCTGAGGAGTTTTGATTGAGCAAGGACCACAAGACTGAGCTGGCCCACAATTTGCTATGGGAGGCCCACCTTGTGTTCACCCTACATACACACACAGTCCCCTACATTGAATAGGGGCACTTGATCAGGAAAGGCCACATTCACCCTAAAATGCTCAAGCCTTGGAGAATATTTCCTGCCAATTACAAATTCACAGAAATAGAATATTTAAGTTAATAAATAGTGCATGAGAAGAGTGTGTTTCTAGGCTGATCCCGCAGCCTGCCTAGGAATAGACCCCATGGCACGGCAAGATTTGTTTAAGTTTGAACCAAACTCAGTGAAGTCAAAGGGAGTTTTGACAGAGAAGACTGTAGAATGAGACCCTAAGGACACAACCAGAATACTGATTCCAATACATGAACATTGGAAGGATCCAATGAGTTCAAATATTTGAAACTTTAGAAGGTCACATCTTCAGCATAACTCAACACAGCTCCATTGAAACTACACTGATTTACACCTGCTGAGAATGAGACATGGGATATTTTTAAGACTTAGTGGCAGGCTAGGGATGCAGGAAAAAAAATTAAATTGTGTAACCAATTTATTTTTTCATACCTCATTGTATCGTATTGTGTCACACAAGCTACTTATAATGGAAAATTATTCCCCAAAGCCTTTGATTCAAAGAGGAGTGTGTCTTTATCTTTTACTTCAAAACACTTTGTTTTGTATTAAAGGAGAAGTGCAGGCTTAACCTTATGAATATCAACTCATAAGTTTCTGACCATTGAGTCTAACAGAACAATGATTAGTATTGCTTTTATTTAAAAGGCGTATTTTAGAAGAAGAGCTTGGCTTCAAGACAGATTTTAAAAAATGAATACTATGTCGTTTTCAACCATCTTTTGAAGTTTCTGCATTGAATTAGGGAACTAACCAGTAAAAGATTTTCTGCAAAGATAAAATACTTTCAGACTAACGTTTGTGGGGCCTTTTAAAGAGAGTGTTTTGATATAGTGAAGAAAGTCTAACGATGCATATTGACATAAAATTTTATTTCTTAATCTGATAGTCATATGAAAAAATCCTCTGCAATAGATTTTTTTCTAAGTATGCATCCTATTAAATGCAATAGTGTACAGCTTGATAATGTCAGAACAGAAGGGCTGTTGGTCTGTAGAGCACTAAAATTGGAATCAAGAAATCGGACTTCTATTCCCAGCTTTGCCAGTGACATGCTGTGTCAAGTGGTCAAACCACTTGACTTCTCTGGGCCTCCGTTTTCACTCCCACCCTTTGTCTTGTCTGTTTTGCTAGTAAGCGCTTTGGGATAGGGTCTGTTTCCCCATGATGCATTTCTATGGTGCCCAGCATATTGGTGCCCTGATCTTGGTTGAGACCTGCATAAACTACAATAATATGTAAAAATACTATTATTGATTCATACCCATATTGCACAAGCGTAAATGGCCAGATAAGGTGCTAGGTTGTGGTAGCTGCTTTGGACCCAGGATATAAGAGACAAGGTTCGCGTGATATTTTATCTTTTATTAGACCATCTTCTGTTGGTGAGGGAGAGCAGCTCTGTGTAGCTCGAAAGCTTGTCTCCCGCCAACAGAAGTTGGCCCAAGAGAAGATATTACCTCTCCCACCTTCTCCCTCTAGATAAGGTTTAAGGCAGGGGGGAAAATCAGGCCCTTAATTTCCCTAAACTACTAATTGGCAATGCTTTCAGATGGCTTGCCGTCATGTTAATTTATGAACGCATACAATAGTAGTTTGGGATTTCCTGCTATTAATCCCCCCCTTGTCATCAAGGGGTTTCAGGCAATGTTTATTCAGGACATATTTGGGGCATCTACAGGCCAATTCCACCAGAAAAAGAGGAAAATTTCAGATTAATTGTAAGGCAAATTGCAGCACTAGCAAAAGTTTGTGAATAACTGAGTCTCAATACATATTCATCAGTGCATTTTTTAAAAAACTAAAACAAAAGAATAGTGCTGGCTCATCATGCTTACAGGAATAAGTAGATTGTATAAGTCAGAAATACTTAATTTAAGTCTTTGCAGACTCTACAGCATTAAAAGAAAGTGATTACAATTCAATAGATTTTCTAGGCATAGTACTGTACCTCACAGCAAGGCTGATTTGAAGACTATGCGCTGAAAAGATGAACATATTGAAAGTGTCAGGGCCGGATCCTCACAAGAACATAAGAATGGCCATACTGGGTCAGACCAATCATCCATCTAGCCCAGTATCCTGATTGTGGCCAATACCAGGTGCTTCAGAGATAATGAACAGAACAGGGCAATTAGCAAGTGATACATTCCTTGTCATCCAGTCTCAGCTTCTGGCAGTCAGAGATTTAGGGACACCGAGAGCAAGAGATTGTGTCTGTGAACATCTTGGCCAATAGTTTCAAACCTGCTGTCTAATAATTTCAGTGGGTGATCCCTGGTTTGTGTATTATGTGAAGAGGTAAATAACATTTCCCTATTCACTTTCTCCACACCATTCATGATTTTATAGACCTCTATCATATCCCCTCTTAGTCATCTCTTTTCTAAATGAACAGTCCCAGTCTTTTAAATCTCTTCTCAGATGGAAGCTGTTCCCTACCCCAATCACTTTTGTTGCCCTTCTCTGTACTATTTCCAATTCTAATCTCTTTTGTGATAGGGAGACCAGAACTGTATGCAGTATTCAAGGTGTGGGTGTACCATTGATTTATATAGGACCATTATGAATATCAGCAGATAGATTGGTTCAGAGTTTAGATATCAATGAAGCTATGTGGATATACACCATCTAAGTGTCTTGCATAGACTATTGCCATACAGGTAATTAAATTAACACTTATCGTGGGGCATTCAACAGTAGCATTCATCTACCAGAACCACATGGCTTTTAAGTTGTTTTTTATTTCAATACTCAAGCACTTCATCAAATTAATGAAACCAAGGAAAATGGATCATGTAATTCTCAATAGATGTAACAATGAAAATAGGAGCAAAGTTGGAAAAAAAATCAGGATTCAACTGAGTAACCCTTAATCATGCAAGTCCTCATAATATGACAGACTACTCACATGAGTAAGGTTGGAAGTACCAGATCTGTACCCCTACAATGAGCTCAATGCATGGGGAGGGAAGGGGAAGCATATCTGGAGTTTACTGCAGGATCAGGGTCTTCATTTGTAAAGCCATTACATTTAGATAAATGTTAGTTTTCCCAAGTGATCTTCATAGTTGGACTCAGCTGTAGGCTGACTACAAAATCATTTTTCCTTGATAAGTTCCGCCCCCACCTCCACCCAGAAGAGACTAAAGATCAAATTTTGCCCATTTGACTCATTATTTAATATCCCTGAAGTAGGTGAAACTATTGGGGAACATAAAGTAAGCAAGATTTGTTTTTAAAAGTCTATACCATTAGTCTGGCAGTCTAAAGGCTCAGTTTATTAGTATTGGGAAAAATGTTATAAAACCTAAGAGTCTTGAGAAATAATCAAGAATTTGCCTTGATGGGGGTGTTCTTCCTAAGCAACCTGTGTTTTTTACTCGTCTGCTTCCCCCTCCCCCACACCCGTACCAAGGGTTTCATCCAAAGTCTATTAAAGTTAGTCTTCATTGGAGTTTGAACCAGACCTAAAAGAGACTGAGCCCCATTGCCTTCAATCACAGAAAGTTTGGTACCCTTTTAAATTATTTAAAATTATCTATAGCTATGCAAAACTATCCCCACTTTGTAGATGAAAAACGTCCTCCCCCCAAGTACATTTTCTAGACTGTAATAACCTGCATGTATTTTAGAATTCCCCATGTTTCTCACACACATTTCTATAAAATTTGGCATCTATAATTTTTCTCTCCTCCCCGTCTCAGGACAGACAATGTCCTCTGAAGACCTCTTTAAAAATCCTTCTGCATGGTCTGATGTTATGGTATTACACGGGGGGAAACTAGAAACCACTATTCAAGAAAATGAAAAAGGTCTGGTTGAAGATGGAGGAAAGCAGCAAGAGAGGAGGAGAGGTAGAATATATAAGGCTTGGATTAACATGCAAGGTAATGACTACAGCATGACCCTATTGAAGTCAATGGGAGTCTTGTCATGGACGTCAAACCAGGCCAGAATTTCACCTCTATGCTTAGCCATGCAGCCAAGCTTTTTCTGAGGTACGCACATCATGAGCTTCCCAAATTATTTTTGACCCTACGTGAAGTACTTTTGTCTGATTAAGACTGAAATGATACTTTTGACCAACAGCTTTGTCCACAGCAGGGTCTTTCTGAGCTGTAATAGCTTTAATATCTCAAATGAGATCAGAATAGTTCCAGTGAGTACATCTCTGGAAACAGATGTGTTGACAAAAAACAATGATTAAATAGTTTCATTCTCATTTATTCAAGGCTGTAAAAGGGAATATATTCCCCACCCCCTCCCTGCGATCTTGGCTTATGATCATTCATAAATTTTACCACCACATCTATTTTCTAACCAGACAAGTATGAGTTGAATTGTATTCCACTTATTCCAGTACAGAATCTTTCCTACTAAGCATCTGAAAACCAGAGGGATATAATAATGACACCATTTAGCCAAGTCTTTACAGTGTTATGTCCAACTTGAGAACTCCTAAGAGCCTTATGTTCTGATAGGGTGAAGTGTTTCCTATAAAAGTGTCACACCAATGTTACATTATCTTCCACTTTAGCTCTTAGACTATTGAGAGTCCATGTAACTGATCTGATTTTCAGAGGTGCTAAACACAGTTATTCTTATGTTCAGTAGGAGCTGCAGGTACTCAGCAGATGTGAAGTCAGGCCACAAATTGTACATTACACTAGATCAAATATAGTTATTAGTCAGATCCGTGGCCTCTTTGGTACCAATCCAGCAGTATAAGGGGGTAGCCAGCATAACCGTCCAGCTATTGATTTCTCCCACATACAGAAATCTGAGTGGTATAGAACTGGTGCGAACCACATGGCCTGTGCATATTGTGCTGTGGTGATTTCTTTCTACTAGAACAGCCCCTTGAAGACCACTGCTGTTAAGTAAACTTTAGAGCTACCCTGAAGATGCTCTGAATTATGTCTGGGCCCAACCGGACCTCAGCATCCTTGGGGATTAGAGGAAGGGTAAAGGTAATCTAGCACCATCTTCACCCCTCTTTTCTCAGCTGTGCTAAGCAGAGCACTGGAGCAGCAGAGGATGTGACCGATTTGTTCCCTTAAAAGGAGTTATATCTAGGTCAATACAGTCATTGATGGATCACTGTGGGTAATCGCACAGAGTAATGAAGTGCACATGCCCCATGAATAAATTCCTCTTAGTATGTCAATAAAGCCTGCAAATCTGTTGGAGTCTCATTAAGTAGTATCTGATTCACAGTTATCAATTTCAGGCCCTTGCCTGGGGTACAATGACTACAGTGAGCCCCACCAGCTTTGACAGCAAACCATTAACATGGAAGGAGACTCCCAGTCTCTCAACACTGACACCGGCATGGGAGATACCAACTTTAGCTTTCCATGTATATTGCATCAGAATAGATTTGCCTTAAGTACCCAAATAAAAGCAAAGAGAAATACCGAAAAACTTAACTCATTAATAAGAACATAAGAATGGTCATACTGGGTCAGACCAAAGGTCCATCCAGCCCAGTATCCTGTCTACCGACAGTGGCCAATGCCAGGTGCCCCAGAGGGAGTGAATCCAACAGATAATGATCAAATGATCTCTCTCCTGCCGTCCATCACCACCCTCTGACAAACAGAGGCTAGGGACACCAATTCTTACCCATCCTGGCTAATTATCTTGAGAGTGGGGAAAAAAATGTTTTCTCTGCCTATCAACCTTCAGTGCTCCCTCACACCTTTTACTGTAGGCATAGTGGCACTGATACCTAAGGTTGCACAAGCATTTCCATTTGAATGGGGTGCTTTCAGCTGCTTATAACTTTAACAGTTCTTGTATCTTTTGGACAAATATTGGGCAATTTTTTTCTTAGACCCTGGATTACCTTTTGGAAATTCACAGAAACTGGAGAGTCACAGGAGATGGAAAGAAAGATCCTGCCATCTCCTTCTCTTGCTTCCATCACCAAGATACCTAGAGGAGGGAGGACCGAGTTGTGAGCCAGGAGGAGTTCTTTTCCAAACTTTTTCGCTGGTCAGTTATTAGGCTGTGTACGTCACAACCCATATATAGCCAATCCTCACATCCCTAAGCATAGAAGGAAAATACTTCATCTACAACTGGGGAAATACAGTAACTGAGACCTAGATTGTGTTCCAAGGTTACAGGATAAGTTTGTAGCACTGTTTCTCCATTATCCATAATGCCCCATAGAAAAAAGTAGATCACATCTAACATCTGTAAAATGGCACTATTCAGACATTTTTGAATCCCCACATGAAAAAGCGCTATGTATGTCCAAAAGCTATTGTGCTCACAAAAGGAGTTGAAAGTGCAAACCAAAGTAGTTCAACTCTAATACTTAGGGTATGTCTTCACTACCGGCCGGATCGGGGGTCAGCGATCGATCCAATGGGAATCAATTTATCGCATCTAGTCTAGACATGATAAATCGGTCCCCAAGCACTCTCCTATCAACTCCTGTACTCCAGCTTCGCAAGAGGTGCAGGCAGAGTCAACGGGGGAGCAGCAGCAATCGACTCACCATAGTGAAGACACTGTGGTTAGTAGATCTAAGTACGTCAACTTCAGCTACGTTATTCACGTAGCTGAAGTTGCATAACTTAGATCAATCCTCCCTCCTCCCCCAGTGTAGACCAGGCCTGAGTTGTGAGCATAAAAATGCAGATGCAAATTGCACTCAACCTTTCCCGAAAAGGTACTGTTATCGCCAATCAAATGATAGGCTAGAAATATGAACAAAGAGGTATCAGTGTCTAATAGGAGACTGTGTTTCACAAAATGATTTTCCTTCACAGAAGCATTAGAGTACCAGTACACTGTTATTCTGTAAACTACAAGAAGGCTAAGCAAGATCTTTTGTATCAAGTTTATTAAGATTTAGATACAGCTGATGTTGTTAACTACCTATTTTGTGTTAAAAGATTTAGATACATATATGGTGTCGTTTAAATATGTGCGTTTTGAGATTCACCTCATTTCTCTACTTAGTAGACCATTAATAAGCAAATATCTGCCATTGGCAGATACATTTTATGGTCAAAATCCTCCAAACCATTACTGATGCAAATAGCGCCATAGATTTCAGGTTTGCAAAACAGATCCTTAATACTGCAGATGGCCAAACCATTGTCTAAAGTGGGAAATGAGCTCATCATATTGCAGAATCAGACCCGTTAAAAGGAGCTCAGTGATAGCTGTACAAGATGACACTTTTCTTAAGAGACCACAGTAAGTATCCCTGATCCCAGTTGGAGACACTGACTAATTATTGTTACTATAATGACTGCAGTCAGATACCAGTTCACTATACGAACCTAAGTATAAGAGGAAAAAAAAACCCAGAGTAATAGCTTTTTATTTTACTTCTATGAAGTAGCTTCCTGTAAAATAAAACATGAGTCTACAGAGGCAAAGTGCTTCCCCTTCCTCTCTATTGTTCTCAGACGCTTGGGTTCTTTAACAAGTCGCCTTAATAGATTTAATTAAGTTTCTCTTTACCATTTACACCAATATTTGCTGCTGAAATGCAAAGTATTTTTTTCTGAGAAGGAAACAACAGTGCTGATAGTAATGTTCAGTGGGATTCACTACCCTGTCCCAGGCATCTTTAATATTAAAACTGTGCATTCAAGGTCTTATTTTACTGAAGGCCATGCAACGAGTGCAAGTAGAGGGATGTACAATAGGTTCAGCTACAATTGTACTGCCACTTACAGTCTCATTAGTTGTTACAATAAAATACTCAGAATATCCTTCATCTTAAAACACAGGCTGACAATTTGTTAGTTATCTTTGAACAGGTCAAATTTACATAATACTAATTTGTCCTGCATGGTATGTCATTCCTAATTAAACTGTCACCTGCCATGAGATGGCAGCACATTCATAGCTAGCTACAAGGAAAAGGTGAGCATGCATAGGGAGACAAATCCATGAAACGTATTCTAGGTCTTCTACAACAGGGGTTCTCAACCTGTGATCCGGGGGTCCAGACTATTTCTAAGGGATCCATGAAAGATTTAGACTGAAAACTGACTCAACAGCATTGAATGATATATATACAGACAATTGATTTCCAAAGGGATCTGCACTGCCACTCAAATTCACAAAGGGGTCCAAAAATAAAAAAAGATTGAGAAACAATGTTCTACAGCTTTGTCTATGAGATGAAAAAAAGAATGTGTTGTTTCATGCATACAAAAAATATCATGGAAGTGGACAGCCACTTCTAATTATACTTCATTGCGTTTATAGTCACTCAGCCCTGGAGTGAAAGTTTGAGATCTTAATACTGTAGTCAATGAAGTGTTAAACAACAGGACGTATTTGCTTCTTTAACTAGTTACATGTCTTAATCAACGTTGCCACTTCAGAGCATGGTCCAAATCCAGTGTAAATCATTTGGGATCTTTTCATTAACTTTAATGGCTTTGGATCAGGTTCTTCATGAAATACAAGTTTAGAAATATTATTTGGATTACTGTAACACATAGGAGCCTCAGTCATGGACCAGGACCTCCCTGTGCTAAATGCTATACAAACAGAACAGAACATGGTCCCTGCCTCCAAGAGAGTCTATAATTTAAGTGTAAGAGAAGAGAGAACAAATGGCTATAGACAGAGTGGTAAGTAAAAAGGAACAGAGAGACAGCTGGTCAGCATGAGAAGCAGTTGTCTTAGCACACCAGCAGCCTCACAGTTGCCAAGGTTTTGTAGGAATCAGGGCAAAGGAGAGAGTTAAGAAAGATAATATGGTAGCTTTGCAGATGTCTATTACTGTCAATCTCCATGATGCACAGGAATGATACATGCCGCATTGGCTGACAGAACCCTACCCTGACCTACTCTGCCTTTGACTTCTTGTCTTTTCTAAGATGCATCAACACAGACATGGCACTGCTGAAGTAATGTATGTGGCATTAACATACTAGTAACTGGAAGTACCACAGGATTCTCATCTCCAATCCTAATTAACGAGGAACAATAGTGAACCTCTCACAAAAGATCCTTAAAGTGGAGTGCATACATTGTTCTAGTTCTGTAAAACTCATTTAAAGAATCACACATTTCTCACAGTGGATATAACTGGCATGGGACATGTAGACTATCAGAAGCTTCTCTGAATCTCTCATCTTGGCTTATGAATATCTAGAAAGTGTCCTTTAACCATGTCACCCAAAAATATACAATACTATCAACAGCCAATAAAGATGAAAGCAGTATTGCCAAAGGCATCCAAAGCAACTGAGGACGGAGATTCAGAACAAGCTATATATGCTGAAATGTTTGCCCTACCCTAACTAATGAAACAAAATTTCTACTTTATTGAATTCTTCTACGCATCACCAGAATGCTTACATAAAAAAGCCATTGCAGTAATCTTATGACTGATTAAAAACCTCACAAAACGCAGGGAATTTCTATTTGAGGCTTAAATCTCCAGTACCTAAGCACTACAGCACACAACAGGAAAGCTGGTGTCTCAGTGTAGGTATTGGAGATTCAGAGCCAAATTCTGTCTAAGGCACTTGCTTATACTGTGTGGTTTGGTGCCTTCTGCCCCAATGCATCCTCAAAAGGGGTAACTGTGCCTCTGAAGCACAATATTGCCTCTGATCTTCCCGCTGTATAAGGAGAGATGATGCAGCCTTGTCCCACGCTATTGCCTCTCTACCTCCTTGCCCATTTTGGTGAGGTATGCGATATCGTGCTTGTAGTATATTGCGGTGCTGTCTTTAAAATTAGTCATGTATAATCACCCGAGGGCCTCCCATTGCGAGGGGGGTCTCTCTCATGATGCAGGCACACTCAGAGTCTGCATGCTCAGGGCTCCATAGGATCAATCTTGTCATGTAACTAATAAAGAGATTTCTGATTGAAACTTTACATCCCTGGTCTCACTGTGGTTCCTGAGGTACAGAGGCTGCAGCATACTCTCAGCTGTCTGACCATGCTAGAAAACACAGCAATGTTACCCCCAAGCACAGGGGCTGCAAGTGAGAGTAGCATGTATCTGGACTGCTCGTGGATGGGGAAGCAGTTCTTGATTAGAGAATCTCAAGTTATGACTACTGGTGAATAATGGATGCATTTCCCATTTATTTTTTAAGCTTTCAGCTCAGCAGTTCCTATATGTTTAGCTTTGAAGAATTGTCATTGATAGCTAAAATGAATACATTACCTTTCTATGCGGGTACAGAAAATGCACACCTGTACAGTTTTACAGAAATTCAAAATGCAAACTTAAAACAAAAACAATGAGCAGCATTAAAGAAGGATTATAGAAGTTCATATTACAATCCTATAATTTCCCCCAAAGCATTATAAGCCAGCCTTTTTGGTATTCAAGCAGCAAGAGTACACATACCACTTCCACAAAGGTAACCTTGACAAAAAGTCTCCTTCTTTTCAAGGTTTAGGTCAATGTGATATAGCCATCCAGTCACTTGCTGTTTGGCCCAATTGCATCGTTACCAGAAAACACCCTTCCCTAAAATAAATCATAGATTTTAAAGCCAGATGGGACCATTAGATTTGGTCCGATAACCTGCATAATCCAGGCAATTGAATTTTGCCATTTTACCTCCAATAAAATGCTTTTGACTAAAGTACATGATTTATTTTCTCACTTGAAAGTATGAGACTAATTCACTGGAGAACAGGATATACAAGTATATTGTTGCACCGGACCATTTCTGAGATTGTTCTGCAAATCCACTATTTCTTCCAAAACCAACAAAACAAATACACAACAAAATAGCCAGCTGTAGAATAACCTGGTTTAAAAAAAAAAAGGCAGAGCAAAAAAAAAACCAACAACCCCATGACTATGGCTAATCTACCAATACAGTGATCTCTACATAGTACAGCACTCTGGGTAGAATTCCTCATCTTAGGATGGTTTGGAAGCCAACAGGCTATGTTTGAAGTACCCAATTTTTTCTGAACCCATTCAACATTTGTCTCTTTATTATCTGTGCTCCTCTACTGCAGTGGTTGCCATTCAAGAGTTAGTATTTATCAACAGCAGGAAATTGTACAGTAGTGAGAGCACTGTAGTTTCATATGCTTAGGACAGGAAAGAACTATGTTCAGATAACAATAGACCGTGGATTTTTAAGGGCCAGAAGGAATCATTAGATCTAATCTGATCTCATGTATAACACAGGCCTGTAGACATGACTCACAAGCTAGCACGCCTGCAATGGCTGGGTATAGCATAGCAGGCTCTCCTCCTGTAGCACACCCTGCTGACAAGTGACCAGCTCTACAGTGGTCTGTTTCTTGCAGCTCGGACCAAGTCACCTAAAGTGCTGTCTCTTCCAGGGTAAATCAGTAGATCAACAAAACCCACACTCTTGTGGGCTCTGTGCCAGGCTCTCAACCCCCATCTCATTCCTCGCCTCTTCCAGTCTTGAAGCCTGTACGTCCCCTCTTGGCAGGGGCAGCTCCAGGCCCCAGCACGCCAAGCGCGTGCTTGGGGTGGCATGCCGCGGGGGGCACTCTGCCGGTCGCCGGGAGGGTGGCAGGTGGCTCCGGTGGACCTCCCGCAGGCGTCCCTGCGGCGGGTCCGCTGGTCCCGTGGCTTCGGTGGAGCATCTGCAGGCACACCTGCGGGAGGTCCACCGGAGCAGCAGGACCGGCGACCAGCAGAGCGCCCCCCGCGGCGTGCCGCCATGCTTGGGGCGGCGAAATGGCTAGAGCCGCCCCTGCCTCTTGGTTTGGGGAAGAGGTCGCAGAACCTAGGCCCAGCCTCTCCTCTAGAGTCCAGCCCAAGGAACCTGTTTAGACAGTTAAGGACTATTCCTTCAATCCTTTATCACTTCCCAAGGCTACTTCTGCCTTTCTCAGTACCTCCCAGAGATCTGCAAATACCACTGTGGATTCACGGCTTCTCTCTAGCTAGCTATTAAGGAGCTTCCTCTCTAGCAGCAGCTCAGCTGTATTCCAAACAGCCTCCTGGTTTCCTTCCTTATGGGAGTCCCCCAGCTCTCCTCCTTGAAGCTCTATTTTAACTTAAGCCAGCTACAGGGCCTTCGGCAGCTTCTCCTTCAGCTGGCCTCTTTTTCCTAAGGAGCTCCAAAGGCCAGAGGACTCTGTGGGCTAGCCTTCTCATGCTGAGTGATAGCCTGCAATCTGCTCTGTCCCTGTCAGCCCCCAGCTGAGTCATGTTCTGCAGATATAGCAGGGTGAGACTGATTGTGCCCACAATCTCTCATTAACCCCTTCAGGCCTTATCTGGCATTGATACACCCCATCTCATGGCCATATAATTACCCCTACGTTGAGCCTAATAAATTCTGTTTGACTAAAATATATCTTCTTGAATGGTATCTAGAGACAGCAAATCCTCTACATCAGTTGTTAGTTTGTAACAATGGGGGTGATTAGCTAATGGAACAATTTGTTCCTTATTTCTAATCCGAATTTGTCAGACTTCAACAATGTGTGGGAACCATTAGTACATGTTGGCTTTTTAAATGGCAGCCACTATATATATATATATATATATATATATATATATATATATATATATATATATATATATATATATATATATATATATATATATATATATATATATATATATAGAGAGTTATGTACATAATATATATATATATATATTATGTACAGAACTCCCACTAGAATTTCCTTAGCTACACACACACACACACACACACACACACCACTTATAAATATACTACAATAAGAAGACAATAAAACTGAAATAGATGATTGAATTTTTACTTCCACTTGCCAGTTTTAGATAAACTTTTCATAAATGCTCATCTGGGAAAATACAATTTATTTTGTTAATTACCACAACATTTTGTTGTTAATTCAAACACCACATTTAAATAATCTCTAACTTTTAACTTCACTTACAGTTTATGAGATTTTCATTAATAGGTTCCATAGCAACAGAGCTTTCCATGTTATATTTTCCCCCACTCCTCCACCCCCTCAAGGTCAGCTTGAGCTCAGCTTTAATGATACTGAGCAACTTCAGTATGGAATAACAACAACTCATCTCATTATGGGGAGAAAGTAATAAGGCCAAATTTACACACAGTCTTGAGCAATCAGTAATGTTACTATAGCTTGTGGAAAGAGGGTTGTAGTGGGTCAAGGTTTTTAAAAGCACAAGGGCCAATCCTCCTTTGTCCTTACTCAAGGAATTTATGTGACTACTCACATTACTAGGACTTTGGAAATTTGGGTTTATGTACATGATACAATCTAAAATATTCTGCGTAACAGTTCTGATTTAATCTGATGGAGTCACTTTAGCTAAATGACCAAACTGAGGGGGTAATTCTCACCAGTACTCCATAGTGTTTAAACAGAAGTGCTGACTACTTTTAATTTGAGAGGCTGTTTCTTGGTGCTATGAAGTTGTTAACATTAGAAAGGAAGACATGCAAAATTGCTAAAGGAATGTATGACCAAATCTTTTACACAGTATTAAAACAGCAAATATTAAAATCCCAGAAACAAAAGTGAAACAACTCCACTAATGAACATTTACAAAGCTTAAATGAACAGGAGTGCAATTGATGTTGGACATGGCAGCACTTTACCTCAATAAAGAGGAGATCCTGCATAGCATACTATAGAACAAAAGATTAAGCACATTCCAAAACAGTCTAGATCCAAGTGAGAAAGGAAAAGAATTAGCACAAAAATAGAACTCAAATGCTGTTTTCTACTACTCTTTTTCATGCTTTGTCCAGTTGATACCAAAGACTGAAGTCAGAGAGTTGTTAATGTTACTACTGGTCCAACTACAGTTGCCAGTTGCATGATTCTCATCAGTGAATGAGATCCACTGATAAGGGTAGAACCCACAAATGTTCCAATGTTCCATCACTGCACTTAGAAAAGTCACAGAAACACAACAATCCCCAAAGCAGAGTTGGGCACCTCGGACCCCTATACAATGAATGGGAAGACGTAAGTGCCTTAAAATGCAATCCATGGAAGCTAGCGTGCCAGCTCCCCACCTAAGCTAGCCAATGGGAGATGCCGATGTTCTAAGCCCTACCCCTTTCACAAAGCTAGGCACCTAAGTCCAGGCTACAGGGAGGTGCCTAGCTTTGCTACCAACCCACAAATGGGAACACATCTCCTGGCTTAGGCACCTATGTATTTTTGTGCAAGAACCAGCTAGGTGCCTGCCTCACTCCACCCAAAATACATTAGGAGCAAGAAAAGGATGAAGGAAAGTGTAAATCCACTACTTAGCAAAGGAAGAGCACTAATAACAGAGAACACCAAGAAGGCTCAGGTGTTTAATGGCTCTTTCGCTTTAGTCTTTTATAAAGAAGTTAATTGTGACTGGGTATTAGTCATGTTAAGTAACACTAAGGGAAGGAACACAACCCAAAATAGGGAAAGAAGTGGTTAAAGAGCATGTAGATAAGTTAGATGTATTCAAGTTGACAAAGCCTGATGAAATTCACCCTAAGGTACTTAAGGAATTAGCTGAAGCAACCTCACCACCATTAATAGTTATCTCCAAGAACTCATGGAGGACAGGCAAAGTCCCAGAGAACGGCAAACATAGTACTTATCTTTGAAAAGGGGAATTATAGACCAGTCAGCCTAACTTCATTACCTGGAATGACACTAGAACAAATTATTAAGCAATTGGTCTGTAAGCACTTAGAGGGTAGTAAGTAATAGCTAACATGCATTTGGCAAAAACAAGTCATGACAAACCAACTTAGTTTCCTTTTATGACAGGCTTAATGGCCTAATGGATGGGAGGGAAAACTGTAGACATGATATATCAAGATTTTAATATAGCTTTTCAAAAGTCCCACATGAATTCTCATAAGCAAAGTAGGTAAATATGTTCTAGATAAATTACTTTAAGGTGGGCGCACAAGTGATCGAAAAACCTATACTCAACCACTGTCAAACTAGGAGGGCAGGGGTGGGAAAATGTATCTAGGGTGGTCCCACAGTGATTTGACCCAGGTCTAGTGCTATTTAATATTTTCATTAATGACTTGGATAACTGTTGGAGACTCTGTATCATAGGGTTCACTACTCATCTCCTTATGGTGCATCTGGGGATTAACTCTCAACCACTCAGATCGCCCCGTCCTTCAGTTGCTCACCCTGGGCAGGTCTCTCTCTCTGTAACCAGGTTACTCTCTCTGCATGACTCAACCCTCTAGCTGTCATTATTTAGTCCTCCCCTTCCATGGCATCAGGATCCCACTGAAGAAGCTGTCCATGTGCCATGTCAGGTAGTTTTCCAGTCCAAATACCACTTTCCCAGTGGCTGGTAGGGGAACCCAGGCCCACCCACGACTTTAAGTTTCAGCCCAGTGACCCCATACCCAGCAACCATGGTGTACTCAAGCTCTGTCCTTGTTGCTGTTTCCCTAGGCTTTTTCTCTTCCTTTCTTCTGGCCCCAGCCTGGGTTACCATTTCACCCCCTCTCAGGTTCTTGCCAGAGACTATATTCCCAAGAAGGATCCCAGGGCTTACTTCCCATCCTAGGCCACCAACTCCCCTTTTCCCTAGGAAGTGACTGTAGATATCCTCACCGCAGCCCCCTCTTACTTGCTAGTTCCTGGTTTTTTGTTTTTTTTTACTGGCTCAGCCTGCCCCTGCCCAGCTGGGCTTCATCATCAATTAGAGCTTATCAACCCTGACTCTTCTCCAGGTGCAGCCTGTCAGGGGTTAATTGGCCCTTTTTACCTACTCAGGCCTTGTGTGGGTGAGCCATCACATCACAGTATGCATATAATATTTGCAGATGACACCAAGCTGGGGGGAGGCACAAGTACTTTGGAAGATGCTGTTATAATTCAAAATGACCTTGACATATTGGATAATTTGTCTGAAATTGACAAGATGAAATTCAATATAGACAAGTGCAAAGTATGACATTTAGGAAGGAAAAATACCAAAGGCACAAATACAAAAGGTGAGTTAACTGGCAAAGCAATAATTCTCCAGGAAATGACTGGGGGTGGGAGTTATAGTGGATCACATATTGAACACAAGCCAACAATGTTGCCAAGAAGGCTAATGGCATTTTGGGTTGTATAAGTAGGGGCATTTCCAGCAGATCGAGGGATGTGATCATTCCCCTCTACTCAGCACTGGTGAGGCCTCATCTGGAGTACTGTGTCCAGTTTTGGGCCCCACACTACAAGAAGGATGTGGACAAATTGGAGAGAGTCCAGCAGAGGGCAACAAAATGATTAGGGGGCTGGAGCACATGACTTATGAGGAGAGGCTGAGGGAACTGGGATTGTTTAGTCTGCAGAAGAGAAGAATGAGGGGGGATTTGATAGCTGCTTTCAACTACCTGAAAGGGGGTTGCAAAGAGGATGGATCTAGACTGTTCTCAGTGGTAGAAGATGACAGAACAAGGAGTAATGGTCTCAAGTTGCAGAGGGGGAGGTTTAGGTTGGACATTAGGAAAAACTTTTTCACTAGTAGGGTGGTGAAGAACTGGAATGGGTTACCTAGGGAGGTAGTGGAATCTCCTTCCTTAGAGGTTTTTAAGATCAGGCTTGACAAAGCCCTGGCTGGGATGATTTAGTTGGGTTTGGTCCTGCTTTGAGCAGGGGGTTGGACTAGATGACCTCCTGAGGTCCCTTCCAACCCTGAGATTCTATGATTCTATAATGTAATGCAGTTGGGGTGAAAAGGCTAATGTCCTGGGGTATATTAGCAGAAGTGTCATATCTAGGATCATTGTCCTGCTCTACTTGGCACTAGTAAGGCCTCAGCTGGCGTACCGTGTCCAGTTTTGGGCACCATACTTTAAGAAGAGAACAAAAGTGATGAGTTTAGAAAACCAAACCTATGAAGAAGGGTTAAAAACTGGGCATGTGTAGGTGTGAGAAAAGAAGACTGAGTGTGGAGCTGGTAACAGTCTTCAAATATGTTAAGGGTTGTTATAACGAGGACAGCGCTCAGTTGTTCTCCGGGTCCACTGAAGGTAGAACTAGAAGTAATCATCTTAATCTGCAAGTGAGATTTAGATTAGATATTAGAAAAAAAACTTTCTAACTATAAGGATAGTTTAGTTTTGGAATAGGATGCTAAGGGAAGTTGCTGAATCCCCATCATTGGAGGTTTATGAACAGGATATACAAACTCCTGTCAGGGATGGTCTACCCATATGAACATGTGGGCCTGGACTAGATGATCTCTTGAGGTCCCTTCCAGCCCTAAATGTCTATGAATCTGTGATTCTATTTTGAGGGTTAAAGTGGGATTTACAGAGTGTATAGTCCTTGTGCTGCTACTCTGCACGGCAGTGAATTTCACCCTCAAAGCACAAAAGCCATCTTCATGTAAGGTACCTAAAGAACAAGCTGAAAGAGCGATCATAAAGAGACCAGCACAAACAAAAATGTCTAAATGTTCCAATGTAAATACTTCAGACATAGGTCAGCAAGAGGAAAGAGTTTAACATACCCTGGAGGCAGGGATCATGAGAATGGCAGCCCATAAAGCCACCATTATTCTGTAGCTGGAATTTGACCTACGGAAAGTTCAGGACTGAAAAGATAAGCAATTTTATGGAGTGGAGGCTCATCAATAATTTGAGCCAGTCCTGATTTTCAAGAAGTTGCCACTTCGTCACGCTTGGCAGATGGAGTTGATTCAACATTGTGTTAATGAGTTAAGCACCAGGTGAACAAGAAAAGGTATAAGGCATTACCATAAGCCTCTTTTGAATGGGTAACAAATGTTCTTGTTTTTTCACATGACATCTGGTAGAAGCACTGATGATTAGCCTTAAGTTACAGGGGACTTGCAGTATTGACATATTAAAAAGAAAAATAGAGGGATGTTGTGCTGACTGGAGCTATGGTGAACCTTTTTCTCCAGAAAACAGGAGTTTGCCTGGGTCACTGCTTGAAGGTGAATACATCCAGTAGAACTGTTATGAAAATCCAGTTTCATGAAAACATTAAACTTCTCTGAGCTGCCGAGAAATGTATGCTTTTATAGTAGATCGGAGCTCCTAAAACTTCATTGACTTTAGTATTGACGTCATTGCACATAGTGAATACAAATGGGAACTCTTTTCTTGTGGAAGAAGGCAAATGCAAGGCCATATAAACCAATTAATGAAAGACAGAGATTATTATTTGTTTTTCTCAGCAGTAGAAGGTTTTTTTTTTTTTTACACACAGGACATAGTGAAAATCTTAAGGACGTATAATAGACCTCACTGGATAGGACTATGATCCATCTAGTCCAGCAACTTGTCTCTATTAAAGTTTCTAAGCACAAAAAACCCTGATGGAGAAGTATAGACACTTCTCAGCAGATTATAAAAAATATGTTTTCTTTAAGAGTCGTCAAGCCCCTTCCCCAAACCTAAGGTAACGACATTCCAAAGTTACTTGGCATAACTGTAGGGATATGACTTTGTCAGTTTGAAAACTCATAACCATCTGTCTCTTTTACCAAATACCACAACTTTGGAAGAACCCTCCCTCCACTGTATAATTTTGGATTTTTTTTTTATTATTTTCAATGAAGTTTTCACTCACTGGGAGTGAAATGCACTTACCAGTGAAAATGTCCACCACACAAACCATCCATCTCTTCACTGATGCTGTGTCTTGGGGGTGGTCTTTACACTGGTGGGAATTTCTTCTTTTGTATTTATAAAACAGGGTCATTTTCTAGTTCTCACGCACTCACACAATATTGCTTTTGTGTTTGGATTGCCAGCACTGCAAGAGACTATTTAAATTTCCCCATCACTTTGTAAAATAATTGTTAGTCAATGGGCTATATTTTCTTCTGCATGTGCAGGAGAGGGTCATCAAGAAATCAGGTATGGCTGACATTTTCTGAGCTAGTCTACACTAGACCCAGTATGAGTTACAGCACTTTAGGAGACCATACAATTAGAGAAGCCCTTATGGACCATAAAGCAGCTGAACATGAGTGAAGCCTCTGCCTTTCTCTTACTTGAAATATCCCCTCTGCCATGGTGTAGGGGAAATAGGCCTAAGAGTTGATGCCGCTGGCTTTAGCCTCTCCTCTTTGCTAAGTAAATTGTCAGCTGGCCCATTGCAGCCCGAATATTACCATATACCACCACTGTGCGGAGAGGATGGATTGGATTTGAGAATCTCTCTCAATATCAGGTTGTGTAAAACCCTTCTATCTTTACAAAAACCTAAATATAGGTTTAGGTATATCGTTTTGTTATTAAACAGTAGATTTTGTGCTACTGCTATTTCATTCTCTATCTGTAAGTTATATCAGTTAATTTATTTGCAGTATCTCCCACAATATGCTGAGGGCTTTTCAAACAGCAAAGATAGCAACAATCCTATAGTGTCACCTATCTGCACCTGTTGAATTTTGTTGAAAAGCAATCGAAGGTAGGTCTCTGAAATTCATCGTTTAATCACAGTTATTTACAGGCTGTTGATAATCCTAGCAAAAACCAGTGTTCAGAATCTTCATTCTGAAACAAGACTGAGAATAAAGACTTTTGGGTATTTACTTGGTGCATTCTGGATTGTCTACTGTAAACAAAAAAATAAAAAATAAATAAATAAAAAAAATAGGTCTAACAAGTATTTTTATTTACTGCTGTAGCATGCCGGCATTTTTCAGAGAGTTGAAGTTCTCTTCTTTATCGACCAGCAAGCTAGAAGGAGAAGTAATTTTTCATCACCTGAAGGGGTTTTGAGCCCAATAGGTAAAATTTCCCATCAGGTCCGAAGGTAATTATAACTGGCTGCAGCTACATTCGCAAACTGAAAGTTGCTGATCTTGCAATACAAAAAAATATATTTTTTCAGCTCTGGACAATTAACAAACTCAGTAGACCAGGAAAAAAGTGCAGACCTAGTCTGTTTACAAAAAAAAATGAGAAAAAGAAAAAAAGAAGAAGCCAATTCAGCTGCAGTCATTGCTTTGACAGCTATATAATTACATGGGCCATAAATTACATTCAGTAATCACCTTGTTTATAATTTCATTCCCTGGAAATTAGTAGTGTAATGAAATGAGATTTCATAATCACTATATACATAGTGAGCCATTGGGTAGAGAGTCTGTCTCTTTGCCTCAGCTTCTCTCTTCTCAGGCTTGCACGTTTACTATTGATCACCCACTAGGACTTATGATCATGAGGAAGTAGGAAATTGCACCAATGGAGTCCATGATTATGTCGAACTATGTCAAACTACTCCAAGAATAAGAGCCACAGGAATTGCCCCTACCAAAGTAACCTTCCAAATGAGATCTCTTATTAAATGTTAACCGCTATTGCTGATTTTTAGTGGAAACTCATTTTTTTTAGCTGGCACAAGGGAGATTGTATGGATGTAGTCTTTTGAATAGGTTTATTTCCCCTTTGTTTCATATATTCCAAGAACAGGGAAAAGATGCAATGGGGCCTGATAAGATTTTTTTGATTTTTTTTTTTAAACACACAATTTCAGTTCCCTCCACCCCCCACACATCCACATCCACCTTCAAGTGCCTGAGGGACTGAGACACTGCATGGAGCTTTTGTCAAGCTGCCCTGGCCCAAGTCTGGCTGCCCCTGTGAAATTCTCCATAAGGTCTCCCACCTCTAATTGCTAATTACAGGTTTTTTTAAAAATAATAATCAATAAAGCTTAGCCAGGCATCACATATTTCTCAAAGGGAAAACAAACAAAATAGAACAGACGTGTCAACAGTTTATATTTTCTATTCCACAAAGGCACAGTCTTTTTGAAATGTATTACAGGTTTATCCATTCTGCAGCGGGATCCGTGCTGCAAGGAAATACACATTAACTGCAGCTGTTTAGAAGTTCAAGCTGGTAGCGAGGTGCTAAGATTTGAGAGGTTCTAATTACCTACCCAAATTTGAGCTGGTTATGCACATGGTATGTTAATCATTGCCCAACTAAAATTAATCCTGGCAGCAAAGATGATGAAATGGGGGGAAATGAGATCTGAAGGTTAATGTGCACAACTGTCATGGAATGAAGGGATGAAAGAGGAGAAGGTAGAAGTTTCTATATACCACAGCCAGCAAAAAGATGTGCTTTCCGAGTTTTATCATTCTACACATGTTCACATTGCTCCAAGAGGCCAGATTATATGAATGTAAGGTCTACATTACCTCAGACTTCCATTCATGACAGCAGTTTGTTATTAATGCATTATTTTGTTGTGGATGTATCAACTTCAGTATTTCACACTGAGTTATGGTGCCTAAATACAGACCCAAGTATACTGATGAGGATGAAATATTTGCAGCTAAAAACTGTAGATTAAACTCTCACTTCCAATTTGAAAATAAGACTTGAAATCTACATTAATGAACATGGTATAAACACTTACTGGTAGACAGATGCTGCTAGCCAATTAACTGAAAAGGCACATTCATAACCTTCTCAGAAAGGCCGTGCCTCACAAGCCACAGTGCTACTTCCCTCGACAATGACTACCGGTACTTGTGAAAGATAAGAAATGGCTTAAAGCTCCACATAGATAGGTGGAAAACAGGCCACCATTTGTAGGACAGAGGCCTCCTATCATCAGTTTAAAGTGAGAGTTTGCACAACAGTTACCTTAGGAGTTCTACTTCCATTTTCTTATACAACGAGTAGAATGAGAAGAGGTCATATTAAGGGTGGCGGGGCGGTGGGAAAAGGAGTTGAAGGGAGGTTTTTACATATACAGCAAGGAGGATTTTGTGTTCAGGAGTGCAGTAATAATAATCAAGGCAGATTAATGATGGTCTGGAGAGTTCGTCGCTTTGGGCCACTAACCCTCGTGTGGCTATTAATTTTGCAGACGGTGCCCTGTGCTGCTGAGGTCATTACTGCTGTTATTAACTAATGGAAGATAAAACATTTAGGCTTGCTGTTCTAATATACTCACCCCACTTTTGTATTGTACATCTGCCTGATGGAATTGCTCATTTAGAAATGAACAAGGGTAGCAGTAGGGGGAGATCAGTTTGCCATAGTGCCATTATGTTTTACAGATGACCAAAGTCACACTGAACTGCAGAATGAAAACAAGCTTTAAGGTGTGTAACAATACTTTGTCTTTGCAGTGGCCACTGATAGGTTTGCAAAGACCAGATTAACCAAACACATATTCTCCCTCTCCCCAGGGACTCCTTGATGAATCTGAGGGATGAGATACAGGCAAGGTTCACTGGAGAACTTGTTCATTCTAAGGGCCTAGTCTTGTTCCAAAGGAAGTTGATGCAAGTTTCAACATGGTTTCCCATGCCACTAGGCATTGTACAAACATGGTAATGAAAAGGTAGACCCTGGATTAGAGAGCTCACAATCTAGGCTTAGAACAAAACAGAGAAATGGGGTTGGGGACTGGAGGGAGAGAATGACAATAATGCAAGCTTGTTTTGCACAGTAGACAGTGGTTGCCGCATGCCACCTGCCTAGCAGTCATTACCACAGTCTTAAGGAAAATAAGACACACAAGGATCTTGCACAGAGCAATCTTGTGGCTTTATTGTTCTTTGGTTTCCATTTGCTTTCATTCCCTTTTTTGCTTTCTTTGTATAAATCACTTCTGCATCTCCTTGGCAAAGGAAAATAACCCCCCGTCCCACTTCAATTCTCTAGCACATTTCAGTACGGGAATGATTTCTACAGTTTTTGTAAAGTGGTGGAGATGGCAAAGAATATCCTGTATGTAAAGACCCAAGAGGACTCCTTGTGAAACTTACTTGTTTGCACAGAGATTATTGTTTAGACGCCTTAAGAGAAATCTGATCTGAACAGGACTGTAAAGATTCAAAAGAGCAGAATAAAAGACATCATTCTTGTGTTTCAGGTCATCAGATGGAAAATAAAGCTAAGCCACCTAAGTATATTTAACTCAAATTCAAAGAGAAAAAAGAAAATCAGAGGCTTCGTTCTCTTATAGAAATTGACCTCACTGCTACTGCATTGTCAGTGAAGTAAAGCTAACAAAGGCTTTTAAAAGAATCAGAGTGGTTTAGAAAACCGCTAACACACAAACCTGAGCTCTACTGCATTCATTTGTCTTGTGAATATTTTAAAATACCTACAGTTTTTCTTTAGGGTAACCTTTTAGTTCATAGCATTGTCTTACTATACACAGTATTGATGAACAACCTACAATCATTGCTCAAGCCAAGTTCTTCTCAGTATTAAACTTTCCTGTATAATTCCATTGGTTTCAGTAACATAAGAATGGCCATATTGGGTCAGACCAAAGGTCCATCTAGCTCAGTATCCTGTCTTCTGACAGTGGCCAATGCCAGGAGCCCCAGAGGGAATGAACAGCACAGGTAATCATCCAGTGATCCATTCCCCGTCGCCCATTCTGAGCTTCTGACAGTTTTGCCGACATAAGGATGTCAGGATCAAGACTGGGGGGAGTGGAGGGGTGCAGCAGGGTGACGAGGGGAAAGGAAGGGGGAAGAGGAGGTTAAATTAAAGTTTCCTGCAGAAACAGATTGGAAAACTAGAGCAGTGATGGTAAGGCAATCTGACTCAATTCACCTATAATTGACAGTAAGAGAAATATTGCTTCTTTACAAGTTCTACTTATACTACTGGCAAATTTTTAACTTTTGAGGTTTTATTGAGAATATTCATGCACTATTCAGCTGAGAGAAGCAGAAAATCAATTTTAGAATGTGATAGATGTCTTATACCCCCCACCTGCTAATTACCCCCCCCCAAATCTTCCAAAATAATAAGTAACATATTTTTTTTCATTTTTTCCTATCTAAAAGCTTTTTACTTTAATCAGCATGTGTTCCCTCTCAGATTGAGAAGTTGTGCCTAATAGAAAATCTTGATGCTAGTAATAAATCTGTCATCTATCCTTCACAGAATCCTGCTATCACTTCTGGACTTTTTAGAAGTGTTGGTTGAATGCCATGAAGGATAGTACACAGAAATGTATAACATCCCCTGAGACTTGGGGGGAGGGGGAGGAGGAGAGGAGAGGAATGTTCTGCAAAACTGGTCAAACCCCCCCCACATCCTGATTATGTTCTTTGAGCATTGCTATAGTATCAATGAAATTCTAACCAGTGGTTTCTTTTTATGAAAACTCTATCATGGCCAAATTAATTCTCATGACATGTCAAGACAGGAGTCCTTCAAAAATAAAACAAAACATAACAAAAGGTATTGGCTAGTCTTGTTAATGCTTCCAATATTTTTGCCAACATTTTCCTGAACATCCTATGACGTTGTGTGCCCAGCATTACGCGCAGCCAGGACAGCAGTCCCCTCAGCAGTTTTATAGTTCATTTAATGTAACTGAGCCTTCCAGAGAAGCCAAAGAGTCCTCCCCTTTCCAATCAACTTTCAGCCTTCGTTTCAAAACTCTCTGGGTTCAGACTCCCAAATAGTGATCCTCCAAATGGATCTTTTCAAGGTATGCCTCCAGGCCACTTCATCAGCCTTTGCAGGCTCTTACATATGCCCCTTTAGCTTATTGTCCTACTGCTGGTCTCTCTCATCACTGGAGAAGCAAATAAGCAGATCCCTACCCCACCTCTCATATTCTCTAGATTTCACCCCAGGCACCAGCCCTTCTGAGGGCCCTTTTCCCACCATTTTGACTATCCTGTTAGGGCCTTTTCCTAGGCCTACTACTCTGCCTACACAAACCCCTCCTATTCCACAGCTGCTTCAGCAAACCCATACAGCAAATCTTAACAAAACCACAACCTCTCACTTGTTTGAGCAACAGTGAGTTCTTTTATGGCTTGGGCCTTCTTTCCCAGCAGGCCTTGGTGTAGCTTACAATCCCATGATCCTTCAGGAGAACGACAAGACCCAGAAGGCATGGCCTTAAAAGGCCAGAAGTCATGGCCTTAAAGGGCCAGAAGTGAGGCTGTATCTGGCTCCAGCTCTGTCCTCCATAGCAATTACTCACAGTTTCAAACCTTGCTTCAGGCCTCATTCAAGGGTTACTTTGAGGGCATGTATAAGTCACATTCCTCTGTTGAGAAGTACTAGTGGGTTCCCTTTGTAAGTTGTACATGAAATAATATCCAGATTCTCTCTTTCACTTAGAAGATGATCAGATCCTGAGCAAATCAGAGAAACCAAAAGCAAACAAAAAATGTACAAAATGTGAGGAAAGCTTCAGTTAAAGGCAAGAGTTCACGGCACATCCAAGAATCCAAAAGGAAAAGGCTTTTCCTGGAATGTCAAAAGAAACATGATAGCCTGATCTAATTCCCATATAAATCATACCATGATTATGTCAGCCCAAAGAATACCTAACATATGGGAAGAGTGTTGCCAGACCGTGTACTGTCTTCCAGTACAAATACATCAGTGAGGACAGAAAAGGTACCCTTTGGTGGGATCTGAATAGAGATCTTATTTCCAGTCTCGTGGCTTGCTCTTGGGGTATTTCTTTCCTCTCCAACTTTTCCAAAGTTGTAAAATAAACAAATCTAATTTATATAAACATGGGTCTATTTGATATATTATTTACTGTACTCGGATGACCACCCAGAAGTGCTGGAATTTCTCTCTTGAAATGCTTATTACTAAAGATACGGGTTGAATGCATTCTTGCCATTCCCCACACACTTTTCTTTCACTGATTCAGATGCTTGCTTACCCTTGAAAGGTGCTCATGAGTAAGGCTCCATGTTTATCACAGAGGTCATGGATTCCATCTTACCTGGAGGGGGCTCCCCAGATGGGTGACAGGAACTCCCCTCCCTCAGCTCCACATGCTGCCTCCGCCCGCAGGCACTGTCCCCAAAGCTCCCATTGGCTGCAGTTCCCAGCCAATGGGAGCTACAGAACCAGGCCTTGTGGCAGAGCGGAGGCAGCACATGGAGCTAGAGGTCGCCGGTTCCCAGGAGTCAGGTAGGGAGTCTGCCCCAGCCCTGCTATCCTCCCCCAGCACTCATGGTGCCTCCAGGACCAGCCTCCCAGACACCCCTCACTCCCCAAGTTTTAGTCAGGGGTATATAGTAAAAGTCATGGACAAGTCATGGGCCGTGAATTTTTGTTTACTGCCCGTGACCTGTCCGTGACTTTTACTAAAAATATCCATGACTAAAACATAGCCTTACTCATGTATTGTATTTAAATAAATACAAATACAAAAACATAGCCTTACTCATGTATTGTATTGTATTGAAATAAATACAAATATGATTGGCATTCTGCCACGCATTTATTGCTCATGCAGCAAAAGATCAAGCTATAAAGACAGCAGGGATTTGAGATAGTTTGCCACTGTTTAAACCTTTGTTCTAAATACTTCTATGCTTTCAAGGGTTAAATATGTTGCCATGACTTCAGCCTAGTCCATCCACCCCCCCCAACCTAGAGCACTGTAATTTTTTAAGCTGGTAATGAAATTGGATATCTTCTTTCCCTTGTGGTTAGTTTGGAGTTTGCTGATAATGGGTTTGCTCTTGCAAAGTACTGAATGGCTCCTGGGAAATGCTGAGCTCCCTCAATTCCCATTAAAGTCAAGCACTTTTTGGAGTTGGCCCAGTTTGAGTCATAATCAGACAGCACATTGGGGAAGCGAGAATTTATTTTTCTGCATTCTCCTGTAATGTGTTGTGTGTGTGTGTGTGTGTTTTCATTTATTGAAGCACAGGAGCAGCAAGTCCTGGAGCAATTAGGTAAAATGGAAAAATTATCCAACACCTGCCATGCTTAACCTTTGCACCAGACTTATTATCCGCACTATAATAAGCACATATCAAAAATATATTGGGGTGTAATATAATAAGGAAGGAAGTGTTCATATAATCTTCCCAGGATCTGGTGGAATAGAATAGGTGCTTTTATTACCACCTATATTTCAAATGTTGAGTGATGGGCATGGGTTGTATTTTCTATGCCTTCACCACTACCTTGGTAAAGCTCTGCTGAGTCACTTGCTACACCTGTCACTGCATGGCTAGGTAACTTGGACATCATCTCTATAATCCGAACTCCAGTCTGTTTAGAATACAGCAGCCACTTCCTCACCCTTAGGTGCCAATGCCATCAGAGCAACTTGGCCTGAAAGACCTCCCTATGCTTCCCATTTGCTTCTGGGTCTGTCTCAGAAGGACTCCCAGGATACAACTTCTTATTTTTACATGGAAAGGAGAGGTTTGTATGCACTAATTTTTTAGGCAATTGTTTGGGAGACCCTTTTTGAAAATGTGGCTCCAAAGAAGAGCCATGTTTTGCTCTCATCACCTTCAGTATAAATCCAGAGGGACTTTGCTGATTTCAGTTACTCTTAGCCAAATTCTTCACTTACTTCCACCAATGGAAATCCAGAATTGAGAGAGATATTTAGGTACCTCAAATGCATACCTGTGTGTGGTGGGACACAGTGGAAGGAGCTGTTCAAAGGAGTTGAAATCTTGTGGCTATGTGCACAACTTTAGATCCAGGAGAGAGATGCAAAGTTTGGATTGAGATCTGAAGCCAAACTTCAGAGTGTCAGGTGTGTTCAGATCTGGAATTTATGGGTGACGTTTTACAGGAAGTGTCCTGTTACTCTCTGCCCAATACCAGTGCCCCTTAAATAGAAGGGTTCCAGGGACCACCCAGTGGTGGAAAGGCAAGAGTTGACCCATTTTCCCTTAAACCAGCTCCAAAGAAGATGGCCAGTGCCTCCAGGATGGCTTCATATCACACACACGCATCACTCTTTCAAAGCTATATATCAATTCTGTGACATAGTTTCAGTATTATTTTCTATGCGATTCCTAATGCATCCAAATATTTTGTTTGCTTCTTTGATCACTATTGCACAGGGACCAGAAGCCATTACTGTGGTGTCCATAATGACATCCATGTGTTTTTTTTTCTAAGTGGTTACTGTTACATTAGAACCCATCAATGGGTCTGAGTACTTCAGAATTACGCTTTCCAATTTGCATTATCTTGTCTTTTTCAATGCTGAATTTAATTTGCTGTCATGTATCCCATTCACTCAGTTTTTTCACTCCTCCTGAAATTTCTCACATTCCTCTCTAGTCTTGACTATCAAATAAATTTGTTTCATTTCCTATTTTTGCCATGTCACGGTTAAAAATATTTTCCAGATCACAAATACACAATACTCGGCCTACACCAGCGCCTTAGTTCACCCCCGAGCCATGCTGAAATTTAGCCATTGATTAAATGACTTAAAATCCAAATATTAAAAGGCAAAACTACCATACTGGCAATAATTGCAAGTAATTTTGGACAAGGGGAGGTAGAGAAGTGATCTCAAATCTGTTTAGTGAAAGTGCAAGAAGATTGGGAAGGTGGAAGAGGAATCAATTGTAATTACCAGAGAGCAAATTCTGATAGTGAACCAAATTATACAGCAATATTTTTCCAAAATACAGTTCATTGTCACAGTCATCAACTGAAAATGCAATTAACATAAAAGTTCTGAAATACACCTTTGTATGAGGCTAATTTCTTGTAGCAGCCTTTGAAACAAAGATGTAGTTCTACTTCAATCCTGGGTTTGAGATCTGGTTTTAATTTCCATGGAAATGAGAGTCTATTCCAGGTGGCAGTGCTGCTTCTAAGTATATAGTAATCCACACCTGAGAGAGAGGACTTGGATTTAATGAAAACCTAAACAGACTCTCAAGAAAATAAATTATTCCCATTATCAGTAAATAAATAGCATGGGATTGTTCTTCCTCCTTCCTTCACTCCCTTTTGCTGTAGTTGTGTCGAATTGTTTTAGTGTTCCGAGCTGCCAAAATAGCACCATAATTATAATCATAAGCAGCTGTTTAGAAATTACCTTCTCCACCTATCTGAGTTCAATACTTTTTTCAAGCTCCATCAGTACCATCTTCAAGCATGAGGCTCTTTGGGCTTTCTGCAGTTACACAGCATGCTGTTCCCAACGTTTCAGTCAATGCTTTCTCAAGGGAGCAGTTTGACTTCTCATTTAACATGTGCAGGAACCTCTCTCTCAGATTTGGATTATGATCCCCATCCAGAAAGCAGAGATGGAGTGTATTTCATGTCTACAGAGATTAGATTGGGCTGTACAGTGAAGGATACAGGGATAAAGCAGTGTTGTGTTTGTGCTTTCAAGGACTGCAGGATATTCACGTTGTCTCAGAAACTCATGCTTACTGCATTTTCTATAACACTTTGGAAACAAACTCATTTGATTCACTGTCTTCAGTACCTCAATAGTAATTAAAACTGATGTTTACTTTAGTTTCCCCCAAAGGCTCTTTAAAAAAAAACAAAACTTGAATCAATAAATTTCCTTTGGATTTCATATGTGATTGGTACAAAGCTTGGCAGACCATCCTGCTCTGAATCAGGACCCACACATTTGGTAGAGAACATTATTAAAGGGCTGTATTCCAAGACAAAGGTAGCTTTTATTTATTTATTTTGTTTCATTGATTCAGCAAGGCTTTCTCCATGGGGCAGAAATAATTGTGTATGCTAAGATCATCTCCTTTCCAGTAAGTTGGAGTGGAGAGAGAGAGAAAACTGTTAAAAACAGCAGAAATCTGATTTGGTTTTGTTTTTTTGTTGGGGGGAGGAGGGGAGTTATTATTTTGCTTGTTTTAAAGAGATTGCTACACTGCTGACCATAAAAATCTTGGATTAGCTGCAAAAAAAAAAATTATCTACTGCTGATGGACAAGCATTTTAATTTAAGTATAAAGGGCTTGATCCTGCAAAGATTGCTTAAAGTACATCAGTACTCCCATTAAAATCAGTAGAACTACTCATGTGTTTCCAGTTAAGCACTTGGTGTTTGAACCTTTTGATGAATGAGGAAGCTACCACACAACAGAACTTCATCACTTAAAAATAAGATGATTTCACTCAGACACAGGGCCGCCCAGAGGATTCAGGGGGCCTGGGGCAAAGCGGGGGAGCTGCGGCGCTTGTACTCACCCGGTGGCGGTCCTGGTCTTCGGCGGCATTTCGGCAGCAGGGGGCCCTTCAATCGCTCCGTGTCTTCAGCAGCACTGAAGGGCCCCCTGCTGCCGAAATGCCAGCCGAAGACTCAGAGTGCCACTGGGCCAGGGCTCATGGGGCCCCTGCGGGACCCGGGCCTGGGGCAAAATTGCCCCACTTGCCCCCCCGGCGGCCCGCTCAGACAATCACATTTGGTTTACTAGGAGGTGACTTTATTGCTTAAACATAACAGAGTACAAAAATTAACTGCAAATCCATTACATGCCATAGGCTGCTTATAAGCCGATACACTTATCCTATCATATGTTACAGCACTTAATAGAGCTGGCATCTGAAAATTTCTAGTTAGCCTCTACACACACACACACACACACACACAAAAACCCCTAACAGAACAAATAATTCAGACTAAGTTCATGCTCTTCCCAACATAGATCTTGGACACCTAGTCGGAGCAACAAAACCCCCAGTCAAATCAGATTCTGTTTATTTCAGCCCATCTGCTTAGTACAAGAGGAATGACCTGCTTTGCAGCTCAAATAATGATATTGCTTTGGGAATATACTGGGACTATATTGGTCATGCAATTAATTCTCATCCCAAGGAAGTAGCTCTTCAGTTCAGCATTCTCAGCCGTTGATGGACTCGAATAATCTCCTACCCTCCCCCATGCAGCACAAGGAGAAATGCTGGAAAGCTCTGGATGGTGTGCAAAGGAAAGGACTGTGACCTTGGTGATGGAAGAAAAGCAAGGGGGACAAAATGGGGCAAAGTAGTCTTAGAGAGTTCAAGAAAGGAAAAAAAAAGACCCATCTAACACTACAATGCCATCACTTACAAGCTCTGGTGGATGTGAGACAGGCCTCACAAGTTGTCACAGGGACCACCTTGAGTTTGGTGCTTGAGAGCAGCGAGACTCCTCCCCAGTCCTTAAGCTTTCTGCCAAATTTTGTCTTTGGTGGCAGTCATGTGTGGATTTGGACTGCTCTTTTAGTTGCTGTGCAGAGCTCAATTATTTGGGTGAGCAGAGAGCTAAGGTATAAATAACTATATTTATTGATACATTATCAGATATATACACACACACACACACAACTGCACTAAAACATTGCTACTAGTTTTAAAGCTTACACTGATTTTTTAGAAATATTTCCTATACTTAAAATGGGGGCTAAAGTAGAAAGGGTCATCTCTCAAACTGAAAGAAACATTTGAAGTGAGACAACTGTATGTGTGTGTGTATATATATATATATATATATAAAAAAAAAATTACATTCTTATGATTACAGGCAGGGCCGGCTCCAGACCCCAGCGCACGCTTGGGGCGGCGTCCCGCGGGAGGGTGGCAGGCGGCTCCGGCGGACCTCCCACAGGCGTGCCTGCGGATGGTCTGCTGGTCCCGCGGACAGTCCGCTGGTCCCGCGGCTGTGGTGGAGCATCTGCAGGCATGCCTGCGGGAGGTCCACTGCAGCCGTGGGACCGGCGACCGACAACGCACCCCCCGAGGCGCGCCGCCCTGCTTGGGGCAGCGGAAATCCTAGAGCTGCCCCTGATTACAGGAGGATCTAAAGTTTCTACTAAACAGGTGCAAAGAGCCCGCTGATCAACAGGAAAGCAATTTGAAGGGATTAAAACAAGAAGAGGAGGGAAAGGGAAGAGAAGTTAGAACGCAAAAGGGAGGCGATATAACATTACAAGAGAAGAGGAAGAAAAATGGGAAGAAATGCTATGGAAACAGGGAGCAGTAACTGAAATAGAATAATAAAAGATGACAAAGGAAGGACAGGAAGAATGGAATTCAATGAAGTAGGTAGCATGATGAGAAAAGGAAGTCTGGAGAAATACAGGGAGACAACGAGAATGCTCTGATTTGCTTATGAAAAGGTTTTCAGGCTGGTAAACCCTTTGTTTTCTGCACTGTCATTATCAGCATAAAGTCTTGCTCTACAGGGAGATAACATTAAGTTTTCTATAATGCACAGCTCACAAATTCCCATCAACACCAGCAGTTTCAAGGACACACGCATAATCCATCTTGAAGTTGCAGCAACATGGAGAGCAATTGACAAAAATCAATGAGGAAATTCACAGGAGAGAATACAACCATTTTTCTTAAAAAAAAAAATGTTGACTTTAAAATGATATAAAGAAAGGAAAATCCAAAAGCTTATAAACTTGGGATGGGGGGTACTGAGGAAGGAATGTTAATCACTTAGATCAATAGTTACTATAACATTGAGGCCTTTACTCATCACAATTTCTCTATCATTAAAATTCTGAGTAGAAAGGTGTGCTCCCATAGTTCAGTTGACCTCCTAAAACATGTGTCCCCTAAAATATTTGCACACACATACAGGATGATATGGTATTACATAAAGCTTGTATCAGTATAAGATGGCTGTAACATGGCCCCCTCTGCTCCTCTCCAAACACCACTCAGAGTGCTTCTGGCTCAGCAATCACCTGTGCAGTTTATTTTCAGTGTGAAATCCCACCACCTTCTCACCATATACAGCACAGGTGTTTACAATCTGAAAGACTGCCCAGCCTTTGCAGCCAAGAGAAACAAGCTTCCACTCCCTGGTTTCCCCCTGGGCCTGTATATAGCCCCAGGCTGATTGGGTTGACAGCTGTTTCCTGTTTGTCAATCAGGTACAGGTGGTCTCTAGCCAGTTCCAATTTACCTCCCTTAATTAGAGCTGGAGTGACAGAGGGCTGGCTCAGCAGTCCCTGCCCAGCACACTGTCACAATGGCCTACATGACTCACTTGAATAATTCAGCCATCTGATACGTACATGGATATCAATATACAGTACCTCAGTCCATATTCTGATGTGCATATTGACACCTTTTTTCTATCTGCATGCTTATGCAATATAGGCATTTTAGCTTGCAGGGTTATTGGTTGAGTCAAGACATTTCTTAGCTTTTTTTGTAGAAGGGAGTTTCAGAAGTTCCAAGGGTTTCTGATTTTTTTTTATTCTTTTAGAAAAATTATTTAACACTGAAGTACAAATATAACAACTTATGGGCAGTTTTTGAAGCTACATTTAAGTAACCGAATATAGAATTTTTCATTTTACTAAATTTACATAATTGAGCCCTGTTTTCTTCCCAGTTATTCGAATTCACCCTCACTGAAATGGTTGATAAGGGGGCTTTTTAATATCTTGACTGCTGAGTACATGACTTGTTAGCCCTTGTCTTATCGTTCCTTAGTCCTACAATAGCACTTGGAGGCTCCACCCGAGATTAGGGACTCCTTGAACTGGACTTTGTACAAATATATAGTAAAAGAGTCCCTGCTCCAAAGGGCTTACAATCTAAAAAGACAAGACAGCATAGTAGAAAGGAAGTATCTCCATATCACCGAGAGAGATGAAATGATTTGACTGAGATCACAGAGGAAAACTGCGGTAAAGCCACGAACAAAACCTAGATCTCTTGTTATTTTGTCCAGTGTCTTAAAACATCCTTCACTGCATTAGCCAGAGATTTTGCACACATTTCCCCACTAAAAGGTTCTCAGATAACTTTAAAGCTTGACCCCAAGTCTGACAATTGACTTCTTGCAATGATATGTCAAAATCTTACCTGCGTAACCTGTCCTCTTATATTGGTGTCTTGAAAGATAAATTTAAATCATAGCAAAAGTTATAGCTTTCCACCAAAATTAAAGTAGTTAAATATTCCTGTTTATCAGTCATACCTTGTATCAAACAGTTTATTTGATACAATCCAAACATAATGAGACAATGATTACCAAAACATATAGTGTTCTCCTAACAAAGAACAAAAAAAGGGTTATATTTAGTTTGAGTGCAGGCACACAGCAAACTACTTGTTAAGTAGATTCCCCCATGCTTCACGATTAATATTAATGAAATATTAGACCAGCAGGTGCTGCTCTGCTCCGTTAAATCTTTAGTAAATTCAGTTTACTAAAGTGGTCCCCTTGACAAACATTTGCATATTTTCCTTACTAAAGCTAGGGATTACAGACCTATTTTGGGAAAAGGCACTTAAATATGGATATAAGATTTCTGATTGTCAGATCATTTTGAGGCAAATGTAGTGGAACAAACCCCATGTATGGTGACATAAGAGTAGCAATATTCTTTTGCCTCTACTCTGGGGTCAATTTTTACATGAAGGTGAAACCGTTCTCCAGTACATTGACCACAAACAGACTTTTCCCTCAATATTAAGCATGTGTTTTATTCCAATTATTTGTTCCTTGAACTAAAATTCTGGGGCAGTTCCCTAGCTGGTGTAAATTGGTGCAGCTCCATTAATGTCAATGGAGATACATTGATTTACACTAACTGAGGGATTGGTCCAGTGTCTTTATTGCGAACAATACAAGGAAATTCCTGCTCTCACCATATTATTTCTCCATTGCCTTCTTACAGAATCCTGTTACGTAAATGTCCCCTGTACATTTCAGTTGGCTAAAGTGTCCTTCACTGCAGGTTTAGGCTCTACAACATGAAAACTCACACAAATCTGTACCTTTTACTCACTTTAGCATTGTCATTGACTAAATTATTCTCGTTTGTATATTTGATTATCCACAGTCCTGGAGCCTTAAAATTCCACTGATCTCCATGAAAGTGTATTTAAAAATAAAACACATCCATACATAAAACAACTCAGTGTGAATCAATGGAATTCACCTGCCTGTCAGGAAGTCTCCAGCAGGATGGGTGACATGTAAGGCTCCAGAGGTACCATAGTTCATTTTTGCAGCAGTATCTGTAGGATTGAAATTGTGTGCGGCTGGCCACAACCTGTTGTGAGCAGCCATTGTCCTTAGTTTCTCCCGAAGCTTTGGGAGAAGTGCAGATTCAAATCTGAACTCCATGACATGGGTGACAAATTAATTCTGCTGATTCTTGTGTCCTCTTATCTTTCCATGTACATATCTGATGTAGTCTTACCTATCTAATAAAGAGCAATCAAATGAGGCAATTAATCAAGCGTTACTGGCAAACCCAGGTAAGTTATCAGACAAACCTAATATCAGATATCCCAATCCATTGGGTTTCAGTTTACAGAGTGGCTATGGATTTTGCACTGATAAATCTGCTGCCTGGTACCCATTGAGCAAATTCACTACCTAAGCATTTTTAGTTTGAAATATAAGGCTAGACTTCAGCTGATGTAAATAAACAGACATAACTCTATTGCAATCAATGGAGCTGCACCTATTTACACCAGCTAAGATCTGGCCTAAGATCTAGTACAATAAATAACCACTGTACTAAAGAGATACAGGACATGAGCACAGATTGCTGCAGAACAGACCAAATAAGCATACTATGCAATGGGTGAGGGCCTGGCTTTCTAGTTAGAGAGACATTTTACTGTGTTATTAAAGATTACGATTTCAGTGGATTAGGTTTGTTCCTTTCCTCCCATTATATCAGTAGCAGCAGAACATAAACCTGCTGATTGAAAATAATCAGAAATAAGTCAACATTCATGTGATTCTCACCAGGAGTTGGTCTAAGTGCTCTGGATGCATTTTAATCTATTGTTTATGCAAGTTTCCTGGCTCCATTTAATTTGTTTTTAATCCGTTTTACAATTTGCAGAAGTATAAATCAGGGCTTTCAATTCAGTTGAATTTCTTACCTTTATATCTGTAGCTTTGTAGACTGGTTCTCCAGAGATTTTAGCTGTAATTAACACTACTCTTCTTGCCCTGACCCAGTTTTCAGCTGAAAGTCAGCCTTGCCTGAGATTATATGGGAGATTTGAGTCTAAAATCTCCCCAAATCTCTTCTAAGACCTTGTACATTTCTCAGCTGAGAGATTTAATTTTTTTCTCACTCCAAAAAGCTAGAGTTACAGTTTCTCACATGTAATGATTTAATCATTTCCATTATACTAAAGAATATTTAAGCTGTTTCAAGGTTTTTTGCTAGTTCTCTCAGGATAACTATCTCTACATCTATCCATGCTAGATTATGAGCCCCACACTGGAGATTATATATTCACTGAAGTAGTTCCATGGAAATCAATGGGTCTGCTTGTGTAAATTGCTTATCAGTATGAATAAGGGATCTAAAATCTGGCCTTCAGAAGCTGAGAAATTTGGAACAAATCTTTCCGTCAATCCAACCAAACTAATTCTAGTAATCTGACTACAATTATTCTGGACCTAATCTGGAGTAAATTACAAGCCAATTAGTCCCTCTGTGCTAGGACTTGGTCCTTAGAATATGATACCAATTTTTAAAATCAAAATGTATTAACATATGCATCTGACAGAGTTTAAAAACACAATCAGATTATTTAGGAGACGTCAAGATTAGAAAAGAATGTGAAGAATTCCAGAGGGACCTAGTCAAATTAGAGGGCACATGAAATTCCTTGTTGGCAAATACAGCACACTTACTGCATATCAGAAGAAATCATTAGAACTACCTGAACACATTGCTGGCTTCTAAACAGACTATAAACACTCATGGTGAACTTATCCAAGTGCCTAAATCCCATTTTCAAGTGACATACAGCGTTAGGAGTCTAAGTGTAATTGAAAGTCAAAGGGATTTAGCTTGTAAAGTGTCTAAATTCATTGTGAAACTGGGAATTAGGCATTTTTGAAAAATCTTTCCCTGGGGTGTCACTGCGGACCCTCAGTGAAAACCTCAATATGCAGCTTTGGTCAAAAAAGCGAACAAAATATGACAATGGATGAAGAATGGCATGGATAATACCATGACTCTGAAACTGGTCATTCCACTATGTGCAATGAAGACAAGGATTCTTGGCACTTCCTCTGAAGCATCTGGAACTAGCCACTGTCAGAGGCAGGACACTGGACTAGATGGACCACTGGTCTCATCTGGAATGGTAATTGCTGTGTATTTCCTGCTTTATGTAGAATGTTGTGAAAGGTTCTCCTAGAACTCAGTAACCTCTCAGAATCAGACTGGCTACAGATTCAATTCAAATGTATCTCTTCCCTATTATGGAGGGAGCGCAGCAATTTGAAGGGGTAGTTCATTCTCCATGCAAATTGAGTCCTAAGCCTCTTTTTCTCTAGCTTGATATCGTCAACATGGCCATGGACACTTGTCAGGAGAGAAATGAATTAAGATCACCGATTCATTTCAAGCCACAGGACATTACTAAACTCTGACTATATTCCTGGCAAGGTTTTTCAAAACCATGTGGGAAACTACACCTTTAAATGTGCAGTTGCAATGATAACACCATCTATAAATAGATATTTTTTATATTTAAACAATGCCCTAATAGCCTGAACAGTCATGATTTTATGTAAAAGAGGTATGCAGTTAAAGATACATTTGTGCATAAATATGCATGCTCATATTGAAAAAATGCTGTAAATTTTTCACATAGACAAACAGTACTTTGATTCTCTGCTGCTTTGCATCTTGTGCAGGCATTTACTCCTGCACAAAGTGGGTGTTTAATGCTACCAAATCAGAATGGTGTATTCACTTCACTAGTAGTATCATTTTACATCCATTCGTGCTGATTTTGCAGAGGTGTAAGTGGCTATGCAAGGAAAATCAGGCCCAGTGCCATAGACCCATTTCCTGGTTTCAACCATATTCAGCACCAGGTCCAGTCTGATGGAAATGCAGCATGTAAAAACCTCTTAGGAGCCTTTCTTGGCAAGCCATAAAAATTCATAGACATCCTGCATCCTGCCTCATGAAGACAGCATGAAGAGATTTATAGACACTTTTTCCATTAAGGATGGGATAAAAGGTGAGGGCTATACCCTATTACCTTCAGCAATATTATCAGTTTGGATAAATGAGATCAATATTAAATCTGTGTTAAGCTCAGCTGTTCAGTTTTGAAATAGTTGGTTTGCAGCTGTTTCCAGAGTCAGTCTAGGGATTGTGAATGATCTGGCAGCCACAGAAGAAGCAGAAAACATTGAATTTCCACCTTTCTGAAGGAATCTTGGATGGAAGACATTATTTATTATTGGCAGTATTGTGCTTTGCATTGTAACAACACCCAGAGGCCCAACCGTTCTGCTAATGCTATAAAATACATAAAAGGATGATCCCTGCCCCAAAGACCTTACAATTTACGTGTAGGATGAGAGACAAGAAGATGACACAACAAACAGACTGGACCTGCAAGGTGACAGCAATGGAGGATTAGCATACTAAGCAGCAATCTCAGCTGCCTAGCCATTGTCAAGTGCTTTGTAGGCACCTCAAATGAAATGAGTTCCAAGAAGGGAAGTGAAAGAAAACAATACAGTGTAAATCTTTAAAGGGAGCTCCTCACATATCACATCAGTTCACATAATCCACATCATACAGATTCCAGAGAGCGAGCTTGCTTCTTTCTCTTTCTTGTTTAATCTAGGAAAGGATAAACTTCAGGATATTGTAACACCCACCCCAGAAAGATTGTGATTATGGGAATATAATAAGAGACAGACAGACAGACAGACAATCTCAATAGCCTTAAAAATTGTAATTTCAAATTTAATGATTTAAGTAAATTATTGGACGGATTAAAAACACGACAAATCAATCAAGAAATATTATAGGTCTTTTTTGGGAAAAAAATCTGCTTTCACTGACTGGGAGTAGAAAGTAGTGGCGAAAGGTTTGTACTACTAAAAACAGCTAACAGTGAAAAGAAAGTACAGAATTATTTGGAACCGTCCTTTTGTCTTAAAGAAGGTCAGGAAAATAATCAAGTTTAAAAGTAGTTTAAACATTGATATTCAACAAGATCGGGTTGATTTTGCCATTTAGATGCACAACATCATTCTTGGTGGTGCTTCCAGACCAGCTGTTCAAACCATAATACAATCTTTGATAGTTTGATCAATACTAGTTTAAGCAAAGATAAAACTATCTACTCAAAAAGTCAATTTTGTACACAAAAGGCTAAGCTCAGGAGTTTTCTAAACTTTTTTTTTTTCTCACTACAATGAAAGTGTTCTGCACGGCCACTTCAGGACAGATCAATTATCAAGACATATACCATCTGTTTTACAGAGAATGTGGCCAGAAAATACATGTAAACCTACATAGTAAGATTTAAACAATAAAGAAATGAGACTTACAGTAAGACAGACCTACAGGCGTGTGGCAGAATTACTTTTAGCAATACATATTTTATCTAAAGCTGAACGCTCACTCTCTTTTGGATGGTATCTAGCTCTTCTAACATTCTCTTTGCTACTGTGCGGCAGATCTAAAAAAAGTCAAGATATTATTTTTTAAAAAATCATACCAAAGGGATGTTTGTGTACCTGGGGCGGGGGGATATTTCCTGCCCCCAAATCCAAAAAAGTGGGTAACCCCCAAGTAAAGAAGTTCCAGGTATAGTTAAAAAGTGTGCTGAATCCTAGGTCTAGTGCAGTAGCATTTATCTCATAAAATAAACAAAGCTCCCCCAGTAGACATCACGCTACACAAGTATAACTTATGTGGCAGAAAAGGTTAGGCTGCATTTAGAAGCAACTGTCCTTCTGCATCTCCCCAAGCACTGAAAATATTCTCCAAGATAGTTAGCTTGCTGCCCTCTGACATTTGTGCATTAATGACTCAACAGCGTCGTACTGGTGGTGATGCTGTCATCTTTCATCTGAGACATGAAACTCAGTTCCGGACCATCTGTGGCTATAAAAGTTTCCATGGCACTTTGTACAGGAGTTGGGGTATTGTTCAGAGTCATCTGCTCATATGAAGTCCCCCAGTAGTTTCAATTGACTAAGAAATTATTCGCTGCTTGTCCCAAAGAGTTGTGAAGTGTTGATGCAAACTGTTAAACAGTTGCTGTATTTCATCTCAACATACCATTCCGATATCCCTCATGTCAAGGAACGTCACTCATTTTAGTCTGAGTTATGTATATTCCACACAAATTTGGTGCCCCCTCATTTTTGTTTGAAGATTAGCTATGTCAGAAATACAGAATCCGAAATCTGAAGTTATAGAGAGAGCCATGTACACTGTGCAATTTATTCATTGAGTATTTAAGTTTCCTGTATGAATATATCATGTCCCACATTTTGTGTCTTTGTCACACATTGCACTGTACACTTGAGCCATGGCAGATTGAGAGGTGAGCACCTCAGAGGTAGGTGTATTTTAGTGGTAGGTGAAGTGATTCCTATCCACAACATATAGGGCTTGATTCTACATACCTACAATGGTGTTAATGGGGGTTTTGCCTGAGAAATGTGAGCAGAATGAGACCCACAGCTAGTAAACAGTATTCAAATCCTTCTGGATCCTCCCTCCCTCTCTCAATGTAAACAACTAGTGCTATTGCTATTATAACATTTAGATGAAGGTGGGCAATATTTTTGGTACTGCTATTATCTTGAAAATAACAGCTGGACTTAGAAGTGCTCTGCGATTCTTCTAATCATTAGTTTTATCATCTGGTTCGTTCATGTGACTCTCCTTTTGGGATCTCTCTGTGCCTATGTTTTCTGTCCACTATAACTTTATTTTTACCCCAGCATTACAAGGCCTGCAGACCTTCAGCTTACTGTGGTCTGTTCGTCTGACAAAATGAGTTGCACAGTCACTTGCTGCTCTCATGTTCTTTCCATATCACATGGCAAAGACACCAAGCAGTCATTTTTCAACTTTTGCCTTGAATATTTAACTGTGGACTCCAGATAATGAAAGCCGTCTATCTTCTCCATGACTATGTCTGATAGCTGTGTTAATCTCTTGCTACCTTCAAAGTGAGCCAGAAATCTCAGACATAGGTTTTACAAGTGAGGATAACAGGGAGGGGAAACTCAGCCGAAGTATGGAGTGTCTGCAATACATTATATCTGAATAATGTTGCTTCACTGCTTGGTGCTGTTATCCTTTGTCTCTCTCACCTCCCTTAAAGTCTAGTATATTAGGCAACAAACCAGCATTGATTCCTTTCTCAGCAAGAACAAGCTTTTTCCTTCAGGCAAACTTGTATTTCAATTTCTAGAAAGTGAAGTTCCTCACCAGGATTCCAGAATCTTCATGGCTGACACAAACCCATCTGAATTCAAGATGTTCATGTATTATCGACAGCAAAGAAAAGGTGTAATACTACTTCTTTTGCTTCAGATGACCACAGTCAAATACAGTAATTTGATCTAAGAAAAAGCCAGTTCATCAAGGTACATTTCACCAATTAGTGCTGCCTTGATTAGAAGTATTAAAAATGATGCAGCCAAAAGAAGAGGATAAATGTAGGGCATGGATGATTCAGTGGTATCAGCATTCTGCAAGGTCAGAGAATTTTCCTAAGAGGTGATTGTTATTAAATGTACAAGAAAACATTTCTCTCAGCTATATGTAACTGTCAAAATGCCCAAGACAGGTCACCATTGGTTTACAAGGGACCCCAACACTTCCCCCATTTAAAAAGAATACAATAAAAATAATTTGATGTGGAAAGTATGGCCCTGACTCACCAAGGGACATTGTGTCAGTGGTGTGAATTAATCCTTAGCAGCTCCTCTTTACACTTTGAAGCAGATGAGACTCTATTCCATTGATTTGAATGGTGGAAGTTGGATTAGGATATTATGGGGATTCTTGTAACATCCTAAGAGTTCAACACACAGTGACTTCTACTAATTTAGGTGGATCTCTTTCCCACCGCTATCATTTTTTGTCTCTTTGGCACCACAATCCAATGAATCACTGGAAAATTGTGCTTCATTTTCTTGGGTCTTCTATATAGGAGAGCTGGAGGTAATTTCAGTCTTCCCCAGGGGGAGATTTTCTGAAAAGCAGTTACAGACCTTCGGAAACTTAGCCATATATCAGAATGGTAGGTGAGCCAGCTGAACCATTCAAAATGAAAATCCCATCTATAAGCTAAAAAGAGTATTGTCTAGCTGTATGGGTTTTCAAAGAAGATATTTTCTACAGTTGGATTAAGCCCTCTTACTTTGGACCAGTGGATACAATTAATAAACAATCAGAGAGCTGGATAAATCTAAGGAATTCTGCCAGCAGTAGCGGAACAACAGGAGGTATAAACAGTATCAGCACCTTCTGAGAAGAGGAGAGGAAGAGACTCCATTGCAAGGTGGATATCACCCTTTGCAGTCTAAAACTGCACTCAGGCAAAACTCTCATTGAAGAGAATGGAACAAATGCAGAGATCCTTTGCCCGGGATAAGAGCCTGTAAACCCTTAGGGCTTGTCGACACAAGGCTTGGTGTGCAGCAAGCCAATACGTTGATGTACTAAATGGCACTATGGAACATTTAGTGTGCGGAAGCAGGGTCCACACAGCCAGTTAGTGTACTGTAAATTTACATACTGACTTACCATGTACTAAGACTCCATGTAGATAAGCCTTTAGTTACGTGAGGAAGTCCTTAGTCACATGAGTAAGGGTTTGCAGAATTGGCCGTGGATTTCAGGGGCAGTTTGCCTTAGTCAGAATTGCCTCAGCATTCATCCTGAGTTAGGTCTTAATGCAGAACGCCTCCCGTGCTCCTCATTTGTTTTATCTACCATCTGCGTTCCTAATCTCAAGACATGCTCTTGCTGTAGTTTGTTCCATCTTGATTTCCAGCTCTCTTCCCTACAGTATTTCACAAACAATTCCTGGCTTAACCAGGTTTCTGGCTGATTCGTGTCAGCAGAGTGTCGCAAACTAAATGATGTATTCTGTTGAATCTGGCTCAGCAAAATAATGTTAATGAGATGGAGTTATCCTTCGGATGTGAATACTCACTTTGGGATGCCTGAATCAAACCCACTGAAGTCAACAGAAAGACTCTCACTGACTTCAGGATTTAAGCATGTGCTTAAAGTTAAACACACACTTAATGCTTTGCGAATCGGGGCCTGGATTAGCCCCTAAAGAAAGAAACTTAAAAAGGTTTCTCTTTTTTCTCCCCTAATTTGTAGCAATCTGTAAGGTATGAATCTTTTCTAGTGACATTTCTCTACATTGACCTAGACAGGAGAGGAAGTCAGATGCCCACAGAACCACTATTAGTAGAGGGCCCCTGAAAAATTCAAAGACGCACACATCACATCATGAATGTCAATGAGCATGGTCACTGCCAGAGAGAACTGAGGGGGAAAAAAGAACAATTTGTCAAATTACTGAGATAAAAATGTCACTATCACTTTGAGTCAAACCATTCTGAAAAATTACAGAGTTTGATTTTTAAGAAATGGAATTTCATCTTGAGCTTTGTATTCCGTCTCCTATTTTTATACATTTACATGAGATGTAAATCTACAGAATTTAAAATGACTTGCGTTATACAGGCATTCAAAGCGATGCATAAAGTAAGTTTGAGCTTCACTTCCTAAAGTCAAAGAATTGCTGTTCTGGAAAGGAAAAGGGGGAAAGAAAGGGCCGAAAATATTTTTCCTATTGTATTCATCATGAAATTGAAAGACAGGTTTGTGCTCATTGATCCTACTTAGAATTCTCCTTTCAAACATCTCACATCCCTTCAAGGGAAGCCTGCAACAGTTTATGAAGAAGTATTTAGACATAAAGAAAAAAAAAGCCATAGTTCACTTCATTCACTTCCAACAGCTTCATCAAAATCTCATAAAGGTATTAAACAAAAAGTACAATACTTTTCAATTAGAGCTGGGCCTAAGCCACAAAGTCTGAAACTTTTGTTACCTGGGGATTTTTAGAGCTCGAAGCAGTGGTAATTTATTTTTTTTAGGTGGTGTTAGGCATAAATTAATAGGGGGCACAGCTTATCTGTTTGATAAATGATTGAAACAAGCAAGCATGTTTTTATTTAAAAAATTATTTATTAGATTTTAAGTACACATATATGCAATAGGTTTGGGACATTTTTGATATAGTTACAATTTGAGATGGTTTTGAGTGATTAACCACCAGGAATTTTGGAGCCCTTTCTTTGTTTAGCTGATGGGGTGTGTAGGTGTTAGCTTTTTGCCTCATGAAAGCTTTTTTAGACTGCTTTTATTTATTTTTATAGCTAATTTTAATAAAACGCATAACCTATAGTGATTTTAGTGGGTTAACGTAGTAATTTTTATTGCTTATTAATTTTAATACATTATTATTTTAAAATATTTTCGCTATAATAGGTTAGGGGCATTTAAAACCAAGGTTGCTATTTACTTACTTCAATAACTTTTTTTTTTTAATTAGTGAACTGCAAGTATGCAACTGTCTGACCTTGCCTCACAAAGGCCTAACATTTTCCTAGGTATGTGATGATTGGTTTTCAGCTGGCAGTGGCTGAACATACAAAATTGCTGACGGCTATACTGTCATATTCTGGAGTAACACTGGAACCAAACTTTCCCATCATTTTTGATGCTTGAGACCAGGGTTTTGGTTCAGCCCTTTGTGTGCCTAATCATAGCTAGGATAGCACTGCCATGCAAAGGCATACGGAGCCTGAAAAACTCCTATCCTGGGTAGCAAAACATGTCAACACAGATGCCTGGGGGCAATGAGGAGGCCGAGAGGGAATGGGTGGGACAGGTAGCGGAATGGGTGAAGGCTTGGTTCTGGTTCCCCTTCCTCAAAGTGTTAGACGACATAGCTGTGCCCACGCTCCGTGTTTGTGGGGAGGGGGAGCCTGGGGGGAGGATGACACATGCTACACTAGGAATAGACCTCAGACAGGACAGCTCCTCTCGCAGCATGGATAAAACTGGAGTGCCTCTGGAGAAGACCAAAGTACTGCCACTTGCTCAAGGCTTGTAGTAAAGCCATGATTTAACTCCACACAAATAGGAGCCATCCACAAAATTTGACTCAATATCTGAATCTGAATTTTCTCAAACTTTGCATCTGCGGTTTTGGCTCTGGTCTGGAACTGAATTTGAGATACAGTGGGTAGGAGCGCTAGAAGGTAAAGAGGTTAGAGACTATAATAATATTCTCTCACATACTGAATGCTACTCCATGCCAGAATTGCTTGATAATGCATTATTTAAGTTTTGGGGACAACGGAAAAGGATTCCACAAAGCCTGAACTGATTTGTTTTAGCCAGAGATGCTGCTTTTCTCACTCAGTAACAACTATTTGTCTACATCTTTCCCAAAGTGTGGCACCCAGGATTGAACACAGTACTCCAGGTGAGGCCACCCCAGGGCCTTGCAGAGTAGGACCATTACTTCTCATGTCTTACATACAACACTTCCATTGATACTGGCATTAATACTACATGTAAAGCAGTAAGTGCTTCCTAGATGACAAAAACAAACAAAATACCCCTTCTCTTTAAACTATAAAGGTGAAATGCTATACACTTTGTCATACAGGTGCATGGAGCATCTTATGGCTGCATTTGACTATATTTTAGCCTATAGAACTGGTGACTTGGATTAGACTTTCGTCATGCGACTACTGCAAGAAAGAAAATACATGAAACTCATCATTTAAAACCTCATGAGATCCTTGCAAAGGCTGATGGCCTGATTGTCCTCTGCTCTGCAGCTTGTGTAACCATTTCCACATATGCAAATGCTACCAAATGAGAATTTTCCACTTCCTCACATGAGTAGCAGTATTTTCCACCTGCTTTGCATGAGTGCAAATGGTTACAAAATGTGCAAGGCAATGGAGGTACTGTATACCCAAGCCATTTTCTCTTCTGATTGGATTTCTGGGCAGTCTTTTTTGCAGAGTCTTTGACCAATGTGTTTTTTGAGCAGGAAGACATCTCCTGTAAGCTAATACTGCAAGGTATATTTATGGACAATTAAATGGAAGAATAAGAATATCTGTCTGTTGCCTGGCATTCTTCATGGATTATTTATCTGGTCCTTAGCACTGACAGGCCATGGAAATTGATAGGCACATGAACTTCCAGGTGGCTGATAAGACAACACAGAGCAATAATGTAGCAAAGAGAAAACTAGTTGAAGATTTTCTGCTTTTTCTTTCAAGTCTCTGTAGAGTCTCAGTTGTCAGGAGTTCCTTAATGGATCGAAGGATTAAAAAGGTAAAAACAGTTTAAAAAATAAGAGAAGATGTATTGAAGGAATGATATTGCCTGCAAATGAAGCTAAATGAATATCGATTGCAGATGGTTAACTCCACAACCCCACACATCAGCGTAACAATTCGGCTAACTGCCATTTGCTGCAGTGCAAAGAAACAATCACAGAAAGTTAAAGCTGGATTAGGGATATAAATTATGTCTGAGTATTTGGTTTTCTGAAAGTGACAAATTGTCAGGCAAAGCACAGCAAAGAGCTCAGCAGGTTAGAGGTTTGAATGTTTATTTTTCATGAAGGGCCCAATTCATGTTTCCATTCAACTCAACATCACTGTGATGGGTTCCCCCTGGGTGCTACCTGGAACTGGGGTACCGCTGAGCCCTCTGACCCACCAGCCTGGGCTCCCTCTCACACTGTGCTGCTGTGACAAGTTGCAAAGCCCTCCGCAGCCTGCACTTTCACCAGCAGTCCCACAGGTAGGGACACACCCAGCTGCAGTTCCACGCAGGCTCTCTAACCACCAGCTTCCCAGCCTAGGACCTGTCCCCTGCCCTGGTCAAATCTAGCCAGTAAATGGGTTTAATAACTGGTCCGCCTCTCCCTCAATGTGACGAGAACAATGTACACTTGTGGTGACCAAGCAGAGATTTTCCCAAGCACTCCAGTCAAAGCTCACTGGTTTGGATTAAAACATAAACTAAGTTTAACAACTACAAAAAATAGATTGTAAGGGATTATAAGTGAAAGCAAACATATCAAAGCAGATTACCTAGCAAATAAACAAAAACCACACACTAAGCTTAATATACTAAATAGATTGGATATGAATTAGCAGATTCTCACCCTGAGAAATGATACAAGCAGGCTGCAGATTCTTAAGGGCAAGATGCACTTGCTTTACAGCTTGGAATCCCCAGGTCTTTCATACACAGACTAGAAATCCCTTTAGCCTGGGTCCAGCATTTTCCCCAGTTCAGTCTTTGTTCCTCAGGTGTTTCCAGGAGTCTCCTTGTTTGGGGAGTGAAGAACCACAGATGATGTCACTCGCTGCCTTATATAACTTTAGCATATGGCAGGAGCCTTTTGTTTCAAAACTTAGTTCCCAGACCGGTTTGTGGAAAAATACTGACATCCCAAGATGGAGTCCAGAATCATGTAGCCTGCTCACATGACCTTGCAGTGTTATAGCAGCCAATGCTTATGGGTTAGAAAAAGATGCCACAGGAAGGTTAAGCTATTCCACAATCCATTGTCTTTGCTGATGGGTCATCAGCCCCATCTGGCTTCTTCATTGTTGTACCTGAAAGGCTGGCTGTGGGTGTTTTCCAGAGTAAGCCCATTTGAAATACAGATCCCAAGTCAATATTCCTAACTTGAGATACAAAAATGATACATGCATACAGATAGGATAATCATATTCAGCAAATCATATCTTTTCCAATGGCACCTCATGATTTATCTTGCATAAAATACATAATTATGCTGTAATCATATCATAATAACATCACTATGAAGAGTATGGGATGCAGTGTCACAGTCACAACTCCCTTTGATTCCAGGGAGAGCACAATTAAGCCCACATTACAGGGTGGAAGGCTTGTAGACTACAGGTAACATTTTCAGAAGCACCTAAATGACTTAGGAACCTCAGTCCCATTGACTTAGGAGTCTGTTTCATCAAAAGTCATTTTTGAAAATGGGATGTAAGCACCTAAATCACTTGGGGCCAGACATATAAATGTTATTAGATGCCTAAAGATGCAAATAGGTGCCTACTGTGATTTACAGAAGTGCTTAAGCAGGTTAGGCACCTAACTCCCACTGACAAGTATCTAACCTGCTCAGACCTTTCATAAATCCTCACTAGGTACCTATCTGCATTTTTAGGTGTCTAGCTACCTTTAGCAATCTGGCCCTTAGGCACGCTTGAATAGTTTACCCTAAGTCTACTCCCTCAATTGTACTCCTGCTGATGGGTGAGTGAGTGGGGATGAAGGAAAGGGAGGTGAAGGTATTTATTTGAACCTTGTTGGAGTGGTCACACTTTTCTGGTGATTCTGTAACTAAGAGCCTGATTCTGCTACTTATTTTTGATCAACAGTTAATTAAGGAATGAGGAGTGACTACAGAATTAGGAGCGACTTAAACCTGGGGTAGCTTTAAAACTTATTTCATTGCCGCTTCACTAGAGCTTTGTTGAGGTTAGTGGGACCATTCTCGTAATCTTTCCCCTTTTACATAGCATTTGTCTGAAAGATCACAGATTTATAACGGATGAAAATTGCAGGTAAGCTCCAGTACCTTCAGTAGGACATGAAGGCCTTTTGGCTGCCAATCCAATCCCTTTTATGGACATTAGAGTCACTGAAAGTTATAGGGGGGGGGAGAAAAAAAGAGAGCGCATACACAAGATATTTACAAAATTCATTTCAGACAAATTACAGTTTAACTTATTTTTCATATTCCTTTTCTGACATTCCTTTTCCAAGAGAGTAGTCCATTTCCCTTGTAATGGAGAAGGTGTTCCTTCTTTCTTTCATATTGCTCCTCTACCCATTGCCCCAATCAAGGGCAAGATTTAGGAAACACTATCAAACACTGTGCCTGGTCTGAGAATAGTGCTTATATGTACTACTGTGCATAATGTGATACCAAATTTCTACTGGAGCATTATGACAGCTCCGTACTTGGAAGCAACCCCAAAATTTGCTATGTGATGTGCTGATAATCTAATTTAAAATATGGCTTTACGAAACTAAAAGTCAGACACAGGTTCTGAGATACTTGTGCCGTTAACTTGCATCTTTGCAGCATTCCAATGTGATCATGCCCTTTGGCTGAAAATTCCAATTGTCAACATGACTTAGAAGTTCCATTGCCCTGAAAAGGGATTAGTGACCTAGAGGGGGAATTGCCTTGAACTCCACTCCCACAAAAGACTTGGTGTACTTTGCAAAGTGTCCTTTAAAACAGACCTTGCCTCCATGCAACTTCTCTTTCGGTAGAAAGAAAATACTGAACGTAATAATCAAAATTTCTATAGTGTGCCCTTAAATGAAATGCCTCCAGGTTTGAAAGATATCAAAAAGTGTCAAAAGACTTGAACAACAAATGTGCGACCCTGAATGAATACTGTCCCTGAATGGCTGTGTGTTAATAATGCAGTATGCCGAATTCAGCATTTTCGTACATCTGAGAGGCACACTTAGGAAAAAAAATTCTCACATGGAACAAAATAGATCCTATAAAAATAGAAATTCATAATAAAGATGCACTATGCTGTACAGTATGTTCTATACCCATGTTTTCTTTGACATTGTGCCTTCTCCTATTATATTCCTCAAATTCTATACACCCTTACCAGACTTTTCTTCCCCCACTCCCTCTCCTTTTCAGAGAACTTTTGCTCAGTTATTTTTTTCTTATTCAGGTCACTTCCATGCAGAACACAAACTAGTCTAAAGCTCAGTAGAATTGTCTTTAATAGGGAACAATTTTTTCTGGCTCCAAACTTTTTAAGCTTTTATCCCCTTTAATTTTGGTAGGCACTTTAGATTTCATCAGAGAGAGAAAGGACACCAATGAATTTTAAAAGAAGGGTAGGGAGTTGTTTTTACATATAGCTGCACATACAGCTGCTTATTTCTGCAACATAGGGCTGGTCTACACTACAGGGGGAAATCGATCTAAGATACGCAACTTCAGCTATGTTATTCACGTAGCTGAAGTCGAAGTATCTTGGATCGAATTACCTACCGTCCTCATGGCGCGGGATCGACGTCCGCGGCTCCCCATGTCGACTCTGCTACCGCCGTTCGGGTTGGTGGAGTTCCGGAGTCGACAGGAGCGCGTTCGGGGATCGATATATCGCGTCTAGATGAGACGCGATATATCGATCCCCGAGAAATCAATTGCTACCCGCTGATACGGCGGGTAGTGAAGATGTAGCCATAAACTCAACTTGCACTGTGTTTGAAAGGACACTGTCAAAAAAGTTAAGCATGTGTGTGATTGCAGGATCTAGCCTTTATATGTTTCTATAGTGCCTAGCATAATGGCATCCTGACCTAGTAGTGACCTCTCTGAGCCACTGCAACATAAATGATTAACTATAATAAATACTGTATTATGGATACTGTTGTCTTCACTACCAGTTTATAGTGAATGAGGCACTTACTGGTAAACCCTACCTGAATGGGAATCAGAAGAGACAAAGCCCTCAGTGTCTTCAACTGATATTATTTAAAGGGAAGAGTGAATGCAATTGTCAAAAATAAGGTATTCTCATTTCCCTGCAATGCACAGGACAACTGGTACTCAAGATCAAAGGAGCTCTGCCTTTAGTCTAACTATATTGGTCATCCTTGGGAGATTATTCAGCAAAATGAATTTCTGCCATTGGTATTGACTTTGAAAGTCATGGCTCAAGGTAAAGGGAATGTAGGTGACATTCACCCCTGTGCAGAGGGGCAGTGTAGACGGGCCGGACTCACCCCTGCGGCGCCTCCTGCTGGTGACTTCTGGGAATTAGCTCGGTTCCAGCTCCAGAGCGCCCTCTGCAGGCCGGTGATCCGTTTGTCCTCTGGCCCCCGTGTCCCTCCTTGGACCCGGTGCCCTTTTACATGGGGTGCTGCCCCCTGGCAGTAACCCCTTTCTCTCAGGGTCTCCCCTCCCCGGGGAACCCCCACCCTCTATTCCCACCTCGCCTCAGTATATGGCTACTGCCAGTCATTGTCTAGCCCCTGCGCCCTGAGGCAGACTGCAGTATCAGCCTACTCATCACAGGCAAGGTTGGGTTTGGACCTGCTGCCTTGGCCTACCCCTGGGCTGCCCTCTGCAACCCCCAGTACCTGTTATCCCAATGCTAGGCCGGAGCCTGGGGCTTTCCAGGCTAGAGCTCCCCAGCTCCTCTGCCTTTCCCCAGCCCTGCTTCACTCACATACCTTATGTCCAGCTCCCGGCAGCCAGGCCCATCTCCCTCTACAGACAGAGAGAGACTCTTTTGGGGTTCTGGCTCCCAGCCTCTTATAGGGGCCAGCTGGGCCTGATTGGAGCATGGCCACAGCTGAGCCTGCTTCCCCCAATCAGCCCAGGCTTCTTGCCCCTGCCTAAAGGCTGCTTTCTCCAGCCACAGCCCCTTCCCAGGGCTGTTTTTAACCCCTTCAGGGCAGGAGCAGGGGTCCACCCTGCTACAGGCAGCATAAATTGCTAAATTCCATCTGAATCCAATTTAATTAGGACTTATGTGGTGCATAGGCATTGTGTTTGCGCTACATATGGGTGTGAATTTCAACCTATTAGCAAAATGAACTACATTTTTTAAAAAAAATCTTGATTTATTCTATTATATTGAATATTATATGTAAGACTAAGTCACTTCTCATCTGTGTTTTTAGTAGCTCCCTCTTAAATCATGCTACCATGATCCCACTTGCTGACAGATACCCATTAATAGTACATTTTCAAGAAAAACTTTCAGACGCTCTTTACGTGTGGTCATCTTAAATCACAAATTTAATATAATCCTGGAATTATTCAGTATTCGCAGGGTCTGGAATTTGCACCTCATCATCCTAAACACATTTAATCTGGATGATTGCTATTACCAGACCCATCAATCTTATTTTAGACAGTAATACTGTTTGGCCGCTTGAAAATTTGGCTACAGGACATTCCATTCCATTTACTGAAATAAAGTTAGATGGGAAACTTTCAGACAACTATTTAATTCAGATACCACTGTTATTTCTCTTTGTTTGTTACTCTCTTAAAAAAATACAGAGTTAGAGCAGCATTGACATATCCTCCATTCTCTTAGTCTCCGCCATCCTTGTGAGGAAAGTGCCTGACTAGAATGCCAGGGAATAGTCTTTCCAAAGTCTTCAGGACTGGTGGTTTCCTGTGGTTCCATTATATTGGTTTGCATTGCCCACATCAGCCACCTGGACTTAGGGGATAATGTACCTGAATTACAGCCTCATAGAGTTTAAGGCTACACAGGACCATGAGAGCATTGTGTCTTTCATCATCTGTCTGACCTGCATATCACAGTCTATTAAATTTCATTCATATACCACTATAATAAACCCAAAAAGACTTCAGGCAGACTAAAGCAATTCAGCCCTCAGGTCGAGAAGTGCAATAGAGTTTTTGCACTGTTTTTTCCATTGGTCTCACAGGGAGGCCGGGAGAGCAACGCATGTACCATAGTTATTAAAACCACATGTAGGGTGCTGCATATGTGTCTGAAATAAGGGTACAGAATAAAAATAAGGATATGATTATCTATTCATATAGTAGATGAGCAATATCTTAGCAGGGTTAATTCTAGCCTTTAGTCTAGGTTCTTATACCTACATATTTTTATCTGTAGCTGAACTTTACTTTGATTTGCACCAGGTAGAGCTTCAGATTTCATCTTTTTAAGGAGGGATTAGCCTCTGAGCTGGTTCTTAATCTCCATGATGTGAGAGTCCAAATCCAGTGCAATCCACCACTGTCAGGTAAAATTTACTGGTGCCTCCCAGAACTGTGAGATCAAACTGTTGCCTCTACAGCCACATAGGAAAGTAGCTGCAGCTGATTGAAAACTTTCCTCCAAAACTTATTTTCCTACAGAAAATGATTTTGATGAAAGAAGTTTTTAAGGGGAAAAACTGGTCATTTGTAAAACATTCAAGTTTTCATCAAATAAACTAAAATGAAAACACTTTGATTTTTAGCAACCAACAGGTTTTTGTTTTGAACTGAAAAATTTTGGTTTGCAGTTGCCAAAACCAAAATAATCAATTCTGGGGTTTGGTGGGTTCTTTGGTTTGTTTGTTTGTTTTTTAACATAAAGCCAATTTTAAAAAATGTGGATTGAAGCAGGTTTTTTTTATTTATCAAAAATGTTTGTGGGGGAAAAAATATTCCACAGTGTTCATGGTGGTAAAGGTATATCTGGTTTCATAATGATGGGTGTCATGTTTTCACACACAAAAAGAAAGCCTCAGTATAGAGTGACTTTTTGTTTTATGTGAATGAAAACAAATATGGGAAAGAACAAAAGTTAAATGTCTCCATGAGAGAGCACAGAGTGTATTATTTTTCCTAATAGACTGCAGCATCTCTTAGAAGGGATTGCATGCAGAATGTTGTACACAGGGACTCTGTTTCAGCAGTATACCCCTATTCAGCATGCTCTTAAGTACTTTGCTGAATAGAAATAGATTTAAGCATGTTTTTAACTGCTTTGCTGAATTGGGGAAGTGATTAACTTAAAGGTGAAACAAAAATTTAATCAGGAAACCAAAAGCACCACAGTGGTAGTAGATGTGAATGGGGAAATATCATTCTTCCCACACATCCAATATTTCTGCTTTTGGGGTGTTGTCCCAAATTAACTTGTCAGGAATAAAGGTTACACACAGCGGTTTGTTACTGCCTATAACTTTATCCCTCTTCCGTTGTACATCTAACAAACGTCATCCCCTTTTGGAACTTTATCTCACCCTCTCTTATTTAAAAAGCCTGCCAGTGACTTTTATACAATGCTTTAGAGCAGGGGTGGGCAAACTTTTTGGCTCAAGGGCCACATCGGGGTTGCGCAACTGTATGGAGAGGCGAGTAGGGAAGGCTGTGCCTTCCCAAACAGCCTGGCCCCCACCCCCTATCCTCCTCCTCCCACACCCTGCCCCCTGATTGCCCCCCTCAGAAATCCCCAACCCATCTAACCCCCCCACTCCTTATCCCCTGACCGTCCCCTCTCCTACACCCCTGCTCCCTGTCCCCTGACTGCCCCGACCCCTATCCATGCCCCCTCCCCCTGAAAGCCCCCCTGGGACTCCCACCCCCTATCCAACTGCCCTCTGCTCCTCGTCCCCTGACCACACCCTCCCGGGACCCCCTGTCCCTAATTTCCCCCCAGGATCCCACCCCTTATCCAACCTCCCCCCCACTCCCTGTTCTCTGACTGCCCTCCTGACCCCTGTCCACATCCCCGCCCCCTGACTGGCCCCCCGGGACTCCCACTCCCAACCCTCCCTGTTCCAGATCCCCTGACTGCCCCCCTAGAACATCTGCTCCATCCAACCACCCCCTCCTCCCTGACTGCTCCCCAGGACCTCCTGCTCCCTTACCCAACCCCCCTGCTCCTTTACCAGCATCAGGAGCTTGCAGCCGCGATACCCAGCCAGAGCCAGCTGCACTCCCCATGCTGCCCAGTGGGAGCAGCAGGCCAGAGCACAGCTGTGGGGGAGGAGGGACAGCAGGGGAGGGGCTAGGGACTAGGTTTCTTGGCTGGGAGCTCAGGGGCCGGGCAGGATGTTCCCGTGGGCCGAATGTGGCCCGCAAGCCATAGTTTGCCCATGTCTGCTTTAGAGACTAACAAATGTATTTGGGCATAAGCTTTTGTAGGCTAAAACCCACTTCATCAGATGCATGCATTGGAAAATACACTTGGAAGATATATATACACAGAGAGAACACGAAAAAATGGGTGTTGCCATACCAGCTATAATGAGACTAATCAATTAAGGTGGGCTATTATCAGCAGGAGAAAAAAAAAACTTTTGTAGTGATAATCAGGATGGCCCATTTCCAATAGTTGACATGAAGGTGTGAGTGACAGTAGGGGAAAATTAGCATAGGGAAATAGTTTTACTTTGTGTAATGACCCATTCACTCCCAGTCTTTATTCAAGCCTAATTTAATGGTGTCCAGTTTGCAAATTAATTCCAATTCAGCAGTTTCTCATTGGAATCTGTTTTTGAAGGTTTTTTTTGTTGGAGTATTGCAACTTTTAGGTTTGTAATTGAGTGACCAGGGAGGTTGAAGTATTCTCCGACTGGTTTTTGAATGTTATAATTCTTGACGTCTGATTTGTGTCCATTGATTCTGTTGTGTAGAGACTGTCCGGTTTGGCAAAGGTACATGGCAGAGGGGCATTGCTGGTACATGATGGCATATATCACATTGATAGATGTGCAGGTGAATGAGCCTCTGATGGTGTGGCTGATGTGATTAGGTCCTATGATGGTGTCCCTTGAATAGATATGTGGACAGAGTTGGCAACAGGCTTTGTTGCAAGGATAGGTTCCTGGGTTAGTGTTTTTGTTGCGTGGTTGCTGGTATTTGCTTCAGGTTGGGAGGCTGTCTGTAAGCGAGGACTGGCCTGTCTCCCAAGATCTGTGAGAGTGAAGGATCGTCCTTCAGGATAGGTTGTAGATCCCTGATGATGCGCTGGAGAGGTTTTGGTTGGGGGCTGAAGGTGATGGCTAGTGGCGTTCTGTTACTTTCTTTGTTGGATATGTCCTGGAGTAGGTGACTTCTGGGTATTCTTCTGGCTCTGTCAGTCTGTTTCTTCACTTCAGCAGGTGTAGTTTTAAGAATGCTTGATAGAGATCTTGTAGGTGTTTGTCTCTGTCTGAGGGATTGGAGCAAATGCTCAGAGGCTCGTTAATTGATTAGTCTCATTATAGTTGGTATGTCAACACACATTTTTTCATGTTCTCTGTGTATATATATATCTTCCAACTGTATTTTCCATTGCATGCATCCGATGAAGTGGGTTTTAGCCCACAAAAGCTTATGCCCAAATAAATTTGTCAGTCTCTAAGGTGCCACAAGTACTCCTCGTTCTTTTTGCTGATACAGACTGACACGGCTACCACTCTGAAACCTGTCAGACATTGCTTTGTTTCTTGAGATACCAGACCAAAGTTTGCACCATGCCTCATCCTGAGAAGATACACTGAACATATCTGCCTTTACATAAGCTACAGATATCCTCCTCTTGGCCTTCAAAAACAAACAAAAAAAAGAATCCAGATTGGCAGTAGATCATAAACTGCTCATTTGGTATAACTGCTAGTCATTGTGCCTCCAAACACAATACATGACATGCTACAAAATGTTTCACCCCATCCCTGCTCAAGTGCCTCCTCTGCACTCATGCAATCATCCTGTTGTGTCATATAGGGCCAGAGCCAAAGCCCACTGAAATAAATGGAAAGTCACCTATTGACTTCAATGGGCTTTGGCTCATTGTCATGCTCTAATTTGGTCATCTATTACTTTCTGTTTTAATTATTCTGCATCATTTTTCTTTCTTGCCACGCTGTTGAATTCTCATGTTCCTGTCTCTCCCTGCCCAAATCTTGTTCCATATTTGATCAAATATATTACACAAATATATGCAAATTTGCTCATTTGCATATGTAAGGTCTATACCACTGTAAGATAATTACATAAAGAGACCAAGCCTCCACTGATTTACATCAATGGCAAAAGTCCCACTGACTTCAATCGAAGCAGGATCAGAATGTAAATATAGAGTAGGAAGCTAGACAGAGTGAGACACACTCTGTGGTCTGTCCCTGCGATTCTAAACTGGACCATCTGCTAACAACTCACCAGGGCACAGGGATACCCCAGACATGCCTCCTCTACACCTGTACTGCCACAAATAGTATGCATTCATTTCTAATTAAATCTGTAATATTAGCTCCTGTGACACATTAAGACTATTTTTCAAGAAATATATTATAAGCTCTAAAGGTAAATTCTGAAGTCCTTATTCAGCCAAACTCCCATTAACTTCAAAAGGAGTTTTCTGAGTGTCTGGGGTCAAGATTGAGTCCTAGAGAAGCTCTTTGAAGGTTATGAGGCAGATTCTACCACATCTCATCATCTTACTTGGCTAGCAGTCCTACTCAAAGTAAGATACTATTCAAAGTGAATAAGGCAAATTGATTCCGTTGATTAGAGACTGTAGATCAATCTATCAGACCGTAATACAACTAGGTGTATTATTTAAGTGAGTATTCATAGAATTGTTTGTTATTAAAAGATTGCAAAATTCATTGAATACATTACTTAACTAGTATTCAATCAGCTCTAGGTCTGAATCAAGCAAAACTCCCATTGAAGTTAATGGAGGAAATGCTGAGAGGTGCTGAATAACAATGTGATGCTGGCAGACCAGGTGCCAGCTCATGCCAAAGCCGCAGGCCTCACTGAACACTTACAAATGCATAGCTAGAAGCCAGACCAATTCACTTGTGTATTAGTATAGATCAAAGTAATTTTAAAATAAATAAGAATGTATTTAGTTTTTAAACTTCATTAAAATGAATGGGATGCTGCATGCATTATTTTTACTTATCTGTACCCTGTTGTAATGGAATAGCAAACATGTACATTGCATATACCCCTGTAACTAAATAACCCATCAAACAAGAAAGAAGGCTTGTGTAATGCAAACAAAGAACTTCAACAGGAAAGTGCTGATTTCAAAGTAAGTGATCATTGTGTGTGATGATCAGAGATCAAAGATTCTAAATACATTCCTCACACTTCGTCATCAAAGAAAGAGCCCATGTGGGTAGTGACCCTGCCAGCTTGTTTTCTGGGAGAAGAAGCTATAAGTATGGACACCAAGAGAAATTCTTCATCTCTGGATTTTTTGGATTCTAACAGGGAAGAATAACTGAACAAGACGACGGAGATCCCCAGCATTATTCTGGGTAGCCCCGAAAGACTTTTGGGAAACTGGCAGATGACTACATCTCTGCTACCATTTGGAATTATAGACCGACTCACCTGTACATATATTTTACCTGCTTTAACGTCTCAATAACTTAGTTATGGAGACTTTTTTTCTTAGCTAATAAACCTTTAGTTAGTTTAATGTAGAATAGGCTACCAGTGTTGTCTTTGGTGTGAGATCTAGGATGCAAATCGACCTGGTGGAGGGACTGGCCTCTTGTAACCTGGAATATTTTTTGGTGTAAATAACCATTTATCACATAGTCCAGCTTGCCTGGGTGGCAAGATAGACAGTCCTGTCTAAGGGGACTGTCTGTGACTCCATATGACGGGGAGTGACTCAGTACTTCCTGCTGGCTGTCCTGGGGATTAGCTCTGCTAACCAGTGCGCCTTCTTCTGGTGATGTCTCACCGCCGCCACTTCTGATTCTGGATCCGTGTCATTCCAAGGACCATGACATCTTCTTCAGGACGCAGCCCTCTGGCTGTGCTACACTCTGTGCTCCCCCCTTCTGGAGGAACTGCAGTCCGCTGTGTCCAGCCACTTCCCTCAATGGCAACTTCAGCCCATTGTCTGGCCACTTTCTCAGTGATGGGGGTGGGGGGGACCAGGGCCCATTCACTACTCCGGATTGTGGCCAGATGCTGTGTCCCCTCCAACCTCTCAGTCTAGTTCCCTAGGCCACCTCCCCACAGCCCCCCAGCACCCTTTTTGCCCTTGTCTCAGGACATTAGCCTGCAAATCCCAGCAGCCACTTAGGAGCAGCTCCTTCTCCCAGTCGCTGCTAACAGCACTGCTCTGCCCAGGGTAGAGCTCCAGGAAGCTACTGCCTCTGTTCTGCCCTGTAGCTCTTCTTATATAGGCCTGCCCAGCCCCAATTGGCTGCTCCTCACAGCCCCTCTCCTATTGGCTGCTTTTCACACAGTCTCCCTAGGGCTCCATTAACTTTATAGGCCAGTGTGGGACACATGCCCCATCACACTCCATTATAAAATATTGTAGTACTGTAGGAGTTCACATTTGTTACTGACTTAGTGGAATCTAACTATAGAACATACCACTAGTTTGGAGTGTCTGGCCTGCTTTTAGCAGTCGGCCCCAAGGTAGGCACTCATAGTCGTGAGCCACTTCAGACAGTGTGACAATTAGTTCCACTGGGTTTTCCTTGGGTAAGAACTAAGGGAAAAAGCCAAACAAATGGCTAGCTATGCACTATTCTATTTATGAGTTATCCAGTGACAGTGATGAATGGGGCACTAGTTATTCACCTTGTTCCTGAGATACCTAGAGTACAAGCCAAACCCCAGTCTTAAGCTAAGAAACATAATCTAATCAGACATATCAGTTCATTTTGGATGGGACTGATGCCCAAAAATTCACCATGGATTTCATCCTGAAAGAGGATCAAACTATTATACTTATACAAAAGCAAAGAAGAAAGCAGTACAGCCCAACTGGAACAGGAAAAAAAATCCGATTGGTGTTCCTGCTACATAAATTATTCTTCCACTATCACTCCATTCTCAATGGAAATTTATCAGAGTTGGAGTTTTCAAAACTTTCTGAAGCAGCTAATTTGATCTCAATGACATGTTCCATTGGGCCCCTGTGAGAAAAGATTATAATGTTACACCAGAAAGAAAAAGCTACATTATAATATGATACATTTCAAAATAAACCTGTGGGACAAAGACTTTGAATATGATGACAACCTCCAATCATATTAGGACCCATTTTTCCAGTAAAAAGCAAAAGTGATTGATCTCAGGAACTCTCTGCCTGACACTCTATCAGGAGTAGTTATGTAAGAATGAGATATATTAATTTAAGTGGTGGCAGGCTCTTGAAGTGCACATGCTGTCTGTTAGCCACAAAGAATGTCTTCCTTTTCTATTTGTTAGCATACAGCTCGGGTGGTGAAGTTTGACTCAGTCAGCTCTCCACACAGAGTGATGGGCTCAGGCCACCAGCTGTTTCTGCTGCTTGTTACGCATGATCTTCCTCTTGGTTTAACCTTAGCATTTGGCATGTTGGAACTCAGCAGGTGTAATAAAAACGGAATGTTGCTCCTGCACAGAAATGTTTCATCACACCACGCACTGTAAGCAAGCAAGTTCAAACCTGAGAAGCCCATACTTTACATTGTGATAACTCAGAGAAAGAATGCATGTCACTTTATCTATCCAGATGTGATGCCCAACATTCTCAAAAAGGAAAGGGAATTAGAGGTTATCCTTGAAAGGATTATACACAATCTCACTTAGAATAGCTAAACTCATACCACTTTCAAATTCAACTCATACCAACCATCACATAATTGGATGCAGTGCAGACTGAAATTACTGAAAGATCACAAGAATTCTCACCTTGCTTAATATTGTTATACAATTGGGCACTGAAAAAATACATCATTTGTAGCCTATTTACTTATTAAAATTGGCATCTTTAAGGGTTTGTTTAATATCATAGGTTTCAGAGTAGCAGCCATGTTAGTCTGTATCCTCAAAAAGAACAGGAGTACTTGTGGCACCTTAGAGACTAACAAATTTATTTGAGCATAAATAAATTTGTTAGTTTCTAAGGTGCCACAAGTACTCCTGTTCTTTTTAATATAATATTTGTTGCAGCTTCTTTGCTAGATTCTCCACCTTAATTTTGTGAAAGGTTCATCTCCAGCAAGTTTAGATCTAAATGAAAAGCAGTAAGGCAATGTAAAGAAAATTTGTTCTCTTTTCTAACCAGCTCAATAATCCACATTCATAGATTTTAAGGCCAGAAAGGACCATTATGATCATCTATTCTGACCCCCTGCATAACACACATTTCTCCCAGCAATTACTGCATCTGGCCCACCAAACTGTGGCTTAGAGCATACCTATAGGGTTGGTTGAGAATTTTCTGTCAAAGCTTTTTTTGATGTAAATCAAACACCTGAAAACTGAACAACTTTCAGTTTTTGGCCTAAATAATAATAATAAATAATAATAATAATTAATAAAAAACTGATTTGGAAATTCAGCCTCATCATGCTGCTAATCTAATCCATGGACTGAGTTCCCCAGCCAAATTACATTTCACATAGCACACCAGGGAAAGAGACTCAGGCAATGCACTGTTGCAGCTCACAAACAGAGGAAGCCATGGGGCACCCTGGGAGATGTACTTTTCCCAGGGATCTCAGCCCATATTGGAGAAAGAGGAATTAGGCACAATAATCCTAGTTCAGGTGAGCAATGCAGTGGCATTTCCAAAGTCAACATTTTTGGACCAAAATTTTCAGTTTTCAATTCTTTGTTGAAAAAAATTCCAGCCAGCTCTATGTATCTGTTACAAAGACATCCATCCAGTCTTACTCAAAGTGCCGCAAGGCATTGCTCTAGATTAGAAATGCATTTATGACCTACAACTGGATTTGCTTCTGCTGGTAGGACGTATGGAGTCCACTGAGGCACAAAGTGGGAGGAGCCAAGGCACTGGGGATATTGATTGGTTCGGTGCTACTACTGGGTTAAATAAAATCACAGTGTCAAAGTAAAGGCATGATCCTGGAGAGTGTTAAGCTCCTCCAACTTCTGTTGTCCTCAATGGGAGTTACAGATGATCAATGCCTTTTAGGATCAGGGCCTAGGAGATTTTGATTAACGCAGCAATGAGAGATTTTTGAGATAACTATTGTACATTCATAGTATGTCAACTACAAAGATGCCTCCTTTTAATCCTTTTTACATGTCTTTTTAAATTATTAGAAGTAATTAAGTACATAAGCAAAGACAGATGGAAAATGTTCAGTCTTTAAAATCCCACTCAGTCAATACACTGCAAAAGTAGATTGCATGGTACAAAATTACACATTGTATGGAGCAACCATAGGTGCTGCACAGCAATTTGGCTAGCTTATAAAAAATGAACAGGAATATCAACAAAATATATGGAATTACAGCTCTTTTTCCTACATCAACACAGATCTAAAATGTCAGACATTCTAGTTTAGAGATATACATGTTTGACTTCACGTAATAACATCTGTAAACTGGGTGGTATTAAAATTCTGTTTGAAGGTTTTCATTTTAATATATGCATGGCTGGTAAGCCAATATATTTAAACATAATACTATGCCAACCTATGTACTTAGCATTAAAGCATATACATTTCCCCTTCTTTTACAATAAATTTACTTCTCAGTTTAATGTCCATATGAATGTGCATGAACTACATCAGTAATTTATTCAGAATTTACTGCAAGGCATATCTTTACAGACTGCAGCTTGCTTGGATATTCCACTGTGCATAAAAGTTTGATGTGCAAGTAATTTAAGGGGGGAGAAGAATGCTTCAGAATATGGTAGAGGCAATAAACAAAAACAGGATATTGAGTGAATATGCTGAAGTAACCCTCAGGCAAAATGACAAGCCAGTAAATTACTTCAGTATTTCCCTCTCCATGCTGCAATAACAGTTAAGCACTTACTATTAGCCAAAAAATAGGTCAAAAACTCAATGCATGAGAAATTCCATTGTATCTACCTCTGGGATATGAAGTAGAAAGATAGCTATGAGTTTAAAGTTGTTTGCAGCATGCCTTTGATGTACTTTCCCTCCTCCTATTTCCAGGAGTTTTTACAATATTTCCCTGGGGAATAAGTGGGGATATTATAGGGTCCCTCACCAAATCAATCCAAGCATTTTTAACTAACAATCCTACGCTGTAAAATTGCATTCTGTAAGCCTTATGCAGTGTAAGAAACAAGACAGACTAATTATAAGGAATTACTTGAAGCACTTACCTTTTACCTCAGCACACCCTGATTATCCAGAGGTGCTGGAGCACTCACACCTCCATATGAAGTCAACTGGACTGAAAGTCAGGCCACTAGCTTCTAAATTCACAAATGCCAAAGTGACTTCAAATAGGCACAGCCATTGGCGTGAATGGGAGCAGAATTGGGCTCATTATGAATAAAAGCAAAAATCCATACAATAAATTAGTCTATGCATGCTTGAAAAGGAAATAATTTGTGAAGGAAAACATCTTTCTACAGATGATCTGTGTAAAATAAGGACTTGAAGTGAAGCCCATTAAAGTCCATGCAAAGACTCCCATTGACTGCAGGCCTTAAAAGAACAACTTGACTGGCTCTTCTTTCTTCCTTTGCAAGTCAGCAAGGAATCAGACATGGACAAGATTAGAAATATAGAGCCATTTTGGCCACCCCCTGCCATTGCAGGATTGTTCCCTACAACATGCATAAAATTCTCAAAAGACTGAAAGTGACACAATAGCATAAGTCCCATTTTTGATAACGTCTAATGGCATGTCGTGAAGTCAGTACCTTTTAGTTTGCACCAGCAGCATCCACATGGGGCAGTTAGATTGCAACACTTCAGTGCAATCTGCAGTTCTCACCGCTATAATACCATTGTGGTGCCGTGGATTCCTAAGTCACTTAGGAGCCTAAGTCTCAGTGGCACTTAAGGCCTAGATCCTCAAACTTATTTAGGCACCTATGTTCCATTGAAATAAATGGGAGTTAGGCACCTAAATACCTTTGAGGATCTGGACCTAAGTAACTTAGTCACTTCTGAAAAATTCACATTAAACTTTTGAGTGTTTCCTCCTATTCAGTTATAAATGTCTCAATTAATTTGGCTTCCATTCCTTTCCTTGGAAGGCCATCCCACAATCTAATAAGGACCGACATTTTCAGCAGGTACTTGGGATTTGGGGTGCTTCCACTTCTGGGAACCCAACCGTAAGCACCGTAATAGAGCCTGACTTGCAGAATATCTGGGCACTCATTTGCTGTGAAATTAGACCACTTTAAGATCAGAATCAAGTTGGGTACCCAAAAAAATAAATGCCCCTAGTTACTAGCCATTTTTGAAAAATTAGGCCAAATTTCCTGATATTACATATGATTCCCTTTGAAGTCAATGAGATTTGGACACACAGAATGGATGTCAGAATTAGTCCCGTCCAATATCATCCCATTGCTCCTAATTGTGGTAGTAGACAACAATGCGTACTTCCCTCCAGTCTGCTGACAAATATTACATTCTGAGGTCTGTCAAATGCATTGTTCTCCTTTTCACAATCTGGCCAGAAAGAACTGTTCTCTAATAAAGCACTCTGTTTCCAATGTTATAACAAGACAGCTTTGAGTTTTGTTTCAAATAAATATTTGAGCTGCGTGAATAATTCATTTGATGAATTTTGATACTTTTCCTGTTTCACATTGTTCATGCCAATGGCACACAATGAAAAAAAAAAAAAAGAACAGGAAGTTTATATAGCACAACATGTACTTAATGTAATAGGCTCTGGGCTACCAAGATGTTTCTTGGTGAGCGGGGGTGTCAAAATGTTGTCAATCTCATTTTGTTATTAACTATTTTGCATAATTGAAAGATAGTTTGAAAATCTGGTTTTAGTAGCATATTCATATCAGCAGAGCTGATGTAAATTTACACCAATATACACCAGCTGAGCAGCTGGCTCATTTTTTTTCTACTCGAAGGTGCATCAGTTGTTCAACCCAGAACAACACTCTGGGTGCGGTCTGGATTACTGAGGTGCAAGCAATTTCTTAACGGTAGTTTTATGGCACCAATTCAGCAAAGTATTTTAAGCATATGCTTAATCTTAAGTGTATGTTTAAACACATCCCTATTAAGTAAAGCACATGCTTAACGTGCTGCAGTTATCTTTGTAAGTGTTGCATTGATCCACAGGCAGAGAGACAGTCTCTAAGACTCTCCAGTTCAGAGCTATATTTTCAACCTTTCAGGAATACTGCACAGCATCCTTTTTTTTTTTTTTGGTGGGTTTGGGGAAATACATGGATTATTAGATGATGAGGTTGTAGTCACTAGAATGGTACAGCTGGTGTCTTGGGTTTGGCTGGTTGGTTTTAATACTTGGACAGGGTGAGCCAGTAATTCAAAGGGAAGGTTTTTAATTATGTGAGGACTGTTGCACATTTCAAATGATGTGAGGTAAGAGGATGGACAAATGAAAAAAATGGGAATTGTATTTTTAAAATGCATTCAACCCACAGTAGATAGTATGTTTTCTGCTTGTGGGTAAAATCTGTGCATGCATAGATCAGATACATGTGAATGTGACTAAGCCTTTGGTTCACAAAGATGTGCAGTGGGAGAGAATTGTGGACAGCGAGAGATACAGTCCACTCGCTTTATAACAGAAAGGTGTGTAGCAAAGCAGAACAGTCACTTGGAAATAGGCACTGTGGTGGTTACGTGGCAAACTGCACTTTAGCCCCCTTGCCAGTCTCTCTTAAGTACAGCCCTCAGGTGACAAGCTTCCCTTCCAGCATTTGTCTCTAGGGTGGAATCCCACAGTTGAACTACTTCTAAAACTGGATCTTTGCTTTGCAGCCAGAATTTACCCTTTCTGAGATTCTGAGAAAACAAAGACAGACAACAAGGAAAGAAGGAACCATCAACCAGTCAAAAAAGCCAATTGACCACTCTTTCTTCAGAGGACCTTGGCCACGCCATAATCCAGCTCAATATTCTCTGGTCAGCCACCAGAATGTGGCTTGGTAATTGTTTGTGGTCTGGTCCATCTTTCTCCTGGGGTGCTCAGGCAGTCCATAGGCATGGGAGCACGTTTAGCTCTCCATCAGGCCTATTTCTTAACGGTAAGTCCCCAGAGACCAAGGGGACTAGAGATCTGTTCTTCTCCCAGAGATGCCTCTTGCTAAGCAGGGATTCTCCCCTTTTAAGCTTTCTCCAGTCCTGACATGCTTTGCAGGTGTGGTGGTACAAGGCATCTCCTTAACCCCTTCCTGCCTGGGGCAGGATTTGTATAGCACATCATAACCAGTTACTCCTACTGCTGGGCTGGGCCAGACAAACTGGCCTCCTGCATTCTCTGCTTCTCCTAGTGTCCCTCCCACAGACTCTTGTCCCCGACCTCAAACTGTTGCTGCCCATCCCCTCCCTCCCTCTTCTTCTACAGCAGGGATCTCAAACTCAAATCACCACGAGGGCCACATGAGGACTAGTACATTGGCCCAAGGGCCACATCACTGACACCTTTAGATACAAAGATACAACCGTCCCCGCCCCTACTCCACCCCTACCATGAGGCCCCACCCTTGCCCCGCCTCTTCCCACCCCTTCCCTACCCCCATTCCAACCCCTTCCCCAAAGTTCCCTCCCCAACTCCACCCCCTCCCTGCCCCTATTCCAACTCCCTCCCCAAATCTCCGCCCCAGTCCCGCCTCTTCTCCACATCCTCCCCTGAGTACGCCACGTCCCCACTCCTCCCCCTCCCTCCTGGAAAGTCCTAAGTGCCGCCAAACAGCTGTTTAATGGCGGGAAGTGCTGGGAGGTAGGCAGAGAAGTGGGGTCATGGCACGCTCAGGGGAAGGGCAGGGGGTAAGGGGAGCTATGGCGGGCCACAGGAAATAACTCCATGGGCCAGCTGCATGTTTGAAACCCATGATGTCAACAGACAGAATATCAAGCAGGTAAACTGAGGTATATACTAGAGAGATATATGAATTTACTCACTCTGTTTGATTGGACCAACTTCTGCTGGTGAGAGAGACAAGCTTTCAAGCTTACACAGAGCTATCCTTCAGCTCTGGGAAAGGTACTTAGAGCATCACAGCTAAATACAGGATCAAACAGATAGTTAGAATATGTGCTAACTACTTATGCTATAGGACCACTCAAGGTGAAGTGGTCCATTAACACACCTGTAGTCATAGGACAAAAAGGGGGTTAGTGGGTTACAGATTGTTGTAATAAGCCATAAAATGTCTTAATAAAGACACTGGATTTAACTGTGATGCACCATGGCAGTCTTAAAATTCTTTCTTGGCCTATCTTAAGTGTCAACAGACCCCTAACTCTGAGTTGTGGACTCCACTAGGGGGTAGGGCACCTACATTTAGTCACTGCAATGCTGAGTCTAATACCCCTTGTGGATTTGGCTCTTCTCCAATTCTCAGAGTGTGCATCTGTAAAATGGGAATAATAACTTACTTACCTTACAGGAGTGCTGAGAGACTGAATTAATTCAGGGCTACATCTAAGCTTTTATATCGGGGAATGAACAGTGTTTGACAAATGCACATAGCATTAAGAGTGGCGTACCTAGGAAATGAACTCTTCAGTGGAAACTCTCCAACAATTTCTACACCAAATGCTCTTTGCCTGTCTGATATGAAAAGAGCACTTTGTGGAGAAGCCATTTGAGATTCAGGGAGCTGACAAATGGATGCCACAAGGGTCAGTATTAAGACCAATTTTTTCACTTTATATGTTAATTGCCTGGCAGATGGCACACACAGTAAAGGAATGAAATTTGCTGAGGATGCAAAAGTGGAGGTGAATGTGGGTGATGGAAGGATGAGGGAAGTCAGTACACAGCTAGAAGGCAATAAAGTTGAGAATGACTTTTAGACAGGTGCTTGGGCTCTGGCAATTTAATACAGAGATCCAGAGGTAATGAGGTTAGGGACAAAACCATGGGAAATTTATATAACACAAAGCAGGGAATAGAGGGGGTGGGGAAACTTAGTGAGGAGCTGATGAAAACAGTGAACACAAATCTATAACTTTCAGGGCTATGAACTGAGATTGAATAGATACAATGGTCCCGATCCAAGTGTGACAGCTGATTCTCAAGTTGCCATCTTGGCCAACACTAGGGTTTGAACATGGGACCTCCAGAGCTAAACCTGCAAGTCTCTCAAGTTTGAGCTAAAGAATGTGGAACAGGTTGTCATCCTTTGTGGATAAGGCACAGAGGAGGATACATAATACACACAAACCAGAGGGTGCACAAACACTTCCCCATGGGATAGGAGAGTTCTCCCCAGAGCATCCCCATTGTGTGGGTAATTGTCAGAAAGGAAGGAAAAGTCCATGATTACTTTTTAGCAATACTATAATTGTCATTTACATAATGCCTACAGCCCAGTGAAGTCAGTAAAAAGTCTCCCCCTCCACCCGTCACTCTCCATTTGCCAAATGTGCGTGAGGCACTTCCCTGTGTTTTAGATTCGTGACAATAAGTAGTGAAATGTATATTTCAAACTTTAAATTATTTCAGAACAAGTCTAGTACAAGGTATGTATTTAATTTACTAAAAATTAATGGGACTTATACTCTTAAATTACTTAGGTGGTTTTGAATATTTTACCCCATCTATTCTCCTCGACAGTGGTATTTTCAGTAGTGTGGAATTCTGCCTGCTCCCAATGAAATCAATTGATGTTTTACCATTGACTCCAATAGGAGTAGAATTTGGTCAGTGCTGAGCACTTTTGAAAATTCTATCCTTATAAGTCAGATTCACACTGGGAATATTTTAGCAACCATTATTTAATGAGGCGGGGGAAAAATCAGTGAAGTTTTCAACCACAAGTTTTCAAGTGATGATTTTAGGAAAATATAATTCAGGCTTTCAGCCAGGCAATTTTAGTTATATGTAACACAGGGCAAATTTCCATGACACAAACAGTAAGGGTAAAGAAATAGTGCTCTTGTGCATGTGACAATTTGCCCTAACTACAACTGCTATGAGTACTAAAAAGAGCTCTGAAATCATATTAGTCCAGTTTTCTTAGTGATCTACTGTGGTAAATGAGGAGGAGGGGAAAATAATGAACCAGTCTCATTAGCAGTGTCAGGTAGCAAATTATGCAACCTCTCATGTAGAATTAATCTTTTTTCCCCTGATCATTCATACCTCCTGCTGACTAAAAAGTCAGTTTGAGATGGATTGATTGTACTGACCTGCTTTCATTTAGATTAAACCTGCTATAAAAATGAACTGGCAAACCTCAAGTCGCCCAAGTCTGATGATCACAGATAGATGTGAATTCAGAAGGGAAGTTGTAGGGTGTTTCAAGTTCTGAAAGGCTGACATTGATGAAAAATTTAAATACTGTTAAGCAGGAGTATCCATCTAGCTGTTCAAAGGGTGACTGCACCAAGATGAAAGTCTTCAGTACACGGTCAGCAACCTTCCATGATGCTTGACTCTTTACTGAAGAGCCATCTGTATTGTCTAGGTTTGTTCACATGCTCTCCTCACAATCTTATCAGCACATCAGAGACTTGCAAATACAATTCCCCCAAGCATCAAAGGGATCATCATCCTAGAATCCAAATTACTCATTCTTTCTTCAGTTTCTTTTCACTGAGCTTAGCTGAAATACTCAATCCTCTTTTCTCTGAGGGTGGAGGAGTAGAGGGAGTTCTAACATTATACAGTACCTGCAAAATTCGTGCTTGGCAGGAACACAGACATATACTCATCTAAATGAATTCTGTTAGAAGCGTAATTAGTGACGTCTTCATAGGAACTTAGTAAATTCTATGTTCAATCTTTTCTGCCCATCTTATTACAAGTGTGCTCTGTTTCCAGGTTTAACAAAGCTGACTGGTTTGCCCCTTATCCTGCACAAACTCATGCACTTGCTTAAGTTTAAGCAAACAGCCAAGGTTGCACTGACCTGACTTCACAGTGCTCCGCCAGGCAGGGTTGGGCAGAGCTGACTTTGCAGAACGGGTCAAGGTAGCTATATTTTGGAGCAGGGCCTGGTGGTATGGGCTTTTCTGGATTAGAGCAGAGGCAGAAGAGGGCTAACTAGAGTTAGCCAGAATATGGAATTTCCCTCCTACTGAAAATTCAATTTTGGGGTGGGGGAGGAATTCATCCCAAAGCCAGATAATCAATTTTTTTGTGGGAGGGCGTTCCATTTCAGCAGAACTGAATTTTCTTTTCTTTTTTGCGGTGGGGGGGTTTAAAAAAAAACTTCTGCCCAGCTGCCTGATCTCTAGGGAGCTAAATGCCTGAGGAGTCTAGCAGCCCTGGGAAGCAGCTGCCCAAGAAATAGGGCAGCCTGCCGAGCCCAGGCTAGCAGAAAACCAGGAAGTCTGGCTAGCCTGCCTTGTTTCCCCTCAGGTTTCAATAGAATTGGCATTTTCCTATGGAATATGTCAGTTTCATGGAACTGGTATTTTCCAATGGAAGAGTTCCTTTGGGAAGTTTTTGGCCAGCCCTAGAACCAGCCCCTCGAGCTCCCTGACTATCACTGTGTCTAACAGGACTCAGAAGTTGGGTTTGCTCTATGCCTAAGAGTTCTGGACCCCAACAAGCTGGACAATTACTACACAGAAGTTGTCCTCTTGACCACACTCCTGATACAAACACAATAAACAAACTCAATCAATGTGTCTTTTGTCTGATTTTTCCCTCTTCCCAAAAATCAAAAGGCAATTGTGGTTCCATATTCCCAAGCACTGCAAGTGGGGCAAAAGCACCAGGAAACGGTGACGAGAAGTAAGCGTGAGACCCTAGACAGCTGGAATCTGGCCCTTATTGCTGCCACTGGCAAATTGGCAGAAGATTACAGTCACATACACACAGTGTGCATGCATATGTATGAGCCAATGTAATATGTATGATGCCCACATAAACTGCTACTAATAAAAGTTGTATATCTCTGTGTAGCAGGCAAGAGGAAAGCGGAGGTAATATTATAAAAACTATTACCCTGGCCTTTTCCTGCATTGCACTTTCCCTCTCTGCTGAAGCACAGGCCCAAGTTCTGTCTTTTCAGGACTTTTAAATAACATATTTATCACAGTTGCAGGGTTAGTGCACCTCTGTCTGGCCCTTCATGCACCCCCCACAGTGTAAGGTAAAGACACAAGACCTATCACAGGGTAGAATTTTGCAGTTCTCCCACTTAGACCAGGCCATGGGTCACAGTATCCTGTGTTTCCATTATAATTATCCTTGACATCAGATAGAGGTTGGGCCCCTCCAGTGCTTCCATTTGGGAGTCTCTGACCAGTGGTGTACAGTGACCAAAGAGCATTCTTAAAACAAGTGTTTATTTTAGCAGTAGAGACAAAACTTTCAGAGAAAAAAGAAAGGATTTTAAACACAGCACACAGACTACACGTATGCTTATTTTACCTAAAATCTTATTTCCCTGATGGTAAACCAGACAAGCTTAACTTCTTAAGGCATCCCACCTGGGCCTGTATTTGTCTGGTTTCCTCAAATAACTATTACCACTTTCTAGAGAGGGGATCTTTAAGCCCAGCTATTCTTTTGTTGTTCTGCATTCCCAGGTTTTGAGCCCAGGTTCAGCAGATCAGGGCAGAGTCCTTAGGCCCAAGAGTTCTAATATTATATCTATAACAACTCAAGTGTTTGTTGAGCGGTGACTATCTCAAGCTATTGTTTTCCTCCCTGCCTGTTTTTTTTTTCAAACAGACCTCTGTTGAGTTAACGCCATATACTCATAGTGTAACACCCCAATAGCCAGCATACTGTATTCATAAATTAAGAGCAGCACCAAATATCAGAGTATTACACAGAATTAAGCCTCAGAGCTATGATAAAACCCCGGAATATAGGTGCTTACATTTTGAATCTGTGAAAAGTTCTGCAATTTCTTAGTAAATAAAAGGAAACATTTAATACACACACAAACATTGTAAATGGTATTTGAAGTACTCAGGTACAGCATTTAAAACAAAAGCTATTAGCCAATAATCTGTTTTTTAAAAAGCAGATTTCCCCGTTTTGTTGCATAAGTCAGTGTTTTACAAAACATAGTGTATTAAAAAAAGTGATACACACAAAGACATATCCCCTTCTGATCTTACAGAGGTGATTTCTCAGCCTCAGTACTGACTGTGACCTCAAAATGCATGAGTCTCTGACCTGGATTCTCCAGAGCTTTAGAAGAATGGCTGCCTCTCAGCCCCTTCCAAAGACTCCAGAATTGCCTCAGCAAAACAGTTTGAAGTTCCTCACAGCCAGCCCCGATTACAGACCTCAAGCTAATAGACAACTGTCTCATTTCCAGCAGGATTGAGAATCTGCAGCCTGCCTCCGAAGTGGTACAGGTTTTGGGATGCAGCCTTCACAGAAAGATCCCTTGGTCCTATGTTGATCCATCATATCACCCCCTCCTCCTGGCAAGCTCCTGTTGGCTCAGCTCTCAGATGGTGAATGTTGGAATCTGCAAAGCTGCTTGCCCTCAACAGAAACCCTCTGCACAGCTTCAGAAATAGCTCAGTATGCCTACCGACAGCCATCCCCTCCTTCTGGATGTTTCTAGGCTCTTTTAACTAAGTTGCCCTACCCTCAGCATCTGTGCAGAGACCAGAGGATTCAGCTAAAATACATGTCTCCTCATTATTGTTTCTCGCCCATTCTTTAGACTTAGCCCCCTCCACACACACACAAAATACGGCTGTGTATAAGCATGTGGGTTATACCTATACTCCATTTTGTGTGTCTCCTGATGTCCACATTCTGTGGCATAACTATAGTAGCCCCATGGTGTATGAAGCTTTAAAAACTGGTGGCCATTGTGAATGGTTACTACATCTCTAAGGTCTAAACCATTGTGGCACTCTATACCTCAAAGCAGCACCCTGGAACGCCCATATTCATTAACTATAGGTTGCATACAAAGTATGCCTTGTGAGGTATTTTTAAAGTTTTGATCTGTTGAACATTACAATCCAGGATATTATGTGCCATCACTGTATGTGAAGTTATGACCTTTTGCTATGTGTGGGTTACTGGAATATGTTGTGATGTTGGGAATACCCACAACCAGCCTTTCAGGTACAAAAATGGAGTAGCCAGACATGCTGATAGCCCATTTAAGGGAAACTACTTTCCCAGCAGCCATCCCAGAGGACTTCTCAGAAAGAGCAGGTAGCTAAAGAGACTGCTTGACCAACAGGGTCAGATGCCCACGTCACAAGCAAAAGAGCTTTCCAGCAAGCTGGAAGAAACTATAAAAGAGGGGAACTGACGTTATGACGGGGCCTCACTCTCCCACACAACTCAACACCTAGGAACACCTCTGAAGGACAAAGACTTTGAACTGGGGATGAGGGTCCCAGACTGGAAAAGAGTCCCAGCCAGTGTATTGAGGAACTATACCATCTGTCAGGGTGAGACATTGCTTGATTCAAATCCTGTTCAGTCTGTAGAACTCAGTCTGGGAATTTACTTTTGTTTCCTTAGGTAACCAACTTTGACCTCTCCGCTTGCTACTTATAATCACTTAACATCTATCTTTATGTAGTTAATAAATCTGTTTTATATTTTACCTAAGACAGTGTGTTTTTCTTAAAGTGTTTGGGAAGTCTCAGCTCAGTTTACAAAGGCTAGTGTGTGTCTTCTCCACATCGAAGGAGGGACAGACTGGGTAATGATCTTACACTGGCCAAGACGGTACAGTTCTGGGGTGCAAGGCTGTGGGGGAATTGGCTGGAGCCTCTCTATTGTTGGTTCATGAGTGGCTGGCAAAGCATTCACGTAACTCAGCTGGGTGTGTCCAACTGATGTCTGTGTAAGTGCAGTACCTGTCAGAGGTGTGTGGCTTGTTGCAGCATCAGAGTGAGGGGGATACCGCAGGTTGGTGGGACAGAGAGCTCAGTGGTCTCACAGCCCAGGTTGCACTCTGGTAACCCTGTCACAACCATTCTTAGTAGAAAGAAATTGCCTGGGTGGGAAAAGATACCATGTTGGTGGTGACTGGGGATTGAATCCAAGAATGAAGTGGGCTGGATGCAGCTGGTAAATAAGAGTCCATTCATTGTGCTAATTCAATTTGGTTATGGTGTTTTTCATTTTTCTTATTTTTCTTGCCCTGAATCAATTAAAGTCACTAATTATTTAAAAAGCCATGATTAGCTCTTTGAATTTGGGGGGACATGACACATGGGTTTGCTACTTTTGGGGTTATTTCCTCAACAGATAGCAGAGTCTCCTGGTTTTGCCTTGGAGCCAAGTCATTTTAAGAGTTTTATATATAAAGAAATATGCATAATTCTTTTCTTCCAGTAGCCTGGCTGCCTGGTCATTTAAACATGTCTGTGTCTCTACAAAACTTAATATAGTTTCAAGTCCAATATCCTTTTCTGAGTGGAAAATGTTGTGGCAGGTTCAGTGGGTGTAAGTAGTGTCAATGCTGAAGTCTACTACAGGCTGGAAATAGATTTTTGTATTACTTGGGAGCAGGAGCCCGAGTCCTCTAGAGGCACTAAGAGATGAGAAAAATATAGCTATGAAAGTAAATTGTGAAAAGAGTGTAAAAGAAATAAAAGTCTTCAAAAAATGAAAATCTGGCTCCAGTCTCTTAGAAATCCTCAACCTCCCTTTTATGAGGCTCCTGTATTTAAGAGAATGTACTCCAGCTGATCTTCTTGGTTAAATGAAAAAAAAACCCAAAAGAACGAGGAGTCCTCGTGCCACCTTAGAGACTAACAAATTTATTTGGGCATAAGCTTTCATGGGCTAGAACCCACTTCATCAGATGCATGGAGTATAAAATACAGGAGCAGGTATAAATACATGAAAAGATGGGAGTTGCCTTACCAATTGTGAGGTCAGTCTAGTGAGACAATTTAATTAACAGCAGGAAACCATGGGAGAAAAAATAACTTTTGTCGTAGTTATGAGAGTGGTCCACTTCAAACAGTTGACAAGAAGGTGTGAATAACAGTAATGGGAAATTAGTATGGGGGAAATTTGGTTTAGGTTTTGTAATGACCCAACCACTTCCACTCTTTATTCAGGCCTAATTTGATGGTGTCCAGTTTGCAAATTAATTCCAGTTCTGCAGTTTCAGGTTGTAGTCTGTTTTTAAAGGGTTTTTTGTTGAAGAATTGCCACTTTTAGGTCTGTTATCGAGTGACCAGGGAGATTGAAGTGTCTTCCTACTGGTTTTTGAATGTTATAATTCCTGATATCATTCAAATCCAGAAGTTGAATCACTGCTCCTGGTCACTCACCCATGGGTGACATGTTACATTAGATAGCAGTAAAATCTAAACACATTATATCTGGGCACATGTACAAAGAAGAGTTAAGAAACACAAAGATTTTAACCAAAGGCACTATTTGCTTTTTCTTCACCTCTTCTCCCACACTTCCTCTATTTCCCCCCTCTATTTTCTCATTTCTTTCTGTCTAGGACAGTGGTTGTCAACCAGAGGTACACAGACGCCTGGGGGTACATCAATTCATCTAGATATTTCCATAGTTTTACAACAGGCTACATAAAAAGCACTAGTGAAGTCAATACGAACTAAAATTTCATACAGACAATGACTTGTTTATACTCCTCTATATACTATACACTGAAATGTAAGTACAATATTTATATTCCAATTGATTTTATTATATGGTCAAAATGGGAAAGTAAGCAATTTTTCAGGAATAGTGTGTTGTGAAACTTTTGTAATTTTAGATCTGATTTTGTAAGCAAGTAGTTTAAGTGAGGTGAAATTTGTGGTACGCAAGACAAATCAGACTCTCTAAAGGGGTACAGCGGTCTGGAAAGGTTGAGAATTACTGGTCCAGGAGTTACGTTCTTTAATTCTGTAGGAAAGTTTTTGCAAAAAACATTCTTGAATCACACCCTAAACACAATTAGACATAGACTCCTTCTGACCTCTTGCATGGTACGCCCACATCTCGAATACTGTGTACAGATGCGGTCTCCTCACCTTAAAAAAGATATTCTAGCACTAGAAAAGGTTCAGAAAAGAGCAACTAAAATGATTAGGGGTTTAGAGAGGGTCCCATATGAGGAAAGATTAAAGAGGCTAGGACTCTTCAGTTTGGAAAAGAGAAGACTAAGGGGGGACATGATAGAGGTATTTAAAATCATGAGTGATGTTGAGAAAGTGGATAAGGAAAAGTTATTTACTTATTCCCATAATACAAGAACTAGGGGTCACCAAATGAAATTAATAGGCAGCAGGTTTAAAACAAATAAAAGGAAAGTTCTTCTTCACGCAGCGCACAGTCAACTTGTGGAACTCCTTACCTGAGGAGGTTATGAAGGCTAGGACTATAACAATGTTTAAAAGGGGACTGGATAATTTCATGGTGGCTAAGTCCATAAATGGCTATTAGCCAGGATGGGTAAGAATGGTGTCCCTAGCCTCTGTTCGTCAGAGGATGGAGATGGATGGCAGGAGAGAGATCACTTGATCATTGCCTGTTAGGTTCACTCCCTCAGGGGCACCTGGCATTGGCCACTGTCGGTAGACAGATACTGGGCTAGATGGACCTTTGGTCTGACCCGGTACGGCCTTTCTTATGTTCTTATGTCCTGCAAAGATCAGGACCTTCAACTAAATCTGGAATCTTAAGGAGCCAGAACAATGTTTCCTCACTGATCTTTCTTGCTTGAAAGACATGCTGCTGTCTGGTGTGCAAACTAGAATCTATATATGTTCTTCACCCTCTGAGTGAGGAAGAGTGGATTGCAGTAATCAAGCCTGAAAATAAACACACCTATTTCCTTTTAGTGACAAAATAAAAGGCCTGCAAATCCATGACTATAAAGACATTTTAGTAATTGAGTGTTGTTGTTCCTCTACTGCTATGACCTATAATGACCAACCTCCAAAAAAGACAGTGGAGAATCAATAAAAATTTAAGTGTTATTCCACTTTCATATGTGGGTGCATGAGATCCTGTTCCAAATCCCAATGAAATTCAGAGGAGTCTTTCCATTAACATAAGGGCCTGATCCAATGTAAATCAAGTGTGACTCCAATTAAGGCAACGTTGTTAGTGGTTTTACACTAGAGTAAGCAAAAGGTGAATCACTGCCATCCTGTAAAAAAGGATAGTTTCAAAATAGTTTCCAGTGCACACTTTCTAACTAATGAATTCCTTTCTAATGTGGGCTTACAGTACATATATGTAGCAGGGTATATATTTAGAATAGCTATCTTCTCTATCAGTATGGCGCTGAAGGTAGTTTGGAAGTTAAGCCATCAGGCAATTCTTTTTCAAATACATACACTACGATCTTTAGCAGCTGAAAGTTGTCCAACTAATACTATTCCTAAATCCTAACTAGGCAAGGCTTTTAAGGTGCTGTAAAGACAAAGGATGAAGTAAAACCAGCCAGCAGAGCTTTTCCCTTCTGGATTACACAAGAACTTAGACTTCTTCTGCAATAAATTTACTTTGACAGCTACTAAAAAATTCACCAAGCTTGACAACATGCACTGAAAGCAAAATAGGACACAGAACTCAGCTATATTTTTTCCACCCCCGAAAACACTTTGAGAAACGGTATTTAGCTGTATTGTCATTGAGACTTCAAAATTACTGTGCTGCCCTATATTTTCCCATGTACAGCATTTTGTTTATTTTGTGGGTATCATACTTTCCCCATATATAGCTACAAGAATAAATGGCAGTTTGGTTTGAGAAAACAGCATACTCTATTTGGAATGTAAAATAAATTTTCATGTCAGGAAGAGAAAGTTCCCCTTTTCAGGCTAAGATAAAGCAGAAAACAGTGCTTGGATTTTTTTTTTTTTTAAAACACAATTTATTTGGGAAAGGACTTTGAAGAATTCTGAGTCTCTCAGAATTTCCCTTTTACCTACAAAGAAGATTAATTTGCTTTTGTACCTATACAGATTTGAATCCATCTCACTTGCCTTCTTAATGGTTCCAAACTACTAATGGCAGAGCAAAGGATTTTACTTGTTCAACATAAATGAAAACAAATAGCAGGAACTTTGGCCAGACTAAGTAGTGGAACTGCTGCATGCCAAATGAGTATCAACTGTGTACTTTGCCAGCATTCAGGGCACAGTGCTACATTGATTTGTTTAAACTGCACACTACATTAATATTTCTTATCTCATCCCAGAGCTTTGGCTTTATCAAATTTTGAAGGTGATAACCCAGATTATTATAGGAAGAACATGTGCTATCAAGTACAACTTAAAATGTGATTGACTGACATATTGATTTTGCACAGTTGGACTTTTAATGTAATTTGAAACAGAAGCCAGAGCAATAACTTCCTATCACTGCAAAAGTCACACGTGGGAAGTGACAGCACACACATAAAAAAGTGTTTATTGACCATACAAAATATCCCTTCCATCATTACTAATCTTTCTGGAGGGGAGGGGTGCACAGCGGAATTTATTTATTTATTTAGTTTTCGGTTGTTTCTTCATTGGGTTTCATGTGTACTTAGTCAAAAGGAAACATTTCAAATGAATTATGGATAGAAAGCTCCAGCGGAGGGCACTGCAGAACACAAAGGAACCCACAGTAGAAGTGTATGTAATATGCCAGAGTTTAGCACATTCTTTACAGAATTTTCAGATCAATGTCACTCATTTCATCTTGGGAAGATTCCCTTCCCCCCCCCTTTGCTGATAGGGTCTAAAGCAAAAGACAATTTGCATATACCCAGCATAACAACACTCAAAGTCTATGGATCCCAATATAAGGACCTAGGCAGATAATCTGAACAGCTATAAAAAAATCAATCACCTGCTCTAACTAACGGGTAACTAATGGCACCATGGGAAAAATCAAGCTGTTCCATTACAGAGGAACAGGCTAGGGCCCACCTTTTGTCTTTATTTAATTTAAAAAGCCCTCTTAATACCAGCAGTTATTGGGACATACGAGCATTCTGTCCATGAACTCCTTGCTGGCCATGTGCTGAGGAGGGGAAAGTGTTCTCTATTCTCTGTTGGATTTGCAAATTAATGGGGTGGAATTATACAAAATCTGATGGCATATTTTGCAGAATTACTTAATTTGCAAATTTCAGTGCCATTAGTACAAACGTTTATTATGATTCCACTCACTTATTTCCATAAACAGTTTTAAGTACAGGAAGGTGAATAATTTGTATCAAATTGTTTGACACATCACACTTCATTTTATGTTCCTCAAATGTCCATGAACGGAGCATAATTTTGTCAAATGTATTTGTTATTCAGAATAATGGCTGGAACAATATCATCTGCCAACATAGCCTGTCCTGAGCAGCTGACATGAAATTTTAATACTTTCCATTCAAGCAATTTCCACTGGATAGGGTGGGGGCAACAGAGATTGAATTTGAGGTGTCTAGATCTAAACAAAAAAATATAGGAGCCTCTACGACATCAGCTAAAGAACCAATTTTCATAGCTCAGAAGCTACTGGAACGGGGCAGAGTCCCACGCTGTGTAAGTGTGGATAACACCACTAAGCGTGGTGGTGTGTTTTACCACCATCCGATCCAAGTAAATTTCATACACCGTTACGGTTACTGAAAAGTGCACGTGAAATTTCAAATTCTAGACCACTATAGCAAGAAGCCCCGAAGGGTAGGCAGTCATAAGTTACTGGCATATACCTGGTCTCACAATACACCAAAGAGTCCTATATCAGCTTTCCTTCAACTACCTGAGAAGTGCACCAATAACCTACTCGCGTATAAATGAAGTGACTTGTCTCTAAGGCCTTAACTCAGGAAAGCTTTTAAGCGTGTCCTTAAAATGTATCCCTTTTTTTGGGACAATACTTAATCCTATGCTGAACTTTAGCCACATGATTAAATCCCATTGACTTCAATGAGTTTAATTTTAGCCTTAACACATGCTTAAATGCTATCCTGAACAGGGATAATGTACGGAATTGGGCCCTAGTAGATTATGATTTATTATATTTACATTTTTAAAAAACAGGTTAGTGATGATTTATACAAATGTAGCCTTTCATTATGGCAAGTGGTTCATAGTAGAATGAGGACAATAGGGAATAACTCCTCCCTACCCATTTGAATATTTTTGTCTTTTTTTAGCCTCCTTTTTCTTTTTCCTAATGTTCCATGAGCTTTTTGGGCCATGTTCCCCATTCCATACACCCCAGATCTCACTTTCCTTTCCTGGAGCAATTTGGCAGCCAATTTTCCTTATTTTCTTTTATTAAAAAGAGGTGAATTGGAGATGCTGGATAGAAAGTGAGTTGAAAAGAGTCACTCCCTGCAGCTTGGCCCTGTGAGGGAAAGAGTGCAGTTTAAAGCTGTTCATTTTCCTTCTTCAGTATTTCTCTCTCACATGCACTTCAGCTGCCTCCCTTCATCCAACTCTCATCAGCTTATATTTTACATACTGCAAACCATCCTTTGGAGAAATAAAGATACTCCAGTTCATTAGTGCTGTCCGTGCTCTAAAGCCATTCTCCCAGCCTTTTGGGAATGAAAATATCCAAAGATGGTCCATGGGGAATTTACTTTGTATCTGATTGTTTCCTGCCTATTAACCAGTTTCTAATTTATGTCATAGCTTTAATTTCCTTCACAGACTCTTCTGAGGGACTCTATCCAAGGCTGTTTGACAGTGCTCTTAGGCGGTAGTTTGTCTGATTGGAAAAGCACAATGTTCTTTAAAGAGGCCATGCCAATTTATCTGTATCATATCATGCTCATCTAGGTGACCAGCAACAACTTTCTTTAGTTATTTTTTAACCCGCTAATTTACCTGCTCCAGATACAATGCTGACTGGTCTGTAATTTGCAGCATTAGCCCCAGTAACTTTTCCAGAGATGGGATTCCAGTCCTGTAACACCTCCAGTACTCTTGCATGAGTACACTATGGTGCTGCCGACTAGTGCCATTGAAATCATCAGTTTGCTCCAAATCTTCATTTCAACAACTCAGTCTGACAGAGCCTCACACTATTACCTGGGGAAAGTAGCCCGGGATAGAAATCTTCCCATCATCGTCTGCAGCGAAGACTGATGCAAAGTTGCCATTTCATTTAATGCCAGTAATGCATGTTGCGTGTGAAAGCATATGAGGGAAGCAGTCACAGCACAGGAAGTGAAGTAATCCCTGACCTCTGATGTCAAGGTGCTCTGACCATGCAAACATCCATCACTTTGCACACAGGAAACAACAATATTAGCCCCGTCCCTTACTACAGCTTGGCTTTTGTATTGTATTCGAAGATCACACAACACACAGGCAGCTGAAGGGGACAAGAAACAATCAAAGTGGACCGGAGACCATGGTGGTTCGGTCACCAAGGGTATTGCCCTATGCTGCTCAGGCTACAATAAAGGTTTTCTATGAATCATTCACTGATTTAACTTTATACAGAGCAGCTCTTTGAGATCCATGCAGAATGTTCCAGTGTGCCAAAGTATATTCTGGCAGGAGATATCAAAGGAGCAACAGAATTTCAGCAAACATCATATCAGCCACATCAGAAAACTGAGAAGCACATTCATAAAGTGACTACAGCTAAGAGCCTATGTTCTGCTGATTTAAGGTAAATTGTTTCAACAACAGTTTTCCCAACCAGCTCTGCACAGGAAGACATCAATACCTAGAGCTGTCCCTAGGGTATGGTGAATTGGGGTGACCTTTGGGGGACCCATGGGCCGGCGCAATTGGCTGGTGCAGTCGGCCCTGGAAGTGACGGATTGGTTCCAGATGTGACGCATTCATCATTTCCGCCCCAGGCCCCGCACCCCCCTAGGGACTGCCCTGTCAACATCGCATAGCTCAAATGAGTGGATAAGGCCCACTGCTGACCAGTACTGAAGGAGTCTCTCTCATACACTTTGGCGTCACTTTCTTGGCATGTCAGGACCGTAAAGTTTCATTGACTTGATTCGATTCAAAGGAAAGTTAATCAGAGGAAAAGATCTTATGTTTAAGGTATTTGCCAAATATTGGGCTCAGTGGTGTTTGGTAGGACTTCTTTGTAGTTCTTGTTCTTTGGTGTATTTTAATTTTCCAATTAAGCTATGTCTGTATAGCAACTGGGAACATGCAGCCCAGCTTGGGTAGACAGACATGCTAACTCTCCTTGAGCGAGCATGCTAAAAATAGAAATGGGGGTGGGGGGATACCACGTGCAGCAGTTCAAGCTAGCTGCCTGTGAACAAACCTGCCTGCACCCCCAGATATGTATTCAGGCAGCTAGCCCCAGTCACACTGCTATTTTTAGCATGCTAGCTTGAGCAGAGAAAGCAAAGTCTGTCTACCCAAGCTAGGTGGCATTGGCCCAGCTTCAGCATAGTCATAGCCTTAGGGCTGGTCTACACTGGAGGGTGGGGTTGATGTAAGATACGCCACTTCAGCTATGAGAATAGCGTAGCTGAAGTCCACGTATCTTATTTTGACTTACCTCCCGTCCTCACGGCATGGGATCGACAGCCACACCTCCCCTGTCGACTCTGCTTCCGCCTCTCGCTGTGGTGGAGTTCCAGAGTCGATGGGGAGCGCGACGAGGATCGCTACCTGCCAGATTGGTGGGTAGTGTGGACATACCCTTAGAGGGGTAGCTGTTTCAGTCACTACAGAAATATCTATCTCCATCACAGAAGCTTTCCAGCTGTACTTTGCATTTCTGTCTAGGTTGCAGGGGGCAGACTGCTACCTGGTAAGAAACTCTGAGTCATGCATGGACATGAAGCTCAGTGGTTTGAGCACTGGCCTGCTAAACCCAGGGTTGAGTTCAATCCTTGAGGGGGCTATTTAGGGATCTTGGGCAAAAATCTGTCTGGGGATTGGCCCCCCTTTGAGCAGGGGTTTGGACAAGATGACCTCCTGAGGTCCCTTCCAACCCTGATATTCTATGTCAAATGTGACTTGCCCAGGTGACTCCAGAACTCCATCTTGGAGCTGGACTTTGCATAGGAGTGAGAAGGGGGGTCTCCACCCACAAGAGAAAGTCTATTTAAACCCATGGGAGACCCCTCCTTTTTGTCTTCAGCTGGCTAAAGAGAGCCTCTCCACCCTCCAGAATACCTGAAAGAAACTGGAACAAAGGACAATGTGAGTGATTGCTGGACCCAGGCTAAAAGGAGATTGGTCTGTAAAAGGGAGCACTCTGGAACTGGTGAGGATCTTATCTGTATTCAGTTTGATTTAAACCCATGGGAGACCCCTCCTTTTTGTCTTCAGCTGGCTAAAGAGAGCCTCTCCACCCTCCAGAATACCTGAAAGAAACTGGAACAAAGGACAATGTGAGTGATTGCTGGACCCAGGCTAAAAGGAGATTGGTCTGTAAAAGGGAGCACTCTGGAACTGGTGAGGATCTTATCTGTATTCAGTTTGATTAGACATAGATTTGCGTGTTTTATTTTATTTTGCTTGGTGACTTACTTTGTTCTATCTGTTACTCCTTGGAACCACTTAAATCCTACTTTCTGTATTTAATAAAATCGCTTCTTACTTATTAACCCAGAGTATGTATTAATACCTGGGGGAGGCAAACAGCCATGCATATCCCTCTATCAGTGTTATAGAGGATGAACAATTTATGAGTTTACCTTGTATAAGCTTTATACAGGGTAAAACAGATTTATTTGGGTTTAGACCCCACTGGGAGTTGGCATCTGAGTGTTAAAGGCAGGAACACGTCTGTAAGCTGCTTTCAGTCAAGTCTGCAGCTTTGGGGCAAGTAATTCAGACCCTGGGTCTGTGTTGGAGCAGACGGGCGTGTCTGGCTCAGCAAGACAGGGTGCTGGGGTCCCAGGCTGGCAGGGAAAGCAGGGGCAGAGGTAGTCTTGGCACATCACGTGGCATCCCCCAGGGGGTTTCTGTGATCCAACCCATCACAACATGTATTCAGAACAAGAGGAAGATGAAAATTTCTACTAGACCCCTGATCGAGGGCCCCATTCTCTTTGGTAAAAGCCGTCTGCACAGTTCCGATTGCCTTCATTTCCCACAGATGTCAGTTTTTATGGAGTTCAACTGGAAGTTAATGGGAGTTGAGGACATTACACAGCTTGAAAGAGGTACATAGGAGTTCTAATCATGGATCAAAACCTCATTGCACAAAGCACCATACAAAACACAGACCGTAAAAAGGTCCCTACCCCAAAGAGTTTACAATCTAACTTGCAGGGCTTGGTAATAGGACCTTTACATTTTGGTGGGGGCGGGGGGAGAGGGCCTGCTCCTGAAAGGTTCTGAGCACACTTTTCAATAGGAGGAGCGGGAACTAAACATCTTGGGATTGGGGTGGTCATGCTAGGTTCTTAAAGCAGAACTAATTTCTATCTTGCCCCTTCTAGACTCATAGGGAAAACAAAATTCCTAGAGCAAGGATGTAATCAATATAAAAATACTGGCAAAAGTCTGGCATGGGACATGCTTCATAGTCTAAAGTCTGAACGATGGATTAAAATCCACAATGACAAAGAAAATGAGACAAGATGAAAAACAGGGAGATTGTGCCTGAAGTCAAGGTTGGAAGGAACCATTCCCCCAAGATGAGGGACATTAATAGAATCTGTCTAATACACAGGTTTCCCCAAGATATCTTACAAAGCCAGTGCATTGTGGCTCAATGTTGCCTAAATGAAATCAAGTTTTGAGACACAGCATTATTCTAATTAATACCTGAAAATTCTCTGAAAAAAAAAACAATCTATTCTATGGGCTATGTAAATGTTGGATTGGGAGTAAATAAATACAAAGATAAGAAAAAACCTTACAGAAAACACAGCAACCTGCAGCAGGTAATAATAAATACATTTCAGCCAACCAATCCTGATCCTATTTCTGAAGTGATTAAAAATTACAACCATATGGATTATACAGTACTAGGCCAGGGATGAATTTGGTGCAGTGTGTTTGGGGAAGAAATGGTTCTTCAAAATATTCAACATAACCAATATGGTTATATCATCATAAATGACAATTATAAAGTCACCAGCATATCCTATAGGTTTACTGCATGAGGCTCTAGCTTCTAATTTGTTTGATTCAGTTCTCTCAATAGATCACACTTGCTTGCATTCCTGAGAAGCAGGAAAATCATTTCCACACTCAAAGCGTAGGATGACGTGGGCATATTAATTCCATTTATCTTCCTGGGCTCACACAGGGTACATGTGATGTTATAGGAACCCGAGACATTGTTACACATTAGTCACATAAAACCTTAATTTTACAAGCACAATTTTCAACAATCATATTTCCAGCACTGTGAAGCCTAAATTAAAAGGGAAGGCTCATGGGTAGTTGTCGGTCACAGACAGTTTTATCCACACACTGAAGAATTCATCATGGTCACTGAGCAGTGGAAGGTCTACGAAAGGTGCCTGGACAAATGTCTGGAAATTGAATTTTTGTCCTAATAAAAATCCACAGAACTGAGAAAGCAATTCTGCTCATTTCAGTCGGAAGCAGTTTCTCTGTCAGGCACCTCTCTTCCAGAGACAGCACTTTCATGGAAGGTTTAGCCACGTTGTCAATGATGAAAAATGGCAAAATAGCTGTTCTGTTTTTACTTTGTTGTGTCTATGTGGATGGTGAACAAGCTGCTGAAAGAGATGTGTCAGCCAGTAATAAGGCAATGTATTCAAATAGCTGCTTTTCCATTAAAGGTTGGAGACGGAAAAGGATGTTTAAAGAATATAGCTTGAAGTGATTATTTTGGTTTAGACAGCCCTGCAGTTGACTGTCAATTACATGCAAATTTTAAACAGACTGCCAAAAAAACAAACAAAAAAAAAACAGTTCACAAAAAGTCTCCCCTCCGTTTAAAAATAAACATGATAGAATAATAAGGCTGATGCTTACGTTTGCCAAAACAAATGCTTTCAATCTGAGGGGTACTTTACTATGCTATAGAAATAAAGAGTCCGATTCTTGGGACTGCTCTATCAGCACAATCAACCTTAAGTAGGTTGCTGATTCTCCTTGAGTAAAGGGATCCCCTGGGTGGGGAAAACTTTGCCCTACCCCCCAAATCTTTGACTTTTTTTAAATATTCTTGCCTCCAGCTCTTAAATGTATAGATGTGTGGTGTGTGTGATTAATGCTTACTTAGATGAAATACAAAATTCCTCCAGAGAAGCAGATCTGTTTTCAAAACAGATGCATGCTGTTCATTATAACCTTTCTAGAGGGTTTGCCAAAGCAATCTCTAAATAGATTCTGGAACATGCTCATACTATATATTGCTACTCCCTTTGACCTGAGCAGTTAACCAATTTTCAGGAGTCTGATAAGAGGGGAAATTGATGATGGAGTCAGGTATTTGAGTCTTATTGTGGTCAGGGAAACAGGACTATTCGTCTTCTCTGTAGACAAACTGGATTGCACGAAACAGGAGATTGTGTCTTTGCTCACAGTTCCAAGCCTCTTTCAACCAGCACTTTACCCAAAAGCTCTAAGCTTTTTCTTTGCTCTCCTCTGGCTGCTTGTGTGATGGTTCTGCCCCATCTCTTATACACATACAGAGACACAGCTGCAACCAAATCAGTCTCCAAGCCCTGTGATTACATTTATCTCCCACTGAAACCCCTCCCTCCCATATAGTTCAGAGGCCTGTGCAGCCATCCATGTGGTCTGTTTTGGGTGGTGGCTGCCCCAATTTTCGCTCTCTGTAAACAAAGGGAGCATTTCGCTGTTCCCTCATTTAGCTTGCATAGAAGGTCCCCTGTGCTCACCAGCTCCAAAGAGGTTTCTCCCACCTCTGGTGGGAGAAATACAACAGTATTTTAAAATGGTATTGCCTTTGGGCGAACCCTCTAAAGTCAATGGTAATGCTCCAATTGACCTCTATAGAGCCAGGATTTCAGCCTGGGGCCTGATGCAGCACCCAATAAAGTCAATGAAAATATTTCCATTAGCTCAGTCCTTCATGAGAGGTTTGTGGAAACATGTCTGTTAAAATGCAGACAAAAAACAAAAAGGAGAGGGGGGAGATTTGATTTTACTGGACATAGTTGGAAGTAAGATGCATGTTAATATAAGACAAATAATAGTATTTATTATAGTACAGTAGCTCTCAGAGCCACCAATTGGGATCCTTTGCCCTATGCATTGTAGAAAGACAGACTCACCTACAATTTGGACATTCTGTAACTGAAATTGACATGGGGACCTATACCAACAATCCATAGTAAGGAAATAACTCAGATTGAGTCTGATCTTGCAACCCTCACTCAAGTCATTTGGGTGATCTCAACAAGATTATTCATGTGAATAAACTATTAGCTGTAATAAGGGCTACTAATGAGTAACATTGGAAGATCAGGCTTAATTTTCATTGAAATGGAGTCTGTATAAAGGGTTTTTAATGAAGCAGAGCTGGGGGAGCGAGTGACTGGCATACTTTCTCTATCAGTGCTTTCTGAAACACTCAAGATACAGCTTGACCTCAGAAAACAAGGCTCTAGAGCAGCACCAGAGATTGCTTTAAAAAAAAAATTCAGTCCGGCACCAGGCAGTTCATCTAACCACATAATGTAACACTGTATTTAGAGAGGCAATTACAGGCTCAGATGTCTGATGCAATTTTCACTAAACTACTGGCAGCTAAGATGATGCTCTCCCACTATGTAGCATACAGAGGACTTAAAAAGGCAACAGAAGCTAAATCTGTATGAAATAAGTGCAGAATATTTACCATTTTGTGCTTATATGAAACTCATAGGTTAAGGACCAAAGCGAATCTTAGCCTCAACTCTGAATTTTCTTGTTATTGTATTTTTAAACAAAGCTCTTAGTATTAATTTCATACCTAGATATCTAGGTGCTTCTTATACATTTGTCCTTCTGCCATAAGCTCCATACAGACAGAACGTGCAGCTTCAAGGAGTACCCCTGACTTCCAGAGTGAATTCCTGACCCTGCCGAAGTCAATGCAAGTTTTACTGTTGACCCCAGTAGGGCCCAAATTTCTCCCAAGGCATCTGCCAACATAGACTTCACTGAAGGACTAGGGCCTGCATCACTGTATATATCAGCACAGCTTTGCAAACAGTCAGATTATTAGTGACACTGTATTTTGTGGAGAGAATTTTGCCATATATCAAGCTTATAAATTGGTCTAGGTAATTATATTTTTCCCCCACAGGGAGACTCCATGGAACATCTTCATGCTGTAGGAGACCTCTTCACCCTTCATATTATAATAGAGACTAGAGGACCCAACTGATATCAGCATCCCAAGACACTAGGCACTGCACACGCATGAGACAAAAGCAGTATTTGTTTGTGACTCAGAAGTAGGAAGGCTTCTCTCAATCAACATTGAACCAAAACCACCTGTATTATTGGATATGCCATATTGTAGACAAGAAAGAAGACATGTTCCTAACCAGTTGTGGTACTTAAATTCTATGGCACAAGAGTAAGAATATTACCCCTTATGTCTTCTTTGGTAAATTCCAGCTCAGGAAAGTACACTTTCTTACCTATATTTTGATGCAGTTTCTATTGAGTAAGTTATTCACTCTGACCTAAGTAGCGTCTAATGTTGCTGCATGCTATAAAGTCTTTGCTGCCTTTTTATAAAGAGTTGCCTGGGTCTCAGTGATCAAAATGTACATGAGCCACCACTCCTACAACTGACCTCACAGAGGTATTCCTGCATCTAGGGTGACCAGATAGCAAGTGTGAAAAATAGGGATGGGGGTGGGGGGCAATAGGGGCCCAAATTAAAAAAAAGCCCAAATATTGGGACTGTCCCTATAACATCGGGACACCTGGTCACCCTACCTGCATCAGCGCAAAGCCCTGTTGACTTAAAAAAAGCACTCTGCATGGTACTACCTGTGCTTGTGCAGAGTGAATTGCAGAATCAGGGCCTTCAAAAAATCTATGTACTGTAGATAGCCCCACTGAGGTCAAAGGGGTTATTCACAATGGGTAAAGTTAATTATCTGCAGAATCAGGACTCTAGTTTAGTAGCATCTGAGCTCCCCCAGGAAGGATGATACAGTATACGAGTCCATTGTATTAGTTATAACTAAGAGGAACAGGACCTAGTAACAGCACTCTTGGCCTTTTACAATTCAACCTGTTCTTCAGGAAAGACCTAGGGAAAGAAAGGGAAAGACACGGCTTGCTTTTGTTTTAACAGGAATTTAATGTTACTCAGTGGAGTTCACCCAGAAGAACAGGAAATCCCTTACTAGATGGAGAATTTTAAAGGCTCATGACTTTGTGGTATGTATTAACCATAATCTAAGGGTACACATACACCCTCGCTGGAGATGTCGTTTTCAGCTCTTGTAGACCTCTGTGCATTACCTCGAACTCAGAGCTCTGAAAAGAGCAGCAGCAGAATGGGCAGCAGGACAGACTAGCCACCCAAATACAAGCCCACCTGGGACCCTAGATCATCCTTGGACAGTTAGCCCATGCCACCTCCCACGCTGCTGAGCTACACTTCTCTTTTTAGCACAGTAGTGTAATCAAAGCTAGCAGGCATATGGTTACTCAAGCAGCAGGTTACACCTCCGGCTCCAAGGGCAGATGTATCCTTAGATAGGGGTGTAGCCAACCAGGAAGCTTAAAACTCAGAGCAATGGCAAACAATGAGATTTGTCCTAGACAATGAAGTCACTGAGTAAAGCCAGTCTGCAAACCATTTCTGCAGAGGAAGTTATTCAGTTCTCTAATGTGGAGTCTGTTTACCAGATTGGGCATTTACCTGAACTTGTTTTTAATAGCAGCAAAGAGTCCTGTGGCACCTTATAGACTAAAATCATCCGACGAAGTGGGTATTCACCCACGAAAGCTCATGCTCCAATACGTCTGTTAGTCTATAAGGTGCCACAGGACTCTTTACAGATCCAGGCTAACACAGCTACCCCTCTGATACTTGTTTTTAATATTTTATTTCAAGGTAGTAGATACACTAAAATAAAACAAAAGGATACCATGCTTTTTCATGACACCATCATCTATTAGTCTGGCTAAAACAGATATTTCACCTCTTAAACTGCTTCAGAATGTTGCTGCTAATGAGATTTTATAGTTCACGCCAAACATTCTCATATCCATTTTCCTGTTTTTTCCATAAGAGAGTGAATAATATATTTTGCTGTGTCTAGCAAGCCAATTCTTTTCCACTAGAGAAACATGAATAAATCTTAATGTTAATTATTTACTATTTAACTTTCTCTTTATATGCAAAGATAATGGCATGCATTGTATGAGATTTCTTTTCAAATTAAAAATAAGATTTTATTCTTCTGTTGGTAATGCGTGTTTCTTTATATAAAATATTTTAAATAACTAGGTGAATAAGCCAAACAAAAAATGTACATTAAATTTCAGCTATGTACTCAAGTGAATTCATACACATAAAGCCAGTCCATAGGGATTTGTCCCTATCACTGACAACGTAAAATGCATGAGACTATACCCCAGTAATTAGTTTTTGCATTGTGAAACTACAGACACAGATTCAGAAAAAAAGTGAATTGGTGAGAATTTTTTGAATTTAATAGCAGCAGAAAGTGATACAATTAATAAAAATAACCTGATTATTCAATGTAATTAGAGGCTAAAAATGAAGATGATATAACCAAAAACTCCACTCAGACTCTCTCTTCTAGTTCTTAATCATTCATTCATTCATGCCCGTCACCCCAACCGGGGTATGGGCCGCCAACAACAGATCTCCATAGTCTTCTATCCTGGGCCATTCGCTCTAGCTGGTTCCAGGTATAGCCCATTTTTTTGCTATCAACCTGAAGGTCGCGTCGCCAGGTATTTCTTGCCTAGTAGGGTCAGGTTGTTGCTCCTCATCTCTGCTGCAACCTGCGCCGTCTTTCCTGACTCGTACATGGTCCTCACGTTCCATGTGCCGATGGTAATCCTCCTGGCTGCAAGAAGGGTGATCGGCTTAGTGGCTTCCTCGCGGCTTTCACCACCCAGCGTCATGCATCTTCGAGTTGAAGACCCTTCTTTTTCCAGGCTAAAAGTCTCTGTTAACTCTATTGTTGGCGTTTCTGTAGCAAGCTGATTTTTACAGGGTGGAGTTGCTAGCCCCACGCCCAACCCTCCTCCTTTACCCTGACTTGGGACAGGCAGATGGCCCCAAAGGACCTCTCTGGTGGAGTTCCTAGTTCTTAAGATTAGGCATAACTGTGGCCCTGCAATGCACCCATGCATTGGAGTAAAGACACATCAGGATCCGTCTTTTATTCCTGACAAGAGGACTTATTACAGCTGTAGCTGTGGAGAGAGGTGAGCAGCATTCTTGAGCAGCTGGGCAGGGAGGAGGTGGTGCCTTGGTTCCACTGCCTCCAGCATGCCAGTCAGCACAGGCACAGAGGAGAGGTACGCTGCTGAGGATACAGCTGGTACAGATTACTTCACCTCTGGCAAAAGGTGCATTTCAGCAATTATTTGGAAATACATTAAGAGATCTCCAATTAATCCATAAACAAACCAATCCATAGACAAAAACCCCAAGTCAAAAGGGTACACCCTCAGAGGGCCTGATCCAAAGCCCACTGAAGTGAATGGGAGTCTTTCCTTAAAGCAGGCTGCCTGGTTTATTTGTGAGTTTGATTTTCCAATAAGTCATACCGGTATAAATCAGAAATAACCACTGAAGTCAAGGGAGTGATGCTAGTATGAAATGGGGTAAGGAGAGAAGAATCGGGTCATGTCCAGCTTATGTACATCTAAGATGTATCAAGTGTGATCCAAAAATTTAAGTTCACAATGAGTATCTCCTAAAGTGCAATAGTCTAACAGGCTCCCTTTGTCCGAATGGTGGATGCTTTAGTGTTGCTTTTTTTGTTTCTATTAACCTTCTTGTCTTCTATGTCTTCCAGTTGCATGTTGGTATTGAGAAGATGCTACTGCTACGTTAAGGCCTTCTTAGAGGGTGATCTTATGCTCAGATCTAAACATAGAGTCATAAAAACATAGGGCTGGAAGAGACCTCAAGTGACCATCTACTCCATTCTCCTGTGCTGAGGCAGGACCAAGTACACCTAGGGCTGGTCTACACTGGGGGGTGGTATCAATCTAAGATACACAACTTCAGCTACGTGAATAGTGTAGCTGAAGTCAAAGTATCTTAGATCGATTTACCTTTTTTTTTTTAAACTAAATAGTTAGAACATTTTTCCTGATATCAAACATAAATCTCCCTTGCTGCAGATTAAGCACATTACTTCTTGCCCTACCTTCACTGGACATGGAAAAGAATTGCTCACTATGCCTTTTATAACAGACCTTAATATATTTGAAGATTTATCTGGTTTTCCCCCGCAGTCTTCTTTTCTCAAGACTAAAAATGCCTAGTTTTCTAAACCTTTTATCATTTTTGTTGCTCTCCTCTGAACTCTTTCCAATTTGTCCACATCTTTCTTCAAGTGTGGTATGCAGAACTGCACATAGTACTCCAGCAGAGGCCTCACCAGTGCCAAGTAGCACAGGACAATTACCTCCCATGTCTTACATATGACATTCCTGTTAATACACCCCAGAATTATATTAGCCTTTTTCGCAACTGTATCAGATTGTTGACTCATATTCAGTTTGTGACCCACTCTAATGTTTCAGCAGTACTATAGCAGATCCTTTTCAGCAGTGCTACCACGCACCCAGTTATTCCCCATTTTGTAGTTGTGCATGTGCTTTATCCTTCCTAAATGAAATACTTTTCTCTTGTCTATATTACATTTCAGATTGGTGATTTCAGACCAACTCTCCAATTTGTCAAGTTTGTTTTGATTTTTAATCCTATTCTCCAAAGTGCCTGCAAACCCTTCCAGTTTGGGGTCATCCACAAATTTTATAAGTATACTCTCCACTTTGTTATCCAAGTCATTAATGAAAATATTGACTAGTATTGGATCCAGGACAGACCTTAGTGGGACCCCACTAGATACATCCTCCCAGTTTAACAATGAATCATTGATAACTACACTTTGAGTATGGTCTTCCAACCAGTTTTCTACCCACCTTATAGTAATTTCATCTAGACCACATTTTGCTCGTTTGCTTATGAAAATGGTCTGTGTCAAATCCTTTATTAAAATCGAGATGTATCTCATCTACAGCTTCTCCCTGTCAAAGAAAGGAATTAGGTTGATTTTGTATGATTTGTTCTTGACAAATCCATGTTGGCTAATGCTTATTACTCTATTATCCTTTACATGCTTGCAAATTGATTGTTAAATAGGTTTGTCCCAGTACCTTTCCAGGTATTGAATTATAGACTGGTCTATAATTTCTTGGGTCCTCAATGTTCCCCTTTTTAAAGATAGGTACTTACCTTTGCCATTCTGCAGTCCTCTGAGACCTCATCCATCCTCCATGAGTTCTCAAAGATAATCATTAACAATTCCAAGATGGCTTCACCTGTTCCTTAGGTATCCTAGGATGAATTTTGTTAGGCCCTGTTGATTTGGGGGTTGGACTAGATGACCTCCAGAGGTCCCTTCCAACCCTGATATTCTATTATTTGAATACATCCAACTTATCTAAATATTCCTTAACCTGTTCTCTGTTTTGGCTTGTGTTCCTTCCCCCTGGTTGCTAATATTAATTATGTTGCATATCTGTTCTCCATTAACATTTTTAGTGAAGACTGAAGCAAAACAGGCATTAAGACCTCAGCCTTCTTGATGCCATCTGTTATTTACTCTCTGCCCTCACAAAGGACCAGGAACTCAGCTGCCTCTGGGCTTGGTTGCCTAGCAACCCAGTGAGCTTGGCTGGGCCCAATAAACCCACACTAAGTGACTGTGTTCTCTAATTGGTCAAAAGAGCTAACAGATCACCATTTAAGCCACGAAGCAAGAACACCCATTGGGCTACTCAATACATTCCATATCTATAGCTGTATCACATATGTTCCCTGTCCAGCTCCTGCTACCCTTTGCCTGCTCCATTACAGCCCCTTGCCCCTGCATGTCTTTGCATTCCTGGTTCTGACCACTTGTTTGTCTCCTGCCCATCACTCCAGCTTAACTCTCTGATTCTGTTCAGACTCCTGGCTTGTCTTGTGACCACAACTCTAGCTCTGCTCTTCGGTTCTGTTTTGACTCCTTGCTCTAAGCTTTAGGTTACTTCCTGACTACTAAGCCAGAATCCTGTTCTGACCACTAGGTTGCACCACCTACACCTCAGTATGTGACAATAAGTAGAGGACCTATATTTTGTTCTTTGCCTTTCTTTTGTTCTTAATGTATTCATAGAACCTCTTCTGAGTGCCCATTATATGCTTTGCTTGGTGTAACTCATTTTGTGCCTTAGCCTTTCTGATTTGGACTGTACATGCTTTTGCTATTCTTTTGTACTGGGCTTTAGCAACTTGTACACATTTCCACTTTTTGCAGGATTCCTTTTTATTTTCACATCTTTAAACTGTATTTTTCTACAGGGGGGGTTGAGTCAAGGGGGCATCACAACTCCTCCTCAGAGAAGTAGCAGCAGCTATGAGCTGGTTTTGTGAGTGTGCTGAGGGCTCAAACACTGCTGTGTTTCAGTAATTTCATGTGCTTCTCAAGTTCTTTCACTTGGGAGTTCTTCACCGTCTCTGGGTTTGGCCTTCAGCTTCTGTTCACATATACTGAATACATTAATTCTCAGAAGACCATGCTGTGGCAAGAGAAACTATTAAAGAAAAAAATGCACCAAGATGCACACAGAGCAAACAGTTCAAACTGGAATGGAGATTTAATGAGGTGTGAACATTAAACTTAATTCAGCCTCATTCAGAACACAGCAATTTAAGAAATCAAGAGCATTTTTGCATAGAATTTCAACTGGTGTAAGATGGCATAACTCTGGTGATATCAGTGGAGCTATTATTTACTTCAGTGGATTTTTGCCCATTTACACCAGCTGAGCATCTGAAGCCTTGTATTCTGTTTCAAAGGTATTTGCTGCTCACTTCTGAAGACCCTAAACAAACAATGCATTTAATAAATATATGATTGAAAGCAGCAAGAGATAGTACGTGTTTTTCCATATTAGACCATAGTAAATGCTGACTCAACATCAGGTACCAATAGCATCCGGTTAGGATGCTCTTTGAAGTTGTTCCTATCTCAGTCCTAGGTGAGGCTTCATGTTTAAATTGTTCTGTTTATAGTCCTCTCCTGTGCATTTGATTACAAAGCCCTTTAGCAAAAAGCCTTTTCACTCCTCAGCCTCCTCCTTAAAGTGCAAACATATGCAAGCTGGATCCTCAGCTGGTGTAAATTGAAGTCATTGGAGCTACCCAGATTTGCTACAGCTGAGATTTTAAACCACATATATGAATGGAAGATCTATTTAGAACAGCTATAGAAAGCCCAAATTTCTAAAGGCATTTATAAATCCTAGCTTTGTGACACCACTTTTATCAATTGTGATTTGTATTTGCTTGTTCTTCTGCTTGAAAAATAATGTCCCTTTTCTAATTCTAGAGTGGCAATAAAACCCTAAATCTGAGGTGTGTTCAGGGATGAGGAATCACCTGCCTATCCATGTAAATAAACCTAACTTAAAATTTAGCTGCTTTTTCCACTGAAACAAATGATCCTAAGTGATTCAACTCCTGCAGCCATTTTCAGAAACAATTATAAAAGTGGCAATGGTATATAAATCACATAAAAACCCGTCCTTTCAATCCTGATTTAAATACCAAATTCCTGCATTGTGAAAATGATGTTTAATAATTCTTCGTACGGGTGTTGTGCGGGGTAATAAAACAATTGTAGCTCTAGGTGCTCTCTGCACACTGATGTGTTACCCTGTTAAAAACTATTGGAAATAAATACAATGGCTGCATTTCTTTTTCATTTGCGTTCTATAGGTAGCTGAGATTTGCATTATATTCAAATGAGCAAAAGGAAAGGAACCACCTTTGAAACAACAATAGCTTGGTTTAAACTTGCAAAACCAACAAAGTTTTAACCTGAAACACCAGTGGCATTGGTAAAGTGGTTGTAGTCCCCCACCCCTGCCTTATTTATATTTTTTTTTAGACAAAGGTGGTTTTATATCTGTAGGATGATGTTCCCTTCTTTCCCCTCCACTGATACCCTCTCAGTAGTCCAAGCCCAGACAAAAAGTTGCTGTAATGCTAAATTTACAAGTTCTATGGGGCACCCAAGGCGTTCGGGTGTTATGCTGTTGGGTCCAGCAGCACGGCCACTTCAGTTTCTTTATGTCAGAGCAAACTTTTTCCAGTGTGGGTACATCTACACAGCTTTGGGGTCAGGGATTGCATCTACTACTAATGCAGCCAGATGTGGGCCTAGAGTTGCTTCAGGACAGGTAATTGCAGTCTCGTAATATTCTTTCCATCTTTGCAGGACTTCGTCGGTTGAGTATGATTTACCATCAGCCACATTTTTTGGCATAAACTCTGGGTGAAGTCCAGTTTTGGATCAACGTGACTGAACAGTTTTGAATGAAGTTGTAATTTATTAGATCTTAGTCACTTTTCCACCTAGTTCTCAAAGTAAGCTTCACGTTGCTTTTTTGGTCTCACCCAAAAAATACCTGGTAAACATTTATGTTCAGTGGTGGCATGGAACTTTCTAGCCTCATATTTCTTTTGCAGAATTTGAAAATTCTCAAAAGCACTCGCCAATTTTTGGTGACCAACCTGACATTCCTCGGGCCAGATTTTCAGAAGTGCCAAGAATCCACAACTCACCTAGATTTCAACTGGAGTTGTGAGTCCTCATTATCTCTGAGAACAAGGCCCTAGAGCTCTTGAATTGGGCACCCCAAAAATTCAGGCAACCCAGTATTAATGACCGTTTGAAGATTTTAGCCAAGACCCTTGCAATAGCATGGCAAAGCACCTAGAAATGTTTGTCTAATTTCAACCAAAAAATCAAACTGAATTTATTTAAACTTGCCTACTATCATTGATACAATTTTTCTGGACAACTGTAGGCAACAGTTGGATTAATCCTACTGGGCATTGACCAGTCCTGAGTTCCTCAATACTATCAGACTGACCACTCTGTACCAGGGGCGGCTCTAGGAATCCCGCTGCCCCAAGCAGGGCGGCGTGCCGCCGGCCGCGTTCTGGCGGTCGCCGGTCCCGCGGCTCCGGGGGACCTCTTGCAGACATGCCTGCAGTGGAGCCGCGGGACCAGCGAACCCTCCGCAGTCATGCCTGCGGGAGGTCCACTGGTCCCGCGGTTCCAGTGGACGTCCCGCAGGCATGACTGCGGAAGGTCCGCCGGAGCCGGCTGCCGCCCTGCCGGCAAAATGCCGCTCCAAGCACGCGCTTGGCGTGCTGGGGTCTGGAGCCGGCCCTGCTCTCTACTGTTGGCAAGGCTGCTAAGAAACGCTGTGCTGAGAACGAGTGACTAGGTAAGGTCTCCTGGGAAGTGTCAGTCCCAAAGCTGACCCACTTCCACCGCATGAGGCACCTGATCTTCATGAGGTTTGGCCCAGCTCCGCCAGTGGCTGGTTCCCCCATTTGACCTCACACCAGGAGCAGCATGAGTCAAGGGTGGTGAATGGTGCTGGAATTCAGTGCATCACAATTGGTCAAGAATTGGGAATGGAAGTGTTGCCAAATGGATCTGTTGTAAAGCTTCTGGAGAGCAGGGCCCAGGTGATGGCTGTCAAGAAAGGAAGGGTATCTTGCTGCAGTCTGGAAAGAAGAGCAACAAGAGAGTGAAGAGGGATATAAGAAAGAGAGATGCGGGTTGAGTTTATTAGCCTCTCTTTCACATTTTATAATCCTGCAAAAACTAGAACTGTTTGGCTTCTAACATAAGTGTATGGAGAAGAGTGAATAGCACCCCATCAATACCTTTTGACTTTAGTCATGCATTTCTATTGTGATTCTATTTACCATGTCTTGCAAGATTAGCCTGGACGATTTTCTAATTCTCACAGTTTCATACAAGTGTGTTTCATATGCACAATGTAAATGCCATTTAAAAATCACCTCAAGAGCATGATGAGTCAGAGCTCCTAGCTGTCAAAGCAAGCAGGCGTCAGAAGCAGAGGATCACGGGATCAGAATTTCAAGGTGAGATTGAGAACTTTAATGGAAGTGGCAAAGGAATTTAATCAACCACTCTATGTGTGCACCACAGATTGCTGTCAAACATTAAATTTCATTGTCTGTCAGGCACAAACATACCTAACAACAACCACTCAATAGCTAAACTCTGAACATACATTAAAAATCAACTATTGGGACAGATGCACGAACAATTATTAAGCTAAAATGTTTGAAGAACAGTGCTTTCAAAATTCCCATTTGAGCCATTTTGAAATGTCTTTATGAAGGACTATCTCTTGCTGCTTTCAATCATATATTTATTCCTAATATCCTGAAAAAAGAAACATTAAACTTGATTTCAGCTGCAAGATTCAGACTCACAGGAAAATGGGAGCAGCTAATCCCACATTCCTATACACATTCATTCCTCTTCCTAGAAGAATGAGAACTTAACACAATTAGAACCCGCTCTGAAGGAAGAAGCTCTCCTGCGGGCTTAATTTTGGCTCTCTAGCAAATGAGAATCAGCACTTTCATTGTGGAGTATACAACCAAGCCCCAATCCTGACATTAGAGCTGCAGAGGAGGATCCTTGAGCCCACTTGGGACCTAACTGATTTTGATGAGAGATGTTGGTACACCTTATTGGAGAGAGCACACATTGTTGACTTCAGTGGGGGTACACCTGGGTACAAGGATGTGTCCAAAGAATGCAATGGTTCTGACTGCAGGAACAGGTGCTTTGTTTTGGAACCATGACTCCAGACTCTGTTCAGCAATCCTTAAAGTCCCAATGAATTCAAGGGCCTTGAACCTGAGAGAGGAGAACTGAATAGGCCCCTTTTTATTATTATTATTTATTTGTGTTGCCATAGCACCTAGGAGTCTCCGACATGGTTCAGGACACTAGGCACTGTACAAAACACAAAACAAAAAGATGGTTCCTACCCTAATGAGCATGCAATCTAAGACCACAGATGGATAGACAGAGGGGGAATACAAGGAAAAAATGAGACAATATTGATCAGCATGATGAGCAATGATATCTGCACACCAACAGCCCGACCATTGTCAAGTTTTTGCATGCATCACAGCAAAGGAGAACTTTAAGCAGGGGCATTATTTCAGAAAAATTCAGGAGAGGGGAATACAGTGTCACCATATAGACCAGTATTTGTGATTATATTATAGCCTGCAAAGTCAGGGGAGGGAGTGAAAGAAAAAGCTCTGCGTAAGCTCAAAAGCTGGTCTCTCTCACCAATAGAAGTTGGTCCAATAAAAGATCTTACCTCACCACCTTGTCTCTCTAATATGCTGGGACCCACAAGACCACAACTACGTTCCCAACTTACATTATAGATGCAAATTAATTTTACACTTTCCAGCCATAGCTGGTTAAAAAACTGACAAATTTGAATGTTCCATGTGATAGGATGGTCCTATGTAGCTCTCTCTTGAGACCAGTTTAAGGTTTACCACATTCTCCCGCTAAAAAATAATTCCAAAGGGCTTGCAAAGCTTATGAACCTATTTAGCTGCTAATATTCTGCTGTCCTTTTGCATTTTTCAGATACTCTTTGAAGAGGCAGATGCTAATCATTTCATTAATGTTTAATAAATCCTCTCACCCTTCATGGCCGACAAGACTTTTGCTAGTTCAATGCTTTCTTACCTGCTTATTTGTTGCCATGTTGCTGAGACTACTTTAGCACATTCAGAAAGGGAGGTAGACAGTATAATACCTCTTTCGCCCATTATTGCTCATCCCATCCCTGACCATCCCTTGCAAACGGTTCTCTGTGAAGACTAACTAATGCCCAGGTACCTCTGGGACCAATCTTGTGAAGTATGTAACATTTATTTCAATAGGTATTTTAAATATAAATAATAACATCAATAACCAAATTAAATTCTTTAGGTTTGAGCCTCCAGGGAAGTTACAGATGTAATTTAGTGGAGGACTGCCAGTGATACAAGTGCTAGAATTAAAGACTTTATTAAACATAAGATAATTAGTTAACCAGGCATTAAAATATAACCATAGAGTGCACTGTATGCTCACATTCGAAGATGAAATGGTGCACCCAGGTGTGATCAGTCCCTGGAGGAAAAAAATGGGTATATAAACCTCTCTCTAATGCAGTGTTTCTCAAACTGGGGTTGCCGCTTGTGTAGGGAAAGCCCCTGGCAGGCCAGGCCGGTTTGTTTACCTGCCCCGTCTGCAGGTCCGGCCGATTGCGGTTCCCACTGGCTGCGGTTTGCTGCTCTAGGCCAATGGGGGCTGCTGGAAGCGGCGCGGGCCCTAGGACATACTGGCAAACCAGCCCGGCCCGCCAGGGGCTTTTCCTCCACAAGCGGCGACCCCAGTTTGAGAAACACTGCTCTAATGGTACCTTGATGAGCATACCAATGTAAAATTAGTGTGCTACCTTTTTTATAATCATTCACAATAACACCCCTTTGTTAATTAGCATTAAGCCTGCCTTTTACTATATCTGTACTTGCGCTACCATAATTAAAAATACCCTCAACTCCCTCATTGGCAGTCTAATATTAAACATTGTCTTAATTAACATCTGCGTAAATACCGTTTCAGTAACTATCAATATGCATAGCATCCTTCCAGAACATTCACATTTTGTCTGAAATGCTTGTTAAAACCTGGCAGGTGCAAACTCGTTTACAACATGACCTGGGGTTATGTCCTAACTTCTCTCTAACTTGCCTCTCAGCTGTCACTTTATTTCACCCACAATTTACCAGACTTCATTACTGTCAAGCCTAAATTTAGGTCCCCAAACCTGTTCTCTACTTACATTGGAGCACATTTCTATTTAACAGAAACAAACATTTTTATAAGCTACAGGGGCTCAGCATCCTGCTCTCCAGCTGAAGTTGCTGCGAATTGAAGGCAGTCAGCCCTCAGCACCTTGTAGGATTGGGCCCCAAAGACCTGCTCATTGGAACACTAAGCAACCAGCTACTTTTACTGAAAACAGTTGGAGCTGTGGGTGCTCAGCAGCTCTGAAAATCAGGCCTTTCATACAGCCTATTTTACGGTCCCACTCTCTCACAATAAGCAATAGAAAGCAATAGAGCTGTTTCCTGTTATAGTATGAGGCATATTGAATGCTAGTTCCTCCTTCTCCCTTGATACCAGAAATCCTGACAGTGAAGCAAAAAAAATAATCAGCATTGCATGCCAATGTTATTCGAGCTGCTAATTCACTGCATCTTGAAAAGGCTGGTCACAAGAACTCAGACAAAAGCACTTGCTGTGAGCTGCATGATTTTACTCCTTGTCTAGATATGTCCCAAGTTGCCATAACGCCCAGAAATCTGTGACTCCTTTTCCTTTTTCCCTGCTGCATCATCGGCCCCTTCACCCATACGTTTTTCAGGGCCCCCCAATAGTTCCCAGTTCACTTTGTCCTTTTGTCTGACCTGTATTATGAGTTCTATCATCAGGGACCCCATTGAACTCAACTCTCGTCATTTGTGATCTGTTTTTTTTACTTTCCTCTTGACCTACTTCTACATTTCTTCTGGAGCTGCAGCTTTGGTGCTTTCATAGCATCCCAGAGTGTTACCCTACCCTTGTAACTTTCCATTCCACTAACATGCCGCTTCATGATCTATGTCCTACTCTGTTTTCTCATCACAGGCCTCCCCACAGTCCTGATATACCTCCTTCTCAGAGTCATGCTCCCCCGCTCGGATTCTCTTCTTCTGCCGTGACTGGTTTTATTCAATTAGTGCTTTCAAAATGACTCTCCATGTATTAAATAGGGAGGATTTGGGACACTCTGCCGCTATGCAATGTGAAATCAAATAACATCTCGGTTACCACGTTTGACTTGAGCAATTGCAAAGAACAAACATTTGACTCTCTTCGCTTTCACTGTTTGTCTTGAAAGCTTAGGTTTTTCTAGGGTGAATAGACACCATGCTCAGCTGTACCGATCAAGTGAAAGAGATGAATTACGCCTCCCTGTGCAGGTGAATTAGTGGGTGGATAAATCAGAAGTTGCCCTTCTGTCAGCCAGTGGGGCCTGAGTAGGGACAATCAGAAACTATCTCCCAGCACAGGAGAGCACTGGAGTAGCTAATGCTGCCAGCGGGACATTGCCCGACCCTGCTTCAGACCACTATGCCTGCTGTACGGAAAATGCTGTCTACACCCATTAAACAGATGCAACAAGGGGTGCCCCTCCCTGCGCTCCAACAGACTTCTAGAGGTAACAGGCCAAATTATCTTGGAATAATTTGGACCAGCTCTATTGAATTTGACCCAATACACGTAACACCTCCAGCCATCATCATTCAGGTGTGGATCCATCTCTCGCGCCTCAGTGTGGCTCAGGCTTGTATGAATCATAACTGACTCTTAACAGAGAATAATCATAGACTCAGACTTTAAGGTCAGAAGGGACCATTATGATCATCTAGTCTGACCTCCTGCACAATGCAGGCCACAGAATCTCACCCAACCCACTCCTGCATCAAACCTGTAGACTAGATGAATGAATTGAAGATGCCCAAGGCAGATTTGTTTGAGGAGGTTGGGGTGGGGGGGAGGAATAGGTCAAACCCCAAGTTAAAAGCTCATCTACACAAAAAAGAAATGCAGATACTGATTTCAAGAGACTCTCTTTTCTCTCTATGTAACATTCTTGGGACCCTAGTGTCCTTGCACTCCATGGCAGCAATTGAGGGCACAAGGAGCGGCTCATCAAGATATTTTGTTATGGTCTTAAAAGCAAAAGTAAAGATAACATAAATAAAAATTAGGAAGAGTAGGTCAAATTTCCAAAGGAGCCTTAACCCTGCCCTAAAGTTTGCAGTTGCAAAATACTTAAATTGCATATCCCCTCTTTGCTTTCAGATTTAATCTCTCACTGCACGATTTGTTTTGGTTTTTGCCATATGCAGTAATAGCCTTGAAGTAACATTTATATTAAAAGGTACAGAAGAAGGTTTGAAAAAAAAGTATAGATATACACACATCTCTAATTCGTAACTCGAGATTGCAAATGGAAACAATTGCCACGGAGTTTCTACAGTACTTTCTTACAGCACCTGGCACAATTGATATTAGAAAGCTTTGTGGCTGTTTTTAAATAATTTTGTGCAAGGAAGTGCTTCTGAAAACAACAAAACAACCTGTTTATATGCAAGGTCACATACATACACCAAAATAATGTGTTATTTTTGGCCTCTGTAGAACAATCTGAAGAAGTCCCAGTAGAGAAAATGACAAACAAGAGGTAGGAAACAGAAAAGGTCAAATAATGACACACTGTTCAATCTCAATGCATTAAAGGTTAATGTATGAAAATGCCAATAAGGAGGTCCACGTTTGATTTAACAAGCCACAGAGAGAGATTGTGAAATCCAAGTGGTCACCAACGGAACCTCAGACACTGCAGTTCAGGGGTGGCCAACCTGAGCCTGAGAAGGAGCCAGAATTTACCAATGTACATTGCCAAAGACACACAGTAATACATCAGCAGAACTGCATCAGCTCCCCCCACCCCCCTGCTCCCAGCACCTCCCGCCCACCGGCAACCCTGCCAATCAGCACTTCCCCCTCGCTCCCCGCACCTCCTGATCAGCTGTTTTGTGTTGTGCAGGAGGCTCTGAGGGGGAGAAACGAGGTCACAGCAGGCTCAGAGGAGGGGGCGGGAAGGGGGGGAGTGGGGGCAGGGCCGGTGGCAGAGCCAGGGGTTGAGCAGCGAGAACCCCCCGGCACACTGGAAAGTTGGCACCTGTAACTCCAGCCCTGGAGTCGGTGCCTATACAAGGAGCCGCATATTAACTTCTGAAGAGCTGCATGTGGCTCCGGAGCCACTAGGTTGGCCACCCCAGCTGCAGTTCATAATCACAGGAGTATACCAGGAGCTCACCCAAATCTGTGCACAAAAGAAACACTCTCTTTGTGGACTGGACCTTACCTGTCTGGAAAAGCAGGAAGAACCATCTCTGAGGCACCTTCCTGGGTCTCTTATTTCATTTTGCCCCCTATTGCTTTTATGAATAGCTACACAAAAGCACACAGTCCTGAAGCCCTTATATCTCCAGCTGTCCTGAGGGGTTACCGAGGCTTGGGTGAGGAGAACATTCTCATAATACAGGACTAGTGGAATTTTAAGGCTCCTGGGCTGTAAAGTCCAGGCATCTCCTGAAACTCAAGTATATTTCTCTAGGCATGAAATAAAAAGAAGGATTAGATCTTAGGCCATATCTTGATGGGGTAAAAAGGTATAGCTCCATAATGGAGATTCACCAATGTAGACCAGCTGAGGATCTGCCCCCTTGTGTCTTAGTACCTCTAAATATACTGGAGCTACACTAAGCCCTCCTGAAAGGTCCATGGCAATGAGCCTGTTTTAAGATAGCAAGATTATCAATGTGACAATGTTCTGTACCCTCAGATCACTTGGCGCTCTGGTACCCACACTATTACCTACAGACTCCTTTACCTCCCCAGCCTTGTCCTTGACCTAGTCATAGGCTGTCACATTTATTTTGCCCTGCCTCCCCGGAGAGCACAGAGAGCTCCGTTGCCTTAAAAGCATTAGTCAGTTGTGTCCCCAGATAAAACAAACCAAATCCAATTCGACTCAGATTAAAAGTGCAGGAGCACCTTGCTCAATCACACTAATGACCGGGAGAACAAATTTAGATTGCTGCGTTTTGAGAATTAATGAGTCTGTGAACAAACAGACTAAAAAGCAATCGCAACGTTACACTGTGTTCATTTATTTTGACAGCTGTGGTTTGATTTTAATTATTTATAATACACCATCCTGTACTAGTAAGGTTACTGTGGACTATATTTTGGAAAAATAATGAACTCTTAGGAATCTGAGACCTCGTTACAGCACACTCTGCAATTAAATATTTGCTAAAAGGTGGGCAGAGACCACTGCATTTTATAAAATAGGTACATTAGCGAAGTGTTAATGGGGTGGGGTGCTGCTGTGTTTATTGGTAACTTACTGGATAGAGAGAAAGCAGAAAATAAATGTTAGTTAAAAATGGAGGGCCAGATCCCCACATGGTATAAATCAACATAGTTCTGCTGAAATTAACTGAAATGATTTGATGGCAATTAATTATGCCACTTTCTACCACCCAAGGATCTATGTATAGGTAATCCACAACATGACCCTTCACTGTTCAATTTATTTGTTCAGTGACAGATTGAAGTGTATGAAAGCAATGGCATAACCTCACTCCTTTAAAAAGGGATAGATGCCTTCTCTTTGGCCAATTTAGACTGTAAACTCCTTGGGGCAAGGACTGGTGTGGGGTTACTATGGGGGAGGGAGAGGCATTGTTATGTCTGAGCTGCACCTAGGCACCCTTTTATCATGTTTTTTCTTCCCTCTTGGCTTTGCACCCCCGCCCCTTCAGAGTCAGGTGAGCATTACCTCATCGCAGTCCCAAACTGACCAAAGGAAGGGGGGTGACTCACTTGAGAGCCCAACAGATCCTTTGTTGCTGCCCAGGCCAGTGTCCTTTGTTCCTGTGAGGCTGGGCTGGCTTTGTCCCATACATGCCCTGATGAGGTGTGAACTGCCCCTCTCTTCCTGGAGAGTTTTGCCTGAGCTTGTTTTAAGCCATGAGGACACATTTTTGGCCTCATAACTATATAAAGGGCCAGCTCCAGGCACCAGCTTAGGAAGCAGGTGCTTGGGGAGGCCACTCCGGAGCGGGGCGGCAGGTTCAGGTATTCGGCAGCAATTCGGCAGAGGGTCCCTCACTCCGGCTCGTAGCAAAGGACCTCCCTCTGAATTGCCACAGATCGCGATCGCGGCTTTTTTCTTTTGGCTGCTTGGGGCGGCAAAACCCCTGGAGTCAGCCCTGACTATATACATGAAATCTATAACAATGCTCAGTGCATCATGACATGACATCACACCCGACATGACAAACTTTGCATGGGATACAACACAATCATATTATAAGGATGAACGTGCGGATGCAGGGTATTCCCCCGGGGCACAGAGTGTCACATGGGAAAGGAAAATGAGGCCCTGGGCTATGCTTGGAAGCCCCAGGTGTTACCACAATTGAAAGAAGTAATAATTCTTAGCCCAAAGCAGTATCTTTAGGCTGAGAGTCTGGCCTGTTCTGGCTGCTCCAGCACCATCAGTGAAACAAACTGGAAAATTAGGGTAGTTAGTGTGGATGTTAGTGGAAAAATCAGTGTAAACTAATCATTCTAGTGTGGACAAGGCTCAGTGTTAAAATCTAGTTCTACTAACACAAGCATTGCAGCCAACCTCAGCTGTCATGTGCTCCTATTGTTACCCCAGCCCAAGGGGCAAATAAACCTTTCCAAATAAATTTCAATTAGCCAGTCTTTTCTACTGTTAAAGATCATGGAAACACCCTGGAGAGCTACATTAACATGCAAATGAAACAGGTACACAAACACAGTTTGGCGGGAGTAACTATCAGTAGATATACAATTCATTACAAATACTGATACATCCAGTGAAATTAAAACCGTACAGCTTTGTTATGGCTTCTTGTAACCTGTTTCATCAATGGCTAATTTGTATCCACCGATACTCCCAAGACTCCTCAACAGATAAGAGACACTGGCCATATATTCTTTGCCAAAACCATTGTGTTTTACAGCGAGATATCTAATATGCGTTAAGTTTCGTGCTGTAAAATCCTTGTGGAGACCAATCTCCTCGCTGTGTGTAGCTAGGAAAGGTCAACCATGGGTGGTGGGTAGAATGCTGACCCCGCCTAGCTATATCACGGGAAAAACTAGCTCTGCCTTGGCTCCACTAGGATTTTACAGCAAGATAACTATTGTGTGTTAATTATCCTGCTGTTAAAAAAAATCACTATTTTGACAGTGAAGACAGACAATGGGTCACATTCAGCTAAGTCACAAACATGCAACCCAATTGGCTGGTGAGCAGGGGTTGTCTGTATAATAGCTGCAATCTTTTCTGTAGGAGCATCATCTGACAGAAGAGCAGGCATCTGATAAAAAGCCTGAGGTATGCAATGTAGTTGTAGCCATGTCGGTGCCAGGATACTAGAGAGTCAAGATAGGTAAGGTAATATCTTTTATTGGACCAACTTCTGTTGGTGAGAGGGACAAGCTTTCAAGCCACACAGAGGTGTTCTTCAGGTCTGACACTGGATTTATGGCTTATTGCAACAATCTACCCACTAAGATCCTCTTTTTGTCCTATGACTGCAGAGGTGTTAACAGGCCACTCTACCTCACATGATCCCTTACAATATGTGCTAACTACTTACACTAAACAATCTGTTCCACCTTGCATTTTGCTGTGATGCTGGCAGTACCTTTCCCAGACCTGAAGATGAGCTCTGTGTGACTCGAAAGCTTCTCTCTCTCACCAACAGAAGTTGGTCCTATAAAAGATATTACCTCACCCACCTTGTCTCTCTACTAAGCTTGATGGACAGCACAAGAATAGAAACCAGTAGTTGCACTGTCATGGTTAAAAAAAATTATTATTATTATTGATAATAATCCTGTTTATGACACTGACTTCTTCTTTGGCCTTGGGCAAGTCATGTAACCCAGCCACCTAATTTATGGGGATAATAATACTTCCCTTCCTGGAAGGGAGTGTTGTGAGAATTTATGAGTTAATAGATGTAAAGTACTTTGAAGATATTCTTATTACTTCTTTCTATCTCACATATAAAAAGGCTAAGTCCTTTATCATATTTTGCCACCCCATTTTGCATAATTCCTGTGCATTTTGTACAGGTGGGAGACTATGACAAAGCATTCTCCATGAAAAATTCTGATTTTTAAACAAATGCACTTCCACTGTGATCACCATCCCCCGTTCCACCAAGATTTGTGTAATCCAATTTCACAACCACAAATGTTCACAAAAAATCCCACAAATGTTAAGCTTAGCAATTGCAGAAAGGGTATTTAAATACATTTCCTCAAGCATTTGCACCTGACTTTCTGGTTGTAGGATTGTAACATTTGTCCAACCAGGAACAGAAACGATTTCACGTGACTAAGCATCACTAAGCAAAACACAAATTTCAGATTTTGAAGAATGAAGAACAAAGTAAACAAAATTTGTAAAAAAAAAAAGTCTAAATAGTTTTGGATAAATTCTAAAAAAAGCACAAATGCATAACTCATAATGACAAACATTGACTTATTTACTTAGCTCTAGAATTTGGCACAACTTCTTTATTCTTCTTTTCATGCAATCTGACTGTGAACTATCGTGTCAAACTGACGGTTTCAGAATTATAGTACAAAACAGCCTAGAGATACATGGGCTCACATGCCGCCTAGACAGTCACACGGCCAGAAGACAGAATGTTGACACTTCTTAGCACCCATATTTAAGATAGGATGGCAAAGTAGAATGAACATCTGAGCTGATTTTTGCATCCCACTGCAAAATCCATGTGATGAGATTACATGCTGGGATGTGGTAAAGCAAATTTATAGTTGAATTGCAAAGAAACTACCCATAACGAGATGTCTGACACTGTGCCTGGACAAAGATCCATTGTGGGCTACTGCTTACTAAACCCACCAGCATGTTCAGAGTGAGCACTCTGATAGCCCACATCACCCCTTGGAGACAACAAGCTAGTTGGAGAGCCTGCCAACAGCATACTTCATAATTTCCCCTCCATGGAGTATCAGAATAAAGTCACTGATGGGCCCAGCATATTCCACAGACAGAAAGTTCTGGAAGGGAAATCCTTCCACTGGAGTACATGGGCAGTGGAATTTCTCAGTCTCTTTGGAAGTAAAAGCAGAAAGCCTGTCTTTGAAATCAGCTACGATAAAAACAACAAATAGTTTTATGGTTAAAATTACATTAAAGTAACACAAAAGCACCAACAATGTGGTGCTACAGTAACAGGCATCAAGGGGGAAAATCCTCTCCCCAACACCTAGCTGGAGGAGCTCAACTGCGTGTTGGGATTCTCTGCAGCAGAAAGTAAAGTGGATTCCACCCTACAGATTGTGGAGCAGCAGTAGGCTGGTTCCACCTATCAGAGGGCATTTCACAGACAGCCCTCTGCAGAGAAGTTGGTCCAGACCCTGCTTGGCCAACTCTAATCTAATCCCCCACCATAAAGCAAAACCACTCCTAAACCTTTCTGCTGTAGGAGAGATCTCTGTACCCACAGTCTGATTCAGCAGTCCATCCATATTTAGGACAGCACGTACACATTGAAGTCAAGGAGACATAAACATGTGCTTAAAGGCAAGCGCTTAAGTGTTATCCTGATTAGGGACTTACTTAAGCATGTGCTTAAGTGCTTTCCTGAATCAGGGTCCCCCAGAGGAGAGGGCTGGATTTGCCTCAACTGATGTGTTGTATTCTGCTATAAGTTTGTAATTAATTTCCTTTACTACTACAAATATCTTCCAGGACCAAAGTACTCATAGCAAGTTACACAAGTCCTTGTTCACAAGTTGTTATAGAGTTGCAATGTTTCTTGTTGTAAATTTCCAGATGCTTTCATAGGAATCAATACAGCTTCGGAGTCATGAGCAACAAATACAAACACAATGAAACTCTTTATAATAGAAAACTCGCCAGATATATGCCGCACATTTGTATTTCATGACTAAGATTCTTTTCAAAATGCTCAGGAAATGTAATGCAACAACACAGCGTGATCTTTAAAAATATTGTATATTATCACTCCAGGAAGGTTGCTGTGGTATAACGTGAAGTAAATGCCATGCAAGAATGGAGTTCCATTACTATAACAACAATACAATTACCAAGCACCTAAAAACCTATCATCAGAACATTTGCTTCCAACAGCCCTTCAAGCATAACAATGTTTAAGGAGAGAAAAGGAGAGGAAGGCTCAATAATGTTGTATCTTGATCAACACTAAATACATATTAGTTTACCTGGTATAATTTTCTTTATTAAATATTACACCCTCTGATTTAGGCTAAAAGTACTGATGACATTCCAGATATATAAAATGGCTAAGTGTGTGTGATCCGATCACCTTCTGATTGCTAACCCCATATCAAAGATAACAGACAGCTATTTACAGCTAGAGGAGTTACCGCTTTAGCTCAAGTATTAAGGGTTTGCTGTGGGTCCTGTGAATGATCCCTGCCCACAATAAATGGTATCTGTATGTATGTGGCCACAGATTCATTGTAAAATGGCACCCTAAATGGCATTTGAAAGTCCATGGGCCTCAGATGTTCAGGACTGGCTTTGTCTAGAGGAGGGAATAGGTAAAACAGTGGGTTAACATATAACCCACGTAATAGGAGATCCACATACAGGATGGAAGGCTGCTAATAAAGTTACTTCCTTCTGTTGAATGGTAAGAGTGTGCGCTTATCAGAGTGAATTTCCCCTCCATGCAGAGGGATCTTACCACTTAAGTCCCACAAATCCAGAATCCACTTACCACTTAAGTCCAGAATCAGGGACGGCTCCAGGACCCAGCACGCCAAGCGCGTGCTTGGGGCGGCAAGCCATGGGGGGCGCTCTGCAGACAAGCCGCCGAAGGCAGCCTGGTCTGCCATGCTTGGGGCGGCAAAATCCCTAGAGCCGCCCTGTCCAGAATTTAAGAGGCACATAAATCTTGAGCTGGCCCTCCTCATAGAAGTGTATTTCGCTCTTGGTGCCGAAGGCCCCCAAATAATGCTCCATTACTTAGACAGATTGAGGAGTTATTCAAATCATTTCTAGTTAGAGCAGGGCACAGAGTCATTGCTTGTAGGGTCTATTCTGCAAAATGTAATAGAGACTAAAAGCCTTTCCATAGGTTTTCTAAACCACCATATAGAAATTAACAGAGAATGATATCCCTTACTGGAAAATTCCAAATTATGGTTCAAAAAACCTGTGGCGGGGAGGGGGGAGAAAATGTTCTTTTGAAGTCTATAGGTTATTAGATTAATTTCTGTAGCTCTTGTCCCTCTCTGTACAGGCCTGTTGGAACGCCCCAAAGTGTCAGATTGACATCCATTACTTTCCAATCTCTCTGTTGCCATCTATATGTGTAATTTAATTTGCTATTTGCAAAGATGTTTAAAAAGTAATTTCTTAACATACTTAAAATCACAATATATAGAATCAAGATGGTTTTAAGATTCTGTTAAGAACCTAGTAAAGCACAAAATATTCAGATTTGTATGCCACATTTCTCACTAATGTGTACACTGAAGTTCAACTGGATTAATATCTATCATCTCCATGTACAGTATTGGCCTACTTCTATCTGTCAAAGATGGCAGTATTAAATATACAGACTAAAATTTGATTAGGGTAGGAAAGACCTGGATACTTTTTAATGCTTTCGGGGTATTTTACAGCCAATAGGCACACACGAACTGTGTGCAAGTAAATTTTATGTGATCAGTTATTCTTATCGATTGTGACAGAATCAACATGAAAGAAGCAGTTAAGCAGAATGCACTCTCTCCCCAGAGACACTGTGCATGTTCAAATTATCATGCTGAGCCATGCACCAGACTTCCAGGAGGTTTGAATCAGATTTCATGACATGAAGCAGTCTCTAAACTATAAACCAGAGTTAGCTCATGTTATTTTATCTATTGTATTGCAAGGCAAGGTTTCTGATCTCAGTGACATCCGTGTAACTCGAGTTACTCTGGATTTACATTGATGTCACTGAGATTAGAATCTGACTCCATAAACAGAGAAAACTAAAAGAGAAAAAAACAAATAAAGTGGGAAAGCCAGAGTCAGTTCTATAACAAACATTTAACATGTTAATTGTTAATACAAATGTGCAAACACATTCAGAGAAGGGTACTAAGCAACAAGGCTTTCCTCTCAGCAATGCAGTCGTAATAGCCTGCTCCAACACCATTTGTGGCAATTTGCACAGCAGCACCCACAATTTCTTACATCTCTTCTAATTTCATGTCACGGAAGCCCCGTTATCTCACCCAATTATTATCCGAGAGGCTCACATTTTCTCTGCCCAAAAGAATACTCCTCTGACTTGCAAGGGAAGGGAAACAAATTGGTGATTGCGGTTTCACTGGGGATGACAAACCACTTTGACGGCACTTGGCTGACACCTATTGGTACTGTTATGTAGCCAGTCATGATGCAACTGTTTCACTGGCATTTTGCATAGGGCTCATCAAAATGCTTGTGAACTTATTCCTGTTCATTTGCTACTTTTAATTAATGTTTGTAAAGCACTTTGAAGATAAAAATGTGCTATATAAATGCTAAGTATTATTATGTTTCATCACTGGCTCTCTTATTCAATGCTAACCACATTTTGCCAGCAGTGAGAAGAGACAGAAGAAGGATACACATAGCAGAGGACTGAGGAAATGTGGATTTCCTGCTGTCACTGTGCTCTAAACTTCAAAGAGCCCAGAATTATTACAGAGAGTCAGGAGAGTCACCTGCCCTTTCTCCTGAAAGAGAATGTGCAATGGCATAAAGAACTGCATTTTGAGACGTGTGGGTGTTGGAATCACAATGAAAGAGTTTCCTTATTTTCCTTTTATACCAAAATCCCAACTTATTTTTAATCCCCTAACCTACCCTTGGTAACCATAACCAGGGGCTGGTTTTAGGTGTGTAGTGATTCAAGTAGAGTTCCTCTACTTGAGAAATCTCTGACAAAGGACGGGCATGGATGGGAAACTCTTCTGTTTACTGTGGGGAGATGAGTTTTGTTTTCTCTTCTGTTGACAAACTCCAATTCAGATATTTTCTGCTGTGATCTGGACTGGATTCCAGCCCAAATGAAAGTTGTTCTTCATTGCTCTTGGGAGTCAGGGGGTGCCCCAAGGAACTTTTTAAAATTTCATTTGATGCATTTATTTACTTCACATCTTTGCAAATTCTGATGTGCCCGAGATTCAGGAAGTGACGGGAGAAGGAAATACTGAGGGCATTTAAGAAAAACACCTTCCTTTGTATTTTGATTTTAAGAGTTACCTTTCTAAATCACTATATTTTGGAGTTTGACCAAATATAGGTGAATGAAGTAACTTAGTTCTCCTAAGGCTCTTTGGTGACAGCTTTCAAAACAGTAGGGTGGATATTACCAGAACCCAGCTCTAAGTCTATCTGAGCTAAGCCTTTGAGGCATCAGCTCTGATTCACATCCCTAAAGAAATCTTAAAAGAATCATGCTGAGATACTGTATATATAACCACTGCATCTTAGTTACCCACATTCTCACTGTCAGGTGCCTAGCTGGAAACTCTCATGAGTCTGGCTGGAAACCATTTGCTGGGATTTGGCAATAGCAGAGCTTTTTGTGCATTGATTCCAAACAGGGCTCCTATATCACTATGGATTCTGCAACACGTCAACTTCTTTACTTTGTCCTTGCAAATCCCTCAGCAGTAGAAACAGGCTACTTCACTCAAATGGGTCCCTGTCCTGTGACTTTACTTCAGGATGGACGCTTATCCAAATTGACTTTGGTCTGGAAGGCCTTTCTATTCATTTATTTGGAATCAGACAATACATTTTGCAGCAAGCAATCTTAGCACCCTGGACCCCCGCAAAGGCTGCTTCTCTCAACCTTTACCAAAGAGGAGCACAAGTCATTTCTTGCTATCAGCTAGAGCACTCCAGCCAGCAGAATACAGTCTTACAGTCAGATCATCAGCCAGTGTAATTTGTCATAGTGCCATTGACTTGGAGCTATGATAAATTATGTCAGATGAAGATCTTGTCTGGTCTTTAAGGTCCCATAGGAGCTGAGGGAAGTGCTGGGCTATGGACATACAGCATCACTAGAGTAACCACCTACATTTCAGAGAAATAAAGAGCCACTGTTTGATAGAAACAGGATGAAGCATCCTTTTAAGAACACACAAATGCTATTCCTGGTACGAAATTGTACTTTGTATCTCAACATACACATTTTTCCATGGTTACAGGGAGTGCTGACTTGACAAGAGACACAGAATATTAGGTAACAAATAAGAATTGTACCTTAAAATAAAGTCTTAGTGGACACCCTAAGAGCCATCTCTGAAGGGGAGGTCAGTAACCAGCCACTGCACAGCACACACCCGGCAGTGGGAGGGTAGGAAAAATTCAGTCAAGGACACTGAGGCAACCCCCTGATATAATGAAGTGGCACAGAGACCAGGCGAGATCGCAGTTTTTCCATGTTACACCTGTTATGTGACTGTACCAATTCCCTGCATCAGTCTTGCTAGCCTAGGATGTGAGGGAGATAGCCATTCTGTTTAGGTGACAAATCTGAGGAACTGTCCCAGATTGAGGTGTCATTAGAGAAGGTTTTGGAACAAATTGATAAACTAAACAGTAATAAGTCACCAGGACCAGATGGTATTCACCCAAGAGTTCTGAAGTAACTCAAATGGGAAATTGCAGAACTACTAACTGCGGTATGCAACCTATCATTTAAATCAACTTCTGTACCAGATGACTGGAGGGTAGCTGACGTGACACCAATTTTTTAAAAAGGCTCCAGAGGTGATCCTGGCAATTACAGACTTGTAAGCCTCACTTCAGTACCGGGCAAACTGGTTGAAACTATAGTAAAGAACAGAATTATCAGACACATAGATGAGCATGATTTGTTGGGGAAGAGTCAACATGGGTTTTATAAAGGGAAACCATGCCTCGGCAATCCACTAAAATTCTTTGGGGGGGGTGGGTCAACAAGCATGTGGACAAGGGTGATCCAGTGGATATAGTGTACTTAGATTTTCAGAAAGCCTTTGACAAGGTCAAGTATCAGAGGGGTAGCCGTGTTTAGTCTGTTCTGCAAGCAGCAAAGGCATTGTGGTTACAGATCTCAACAGACGCTATTGTATCACGAAGAAGTGCACCCACAAAAGCCCACCCTGCAAAACGGTTGTTAGTGTACGTCTGCTAGTTGACAAGGTCCCTCACCAAAGGCTCTTAAGCAAAGTCAGCTGTCATGGGATAAGAGAAAAGGTCCTCTCATGGATCAGTAACTGGTTAAAAGATAGGAAACATAGGGTAGGAATACGTTATCTGTTTTCAGAATGGAGAAAGGTAAATAGTGGTGTCCCCCAGGGGTCTGTACTGGGATCAGTACTGTTCAACATATTCATAAATGATCTGGGAGAAGGGATAAACAGTGAGGTGACAAAATTAGCAGAAGATAAAAAGCACTCAAAATAGTTAAGTCCATAGCTGACTGCAAAGAGTCAAAAAGGGATCTCACAAAACTGGGTGTCTTGGCAACAAAATGGCAGATGAAATTCAATGTTGATAAATGCAAAGTAATGCACATTGGGAAAACATAATCCTAACTATACATATAAAATGTTAGGGTCTAAATTAGCTGTTACCACTCAAGAAAGAGATCTTGGAGTCATTGTATATAGTTCTCTGAAAACATCCCCACAATGTGCAGCAGGAGTCTAAAAAGCTAACAGAATGTTGTGAATTATTAAGAAAGGGATAGATAATAAGACAGAGGATATATTGCCTCTATATAAATCCATGGTATGACCGCATTTTCAATACTGCATACAGATGTGGTCACCCCATCTCCAAAAAGATATATTGGAATTGGGAAAGGTTCAGAAAAGGGCAACAAAAATGATTAGGGGTATGGAACAGCTTCTATGTGAGGAGAGATTAAGAAGACTAGGACTTCTCAGTTTGGAAAAGAGATGACTAAGGGGGGATATGATTGAAGGCTATAAAACCATTACTGGTGTGGAGAAAGTATATTAGGAAGTGTTATTTACTCCTTCTCATAATATAAGAACTGGGGGGGGGGGATGTCACCAAATTAAATTAATAAACAACAGGTTTAAAACAAACAAAAGGAAGTATTTCTTCACACAATGCACAGTCAACCTGTGCAACTCTTTGCCAGGAGATGTTGTGAAGGCCAAGACTATAACAGGGTTCAAAAAAGAACTAGGTAAATTCAGGGAGGATAGGTCCATCAATGGCTATTAGCCAGGATGGGCAGGGATGGTGTCCTTAGCCTCTGTTTGCCAGAGGCTGCGGATGGATCACTTGATGCTTACCTTTTCTGTTCATTCCCTCTGGGGCACCTGGCATTAGCTACTGTTGGTAGACAGGATACTGGGCTAGATGGACCTTTGGTTTGACCCAGTATGGCTGTTCTTATGAGTCTTATTTCTTATAAAAAGCACGTACTTCCAGTTTAAGAGGAGTTATTTTAGATTAAGGAAAACAACAAGAAAGAATAGGTAAAGTCTCCTTGAAATAGAGAGAGAGAGGACACAATCGCTCTCTCTTTTACTTATATAACAGGCTACACAGCAACTCATCACAAAATGGTTGTTGAACTCTGTGTAGAGGAAGAGTTCTCAGAAATATAAATGTGCAATGAACCGAACAGAAAAGAATCACTCCCATAGCTAATAAACTAGACTATTTTGAGAATATTTGAGCTTTTTCAAAATGAACATTGATAGTATTTTTCTAATGCCAGTGGGCCAGACACTCATGTATACCAATGCTTCACTACACCACTCTGGCAACGTAAAGAGTCTTAAAAGGGGGTGAAAATGTAATATACTCCCAGTTTAAGGCCCTTTACACTGCCATAGTGATGTAAAGCAGCTAAAGTGTAAGTGAGAATCTGCCCCAGTATACAGACAGTCCAAGTTTTTACAACACAAAAATTAAGATTCTTGAATTTTCTGAATCTCAACTAGGTGAATGTGTGTGGGTTTGTTTTTTAAATCTATAATTTAAATGAAGATTAATTCCAGCAGGCAGACATGAACACTAACCTCGCACCAGGGCTGGGCAAAGAGCACTGCCTCAAAAAGAGCACCACTACAATGGCGCAAGCTCTCATAATTTTATAATGCGTCTGGTAACAGGGTTGTGATGTTTTTCCAGTCTCCAGCCATTGGAGTGGTGGGATTATGTGACAATCGCAACTTTCATTTTAAAAGAATTAGTAAGTGTCTAGTCCTCACAGTTGCAGAGAAAAAGCTTGAGAATGTGAACCCTGAAAGCTCAAAAACTAGAAGGGAAATAAAAAGAACACTGAATCTGTGTTGGCTGGTTATGGTTTCATTATTTTTTCTCCTTGAGTTGGGATGCTCCTGCTCTAGCTAAATAGAAATGCAGCAAGTCTGATTGATGATTTAATATTTAATTGCTTCATTACAATTTCTGCAACAAATATAATGGCACTGAAAGTTTCCAGGTTTTTAACCAGAATTCCTTCCCAGGGAATATGTAGGAAAAAATGTACCCCTCATAAAGACAGCAAAAGAACACTTTGCTTTAATGCGATTATTTTGTATATGAGGTGCATGGAGCTCTGGTTTGGGAACCATAAAAATTACTGAGATAAGAAGCAGTCTGTCAGCTGAGTGGAAATGTGACTCCAGTGATTATTTATTTAAATGGTGTAGTCAGACATTTTACAATAATGTTTCAATTGGGAATGTGCCTATAACTGCAAAGAGCTTGTTTTCTGGAGCTTTGGCTTCCTATGCCCTAATATGCAGGTCTGAGAATCCTAATCATTTCGCTGTAGGCCCTCCCCTACGTTCTGGAGATGCTGAGAGACAATTTTGCATCTCGGAATAATTACTGTTTGAAAAGGAAGCAAAACATTGTGCTAAGGGAGTAGGTTTCCAGTGAGTGGAACCCCTTGTACAGAAGACATGGCAGATATGATACACCTGACCAACTCAGGCATGGATCTGAGGGCAAATAAAATCCTGACTTGTGTGCTAAGGCTTGTCATGTGTTTTGCTTGAAACACAACAAAAAGGAAAGGTGGAAATATTTTTGGATAACAGGGTGACCTGACTATTAAAATCTCAGCACCTGCATGGTACATATCATTTAAAATAATTGCATCAATGTCTCAAAAGTAAATTAATTTAAAAAGGGAACTAATATAATAGGCCAGATCCTCAACTGGTGTAAATTGGCATAGGGATGAAGTCAGTGGAGCTATGCCAATTGAGAGCAGCTGAGGATTTAGCCTGACATACTCATTATGGGGTTTGCTTTACCATCAAACATGTGTCTAAGCTGTGTTGTATTTCTAATTCTAATGATGATATATTAAACCTCAGTTTAAATAATATTGTACATGCCTACAGCACCCTCCATCTGAGGAACTCCTAGCCTGATTTTCAAAAGATACTAAGCGTCTGTAGCTCATATTAATGTCAATGGGATTTATTGGTGCTCAGACCCATGAAAATCATGGCTCAGCCTTTTACTCAACACCTCATCAGAATACCCCAGTGAGGTAGCAGGCATTATCCCCACGTTGGGGGATGGGAAAACTGATGCACAGAGAAGTTAAGGCCAAAAATGTTTAGAAGTGACTTCTGATTTTGGATACTTTAACTTGAGAACCCTCGGGCTTAACGTTCCAAGGTGCCTAGCCTTCAAAACTCCCATTGGCTACAAACAAGAAATCCATGTATTTAATATTTCTGAAAATAAGGCCCAAAGTAGACAGGCTGGGCATCCAAAAATTAAACCACCCATATTAGTGAAAATGCTGCCCTAAGGGTCATGCAGCGGTGGGGGAGAGCTGTGAAGAGAACCTACTTCTCCCTGTCCTGTGCTTCAACTGTTAGCCTACACCTCCCCTATTATTAACATTTTAGATATCCCTTCAATATTACAATAGTACAGTGTTACCGTTAATATACTATTAATGATTTATGTTAATAAAATTGAGTTTTATTCCGTTTAATAATACAGGTTCTTATGCTGCTGGAAAGTACGGTATGTTATATTATTGGCCTTGATGGATATACTGAGCAAGCAGAAATTGCTTCAAACAAGACTCCTTTCCCCTAAGGGGAAGATACATTTTGAAACAGTAATTGAGACAGCCTGTGTCCTTGAAGGATTGTAGGTGTGTCCTCTGCAGGAGGATGGTAGAACGGTTGAAGGTCAGAGGCATTTAGTGACAGTGGGAGAGTTAACGATTGCTCAGTGGTTAGGAAAAAATTAATTATCCTTGCCGGAATTTCTGAGGATATCCTGATGGGTTATGGGACCAATTTTACATCCTGCCTTCTAAAAGGATTATATCATCTACCAAGGGTGGCTGCATTACAAACTTCCTTTTATCATGCACACAACCGCAGCTCAGCTGAGAGGTTGAATGAAACACTAAATGGTAGAGAATGCTGTGGGGAAGAAATTATAAATCTCTCTCAAACTTTCTTTTTTGCCTAGCAGGAAGTCTTTTGGTTACCCACAGAGTCTTTGCACTTTGTAAATGAGCCAGGTCATAGGAAACAAAAGTTTATTACAGGTCTAGCACTCAAAGGAGAAATGAAGCTTTCCGGCCAAATCCTGCTGTTATCAGGATTTGTCTACATAGAGTCATCCCTGATCCTGTTCCACTTTCGAGGCAGGTTAAGATAAACAAGAGGGAGGGAGTCTTGTTCCGGAATAAGTGTCCACAAATAGAGCTGGTCAGGAACATCTATTGTGCTTTAAATCCACACCTTGCCTTAAACCATGTTATCTTCCAAGGGTAGACAAGCCCTCAGGCCTGCAGCCTATCTGGCAGGGCTCTGCGGAGATGCAAAACCCTAGAACAGAGGGTCTCTCACTCTGTCTCAAAGAAAGACTAGAGCAGATCTTCCACTGGAGTAAATTGGCATAACTTCATTTCAGTCAACCTAAAAATTTAGTTACAGAATTCCAGTGGCTCCAGACTCCTCAGTCTCCATGGGGTAAAGCTAGCATAATACATGCCCTTGTAGGTGTATTAGTGGTGAAACTACACTTAGCAGTACCACACAATTTAACGGGATTTGCTGAAACTGCTGTGTCATATTTCACAGATAGTAAAACTGGGACATGGACAAAATTACATTTACAAATTTACATTTTTGACACATAAGGTAAAGTGACCTGATTTTCAATGGTGCAGAACACACATAACTTGCATGCAGCAAAGAGCTAAAACATCCACTCTTTATTTCTTGATGGCAGCAGCAGCAGCACCACTCCCACCTGGTTTTAATACGTGCACATCACTGAGCACATTTTGTCATGATAGAAATAAACAGCCATGATCACAGGCCGGATCCTGCAAGTGCACACATCACACGAAAGACACCCGGTGTCAAACAAGGTGCTCTTTGAAAAAGGCTGCACGTGATGTGGCCATGTGTTCCACATCAGTCCATCCTATGAGCATTCTTTCCTGAAATCCCCGCTCAACTCTACTCGACTTCCCCCAAAGCAGCGGTATCGGAGGCCAAATTGTCTGTCGGTGTGCACTGGAGCTGCTCCAATGAAGTCAACAGTGCTCCACCAACTTACACCAGCAGCGGATTTGGCCCTCTTTTTCTTCTCCTTGACTCATTTCCCTGGCTCTCTATATTTACTCACATGTGTTCAAGGGCTTGTTCAACAAGACAGGGAAAGTCATACAGCCAGCTGGCCTTGCTAATATAGTTTTTTAAACTATTGAGCAAAACACCAAGCAAAAGGAGGACATAGCTCAGTTTCTGCAGGTACAAATCAAAAGCAAAGCAAGTGTTATCAACCCTCTCTACCAAAGCTTTTCATCTCCATTAGCTTATTCATCGTTACATGTATGCTACATTAGGTTGTCATGATTCGGACCAGCATGCTCCTCTGTATTTCCTCTTTGTACTTTTTGCATTTTTATCTTTAGGGAACTGTGAAGATAAATCCTGACCAATAATTTTGTATGCATATTGAAGGGGAGTATAAACAAAGGCAAGAAACAGCACCTGTAGTTTACTCATCCCATTTCTGGAGTTTCCTTCAAAAGGTCTCTAGTACTGATTTGCTCAATTTTAATAGGAAAATTGGCACCCTAGTGCCCCTTCTTCTACAGTAAGCATTGCATCAGTTTTAATCAGCTTCAGAATACCCTTATGCTTAATGAGTCACAGTTTATTTACTTACTGAAGGCCCATGAGATTAGAGGAGGAGGATGCTGTTTCCTGCCCAGTTTGGTCAACCCTCAGCCGTGGGCCCATGGCCTTTCAGAGCACTCCAGTACTGGTGTCAAGGATGGGAATGATGCCACCTTGGCAACAACCCTCCAGCAGGAATCTGATTGGTTATTGACAAATATGTTTGTCAATAACCAGCTGCTACAACAGTCTGGAAGTCCCAGAAAAAAAAACTATGCACCCGTACTGCAGTTTGTCCAAGGATGTTACTTAATTGCATGCCTGATCAAACAAATTAAAATCACCTATATTGCTTCCACCGGGTTAACTAGAATTAAATCTGACAGCTCCTTCACTTCAGAGGTTTTACATCCCAGATGGTTGGCAAATGTAGTAAATAAGTTTACAATTGTACATTTTCTTGTCTGTCAACTATAAACTCCCTCAAGATGAAGAGCCAGTAGCTCTTGCATTGCTTATGCATTGCTTACCCTTTTTCTTCTTTTTTTTTTTAAAAAACAGACTGCAGGAAATTAAAAAAAAATCTAATTCTTGGGCCTGATTCTCCACGTATTCCACCGCTTTTCACCACTGCATGGCATGGGCATAAAACTGGAGCAACGCAATACAGAACTGGCCCCCTGGGTGCTCAGCTGCTAGTTTTCAGAAGGTTCCCAAAGCTGTGAATTCCAAATGGTTGAAAAAGCACCATCGCTCATATCCAAACTACAAGCTGTGAGCCAGCCGGCTGAATCAAGAAGATAGCTATAAATTATCAATAACCCAACCCCTGATGTTTGAATTTATTTACAGTATTTTATACTGTACTATATTTGTACTGTACACACACAGCAGTTTCAGCTAATCCTGTTCATCTGTAGTGCTAGCGTTTCATATATATAAGTGTGTATGGGGTGGGGTAATTAATCACTGATTGGTTTAAATCAAGGTTGGACGCTTTTCTAAAAACATGCTCCAGTTCAAACATGATTTATTCCAAGGAAGTCCTATGACCTTTGCTACAGAGGAGGTCAGACTTGATGGTCACAGAGGTCCCTTCTGCCCTGGGAATGTATTAAGATTTTTTTGGTTTTCTAATACATGGGTAGTAAATAGAGACAAGAGGAGTTGAAACCCCTGCTTGCATGGGGTGGTTAACAAAATATTTATTTCTGGCAGGTAACCAGGAAGCATTTAAAATACAACTGTGATTATTCAAGCGTGCTCTTTTGTGGGGGGTCTATATGAGTGTGGGGAAGAAGAAAATTGGGAGTAAGGAACTCTTCCACTCCTTTGCATCCGCAGCACAGGATCTGGGAACAACTGGAGGCTCTGTGCTCCCTCGTAATCTGCTTTAGGACGGTAGTTATGAGGAGGTGCTGGGGGCAGAATCAGACAAAGAAAGAGGTAAATAATCCCTTCTGGAGTCTTCACAAGATTCCTGAGCTTCCGCTCCACTCCCAGGCCAGGCCAGCCCCTTTCAGGCCCTTTATTAATAAACGAGACTAGTGTTAATGAATGGTGGATCGCATGCAGAGTTGGCCAGGAAAATAAAGGACATTTGGGGGAAAATCTTTAGATATTTTTTTTTCAATCAAAACTATTTTCAATCAGCTCCAATTGTGAGAAATGATTTTAGCTGCTATATTGGTCACATTTGGAAGGCGGTCATTGCACTAGGAGGGAAACCTGAAATGCTGTTACATTTGTATTAGTGTAGTGCCGAGAGCTCCAATCAGGATCAGGACGAGGCACTGTTCAGACACCTACTAAGAGACAATGTGTGCCCCAAAGAGCCTGCAAATTAGGAAAGATACAAATCTAGGAAAGATACAACACTCATTGCCAGAGACCAAGGTGTGGGCAGTCTGACCTTGTGGTTAGAGACAGAGACTGCCCAGCAGGTAGAAAAGACATTGTGTGGGAGGGTGAAAACAGTGGCACAGAGCAGTGAAATGACCTGCTTAAGGTCAGACAGGAGGTCAGTGGCAGACTCAGGAAAAGAGAATCCAGGCCTTCTAATTCCTAGACCAGTGCCCACTCCATGCTGCTACCCGGATAATTACTATTGGTGTGGAAAAGGAGATGGGTCGGGGAGCCTTTTTGTTCAGCAATATTATTGGTTTTCAAAAGCCGATGCCATTTTTAGGAGCCCCTTCCCCCCGTCCCGTGCTACTGCAGCTGTTCAAAGTTCCAATGGCAGACATCATAACAGCAACAACAGACTCAGCAACAACAGAGATGGGAGAATAAAGCAGAACACAAAAGGTTCTGAATTGTATTGGTTCTAGAATTCACATCCTCTTGAAGGAGAGGGGCCTTATCCTGTAATCTCAAATTAGGCAAAATTCACTCTCCATAGATATCTATGGGTACGTCTTCACTACCCGCCGTATCGGCGGGTAGCAATCGATTTCTCGGGGATCGATATATCACGTCTCATCTAGACGCAATATATCGATCCCCGAACGCGCTCCTGTCGACTCCGGAACTCCACCAACCCGAATGGCGGTAGCGGAGTCGACATGGGGAGCCGCAGACATCAATCCCGCACCGTGAGGACGGTAGGTAATTCGATACAAGATGCTTCGACTTCAGCTACCTTATTCACGTAGCTGAAGTTGCATATCTTAGATCGATTTCCCCCCGTAGTGTAGACCAGCCCTATGAGAGTTTAGACACAGAACTACAGAATTTAGGCCTAAATGTCAGCTAAGCTCAGTACAAAAAACCCACCTCTTGAAGTTCATGATACATGCTTTACATGATACTCATAATCTCCATATGTGAGAGAGTCAAAGATTCTCTAGCCTACTCCTGCAGTGAAATTTTAGGGCTAAATATTAAATGTCACAATAATTTGCACAGCAACAGACTCTGATTCATAAACTCAGAATTGTAACAAGTGCAAAATCTAGGCTAGTTTGCAATGGAAAAGGTGCTTATTCAAATAGGTTAACAGTTTTGTTCCTTTGCTCTACCCTTCCCCCTCAACACACACACACACACACACACACACACACACACACACACACTCCTTTCCGGGTGCTATCTGGAGGATTTTATCAGAGTAAATTACCATTTGTACACATTTTCTTTATTTCCAAAATTTGTCCGACTGTGAAAAATCCCTCTATAGAGTCATTATAAACAACGTGGGGATTTTCAGCAATTTAGATGGCTGTGGGGTGGATGAACATTCCCTAACCCCTTAAATGGGGATTCACTGCTGAAAATACTATGTTCTCTATTATACATCACATTCCTGTATTGCCTGCATTCTGGTCAAATAAATCAGTGATTACTTATAGACAAAAAGGTCAGGTTCATTACCTCTTTAATTTACAGAGCAGTCAGAATAGAAAATGTTTCTCATCATGGAGTAACAAATTAATCAATAATTATAGAACTTGCATAAAAAAAAAGCCTTGAAAACTCAAAAATTCAATCTGAAATTCAAGCACTGACGAGGAATAAGATGATACATTGCAAAATAAACAGATAAGACAAAGAATGTCGCCAAATAAGAAAGAATATGCGCTCCTGTAGGTTTCCATTTTACTATTAAGTGTTTTAAAATCCAGAAATAGAGAGGCCAAATCATAGTAACATCACAGCTTTGACTTCTGCAGCAGAGGTATCATTTCAGAGAAATTCTGGGGGTCCAATGTTGTGTTAGCTAAACAGCACCACAAATGAGAAAAACTAGGCAATTATTGCTTTCATAATGAGCACATCCAATGTCTGGGGGAGAGGGGAAGGTCAAAAAACAGAAGACATAATGGAGCTTGTATGAAAAGTCAGGGGCAGAGAACCAAGGTTGTGTGGGCGTGGGAGGGGGAAGAGATAATTGCCCTCCACACTCCATAGCAAATTACGCTCCTGTTCTCTTCAGTTTAATTTGGCAGTCTTCCCTATGCTTGAGGGAGGGGGCTCAACCTAGATCAGGCCCCTGGAGCAGTGAACTATTTTGACACGGCTTCATGGCTCTGAAGGAAATGTTATGATGTTGCCATGCTAACACTGATACCCCACGCTCACTAGAGAGCAGAGATGGTCAAAATCTTCCCCAAACTCTTTGTTTTTAATTAATTTTTTTAGCAAAATTTCAATGAAAAGGGGTGGGGAAACGATGACATTTTCACGTATTACTTAATACATTTTTAGCAGATCTACTATGTCACAGTCTTGCAAGTTGCTGAGCACTCAGATCCTGATTCCACAAATCATTTAAATGCATGCTGCCACAGTTTCAGGATAACTCCACCTGTTTCCCCCTCTCCATGGTCCCTTGAGGGCACTCAAAGTCTTTTGCTCCCAGACATCACCTCTTTGGATTCAGACACAGACACACCACCTGCCTCCCTCCAGAGTTTTAAGGCTGGACAGCTCCCAGCCTTATACTGTGATATCTGCAGCAAGCCAGTCTGCCTAAAAACCAGTGCCTGTACTTTGCTTTCTCTCTGAGGATCCTAAACAGTGTATTGACAGCAGTTACAAGTTACCATACAGCTCTTTCTAAGCAAGCACTTTTATTCTTAAGGTAAAAGCATCACAGAGAAAACATGTAAGAAACAATAAAAGTTCCTATATACACGTGAAAAGCTTCCCAGAAGTCACCCACCAGTTTTATGGGCCCAGAGTAGGCCAAAGTCTTCCCAACCCATCCACAGGGTTGGTGATTCCATTCAACATTTGTTGAGTCAGAAAGAAGGTCCTGCATCAATTCATGCTCATCCTTTTATACCAAAAGCCCTTTCTTTGTCCTAGTGTCTGGAAAACCCAGCTTGAACCAGTTTGTGCAAACCACTCCAGGAGGTGGAACCTCTTGAGTGTTTTAGTCTCAGTGATTCACCTTAATCACCTCCCACTGCTTTTAGTTCCTGTAGGAACTGTGGTAGTGGAACATCACCGTACATTAAACCGCTGGAACAGAACACAGTTATACATAAACCATTCACAGTTTTATGACAATAGGGTCCCCGGAGATCATTGACTGTGGTTGCAATATCTGTCACACATGCTTTATGTTAAGAATGGGAGTCATCCCCCGGGCTTTATTGGGACTACTCACCTGCTTATCATTAATCCCATGGTGAAGTTCTAGTGTTTCATATATATAAGTGAACCCTTGCAAAGCAGTCTCTGTAAGCATGTTCAAATTGCCATCCTATCCCCCAAGCTCCAACAGGAGTCTCAATATTATTAATAAAAGAGTAAAGCATGTATGCAGCACTTCAGCAAATTCTTGCCATTAGCCCAAACCATTTCACAATCTGAGGTAAGGATATCTTTTCATCAACCATCTGCAAATTTGCTATGATTGAGTTACGTGCCTTTACCAATTTGGACCAAAGACCTGTGTAATCAAACTGGTTGCTGTGCACTCTCTCTGGCTCTGAAATGCCAGACAATAAGAAGTGTTTTTGGCCTCTGTTCTTCTCCATACATAGAAAGCACAGCTTGCATTCATTTACAGGTCCCCTGAAAGCCATCAATAAAAGAGACTAAGTCAGGCTCTTTTTGTGAGGTCACCGCAAACTAACACCTCAAATCCCTGAGTCACCATAAATCCATCTCTTCCTACTCCGGACTCAGTGGGATAATTGCTGTTTTATTAATCACAAACCCTTAAGAGGTGACCCGGACTACATACATAACTCTCTTGATTTCAGTATATTTCTCCAGGTCCCCTGGATGTAACAGAAGAATACTATTCAGTTAGTATTTGTGCATCTATTTGAGCATGGCTTTATTGAGGCCAATTTTTCTATGAAATCAGGTCAGTCCAAACTAATTGTAACAAATTACATTGTTTCAGAAAGTGTTGCATATGAATACGGTTTGCAGTCATGTCAGACAGTTGTGAATGGAACATATATTAGATGTAGAAACAACCCTTTTCTGAGAGCCAGTCAAGAGCCTTACAAATTTGAAGCTGTTAGATGTTAGCTTAAACTGGGAGTGTGTGAGAAGTAACTTGGAAGAAAGAAATTTAACTGCCCTGTAGCAAACAAAGGCTGATTTTAAACTGACATGCACACGCCCAGGGATTACCATTAGACACAAAAGGCCGAACCATGTATCACTTGCTTACCCTGTTACAATAGAGAGCATGATTCTGATCCTATCTACTTCATTTTTATAAGGTTGCAATACTAGGACATCTTAGTTGTCCCTGGAATTATCTGCTATTCTTAGTTATCTTATGCTGCAAGGTGTTGCTACCATCCAACACTCTTATCTTTAGAGCATTTTGTGTCAGCCATGACTTCATGTTTGAAAATGGAGAGGGAAAATTTGTTCAGAAAAACTTCCCGATTTTCCCCTACCTCTTCTTAATCTACAGTTTGAGAATGTGAAAGGCTGTCAAATTTCCTGAAAGCTGGATATGCACCTCTGTTAGAAATACACTCTATACTCTGGGGAAGAGTTATAGAAAGCCCACGTTAGAGTGGACAGGCTTGGAATTCATACTGCCTCTGGAAGTTTGTACCCTTTCCAGAGAGTAACTGCCAAACTTGGTTGTTTATAGACTTTTTCTTGGTGTCTTCTTTCCCCTTTGGGGATTTTAGACAATAATTCAGGTAAAGCTGAATTTTCAAAGAGTGTTAACACCTTTCATGTACAGAAAGTGACTAGGACTGCTACTGGCTTTATTTGTGAACTGGTACATGGGAAGAATACACACAGCAGTCATCCAGCCCCAGAAAAAAAAAATCCACCATCTTAATTGCCATCTTAGAAAACTGTTCACACAGCAAAAGCTATGTTACAATAATGTGGTTTAGAGAGAAATCCAGGGAGGTGGGGGTGGAGGGGAGTCACAGCTAAGCCTTCAATTCAGGGTTTATGTCTAAAAACCATCCTCTTTTGACTTAGTAGGAAAAAAATGTGCTCAATATTCACACTGAAGGACATTTGCTGCCGCAACTTCCACCCTCCCACCCCACCCCCATAAAGACTGTTTGCGTAGTCACGGCCTTACCTCCCTGATTGGAGAAATGCAACTGAACAGTATCCTCTCCCCTGAAGAGTGTGAAAACTGTCTTGAGGCTGAAGTGAAAATTGAAGTGTAAGCTGGTGGAGGGTCAAAGCATGGGCCAACTAGCCAGGATTCATAGATTCCTAAGGCCAGAAGGGTCCACTGTGATCATCTAGTCAGACCTCTTTTCTGACACTTTCTAGAGCAGATCTTTTAGGAAAACAGCCAATCTCGATTTTAAAATGGTAAGTGACGGAGAATCCACCATGACTCTTGCTAAATTGTTCCAATGGTTAATCACCCTCACCTTTAAAAATATACATCTTACTTCCGGTCTGAATTTGTCTGACTTCAACTTCTGTAGTCTAGCTTCAACCTTTCTCTGCTAGATTGAAGACCCCATTATTAAATAGTTGGTCCTCTTGAAGATACTTATAGACTGTAATCAAGTCACCCCTTAACCTTCTGTAGCGAAGCTAAATAGAGTGAGCTTTTTGAGTCTATCATGATAAGGCAGGTTTTCTAATACTTTATCATTCTTGTGGCTCTTCTCTGAACCCTTTCCAAGTTATTAACCTCCTTCTTGACTTGTGGGCACCAGAATACAAAACAGGATTCTAGCGCTGTCACACCAGTGCCAAATACAGAGGGAAAATAACCTCTCTACTCCTACTCAAGACTTCTCTGCTTACTCATCCAAGGATTGCACTAGCTCTTTTGGCCACTGTCTCACACTGAGAGCTGATGTTCACCTGATTTTCCACAATGACCACCCCTCTCCACCAAAATAATTTTCAGTCACCACTTCTCTGGATAGCACGCCCCATCTTGTAAGCATGGCCTACATTCTTTGTCCCTAGATGTATATGTTTACCTTTAGCCACATTAAAACACATGGTTTCCTTGCACCCAGTTTACTAAATGATCTAGATTGCTCCGACTCAATGGCCTGTCCTCTTTGTTATTTACCACTCCCCCAACTGTTGTGTCATCTGCAAACTTTATACCACTAATGATTTTGTGTTTTCCTCCAGGGCATTGATAAAAATGTTAAATAGTGTAGGGCCAAGAACCTGTTTGACGTCTATTCCTAGCTCTGCAGGAAACAGGACAAGTAATTGTGTTTCTCTGCGCCTGTTTCTCCCTCAACAAAATGGAGATGAGAATAATAATGCAACCTGAGAATAGTACTGTGTTTTATCTGAATCCAACATTCCTGGTTGTTCATCAGACCCATGAATTGCCTTGCCCAGAAAAAAAACAAAACACTCTCTAGCTGTCTCTTGCACTTATTACTATTTGTTTTAATAGCAGTTCATCCATATATTCATTATTTTTTTAACATTAAATACTCTAATCCCATACTCACTACTAAATATTGAAATCCCATATTCACTGAATTGACCACTATTCATCGCATTCCTGCTAGTTATTAAATTCATTTTCTTGCCTGCAGAATTTTGCAGGTCTCTGAGGTACATGATTCTCTGATCCCTCTTCTCCACAGTGCAGATCCTGATCCATGTGGAGTGTCTTCCACAAGATTTGGAAAGAGGGAAACAATCCTATCCAGGTGGGACTCCAAACTTCCATTTATTTCCCTTTCAGACAGGATTCTGTGGGTTCAATTTCCTTTGCTTAAAACAGGCAGAGGAGACAATAGGGCCCTTACACCCTGATCCAGCAAACCACGTGCTTTGATTTCAAAGAGACTTATGCACATACTTAAGTGTTTTGCTGAATAGGGATGGAATTAAGCACATGCTCGTATGCTGAACAGACGCCTTCATTTGCACATTATGCCCTATGATTTTCGAAACTTTGACCTGTTTAAAAAATTGGCTTCTGTTTCAACAATCCCATTGTAATTCCACAAATTCTGTTAGGTCACCTAAAGATCTCTTCTCTTCTGGAAAGAATAAGGTAGTTTGAAAGTGAACAGGAAAAGTTTTTGGCAGACATTTTACAGTCTATCCTCTCACACAGAGTGTTCTCCAGATACCTAAAAGACTGTCAAGCTGGTGAAAGATAGTTCTGAAGTTATACCTGTTAATGCACTGGAAAAATCTCAAGATACCTTTTTAAGCAAGGCTACTTCAGAGTGAATACTCTGCCTTAGGATGTTTGTATCATTCTAGTCAAGTTCTAAAGTTCTTTGTTTTTAATGGGTTTTTCATTGTTTGCCTCATCCTTTTGCAATTCTGGAGAATAACTCAGTGGCAGCTGAACTTTCAAGCCTTTATTATTCTTACATTTAAAATTCAAGAAGTGAAATTCTCTCAACTCTGGTGCAGGATTTATGTATATTTAATATGTGCAAATACAGAGCCACATAGTCTCGTTTCAGAGCTATATGTATATTTGAAGCCAAAATATTACTACTATCTTTAATTGTAAAGCCGTAGCAACTAGTGACCCTACTAAAACAAATCAGATTGTGTGGGGGCAACGTACACACAGATAATTAAAAGAATCTGTACTTCTAAGAAATACTCTACCTACTGTTTTAGAATAAAAAACAGCATCATTGCTATAGCCCTGAAGGGACTACCCTGAGTGAAAGGGGGTTGAAAGAAGGTTACTACATTTTCCATCTTGTATTAACTTGGACTGGACTGATACATTGGTGGCATAGGTTATTCCAGGAACCAATGTTACCATGTATTCCATATTGTTCACTGCCTTTTCATGAAAAGGGAAGAGGTAGAATACATTCCCATGGTTTGCAGAATTTTTTCCAACACATCCTCCCAGTACTGTCCCACTGTTTCTCCAGAATGGGATTATGTCCATTCTTCCACATTCTTTTCAAACCATTCATAGTGGCAGATTGTAAATACATATTGTTCACATCAAACATTTCAGTGAACCTGAAGTCTGAATTTACCCTTAATATATAGAGTTTGTCTACCCAATGTTGTTGATGTTGCCCTTCCATAACAAATATCTCTTGCATTAGTTACTAGGTCAAGTATGTATATTTGGAGCATCTCAGGCAGTACCATTCAGCTTTTCTCAAACTCTCTCTCTCTCTCTGAGGCACAGGAAGAGTTTATTCCCCCCCAAGGGCTTCAATTTTGTGCTCATGATAAATTTGCATGTGCATTCATTGAGGGACCCATCAAGTATCTGCATTCTCAGATTGGGTCAGAGGCAACATCATTTAGAATATAGACGTTCATCGCATGGTAATGTCAACAGAAGAGCTGGTTGAAAGTTTTCCATCAAAACATTTTGACACAAAATGAGTTTTTGATATAGCAAAAATTCCTCCCTCCCACTCCCCCCAAAAAATTCATTTTGCTTCCCTCAAAAATATCAGCTTTGACATCACCCAACATTTTTTCAGCATTCTGAAAAAAAGTTATTTAATGAAAACCAAAAAAATCTACATTTTTTCTGAAAAAAAATAAAATCCCGACAAGCTCTAGTTAACAGGTGAAACAAGGAGTAGTGGCAGAATAGCAAGCAACATGTGGGTATCGGTGACAGGAGATACATAGGTACATCTGAATGGGCCACAAAATAGAGGACATTTTAATATAACTCAGGAAAAAATGAGTGATACTAACTTGATCATATTTTTTCTCTCCCGCCCTCTTAAGGATATTATATTAAACTCTGAATCTTGTTCATGTTTACAGAGAGTTCAGCAGGAAATAAGTAACCACGTCATATTATAACTGTACGTGGGGTAATCAGTGTAAGCTGCTGTACAATCTCAGATTTATTTTACATTTTAAAAGAATGATTTCACCCGCAAGCATGGCTGTGTGGTGTCCCCACTCACGGTGGACTACCTTCTATAGTCCTGAACACACCTCCTTTCTCCCAGGGAGTGACTGCACCTCTCCCCGCCCACCCCTTTGCCAGCTTCCTGGCTTATATAGCCCCTACCTCTTCCTGCCCAGCTGAGCCTGTTCTACTTATATCCCTGGCTCCTCCTTCAGATGCAGCCCGGGGAGCTAATTGGCCTACCTGGCCAACTTAACCCTTTTAAGCCTTGTGTGGGGTGGACACCCCATCACAGATCCCCATGTATAATGGAGGCAGAGAGGGACTAAATGACTTGCCCAAGGTCACCCAGCAAACCTACAGAAGTGGAATTTGAAGCCAGATCTCCTGACTTCCAGTCCAGTGCCTTGACTACAAGACTCATTGGGGCTTCTTCACTTACCTACACATCATTAAAACAAACACATTTAAAAAAATGCTTTAAAACTAATACAATGGCAACTCTCAGCACGTAGCTTTTGGCACATCAGCAACTGCTGTGACATCACTGAACCCATACGCAGACTCTAGCAGCTTCTTCTTCTGAAGCCAGCCCACTACAGTGATTTTCTCTAGATTATTTCCTTTCAGAACAAACGTGCCAGTCAGCCTGTATGCTGCAGAGGAAGGTCAGAGTAGTGGCCCACGTGCTGCTGCTCTCAGTTCTTTCTTCTCAGTCAAGGAAAAGTAGCTTGTTTTTTTAAGTTCACTGGTACAAAGATATTTCCCTGCCTAAGTTCTTCCTAAAATTGGCTTCAAGCAGGATCATCTGCTGCGGCCTTTTACAGTGCAGCAAGATTGATTTCATTATCCCTAAACTACCCTTCACAGATGGATGTTGGGGCTGGCCTTGAATCTCTCCCACGAAGGAGATTCCCCACCAGCTCTGTTAGGAGCCTGTTCTGTGGCTTAACTTTTCTAATACCTATAAAGTTTCTCTTGCACTTTCCCTGCTACTACTTAACTCCGTTACTTCTTGTTCTTCCAAGTCAGAAGGGCTGTTAAATGAAGTTGTTATGAACCCAATCCTTTTTCTAATCACAGCATACAGTATTTCCCAGCTTGATTTCATAGGTCCCACTAAATCTACTAAAAACCCAAGCAAGCAAAGTTTGCTACAACCATTAATTCAGGCCAGCAGAGCTGTGTGAATAAATTTTAAAATAAGTCATACTGGCTGGCCTAACCCTTAGAGCAGTGTTTCCCAAACTTGGGACACCACTTGTGTAACGAAAGCCCCTGGCAGGCCGGGCTGGTTTGTTTATCTGCCCCATCCAAAGGTCCAGCCGATCGTGGCTCCCATTGGCTGCCGTTCACTGCTCCCTCAGCCCGCACCACTTCCCGCAGCTCCCATTGGCCTAGAGCCGTGAACTGTGGCCAGTGGGAGCTTGGGAAACACTGCCTTAGAGAAATGTATTCATATGAAAAGCAGTAAGGAAAGCAAGGGTTTAATTTAATTGTCTAGTCTTTTGGTAAGAGATTGAAGATAGGAGTTCAAGGTTCTATTCCCATCTTTCCCACTGATTCGCTTTTTGGCCTTGGACAAGTCACTAAGGACTTTGGCTCTGATTCAGTGAACCATCCCTGTTCCGCAAAGCAGTTAAGTATGTGCTTAAATGTAAGCACGTGTTTTAAGTCCCATTTCACTTTCCATAACACATGCTTCAGTGCTGTGCTCAATATGGATGGGCTCCAGCAAGTGATTCCGGGTCAGATTTTTAAAACGTATTTTGTTGCTTAACTCCCATTGAAATCAATAGGCATTAGGTACCTAAATACCTTTAAAAATCCAGACCTAAATGCTTTGATAAATTGGGGCTTTCAGCACTACTAAATGTCAGTCGGAGTGGCAAGAACTGGACACTTGGGTCCAGATTTTTCCCAGTACCTAGAGATGCAGATAAGTGCCTAATGGGATTTTCCAATGGGAGTGAGATGCCTAGACACATCCGAAAATCCCACTAGTCACCTACATGCACCTTTAGGTGCCTACATACCTGTAAAAATCTGACCCTTAATCTTTCTATGCCTGAGTTTTCACAACTCCACAATGGCTATGAGAGAAAATATTTACTCCATATGGTTGCTGTCAGACTTAATCAGCTTAATTTTGTGAAGCACACAATGATGTTCAAAAAAAGACATTTAGCACTCTGCATCTGTAGGGTTTTATTTAATTCCATACATAGATTAATCTCTCTGCTGTCATGTCCTCCCTTTTCCTTTGTATCTTGTCACTAAGGGTTCGATTGTCATGGCTGTTCCCTAGCCACATAGGGGAGCCAACACCTGATTTTACAAATATTACATCACTACTGAAAGGATTAGAAATCTGAGAAACACAATCCAAGCATGGGAACAATCATGATGATGACCCTTTAAAGATGTTTTTGTTGAGGGAGTTAGACATTCATGTTAAAGCAATTCCAGAAACTAGACAGTTAATATGTTGAAAAATCTGTACAATATGCAACTTATTACTAGTTCAATCTGGGCATGAAGAACGTCAAGAATTTTTTTTTAAAGTAATGCATTCATTCCCCCCTATTGGAGATGCTAAACGGTTCATGTTCATGGAATGACAATAGCAGTGATTAATGTCAATTTTATTATTTTGATTACATGTATGGTAAGTATTGTGATGTATTCCATTAACATAATGGTTCTTTTTATTAGTAGTAGAATTGCACTGACATGCCAGAATAATCCTTGTCATCCATCCAAACATCCTTTAGCCTGCTCTTCAGTGTTGTTACTATACCTCAGCATTGGCATGAAAATAAATGAAAGATTTTAATTTTTAAAGTACCACGTTTGGTGAGGTATTAGACAGGGATTGTTATGTACCGAAGTATCTCAAAGAACCCACTTGGATTTCCTTAACAAACACTAGATCTTCTGACCTTAAAGTCCGAGTCAATTAGTCTAAATGCTTCTATTTAATCATAGATTATAAGGATGTTGGGATCTGGAGATAAGTCCAATGGAGTTGCAATGCATGGAAAGACAGAGGAGGATTTGGTCCCAAACCAGCAATCTGACTTCGAAAGCCAGCATCCTTTTCCTGATCTTCTCTCTAGAAAATTGTTTGCAACAATGTGTCTTTTGTCCACTCCCAAACTCTTCAAACTGGTAGCAGTGTAGCACCAGCTGGTGTTCTAATCAATCTGTTTGAAATATTTTCCAATATATAATCATTAACTACTTAGATGCCAGCTGAAAGTACTGTGCACAGAACACATCTGACAGTGACAGATTCAGCTCTTGGAGATCCATATTGATTGCAGATTGGTTTGTTTCAATGCTAAACCTATCCCCAACAAATGACTGAAACACTGCTCTAAACCATTAATCAGCTGAGATACCTATAAATCTGTACAAAGTAAAAAAAAAGTGCAATTAATCGGCAGCATTTACTATGAATGGCTCCATGCTTCTGAAGGTCACAGTACAGTTGTCTGCAACTCTACACCTCTTCTGCTGAGATGCAACAATACAAAGAGAAATCCATTTGAATATTTATACACTGTTCAAAGATATGACAGAGGACACAGGAAGAAATATCCAGACAAATTTGAGGCATCAGCAATATACTGAAACCAGGATTTCTGTAATAAATTATGGCCTGTCAAACTTGCCCCAAGGAGTCATGAACAACTGACAACAGACAAGACTGAGAAGGAAACATCAAGAAAAAAAATTCAGATGTCCTAATGTCATTAAGGGGGAGGTGGGGGGAAACACATCATATTTTGAAAAGTTTGATCAAGAAAATAATTCCTTAGAGCCCTACTTCAAAATCAATAGTTATTTGAAATATTGTCCAAATCTCATAATTATTCACAAATTATTTGTCCACCCTTGTAGAAGCTGGATGAATAATGAAAAAATATATTCACTGAATAATTTATTTAAAAATATGATGTTCCACAAAAGAAAATTCTCAGTGACTCCTATTCAACAAGCTTTCCTGATGGAAGTGAACACTGTATTCCTTATTCAGAAAAGACTTATGCCTTGTTTACACTTAAAAGTTTCCCAGTATAGCTATCCTGGTGTAGCTCTACTGGGAAAATGTTCTTAGTGAAAACACAGTTATACTGGCAAAAACGGCTTTTGTTGCTATACTTTGTTCCGGTTCAGCATGCCAAATAAGTTATACTGGCAAAAGCACTTATTTGACAGAATAACTGCATCTGACAGAATAACTGCATATACACAGGGCTTTGGCTACCATTGCTCTGTTGTAAAAAAGTCATACAACTAACTGACATAAACATGCTGGCAAAACTTTGAAGTGTCGACCACGCAACCTGGAAAGCCACTGGAAGACACTGCCCTTAAGGTGGAGCTGACCTTTAGAAACTGTCTCCTTAAAACAAATTAATGTGTGGAAGTCTACCAATAATGAGTTTGCCACGTCCCAGGCTTTCCTCACCACCTCAGCCCTGTACCATCTATTGATGTATCTCGTGTCTGAAGTGTGTTTGTCTGAACTATGTTGCATTGTGTGCGCCCAGGGGCACGGATCATGTTTGTTCAGAGAGGACCGCAGTGCACAAAACCAACAATAATGCAACCTAAACCAGTGACAAGTGCATGACATTAACCCAGAGTGTGTGTAGCAGGGCAAAAGGGAGCAGAGGAGAAAATAGATACATTTTTTAAATTTCAGAGCTGAGAGAGGTAGAAAGTATCATTTTTACTATATAGTCTAGCAATCAGGAGCTTAACGTCTAATCAAATTCTGAGTCCCAACAGTTTCAATACATTCTTAAGCCCCCAGCTTCCAAAGACTTACACGTTTGCTTAGCTTTACACACTGCGAGTAGTCTCATTGACTTCAGTGTATGTCTATACAGGATCAGCACCTCAAGCATCTGTGGGATGAGAGTTCTCAGTGTTTAGCAAAATTAGGCACGAGCTGAAAAACAGAAACCCAATTCAAAACTCTTTATGAGGTTGCAAAAGGCCAATACCCATCAGCAGCCTCCCGAAGCAGAATTCTTACCGATGATCAGGGACTATGGGGATTAGTGTAATATAAATAAATTAGATAAAATCAATTAGACAAAAATCAACTGAGAGATATACAGCTGCTTGTCTCTCTGTGATAAATAGTCATTCTAAGGTACTGGCACTGAGGCTATTTATGGTTGAACAGAAAAATGTTTTAATAGGAAATCAGGAAAAGCCACATTTGCAGGTGTACATATATATATAGTGTGGGGGGGGGGAGGAAATGTGTTGGTAAATACGGAAGACAGTCCAAATTCTAACAAGGTTCAAATCTGACTCCGATGTCTGTTATCTCAGGTAAGAGGACCTTAGTGATTGACAGAATTTGTGTTCCAAAGGAGTAGAAGGACATGTCCAGAAGCATCAAGGCCCATGATGGATTTCTCTTATCTTGGGTTAGCATGAAATAGAGACAAATCATTTCAATGGAGACAGCACTGATTTAATGTGTTTGGACAACTGCCCGAGTCAGCTACATGGAAACAGAAAGGCTCTAGGACTCCTCTCTTTATGGAATGACAGGGCTTGTCCTTGGCGTGATGCTGGAACCTACCAACCAGCCTTCAGTATCTCTGAAGAGGAATGAGAGTATAAAAATGTAGACATTTCTCAAATATTGACCTCTTCCTGCAGACCCTTACTTACATGAGTAGTAAGGGATTAAAGATCCAGTCCTGCACATCCTTACTTACATAAGTAGTCCCATTAACGTAACAGAACTACTCAATGGTTAAGGGTTTGCAGGATTGGACCCTAGCTTCCAAACCTGCAGTTAGTTAACATATAAAAGACTTCATTTTATATTCATTAGTTGAGATATATAGAAATACTGCTGATACAGCACGAGCAACTGATATTAATTAAGGCAAGCATTGACATAAGAAAGTGATTTGTTTCAAAGAAACCTATGGAGAAAATACAAACATTTATTTCCTTTCCTTTCTTTGTTTGGCTTCTTTTAAAGTTTATTTCTTGAATTTAAAAACAAACGAGTTTTAGGTATTTAAAAAACTAGAATTTATACACATCTGTAAACACCACAAGGAAAATAGGGCAGGAGTCTGTCTACAAACATTTCAGTGGCTTCTAAATATACCACGCTTGTTTTTTTATTCCCTTTTAATAACATTCATGTGAGGTTTACTGATACCAGTGTTGGCAGAAAATAAGTTTCAGGTCTGTTAACACACATTTATTTTAATTGAAATCAGGAAACAGAAATTGTAGCATGTGACTCCTCATACAGCTTGCACATTGAGAAGTATATAGTGAGTACCTGAAGGAATACACTCAGCAAATGCTTTAGAAGCAGCCCCAGATCAAAATTTGCTCCCACAAAACCTCAATCCAACCATTTCAAAGAGTGAACAAACCAGTAAAATCACACTCCATGCAATTTCTGAAGAGGAAAATGTGCTATATTCTTCCAATAAATTACCTGTTGCAAACTATTCATCCAACTTAATATTAAAGTTCCCCTGTTTTGAATAAACTACATCACCTCAACTGAACAAGAGCAAAATTAACATTTATTACAAGCAGGACATGCGCTTATCAGGTACAACATCCCACCTTTTACTCCTGTAAAATTTTCATCATAAATCTAAAGTTCCTTTAGGTCTCAATCCACTCCCCCATGCCAAGAGCAAGTAACCAGGCAAACATGGGAGGAATCTTCCCAAGCAGGCTAGAAAACAGAAGCAAAGGTATCTGTGTTGCTCTTGGACCCCTATACAACAAAGCACTTAATAGGATTTCTCAGGTGCTTAACATTATGCACATGTTTAGGTGTTTTACTGGTTCAGTACCTTTAGACCACTATAGTTCTTACCTCTCTCGTGCTCTGCCGCCAATAACAGGATCTGTGGACAGTCAGTGGACCTGTATAGCTTATATCCTTTCCCCCATTCCTTTTCTTCATTCTTCCTCCACGCCTAGTCATGACCCACCAGTTGCATGGGGAAAGCCATGGAAATCCCCCATGATCTTTGCTGTGCACAGGGGACACATGCAACCAGATCATACCAGCCAGTTCCACTGGCTCCTACTCTCCAAAGCCCTGCTCTGACAACTACTAAACCCGGCCCATAAGAGGATGCAGGAAGTTGCACCTAGAAGCTCAAGAATCCATATTGTTTTCATTATGTCCCAACTCTGTTAACACCTGTCAGAGTGGCATCTTCCTTCTCAGAGAGGCTGCATTGGAGTGGAACAGCATAAAATGACACAGATTAATTGCATGAAAATACAGGGTTATATTCCCAAAGCAGTCGATGCATCCACACTGATGTCATTAAAATTATAACAGAGGATGTGCATCTATCATAATTTCAGCACAATACTTTGAAATGTTATCATAAATTGGCTATTATTGAAGCAAGGGCACTGTTAAAGCATTTGAAAGGGTGTAGGACATAGCTAAAAACCAAAGGACCACACTGTCAAAATACCAACTCGCCATTGCAGAGATAACACAGCAGGTGTTCGGACAGGAATGAAGGAGCAAGATGCCAAGACCCAGTAGAAAGAATATTGTCGGAAGTTAGCTAAGGCATTGACACACATTCTATAGCATTTACCAGTTACCTGCACAGGCCTTAGAAGCACTCTCTTTCTCTGCAAAACAATTTAAACTTGCAAAGGCACATTAAAGCAGAGCTCATAAAAATGGATGGTCAGAATCAAGATGCATGGACCTGGGCAAAGGCAACAAATCGATCTAGACTGTACTACCTAAAAATAAGAGATATGGAGGAATATGAAAAGTATGGAAGATCATTAATCTTGCATGTGACTTGTGAGCAAGGTGCATGCGATTCTGAATCCTATTAAGGAGATGATGGAGAAAAAAAGTGGTTGTTCATCTGAATCACATTTGTCTAAGTGGTAGAAATTGGTGTGAGATTTTCCTTTCACAGGAAGAAACAATTTGATAAGGCCAGAAAGTGCACAGACATGCAATAGCATATGCATTAGTGATGGCGTTTACACTGCAGCTGAAGGTGTTTCAGAACCCTGGGGACATAGGTGCAAGACTATATCAAGCTCCTAATGAAATCAGTGAATCAAGGCTCAATTCTGACAGATATTAACACTGAAAATATAGATAAATGCCTCTTTCAGATGCTTTCAGGCTTCTCTACAATGATACTACTAATATACTAATAAATTCCTGGGAACTCTTTATCCTCAGGCTCCCAACATTATCAATGAGTTGACCATAGACCTGATTTTCTTCTTGCTTCCACAATTTTACCTCTATCAACTCCAGTGGAGTTATTCCCGATTAACACCAAGTTAAGTGAGAGGACAATCAGGCACTGTGTGACTACAACAGCTTCAGTTCATCTGCAAATTTGACACCATCAGCTCAGGATTAAACAAAGGCTGTGAATGGCTTGCCAACTACAAAAACAGTTTCTCCTCCCTTGGTTTTCACACCTCAGCTGCTAGAAGAGGGCCTCATCCTCCCTGATTGAACTAACCTCATTATCTCTAGCCTGCTTCTTGCTTGCATATATATACCTGCCCCTGGAAATTTCCACTACATGCATCTGACTAAATGGGTATTCACCCACGAAAGCTCATGCTGCAAAACGTCTGTTAGTCTATAAGGTGCCACAGGACTCTTTGCTGCTTTTACAGATCCAGACTAACACAGCTACCCCTCCGATACATGGTATACAACATCAATATTGATTCACTATTTAAAATGTGAGGCCGCAAGCCTGCTCTAGAGCAGTCAATTGCAGCAGAATTGAGCCTTGGCTTTGTAAAAATTATTCATAACTGTTGATCAGTGCTTTTGAGGATATGGAGGATTGCTTATTAAAATGTCCATGCCACTTGCACGATAGTCCACTCTCACTCTCCCACCCAGCAGATTTCCAACTTTGAACCAACACTTTGCTAATGCTGGATAACAATAAGTCATTTTCCTATTTACATAGATACTACATATGGAATTAACCCCCTCTTTGTAGGGCCTTTGCATGCAGGTAACATTCTGCAATCAAAAAGAAATGCAATTATTTTGTCTTTGCTACTGCAGTGAGAGAGATGGTTCTTGGGAACTTGGAATTGAACATCCAGACCTCACTCAGGAAAAACTCTTGTCTACCGAACATTTAATAGTGATTAGAACCGATAGAAAATTCACATTTCAAACATATTTTTAATTAAAAAAATGAAATACTTTTTTTGTGGAAAATGTCCTGATTTTCAACCATGTGCGTGGCTAAATGAAACACTTCACATTTACAAATTTTCAATGAAAAATAGTTTAAAACCCCCCAAGAAAAATGTGTCCCTTTAAAAGAAAGAAATAAAACCAGTTCTGATAGTGATTTTACTGTGATGGTAGAAGACTTTAATGGGACTTACATCTGCATAAGTAGCTCAAGAGACATCCCAGAGACTAAAGTCTACTGTAGACTTTATTTTATCTTTTTAAAGGAAATTTCCCATTACTGCACCACCACCAGTGGTAGCAATCATGGGTTCACATGTTTAGAAATGGGTTTGGCCTTTGTCCAGAAGAACCCAACAAAGTGGAGTTAACTATCACTGATTGATTCATTTTACATGAAGATTTAACAGTGTTTCCTGACACATGGTATATATGACAAATGAGTAGGTGTAGATGCTTTCATAATTCATTGCACATACATTATGGTTATTGTTATGCTGCCACAGTCTGCAAAAATATTAACAATAAGTGAATTTTGATAGAAAGGTTGTGGACATGTTTGAGCAATTTTATTCTATTTATAATACACACTAGTAGTAACATAAAACCAGCTATCAATGTTTAATAAATGTTTTGGAAACAAGTTATAAATTATGAATGGGTGACTATATATGCCATATAAAATATGTATAATGTTTTCTGGCTATTGCTAATCTTATGCTAACCTGTATAAGAAACCATTAATAACAAAGTGACTAAAGATATAAAAGTTTCCAGACATGTTCAGGAAGCCATTTTTAATTAAACAAGTAAATTTTAAAATTAAGTAAATGCAATTATATTGGTTGCTGATATATTATCATTGTTTAAATAGGCCGTTCATTATGAACTGCACACAGATACTGCATACTGTAAATGATGTATTTTAAAGTAGCAGAGACATTCTAATTGTTGTGATATGCTGTGGTCTTCTCGACTCCAAATATTTATTATAAAGAGGAAAACATCTCTGTGTTCCCAATCAATGTTTTAAGGAAAGCCAATGGCATGATTTTTGTGGACCATTCTAAGAACACTGTCTGAGCACACTGTTCTTTCTGGTGGAGGAAGAGTTAATAAGCCCAATATCAGTGACAAATTAGCCCTCCACCCATACTGATTTTCTCCATTAACACTATGAATTTCGGATGGATATTAATTTTTTATTTTCACCTATTATTCTGAGAGGTGATCAAGTCAGAGATACAACTTAAAGTTATTCCCTTCTGATGAACCAATCAGGAAGGGAAGCAGAGATAGTCATATGCTGTCAGATGCCAAAAAACCAGTTTTTATTAGACTTAGCTGCAGCCAATAAAGTTGTCCTCATTTGCATATGTGAGATCATTAATTAACACTGCCCCTAAACTCAGTATTGCTCACGTCAGAGGAAGAAAATAACAGAAATTTTCTTTCACCGCAGTCATCATATGACTGTTGCTAGCCAGAATTCCTTTCTTGTACATAACACAAAATGTTCACGCTTACATTACTGGAGCATCATAGCAGAGTTGCGACATGCGGTTCACATTAAAATCAGTGCAGATAAAACAGTGCACGTATGTGGCAGACAGAGGGCTAGATTCTGCCTTTCTCCGTAGTCCTGAGCACAGGGTGATATGCAAGTTGCAACAGGTCAAGAATAACGCCAGGAGGCTTTGTGACACAGAGGTACCATCTATTTCTTTCTTGCTCTTTGAGAAGATGGGTTTGTCATTTGCTACTGGTGTATGCCACCAGAAAATCAAAGTATACCAGCAAGCCAGCTCTGCTGCTCCACCCATTCTCTGCCTCTCCCCACCCACCTGCATTAAGTGAGAAATAAGTGGGTACACAGAGTCCTCTTACTTCTACATGCCTTGGGGATATGGAACAGCTTCCATACAAGGAGCTCAGAAAAGAGACTACTAAGAGGGAATTGATAGAGGTCTATAAAATCATGAATGGTGAGAGAAAGTGATTTAGAAGTGTTTAGTTCTTCACATAACATGTGAACCAGGGGTCACTTGATGGAATTAGTCGGCAGCAGGTTTAAAAAGAAACAAAAAGGAAGTATTTCTTCACACAATACACAGTTAACCTGTGGAACTCATTGCCATGGGATGCTGTGAAGGCCAAAAGCATATCTGGGTTCAAAAAAGGATTAGATAAGTTCATGGAAGATAGGTCCATCAATGGCTACTTGCCAAGATGGTTGGGGATACAACCCCATGCTCCAGCTATCCATAAACCTCGAACTACCTGAAGCTGGGACTGGACAATAGGGGATGGATCTCTCAAAATTCCCCTATTCTGTTTATTTCCTCTGAAGCATCTGGCACTGGCCAGTGTTAGAGATAGGATACTGGGCTAGATGAACCAATGGACTGAACCAGTATGGACATTCTTATGTTCTTAAACGACGGTCCAGGTCAAAGCTACACAGGCATAACGGAGTTCGTATGAATGTCATAGAAAATAAAAACAAACTAAGTTAAAGCAAGGGAAATTGCCTTTGTTTTCTGTATGAGAAAACTTTAAAATGCAACACTGCGTGCACAACACACCGTGTACAGCTCTACTCCAGCCTATTTTTAACTAGGCTTTATAGTGGATTAAGAGAGGCTTGATATTCAAAATTTAGTCTCTTTATGTCCTTCCACTGCTAATATACTTCATTAAACTTTAAAATAATTCACTTCAACACTTTGAAAGGCCTCATTCCTCAACACAGAGACAGTGGAAGGGACCTATGATTGGAAGGGACTTAATCAAACAGAGCCTAAGTTAATTCGGTCATACCCCCTTTGAAAGCTTTTTGATCTGCCTTCGGTAAAATTTTCAATGGTTTTCAATCTCTGTGTTTTAAGTTTTTATAAGTACTAATCCACTTCCAGTGTGTGCTTGTCACTTTCATCCATTATGCTCTGCCCGGACTCTTAATGTCAGCAGGAGATGTGAGCTGTTGCTCCAGAGACTCAAAGCCTCAGGAAAGTTTTGATTTGCTGCCTTGTAATACATTTATTCTTGAGGATGATTTCCCCTTCCTTCCCCTCGTCCCCGACATAGTGTCTGATGATATATTAGCTGGGAGGCCAAACTGATACAATAATTGGAAACACGGGCTCTGATTTTTGTTTTTGCCAGTGGGTGCTTGAGTCCCAGAGTGCCTATGGAGTCTGCACCTATGAATTGCTGTATACTAGTCTAATCATTCCATCTTCCGGTTTCACTGTGCGCCATGTATGTGCTCCTGCCACCTACTGGTGCCATTGCAAAGTGTTGGTTTAAGGCAAAGTAACTTCCAATAGACATCTTTAATAACATTTATCACAGAAAAAAAAACCTACTGTGGCTTGTGGGTGCTGAGCACCCCCTATTTTTTTCAGTGGGTGCTTGATCCCTAGAGCACTCGCGGAGTTGGTGCCTATGACTGGAAGGGACTTAATCAAACAGAGCCTAAGTTAATTTGGTTATACAGAGTAATTGGGGAAGTGTTCATAAATATAAAGTTTCATTCTAATCTGATCTGTTGACTGCAGTCTTCCAAATACTTACACAGATGTTTAATTTCACTTAACTCAGTGCCTTCAATAAGGCTACTTTTATACATAAAGTTATACACATGTGAAAGTATTTGCAGGATCAGGGTCATAGTGATTCATCTTTAATATCCCCTGTTCAAACCTGACATGGGTGAATGTGCTAAATCAAAAGGTCCACACCTACTCTATATAATTACAAATTATGCTCCCGAGTGTGTCTTCACGTATTCAGTACAGAACATGGATATTTACATAATTTAAATGAAAGCTGCCTAATGCATCTTTCAAATTAAAATTATACCAGTTCTGTAGCCTCCCATCTGGATTATAGAGGGGAAACTCTATTCATGTTCTAGTTATGTGAAGCCAGCATACAGCTCAGAAAAGTGTCGGGGAGAGAGCCAAAAGGGGTGGGAAAGACACAAAACAAGCATTTTGCACCTGTTCCCTGCCTGGAAAAAAATTATACAGATGTCTAAAGAGATCTTCCAGTTGTAAAGATGACCTCAGTACAGCGCTACATTTGCATGAGTTCTTATCTCCACTCTCCATCCAGATATTGCTACAGAATCGTTTGGTTTTAAAATAAGCATAAGAAAAAGGACCTGTCTAGCAAAAAACTGATCCATTAAAAGTCTCAGAAAACAAAACAAACAGCTCCAAGAATATAACCACCATTGCCCTGATAAGTTCCATCATGCAGCTGCAGCCAGCATTAGGTTGGCAACTAGGGTGACCAGGTGTCCCGATTTTATAGGGACAGTCTCGATATTTGGAGCTTTGTCTTATATAAGTGCCAATTACACCACCACCACCCATCCCCGTCCCGATTTTTCACACTTGCTGTCTGGTCACCCCATCGGCAACACAGCCGCCTCTTGTTTTCTTTGAGCTTCTTTGTCTTGTGTGTTTTTTTCTTTAAAGGATTGCAGGGTGCATCTGAAATCTTCGGTGAGTGACCTTTTACAAAGAGAACAGAACTCCAAGTAGATGATGATAAAGCAGCACAAGAACATTTAAGTTATAACTCTGATCTGGAGGGCAATCTTGTTTCCAATAAGTGTATGTTTTAGTTTCTCACAAAGCATCCCTTCTAGCTCCTACTGAAGTTAACAGGAATCTTTCCATACACTTCAACTGGATCAGGCCCCAAGTTTGTATTTTTCGTACAGCACATGATAACAGCTAAAACAGACATGAGAGATTTGCATGTGCTTTAATTTTAAAGACCTTATTCATTAAGCATACTATTTAAAAAAAACAATTGCAACTGACATACACTAATTCTTTTCCTGGGGCCAGTTTCTATTGAGCCATGTGCAATATTGGAGGGATCTGGCCATGAAATGAATTGCCAGAGGAGATCAGTTGTACCCCAAATCTGACCAGCTTTAGAAAATAACTAACAAAATCTTCCTTTTTTATGGTGGAAAGGCCTTTTGGAATGACAACCCTTCTACCAACCCCCACCCCCACCCCGAAGGAAATTAACAAAATCTTAATCAGAAATACAAACCCTATCCTAAAGAGAGTGCTGACCCCAAAAATGGAGAAGTGCTAGAGTCTCCATGAAGGCCAGTAGGGACTTTGCTAAGCTCTTGCTATTGATTCTATGTAGAGCACGCCCAAATACAACTGTGATGTGCAACAGTATAAAACAGTTAGTTAAGATCAAATAGATTAGATAGATGCTCACCTACTCCATTTTTCAGGGAAGAAAACAAAAAATCTAATAAAAAAATGAAATAGCTTAGGCATTGTCTTAGCAGAAACTGCTGAGGCAGAGCTTTAAAGCTCCTTCATGTCTCCAGAAATGGAATAATTTCTCATTTGAAAGTATCTGCTAGTTTCTGGAAAACCAAATTCATCGCACAGTCCCAGGATCAAAGACATTCTGATGGCACACTGTGCTTTTTTTCTGGATTATCTATCCCCTAGCTGTTAAATCCAGATAAAGTTAATAAAATGGAGACTTTATGTCACTTGTTTACTGAAGTTGTAGTTTCTGAAGAGTTTAAAATTGACAAGAAGGTTTCTCTTGCAGATCTGATATCAAACTTTACCTGCATCCTACTCTGAGTTACCACCTACTGTTATGCTTCATACCATATGAAGTGGGATCTCCCACAGAGGAAGAGCGTATTGCTGCTTTCCTTTCTCAACTCAACATCACCAAATTGGATCAAACTTTGAGTTTTCTGGGGGAGGGAGTGTTTACATTGTTATATATCTAGACAGCGCCTAGCACAACGGGCCTTGATCTTTGATTGGGATTCCTAGGCACTACCATAATACAAACAATACAATAACCCTTAGAGCAGCTCTACTGAAGTCAGTGGAGTTATACTAAGGATGAATTTAGTAGATCCAAATTCTGCTTTCAGTTACACTATGTATGTCCATTAGCTCAGTTTGATTCATTGCTAGTAAAATGAGACAGGTGGACTAGTTTGGTTAAAGAGCTAGAACTAGGTAAAAAATAGATTTACTTTTCCATGAATATTTTTTTTGAAAAACATTGTCCCTGTTTATGTAAAAAAAAATTCAAAATTTGAAATGTTTTGACCAACTCTAGTAGAATGGCCTTGAATGATCACCCTAAATGTAATGTGAATTTGAGTTATGCTTTTCATAGTTTAAAAGGTTTTGATAACCCTCCCTCTCCACCCTCCTGCACCCCCCACTCTACCATTTTGGACCTTCTCTGCATATCCTGATTCTGCCTGAGATTGAAAACAGAAGTACCAAAATACCATGAAGGAGCTTGGCACTGTGGGATTTACAGGCCTGTTTTGCCAGCTCAATAGTTGAACAAAAGTCTCCAAATTTCTGGATCCTTGTCCAAACCGAACCTCTGAGGGGCACTCAGCATGATGTGCTATGTGAACTTTTAGATTGCTTTATTGAACAAAGCAGCTGTCATTCTCTACACTAAACCAAATCAAACCAGGGGCTGCCGGCACTTCCTCTGTTCTCACAGTTAAAGAGCAGTGCAACAGACAGCACAGACTTCCAGTAGCAAAGCAGCAAGAATGGGCCACACGATATTGAGTTTAATGTTGATATTTACTACTACTAATGAAGTGATCATTGTAGCAAGTAGGGTCTGGTAGCTATTGCTACCTGCCTTCCACAGCTGTTGTGCTATCCATATACATATCCTTACCGGGGTTTTCTCCTTGGTCCATTGCAAGTCTAACTCCTAAACTAAACAAGATTTTAAACTGGAGTTTTCAACAGGGCCCAAGTTTGGCATGTAACCCAACCCCCTCCCCCCACCCCCGAAAGTCATTGGGAATTTGACAGTCCCAGCTTTATTTTTTATTATTATTTTTTTTAACTATAACACTGTCCAAAAAGTCAACCTTAATAATACTTAATACTCACAAAGTGCTTTAGCACATCAAAGGACCAAATCCCTTATCTCCAATGGGAATTTGCCTGAACAAAAACTGAGGAAAAGCCTCAAGACTTGGCCAGTGTGCTGTATAATAACTCTGCTCTTAGTTATATCTGTGTCACCCATGCCTCTATGGGCAGAAATTAGCACTTACTTTATTTTACCTATCAAGTGTTTATAAAGAGACAAGCACGGCATTATTATAAACTGATTAGTTCACAACACATCTTGTGATGCAGGTAAGCAGCCTTCATAAACCACTGTCACTTTAGCCAATGATGCAAATGATTGGGTCGGGGGGGTTGGTTTTTTTTTTACATAACATATGGGGATAAGAGGAGCCCCTGTGTAACATTCAACCCTTCTAATTAGTACTGCCAGGCCACTACAGTCATCGTATTTCTTCCATTTAATCCCATTACCAATGCTGCTATCATCGTCACTATTTGTTATGCCTTAGAATCCAATTCCCTAAAGCCAAACTCAGTTAACAACAAAGCAAGGCCAATGTTTTCCATTTGATCTCATGTGCTGTTAACACGACCAGCTTAACAGAACATGGCGTAAGCATAATACCTAAAACATAATACCTGGTACTGCCTGGCATGGAGACCAGGAACAGAGCACGTGTGACACTGGGATCAGTCTCATGATCATCTGCCCTGGATGACAGTCAGCTTGTCACTGTAAACTAATCTATACAAGGGGACTATCTCAGTGCCCTGCACTGTCACTTTTGGGAGCAGTGCCAGCAGCATTAGCCCTGCAGCTGCCCCAGGACTGGACATCCAGAAGCTTCAGTATCAGATTGTTGGAGAAGACTTCACAGCAGTGGCTCAGTAAAGGCCCCCATGTGGCTTAATCTGGGGAAGCCTGCAATGATGTAATAATATCCTCTGTTGCTCAGCCATAGTAACAGCTGCAGGGAGGAGAAAGAGTGAATTAGCTAAGCTAAAACTAAGCTAAATTTAATTAAAGCCACTTTAATTCTGAATAGGAGCATGCACATGGGGGTTTAATGTGTTTTAATTAATCCAATCTAAATTTAAACCTTTACTTAATTTGGATTAACTTTCCTGAGTTTCCCTGTCTAGACAAGCCCCTGTAAGTGCCCCAAGTGCAGAAAGAGTTTCAGTGTGATTTCACACAGCAGAGAGCTCACACAGGGGAAAGACCTCATAAACGTGGTGACTGCGGGAAAAGCTTCAGCGTGAGCTCAACCACAATCGAACAATCGTACACTCCAGACAGAAGAGGAACCGGGTGAGTGAGGATGGGCAGGAATGTTCATGGTCTTGAGGGAATCAGATGCCATAGAGAATGGTGTAATAACCAGATAGTTAAGGTCTCTTTTACCTGAAAAGGGTTAACATGCAGTACCTGATGACCACCTGACCAGAGGACCAATCAGAGACAAGATTTTTTCAAATTTCTGTGGAGGGAAGCCTTTGTCTGTGTTCTTTGTTAGGGAGCTCTCTTTGGATCTAAGAGAGGTCAGTCATGTCTCCAAGTTCTCCTGGAGTAGTTTCTACTATTTAATAGTGAGTATAAATTGGAAAGGCGGATTAGTCTTTTGAGTTGCTTTCTATATTTGCAATTGTGTGTTTGCTAAAGGAAATTCTTTATTCCTGTTTGCTGTTACTTTGCTTTTACTGAAAAAGAAAGGAGGGGGGATTCTCTCCAGAGACTGATAAGTTTAGACCCTGTATTGTTTCATTTGGTTACAGAGATAGTGACTTTTCTTTTTATTCGTTAATAAATTCTTTTCTTTTCTTTGGACTTGGTTAATTCCTTCTCTTGTGGAAATTCAGGGGAAGGGGACGGGGGAAGAGAGAGTTCCTCCTGGGTTTGATTCAAGCAGTTTGAATCAGGTATCTCTTTCCAGGACTAGGGAAGGGGAGGGGGAGGTAAGTCCCTCTTTGTGTTGAGTCAAGGATTTGACTCGGTGTATATCTCTCCAGAGTGGCTAGGAGAGTGGGGGGGGAAGTGGGCTGCTTCCCTGTGTGTAGAGATTCAGGGACATTGAATCTGTGTTCCCCAGGGAAAGTTGGGGGAACTGGCAGTGTGTCAGACACTTAAATCTGACTGGTGGCAGCGTAGTAGATCTAAACTAGGATTTTAGTTTAGAGGGAAACTAAGGCAGGTCCCCACATTGGAACCCAACAGCTCCAAGTGGGGGTGAGACCTATGACAAATGGTAAAATCAATCACGGATTAAAAGAGGGGGCTTAGGAAAATGGCAGAACAAGGGGCAGACAAGATGATCTCAGTGGTTGTGTTTTGTGGGAGACCAATTGCTATGAGCTGGCGGGAGCTAGCTGCACAACAGTTTTGCAGCTGCCGTGCTGAGACCACTGCCCATCACGCTAACCAGCATCATCTTATTGTCTCCATGTGGTTCCCCATCTGTATCTACCTGTTGTCTCTTTTCTTACATTTAGATTGTTAGCTCTTTGGGGAAGGAACTGCCTGGTTGATCTGTGTTCCTATGGCATCTAGCACAGTGGGGTCCAGGTCCATGATGGGGGCTGTTAGACACGATCACAGTACAAATAATAAATTATAACAAGTGATATACTGTGGCCAAGTGCTGTGCCTATGAAAACTTGTTGCAATGTCTTAAAAGGCCCTTCTTTTCAGAAAGCGGCAAGCCCCTGGCCTCTGAAAATCAGGCCCCTTTCAGATGTTTCAAGTTGCAAATCTTGGTCTTTTAATGTTTGCTAAGCAGAGAATAAGGGTGTAGCTGTCTGGGATTTTTAAACTGAGGAGGAAATGGCAAAAAAAAAGTTGGAACACTTCTTTTATAAATTACCGTTATTTCAGAGTAAGCATCTCCTCTAGTAACTAGGGCAAAGTGCTTTTATTAGTGCCTGACATCATGGAGTTTTATATAACTTTTTTTTATATAATGCTTCTGAATTCTACTCTGTGTTTAGACATTGCCTAGCACAATGGGGCCTTGCTCTTCAGTGGCCCTGAGGCACTTCCATAACAAACATTATTAACAATAATCAACATCATCTTTGATTTGGGGAAATCTATATTTGCCATTTCTGTCTAGTAATGCTGGCTGTTTAATCAAATACTTTTTTCATTGTATTTTCAATAATTTGGTTATCCAAACTGCTCTTTAAAACACAAGAGGGAGGTGCAGAGGCTTAACATCTGGAGAATCCATACATATTAGCATACAAACCATCATTTAAAAAAAAACAAACATTCAACAGTTTTCATTGTATACGACTCAGAAGCACAAGCAAACTTCCATAAATAAAGGACTTATAAGGCCCCCATGGATGCAGTGGGGTGAAACTTTTGGCCCCACACAGCTACATTTGAAGTCAGTGTAGTTGTGTGGGTGTAACTCTGGCCAGAATTTGGCCCAAACTCTCCTAAGAAGTTTCAAAAATAAACATTCATTTTAAAATAATCTTATTCAACTGGCTGGGAACTATTTCATCACTGTTTTAGTTTGAATATCATTTTTTGTAACTGTGCTGTCTGTGAACAAAATGAAAATGAATGAACACATGATGACAGCAGCTGTCGCTGAAGATTACATTTGAAGTGAACAAGGGAAATTAGCCTGGGATGTGAGACTAAGGGAGATAGGGGCCCAAAATCTACGGAAATGCAATGGTATTTGGGTGCCTGATTCCCTTAGGTTCTTTTGAAAAATCCTAGTCTTTTTTTACAGTACATCCCTGGCTGAAAATAAAAGCCATCCAAAGAAAGACCATAATCTTGCAATCTTATTCATGGCAGTGGAACTTTAACCACTGTGTGGCATCTCTTTAAAGTCAATGGGGTTCTGCATAGGCACAAGGACACGCCCGTGTGGATGAAATGGCAGGATCAGTGGCCAAGACAGCAATATATCTACGAGCTCAGACAAAAGAGGGACACAGTTCAGCCTCCAGTGGTCTCCATCACCTGCTCTTTTGTTCAGTAGCTTCCGTGTTGACTCCCCATCCCACATAATATAAACGTGCACCCTTCATTCTGCTGGGTACAAGGCCAAATATCCCTACATTTGCCCAAGCAAAGGACCTTCCTCAAAACCAACAACTCACTTTTTATTTCATATTTCATATTGTTAACACCATGGAGGATTTTATGCCCCCTCATAATGGAGTTCTTGACCCCACACAAATCTCTCTCTCTTTCTCCAATATTGATCAATACTAAAATAAAACTGCCACTGCCTCAAGGATTTGTATATAGCTGAGCTCCCTGGCATCCTATTTCCCCTTCTACACTCCAAACAATCCCTCTAAATCAATTATTTAGCCGATCTACAGATGCCTCAGTAATAAACGTGACTAGATTTGTCACTTCTGTGCCAATGGGAAATCCCAGATGGATAAAAGTATTCAGACCACACCTGATTTTCCAACTGCCTCTGATTGCTCTCCGTTGCCCAGTTACATTTGGCCACACATTACTTTCCACTCAAGTGCACTCATATACTTTAATTTTACCACAGATGCTGTGATTCCCTCTATAAGATGGTCTAAATGATCAGTTAAAGCCGAAGATTTTATACTTCATATTTTAGAGATGTTAGCGGGACTCAAAATTTGTCCCACTCAATTTGAGAAACACTCAACTGATATAATATGGAGCAGCAAACTTTTGCACTGAAAATAAAGAAGCCTGGAGAAATTAAAGGGGGTATGTCTGATTGACCACTGTGTTCCTGCAATTTTACTCTGGCTGCACCAGCATTAACAGTGAGCAACTTGGTGCTAGATCAGGGCCTTTCCCTTCTTTGGTTTCTCATGTTCAACCCCAGTGTGTTCTTCATAAAACATTCGTTGTTGTCACTGCTGCACTGGCTCTAAGCAATGTCCAGGTCTAAGCAGTGCAGCTAACCAAAAAGAGTTGTCCAATGCAAATATTCAGAAGCATTCCAATGTAAAATGGAAACCCATAATTCCTATGAGGAGCCTTGAGGGAACAAGCATCTCTAAATCAGATCAAGCTCTTTTTACACACTAACATTTATGAGAGTGGACTGGGAGTGGGAAAGGAGGGGAATTCTCATATGGCTCCTATCCTTCATCTTTCATGGATGCAGAAGTTCCACTTTAATCCGATGGGAGTTTTCAATTTGGGTCCACAGGGCTGGGCTCTAATTAGAAACTATTAAGTAAAATTTTGCAACAGTATAATTCTTCATTCAACCAAAAAACATTTCTCACAACATGGTCTAGATCAGGGGCAGGCAACTGAAAGCACCCCCAGGGCTCCTACCCCATCCAACTGCCCCCTGTTCCCTGTCCCCTGACAGCCCTTCCCCGGGACTCCTGCCCCATCCACCACCCCTTGCTCTCTGTCCCCTGACCACCCCCAGACCTCCTGCTCCTGACTGCCTCCTGCCACCCCATCCAACCCCCCGTCTCCTTCCTGACTGCCCCCTCGGGCCACTGCCCCCATTCAACCAGCCCTGTTCCCCACTCTCTGACTGCCCCGACCCCTATCCACCCTCTCACCTCCTGACCACCACCCCGAACTCCCCTGCCCTCTTACCGCGCTGCCTGGAGCAGCGGTGGCTGGCGGCACTACAGCTGCATCGCCCAGAGCTGCCCAGCCACCCAGAACATTGCGCCGGCAGTGGGGCGAGCTGAGGCTGTGGGGGAGGGGGAACAGCAGGGGAGGGGCTGGGGGCTGGCCTCCTGGGCCAGGAGTTCAGGGGCCAGGCAGGAGGGTTCCGCGGGCCGTAGTTTGCCCACCTCTGGTCTAGATCTTGGTCTCCCACTATGCCCCCACCCCGTTTTGCATTGTTCTGGCAGCACAAAGGGTGGCAAAACTGTAGAAGTGCTCTGGCAATGCCAGCCACCATGATGGTCCAGAGGGCTCATTACAAGCAGCCTGGAGGCTGCTCCTAAATTATGCTGAGGGATGAATTGGCTCCCAGCCGCCCTGAGGATTAGGGAACTGTAAAGGTGGCTTGGAAGAACCTTTGCTCCCATGCCTTCCTCAGATCCTAGGCTAATCACAGCTTTGTTCAAACCCAAGGATTGACCCCCATGTCCAACTACATACAGATTTCTGTGTCACCTAAGAGTTGTCCAATGCAAATATTCAGACGCATTGTGTTCAGAGTAAGGGTCAGGGAGTCAACAGGCTAAATTCTCCGCCACTGACATGAGCCGTAAACTTGGGTACGTCATTTAATCTCAGTGTATTCTCCATAAAAAGCACATACTGATCCCTACCTATCAAATACTTACCTTACCTTGGGTTGTTGTGAAACTTAATTCATTCAAGTTGACAGGGGGCTTTGAGATTTTTTGGATAATGCTAGTACATGACTAAAATTATTTCCTGCAATTATTATTATCTGTTATAATAGCTCTATTACTGAGACAGGCCTGAGCTACAAAGTCTGCATCCTAACTGGAACTTTTCCAAAGTTCAAGGCGGATTCATATCTGGTCCATCTCTGTCTCAAACATGAGGGAGAACAAGAAGTGTGCCCATGCCAAGACATAATTATCCAGCCAGCCATTTTTAACCAAACTGAGCATTCTGCTACCAGGAAATCTCATTTAACAGACATGTAAATCGCTTCAGTCCTTTTCCATCATATCGGACTGAAATATCATGTGAACAAACTGTGGCGGTTACACTGCACAACCAGGGACTCTGAAACGGCAGTGATGGGCATCAATGTAAGTCAGCAGCTAAATGTGGAATAAGGAAGGAACAACAAAAGGTCTGATCTTGGCAGAGTTTTCAAAGATAAAAAGAAAAGAGAGAGACCGACCTTTTTCTGGCCTCTTTGTGGCCATTTTTGACATGGATGAAGAGTAGTTTGACTGTTAAACTGCCGAATGAAAGCAGAAGTTGGGGCCTCACAGCAGAGGGCAGAACATAGTCTGAAAGGATTGATGCCCCATGATGCTATGCTCCCCCACACTTTCAGTGGTGCTCAAACTCATGACGGACAGTGCCTTCAGAGAGAAGAAGTCTGAAGCAAAACTAGAGGAGGAATATTGATTAACGTGCTCCAGAGACCGACCATGTGTTGTGTTAAGAAGGAAAAGTTTCTTTGATGGGAAACTATGACAGTGGGTTTGGGGACTGTGGGATCGCGAGACCAAGCTAATGTCATAGATGAAAACATTTCTACTGTAAATGACCTCCCTTAACTAAATCTAGCACAGCCTCACTTCTGTCTCTTTTCTCACTCCAATATTATTTCCTCCTCATTTGTTTGTCTGTGTTCCTTTAACCACCATCTCCATTCCCATCCCTGCTTGCTGCCTTTCCCACTGGTTGGTTTTGGAAATAAAGCATGAACAAACTACATTATCCCAGTGAAATTTATTTCCTTGCAAACAAAGTGGAATCACCTTAATCAGAAGCCTTGTAAGTTGTATCTCCGTGTGTGTGGAACAATTGGCAGATAAAAGATTCAGCACCATACATTTCAAAGCCTCCAATCAATGAAGCTATATCATAAATAGTCCATGTAAGCAACAAGTCTGTTTACAAATGGGACTTGGTGTTACGTGCTAGCAAAAATTTATGACTGTAAATAGAGCAAGTAAGAAGTCAAATACAAATTAATATGCTGCAGAAATGATTTGGGGTACAATTTTCAAACACACCTACATGACTTAAGAGCCTAAATACCATTTTCAAAAGTGATTTAGGAATTTAGGAACCCAAGCCTCATTGAAAGTCAATGGGACCTAGCCTCCTAAATGCTTAAATAACTTTGAAAATATGACTTAGGCTTGTTAGAAAATTGTACCCCTTAGCTTAGTTTTTAAATGATTTAAATGTATGTCATAAAAAGAGGTACCTGAAATAAAATTGATTATTTTACATTAATATGTACTTCAATGATGTGGCCTGCTGATGATCCATATGATAACAACAGGCAGGTATTTGTTTCTACAGCACCATTAACACAGTGACATTATCTGTCGATTTATCTCTAGCCAAAGTTTAACATGCTTCTTAGTTCCTCTTAGAAATGTTCTGAAGAATTTAATACAAAATGGTGAACTTACTACAGTTTCTTTTTTTACAGAATGTTGTAGAGGCTTACGCCGCTGCTATAGAATTCAATAGGATGGTTTAAAAGAAAAGAAAATGTTTCTATCAATTCTATGGGTCTTTAACATAACATTGGTTTAATCCATAGTAAATTCTATAGGATCTTCCCATAAGACAGTGATGAGCTGCTCTAGCCCCTTATTGATGGAACTGGTCTCCAGCTGAGAAGAATTCTGCCATCATACTAGTGAGATACCGCTGAGCACAATGGGATTGGAGCATTGTTAAGTGGGGGGAAGAATCCGGCCCACTTGCTAGACTTGTCTTTCATTTAAAAGTATAACTAGTCAATCTATAAATACATTTCACAACTATAATATGTGGTGGATATGAAGTAATAGACACCACTCATTATAGCATTAAATATTATATATTCATCCATGCAACATAGAAAATGTATTTCTCCTGCCCAGAAATGAATATTTTAGCTAGATATTCCAAAGCGTGATGATAGCATATTGTTATTTAAAAAAAACCACAGAGCATTAAATATCTATGCAGAGCTTTCATAAGTATTGATAAAACAATAATAGAGTGGGTTAACTAATGTCACTAATGCAAAGAGCAAGGGTTAAGCAGTGTTGAGACTTCAGGCTCGTGTATATTAAGCATGCCAAGATTCTGTCTAAAAAAATAATCAATAACGTATCTAAGTAGCTAGCCAATGACAGCCACAATGTTCCGGCATACTAATACTTAACCTGTAACCGAAACACTGAGATAGAGCCATTGGGGTATAGGACAATAAATGATATCAGATCAGCTGAGGTGCTTTAGTCAGCCATCCCAAAGGCTAAACAGGTAATCAATTTAAGCCGCTCTTCATTGTGAATGACAGTGTTTGGTCAAACAAGAGAGATTAAACACAGCCTACTTGTAATAAGTTCACTATAAAGTCTTAGAGATGCCTGGGCCTTTCCACACAGAAAGGAAAACAAATGTATTAATCTTGTGCCCAGACTAAGTGACCTACAACAAATCACGATTGGCTCTTTGCCTTAAAGATTAATATTATAGAGCCTGCTGCTTTCTTTCCCCCTTTCAGATAAATAGAAGTCTTTAATTATCCAAACTGGCTGAGAGAAGCCCAAGTGAGAATGGATGCAAAAAAAGAAACCACCTGCTAAGGCAGATGTGAAAAGATTATGAAGACTTTGAGCTTCCTCCGTCACTGCTTCTTGACAAAACAAAAACAGATTGCTTTGGCAACACAACAAATGCACAGCTACCTAGGGTGGCTTTGTGGCTGTCTGTCTCTATGCAGCTCACCATGGTCATCCAACAGCAGGGATAGAACTTATAGATTCCTGTTCTAAAAACATAATCCCCTGCCCCCTATGCTAATGGAGACTAGATGATAGCAGCGTGGGCAAGGCCCTTTGTTTTCAGTTTTTGCAGATTTTTACTGAAAAATGCCTGGCTTTTACAGAAGTTATTGTTTGGTTTTTGTCACTCTTCACCTACATTTTGGACCACTCAAGTACATGAAAAGGCTGATTGTGTTTTGAAAATCCAATGCAATTCATTGGGTAGCTGGGTTTATGTTAATAATGAAGTGTAGATGAGAGGCTGTCTGTTAGAGGAAGGCAGTATGGTGCAAGATACTCATACACCCCAATGTGCATGTAGCTGTGTACGACCCTACAAAAAGAAGGGTTTGAATGCCCTAGACCTGACTCCCCGCTGTAGGGGTGTCCCAGGTAACCAAGCTGCCATATCTCCTTCTAGAGTGGCCCCCAGAAGCACAAGAGGTGGAGGAGGCAGGCAGCATGGTGCCCTCGCCTCTTCTATCTCTTCTGCTGCCTTACTTCAGAAGGCTAGATGGCACCATCTCTCCTTCTGGAGCAGGGAGCCAGATCAGAAATACTCTTTCTTTCAGTGGGGCTGGAACAGTTTTTGGAGTGGGGATGCTGAGCTGCACCCCCATTACCCCGTCCACTCCCCTTACCATCCCCTAGGGCTGAGGCCAGGAGCAGGGCCGTGACTCCAGGAGGGGGGGATGCAGACAGGGGTAAGGCAGCAGAGGTGGGGCCACAGCTAGGGGCAGGTGCGGAGCCCGGGGATGGGACTGGCGGCTGGGTGGTATCCTGGGAATGGCAGCAGAGCCCCTGGGGCCGGTGGCCGAGTGGGACCCCAGGCTGGCAGCAGAGCCCCTTGGTGCAGGGCCAGTGGCTGAGCAGGACTGGCAGCCAAGCCCCCAGGCAGAAGTGGGGTGTGGATGCAAAACCTGGGGGTGCTGCAGCACCCCCACACCCTCACTTCCCTTGCCTATGCTTCCTTTTCTTCATTTGTTCTTTTTAGTCTGTCCTCTCATGCCCCAATATTAACGCCGACATTTACGCAGGAAACTCTGAAGTTCATTTTTTGCCTCAATTTTCATCCTTTAAAAAAAATTGTACCAAAAAAACCCCAAAACACCTTGATAAATTCCTGGGAAATTTTAAACAAAATAGAAAACGAAAGCAAAGGCCATAAGCCTGGGACACACAGGTGAGCACCTGCTATTCAACATGAGATAGCACATTACAATAATGCTGACTAAAGTTAAGCTCCTAATCCACATTTAAATGTCTTTATTATTATTATTATTATTATTATTAACGTGGCCTTTCACAGGTACAGCTCCCAGTGACTTCTCTGGGCAATGAAGGAGCTGAGCACCTTTGAAAAAAAATCAGGCCCATTGAACTCCTAAATGCCAAATGCATATAGTAATTTACTGCCCATGACCTTTCTATGACTTTTACTAAAAACACCCGTGACTAAAACGTAGCCTTACTAATTATTTATTGTCTTGAAAGGGACAAGCTAAAAAAATAAGTATCCTACACATCCAGTGCTGGCTCCTTCTACCTAGTAAATTCACAAGAGTCTATATCAAAAACATATTCACCTAATTCAGTCTTCCTTGCTTCTGGTTTGGCATGAAGCATGAGAAGAAAAAAAGACACAGAATCACTGAACTTTATCGACTGACTACAATGCGGCCTACCAAATACATGCCTATTCTTGAATGTATAAGAGGGGAAAATTAGCATGCCAGCTGAGTATAAGGCATAAAGGAATGTGGATAACATACATAAAATAGGTAATATTTATAAAGTGTTTGTCGCACCCCTCTCTAGAGTCTATTTCACATTGAGGATAGCAGCCTACTATTGCTGCCAGCTAGTGGAACTATTCTTTTAATTTGAGTGGTAGAAATCTGTGGTGAAGCTCCCAGTTCTAACATTGCTGATCACTGTTTGTAAGGACTATAGATTTTTTTCAGCTGCCCATATATAAATCAAGTAAGAAAAAAGGGATTCCATATGTCTCCCCTATGAGAAAAGCATATGACTTGATTTAGAACAGGACTGGCCATTAGCAATAATTTTAGGAGTCAGTCAATGTGTGACGCTCAAGTTACCTAATTTCTGTAGTTCTGCATGGCATCAAATTATGATGAAATAGGTGCAGCCGGTGAACATTTCTCTCTGCCGCTTTTAGCTCGCTCTCTATTTGTATCTGTTTCCCTCTCTATCATGTATACAAAAGGGTGGGGGGGGTTGATGTTGTTATAATGCTTAAAAATATATGTTTATAGGGATCAGCTATTACAAGTCCCATTAGACCATTAACTTCAAAATTCATAAAATCCCATTTCCTGACGTTAGTAGTGAATTGTTTGAAACCCTGCTAACTTACCTCATCATTGATTTACTGCAGAAAAATGAAACTGGAATTTTACAAAATATTACCAACCTTAAAAAATAAGAATATCATGCCTCCCCTTAATGATATTCCTTTACAGTCTATCGCAAAGCGTAATATTCCAGCAAGACAAACTTCAAAGAGGAAGGAAGGCATTCGATAATTTTGTGAGGAGTCTAATTGCATTCTTACAGCCCATTGCCTTGTCTTGGAAAGTGTACAAAAGAAAATCTTTTAAAAACACAATAAAGAAAATCAGCGGTCCCTTACTAGGATACACAAGGACTGAATTCTAAACACAAGAGGACATTCAATGAAAGTGAAAAGTCTCAGAAATAAAACTGATCAATGGAATTATTTTTACGTATCACATCATTAGAGCCACTGAGATCAAGAGATGGCAGGATTAAAGAAAAGCAATTAGACATGTATATGAAAAGTGAGGCAAGAATATACAGAGTTATAATAGTAAGTACTTTAACAAAAAATAATCCAAAAGTTTTGGGAGGGATAAAAATATGCACATACACTCTAATGGGTACAGGATTAATCCCTTAAAGAAACATTTAAAAAAAAACACATGAGAAAACAAATGGTTCATTCATAAATTTGATGAGATAATATACTGAAGATCATGTGTTTAAATTCTCTATTATGGTATTTGCCAGAAAACAGTGTGAAAAGGATACATAACAGAGTATCACCTGAACTTAGAGTTCCAATGAACTTGTTGGTGTGTTTCCTTTGCAATCTCATTGTTTCTAAAACATTTTTGGTGTATACATTGCAAACACAGTTATGTTTCTAGATGGAGGCAGGGCAATTATGCCCTTGAGCAGTTTTGCAATTTTATATTTAGCCTTATGAAATTCAGTCTTTAGTTTAACAAATCATCTCTAAATTGCCAATCAAATCAGCTCCTGGAAATGAAGCTCTCCATCTCACAGACTCGCAAGAAGTAATTTAGCAATTAAAGCCGAAGAGGTAGTTACAAGAATAGGAAGAATTTTTGAATGCTTTATTGAAATATATTTTTTAAATATGTATGCAAAATAGAGCAAGAAATTACATGATTATTATCAACTGAAGCTTCTGTTAGAATTACACATAAACTATGTTAAAAGAACATTATTAAGGATGAAAAGTCAAGCACTCAAAGGTCAGGAAATACCAGAATTAAGATTGAGCCACAGACAGACTGCTGAACCAGGACTGTGAAGCATACAACTCAGAGTGTGACCCGTGTGCTTGTCCCTGTGCCAGGCTGCCTCCAAGGAACCGAATATGCAGAAATAGCATTTCCTTTATATACTTTACTTTAAAAAGGTAGCAGTAGGGAATGTAAACCCACAATTGACTAAAGCAGTCGTTAAACTGAAACAGGCATTAGCCTCACCACCTGTTTTGATTCAACCTGACTATTCACAACCATTGATGTTGGAAGCAACTGCGACACAAATAGCACTGGTAGCTGCTTTAGGTCAGCACAAGAGTCAGATCTCATGTCTCAGCTATTAACTCCTGTGGAACAGAAATATTCTTGGAATAAGAAACATATGTCGGATACATTTTGGGCTGTTCAGCATTTTGTTTATATTGTGGGACTGTCGTCTTTGATTATCAGTACTCCACACTCCCCAGTGCAATTCTTGTTATTGCCCAGGTATTAAGGACAATAATAATGAAGCTGGAAATCACACTATAGCTAAGGAGATAATGCACAATGCAATGGGTACACACACACTTCATAAATATTCAAAAAGCTTTAAAAGATATCCAAACAGGGAAAATACCTAATCTTACTACCAACAAATATTTGCTAGATTGGTCTAGGAATGAAACACAGCTAGTCACAGAAATGTACATCCTCCATTGTAGCTGTGGCAACAATATAACCTCTTGATTACAGTTACTGTACAAATGACTTGCAAGTCTATTTTTCACTTTCCCTGACAATAATTAAAAAATAAAACAGGAGGAAGTACATGTGTTCACTCAGTAGAGGTCCTCAAAGACTCCATTTTTTAAGGAATGTGACCAGGTATCTCAGATTCTGGAAGACACTCACATGGATGGTGGAAAGCACCCCTTCTGGACTGCCGCATAGAGGTGCAAACCAGAAGTATCTGCCGATGTGATGCCCTAAAGGCCATGCAATGCATCTGTGCTATAGATCATAGTAATGAGACAGAAACCCGAGAAAGAACTCATCTCATCTGCCCAGTACAGCTGAGTACCTCGAATGGACATCAATTATGTGCCACATATGAGGGAAATGGAGAATACTGTGCAGTCACAGAACAGTTAAATACAATTATGTCCAATTAACCAGTTCAGCTGGTGTTTTATTCCTACGTTCCAAACTATAATTTAATCAGTCTAATGTATACCTATAACCAAATTAGTTGAACCAGTAAAAATAAAAAGTCGACCAACCTTTGGTTCTGAGGCGATGCAATTGCTCTAACTTTACATTACCTGTTGCAAAATTAAATCTGCATTTAAAGTCTTTGTTAAGACAAAAACACAAATCATTTGATTCACTTGCAAGAAAAACTAAGTACAGTATTTAATCAAATAGAACAAGTGTGAAAACCAGACAGCTGATGGGATCTAATAAATGCAATCGGGGATCATCCAGCTGGGACATTTAGTTTTCAGATATTGTCATGGATACAAGTCTTGATAATTGTAGTAATGCTTATAATGTGTTGTAAAATAAGGTGTATGGTAAAGAATTGGCAAAAGAAACAAGAAAGAAAACAAGTATTGCAGTATTCCACTTTACTCCGTCATGTAAAGTAAACAATACCCTTGAGAACGGTGTGTTTTCCATAATTCCCCCACTTCCGTATCTGTTAAGGGTGTATGATGCTATACACAACTGAATATGATACTCAAATATAAAAAGGAAGAATTGTTAAATGGCAATGGTAAAAGCTTTAATAGCTATATGTTAATAATTTATAATTATGGATAGGAAGTGAGTTTAAATGAAGTAACTCTTAGGCCAAGGCTTTGCAGGCATTAGTGTGGTTTTGCCAGTTGTTCTTTTATGTAGAATTGCTGATTTGCTTAAAATGATATTGCTGACAGAGCAAAGATAACATGTTGTGCTGGAAGTTTTAAGATAAAAAACATACAAACCTGTAACAACAAGACGACTTTTTCTGGGAAGACCCAGGAACAGGGTGACACAAAACAACATGACATAAAAACTGCATAAAGAGCAAAAATGGAGAAGTTGGGTAAAGTGAAGCTTGCACATGCGTAATCTATGGGTTCCATAAATAACAAATATGTCATGTGCTAAAAGCTGACTTGAGAAAAGTCAATATGGAATGTGGAAATGTATAAAAGATTCAAGTGAACAAGACCCAAATTGAAGAAACCCGAGACAAGAAACTGAAGGAATGGGAATGAAGGAGCAGATCAACCAATCAGAGGACACAATGACCATTATGGAAGGTGGAAGAACTTCCCTGTGCCCCAGAGTGAGGTAACTTTGGCCCATTTACCTGTTCCATCTTGTCTTTTATTTATGTTCAGACGCAATGTGTGTCAATAATTCTATCTAAAATTGTCTAAATAAAGGAAAACATTGATTAAGCCTAAATTGGGTGGACTTGTGACTCAGTTTCCCAACAATTTACACACACACACCCCAACAATCCTGTACACTGAATGAGATAGGAGTCCTGTAGAAAAAATAGTATGTGATCATGTAATTAAAGACTGTAAATCTGGACCACAGAATGCAGTGACATACCCAATGCTGCATGTAGAGGCAATGGCAGAATGAGACCAGAACTCAAGAGTTCTTGGCTCCTGGCCCTATACTTAGGAAAAGACCATGCTGCTTCTAAAACCAAGCTAAAAATAACATCTCCCGATATTACATTTTCTCTGTAATGGAAAATAGGGCCAGAACTAGCAGCATTGTCCTTTAGCAGTATATGCCCAAAGGCACTACTTATCTCATCCTTCAAGAGGGACTCTCTCACCTCTTACCTTTTGTAGGCCACTCATCATGCTGTGCCAGCCAATGACTGAACAAATCAAAAGGGCAGGGCAGAGCAGTAAGCAATGCAGCCCATGCAGTGACACTATGGGACTGAGAATGTAGTGATGGTTCTTTTGTGACAGCACCATTCCTGACCACAATGAGAGAGATGTGTATTTAAAAGAAAATTTCAGACTACCTCCTTATTGGGTGACGTCAGGGGCGGCTCTAGGCACCAGCGGGCCAAGCGCCCGCTTGGGGCGGCATCCTGGGGAGGGCGTCATTTGGCTCTGGTGGAGCTCCCGCCGGCATGCCTGCGGCAGGTCCACCGGAGCCCGGGACGAGCGGACCTGCCGCAGTCATGCCTGCGGCGGGTCCCGTCTTCCCGCGGCTCCGGTTGAGCTCCCGCAGTCATGCCTGCGGCAGGTCCGCTCGTCCCGGGCTCCGGTGGACCTGCCGCAGGCATGCCGGCGGGAGCTCCACCGGAGCCAAATGCCGCCCTCCCCAGGATGCCGGAGCCGCGGGAAGAGGGGACCCGCCGCGGGACTGGGGAAGGGCGGCGCAGCGCTCCGCGCTGCTTGGGGCAGCCTACTTTGTAGAGCCGCCCCTGGGTGACGTGGGTTTTTTTTCACCTTCCTCTGCAGACTGGGGTGCAGGTTGATTGCTGGTATCATCTGGGTATATCTCTCTTGATCAGTTTCTTGCCATCACAGGGGCCTTGGGCTCTGGAGCATCTTGGTCCCTCCTCTTCTTTGCCTGAGGCACGTAGTAGTTTGGTCTCTTGAAGGCTGAAATACTTCGGTGTAATTTCAGTTGTCAGGTGGTCTCTTCCAGCCTTAAATTCTATGACTCTGATTGCCATTAGGCATGTTTTCATATCATTGCTTGATGCTGCTTATTCTGGTACTTCTGGGTTCAATTGGCTGATCTGTTGCAAAAAATAAAAGGAGACATAAAAAATGTGAAAAACAAGGTTTAGTGGCTCTGAAGTCTCAGCCAAAACTTCTTATCATGTGTATTTTATGCATGAAGTGTGTATGGGGGAAGAATGCTGTGTTTAGGTGTGTCTTGTTTATTATATATTATCTTTACGTATATCGGGCCAAACTACAGTTACTATTAAAATATATTATTTCTATTGTCTAGAAGCCCCAGTCATGGACCAGGATTAGATGCTCTATAAACTAAGAACAAAAAGACAGTTCCTGCCCCAAAGATCTTACAATCTAAGCATAAGACAAGAGATAGCAGGTGAAGACAAACAGAGGAGCAAAGCAAAACAATGAAATAATATTGTTCGGAATGATAAGCAGTGTCACAGCACATCAGCTGCCTAACTGGTGTCAAGATTTTTACAGGCATCAAGTCATTTGCAACTCCCTGATTCTCTCCCCAGTTAGAGAAACCTGGGGGCTGCTCTAACTTGCATCATCTGGTAGTGGCCCCCAAGGGACCATCCGTCATCTTGGGAGAGTTGCAACATATCACACTCCCTGCAAAAGACATGCCAGGGAATGTGGTGAGGAGTCATAGAAGCTGGCTACATTGACTCTGCATATCTTGGGAATTTCACAGTTCAAGCAATTCAGGGCAAATGCCACTCCCTTTGAACTGCTCAGCTGAGAGAGAGAGTGGAATGGACCAAAAAATATGGCCCTCCATATCACTGCTAATCTTGGGGGACTGAAGCGAATGTTCTTATTCTCCACTCCATTTCAGGCGGCCTAAACACAGCCCAGTGAGTATGGTTCCTGCCATTCAGAACTACTGCAAGTCATGCTGTTCAACAGCAGGAGTTCCCAAGAAACCTGGACAGCTTGAGAGGCATCACGAGGTTAAAACTACTACTGCATCAAAAAGTCCTTCACCAGGCCAAAAAAGATCCTCACCTGACTCCAGCTAAAGCATTCAGCCGCTATTCATGAAGTGTAGCAGCAAGAAGAAAGCTCTTAGTTTAATATCAATTAAAGTGGTGTTTAGCTAAAGTTAGAGTGTTATCAATATTGCTCTTAGTCTTTCCATCACTGTTGTCTAGTTGCTATTGCCAATAATTGCAGCATTCGTCTGGCTGGGTCGCTTAGACAACAGTCTGGAAATGCATACAATGAGATTTAAAGGAATACTAAATTAAAGGCAACCATCTTTTAAAAAAAAATGTACCAAAAAATGATCATTAAAGCTACTGAAATAGTACATGTCTCTCACAGACAGATGAAATTAAAGCACTATCTGGAGACTGCAGAGAGGACTAACACTCAAAGCGCCAACACACTCTCTCTTCATATATATAACCTTTGGGGGATTCTGTATATACACAACTCCCCACAGACTAAGCCTATAAAAGGGCTTTGACAAACGCCCATTTTGATTGAAAAGAGCAGCTTGACAGAACATGCTGGATCATCATAATTCTTCCATATCTGCAGTGGCTTGAGAAAATGGAGGGTCAACATTTATAGAAAGAGACTTACTGGCTAGAGACATCACATATTTTATCTGCAAAGGCCTGACAGCTTTTCAAGTATTTATACAGGTACAGTTTATAGGTTATACCACATGACATTATCAATGTATTCTGCCCTTTCAAAGAACTCTTCCTTATTTTTACAATTTAATATTCACTACTGAGCTGTCCTTGCTTGTACAGGACTGACAGGTTCAAATGTAGAATTAGATGATCCAAGACAACCTGTCTCTGGTGAATATAAATTTTAAAACACTGAAATCTCCAGAAGAGTAATAAAGTGCCTATGCCGTATTTGCAAACTATTATCATCTATATTTCACAGTGTTATCTAACTGCAGGAGATATATACAGAGGCTTTCCACTCTGATCTTAAAAGGGAGAAGGAAGTTAGGCATGAACTTGTTAAATTCTTTGTGAGTCACAGCATTAATTTATTAAAAATTAGGAGGCAATACAAATCCCAGAGTTGGAAAAATTTGTTGCAAATTATATCTCATTACAAAATCCCAAACTAATTCTTCAATGGAGTTGTCGTGGGCAGCTGAAGGTTATGAGCCAAATAAGTTTCTGGCTAAGGAAGCAGTTGGAGAAACAAAACTGTGCAAAATAGATTAAATGCCATGGTGAGGTACTGAGTTACGGTTACATGGAGGGCATGTCTACACTGCAATTGGAGGTGTGACTGCAGCTCCTGGAAATACACCCAAGCAAGCCAGTTTGCAAGCCACAGCAGCACAGTCTGTACAAACCCTACCTAGGACCCTGGGTATGCACTGGAGTGGCTATCCTGTACTGCCACTACTTCACTGCTACTGTTATCGAATCTAACTGGATCACAGCTAGGTCAGGTAAGTCAACAGGAGGTGCAGTCTCACCTGGTGGAGATATACCTTAAGCTTAAGGCCCCTATTCTCTGCACTGGCAGTACACTCTGCACTCACTTTGTGAGTGTGTAAATAAAAACACAAGTTCCAGCTCAGTGGACTGTCAGTCTTTTAGGCTTTGTCTTCACTGCAAAGAAAAGGTAGAACTCAAGTTAGCTATCTCAATGCTAAATTCTAGTGGAAACAGGGCACCATGGTTTTTACCCTGATGTAGCTAGTTGAGGTAAATCCTAGGTGGGTTGTATAGTGTTGACCTTGATGGTCTACATCAAGGTAAGAACTACCCGTGCCTTACCGCCACTAGGATTGTGCACTGAGTTAGCTATCTCAAGTTAACTCTCTCAGTGTAAAAACACAACTTCTTTTGCAATGAAGACAGACTTCTTTTGAATCCCTGATTTCCCAATATACAGAGTTCCCGTCTGGTGCCTTTTATTCTCAGTCTCTTTCATTATTAGACTTTATGCCTTACTAATCTCCTCTTAGCAGCATAATAGGCATTGGGGGAAGAAGGGAGAAGATGCTTTACTGTATTTTTTTTTCCTGCTAGTAGATTCTTCCCTCTGAAATGGGGTTTGCAAACCTCATCCAGAAGAGGCAAAAAAGAGAGGAGATCCTTTCCTGCTCACAGGCAACCAAGTCGATGAAACCCCAGCATAGCTGCCAGAACTGCCAATCATGGAGACTTCCACCCACAGCTGTGACCTATAAGGAAAACAAGCCCACTTATAAAGAAAGGAGAACAGAGAGAGAAGGGGAGACAGAAGGGCCTGGGAGGACAGTGGGGCAACAGTCCCCATGCCAGGCTGCCTCCAAGGAACCGATAGGGTGACAGAGGAAGATTGCAAGCCTTGGAGTTTAAGGACTAAATTTAGCTAAATGGAGGAGAACCAACTCAACAAAAGTGGGGCCTCTAAAGAGGCTGCATGCAGAACCACTGACACCCTCTCCTTCTGCTAAAGGACAGAGTGGATGTTAGGTTAACAATGAATTGGAAGGATTTCTAGTGCAAGTTTGTCTCATCCAAAGCTTTCAACCAAACATGTACTTCATTGACTCACGCTGGGTTAGACAGGGGAGCAGAGCAGCCACAGGCAGAGGTCCATTCACTGCTTGGATTCCAGATTGGACACGTGCACAAGCACTTGCACGGGCTAAGACAAAGGGGCAGATCCTCAGCTGGTGTAAATTGGCATCACTCCACTGTAAGCAATGGAGCTACGCCAGTATACACCAGAAGAAGTTCCAGCTGCAAATTCAGTTTACATAAAAATACAGTAGGTGAGATTCTCACCCGCGCTCCGGCACCTTTAGACCAGAAAAAAGGGCCAGAGCAGCATGCAGTGGAAATAGGCAGAAGGTTTCTAAAGGTGCAGCCCAGAATCTCACCCATCTCTGGGGTTTTAAAATTCACTTGCAGCAAACGTTCAAGCTAGTGAAAAGTAATTACTGAAAAGGTCACAAAAAGTGAACACCAAAAGGACATGAACATGACCAAAGCCACTTCATAATGCAGGCAGCTGAAGTAAATGGGGGAAGGATCAGACCCCTAGTAATTCTATTCTCTTCAGGTTTTTTATACCACATCCATCACCATATTATTTGGTCATGTAGAAAAGCCAACACAGTTTCGTGGAACTATTTTTTTTTTTTTGCACTGTTCCCTCACTTCTGTTTCGATCTAAACATACAGTCAATATGTAAATGTATTTGTGATGATTGGTAAAATTTGGAACTTAAAAAAAATAGGTCGAGAATAAGCCATATGGAATTAAATATCTACTGTGAATTGCTTTGATTTTTAAACTACAAAGAACAAAAAGGATCTGGGGAAAAAGGAAACTAAACAACCCAAACATAAAGTGACTGTTAAATAAACTTTAAGAACATCTCAACAGTAAGAAGTCATTAAAAAGATAGTTCAAGTACAGAATAAGACGTAGAAGCTCATTAAGACACTGCTGTAATTCATCTAATGCTTCTTAAGCCTTTACATTCTTACTTATTAAAGAGAATAAGTGTGCCATAAATTATATATGTTTAGGGAAATTTTAATTACAATTGCCAATGGCTTTTCACACATAAGATCATTTAACATTTCAACAAACATCTAGAAAATTGTAAGAACAATCGCAAACATTCATTTTATCACAGTTAATGCTATTTCACTTGTAAAGATTCAGAGTATTTTGGTTTTTATGGCATTCTGCACTCAGACCCATTAGTCTCTGTTTCCCCCGTAACACTCACTTATTCGATCGTACATAATTTATACTGTTGTTAAGTATTTATTGACTGGTATTCCTTCCTGCCAATGAAGAATCACATCATCAACACAAAAGAGTTCAACATCCTCAGAGCAATAGCAAAGAATCAAGTTAATGCACTGGAAAAATGCTCAGGAAATATACATCTCTTCTATACCATCACTGTTTTCAAGAGGTGTTGTTTATTAACCATCATCCAATAAACTTCAGCTCACAGATTCGGTATCACAAAGAGGCTGCACCCTATGGCATCTTTTGAATTTTGAAGATTAAAAGAAATGCAAGAGAGGAGGGGAATAATCTATGTTCCTATTTATTTTCTCGCATGCTTTATACAAGTCATCCATGTCACTCTTCCCATTTTTTTAATTCAGTCCAGTCTGTCCTCACGGTACTGAAGATCTCGTCCAACTCTTGTCAATGACAATGGATTAATCCCCCAAAAAGTCACTTCTTCCTGGTGTTAGGGTTTTGATAAATCATACAAATCAGGCTACGTCAAATTCAAAGCCGCAAAAAAAAAGAAAAAAGACAACTGATTGGTGGGACGCAGAGGCAGAAAGAAAATGGAAGTGTTAACTACTAAAAAAAGATCAATAACACTGATTTTTCCCCTTGCCCTCCAACTAAGCTTTGTTAGCAATGCTGAAGCGAGAAAACATTTCCTGAGAAGGAATCACCTCTTCATTGAAAACTGCCCTATTGTTCCCCTTAAAAAGGAACTATAATAAAAAATACTGGCGTTTGTTCCTTAAAACTATCACTCATATTTAAAAAAAAAATGCTCTGGAAATAGCAAAAACCCACAACCTATAAACAATTCAGACAAAAAAATATACTAATCAATACACACACACACCGCACTGAGTTGCTTGCAGGAAATCAATGTAAATTGCAGTACAACATTTAGTTCTATTGCCATGACCAACTGCATTGTACCACCACCAGAGGCAGGGATGGGATTGAGTTGTAAAGTGGAAATCCAGAGTGGAATATGAAGTTTGCCATAGTTTGAGGACATTCAGGTCTGGGATTCTGGGTCAGAACCGTCTCTAGTTATAGGATAATTGTTATCCATGATAGTGGCTGAAGAAAGGCTTTACTATTAGCCAACTGATGTCCAGGAGCAACACTCTAGTATCACATAGAAAAGCACAATTCTGAAATTTGCCTTTCTAGCAACTTGCCCACAATAATCTGTATTTATAGCAGAGGGGAAGAAGTGGCAAGAGACACTCAGACATCATTGTGTTGATTGCCGATTGCCCCAGGAGTAATCATGATGGGGTTGCTCCAGGTATCAAAGATCATTCCTGTAGTGGCTTGTACACCCCCCTCCATGTACTAGCACAGGAAGAATGACTGGAGAAAAGGGAATATGGCCAGGGAATCCCCAATGCCCTGGTGAACTGTGGCTACAACACCACCCCTTTGGAGCCACAGGCAGCTAGATTAAATTAGAGCAGCTCTGGGGCTTTTCTATTTTACACCTGGGACTAACCCTGCTGCCAGATGTCCCTAGGATTGGTGGGGGATGCAAAGGTAGCCTCAAGTCAATTGTCTACAAACATGGCATCCTAATCTGTAGTGATCAAAACTAGGTGCCATGCAATATCTGGGCATCGTCCAGGGTACTTGTTCACTCCCTCCCCAAAAGCCACTTCTCATTCCTTACAGTAACGTTATTGGAGAGGGGAGATTGTTCCATAGCAAGCTTTTTATATTTGGTGGTGGGGTGTGTGTGTTGTTTGTTGGTGTTTTTTTGTTTGGTTTATTTGTTTTTGTTACTGTGATGTCAAAGTATCCAAGGCAAGCATGTGGCAATCCACAGCGGGCTGGCAGCTCTTTTTAAAGTGAGAGGTCTTTACTAATTCATAGCTGAGACTTCACTCTGGTGCATCACATAGATCACGCTTATCCCTTGTAATTTACATATGTGAATTGCATGTCTTTTAAACGCTCCCCATTTGTATGTTAAACATACACAAGAGTAACCTGGACCTGCTAAACTGACTTTCCATAGCAAAGTCCCTCCAAGGTTTTGATATGATTTTTAAGTGCTGAAATTGTGAAGTCCTTGGGTTCTGTTATGCTGCTGGGTTTTTTTCCATAGACACAAAGGAAACCATATATTATCAGCCTGAATTACCTTCATTTTAGATTAAGTAAAAAAAAACAAAAACAACAAGCCTGGGGGGAGGGATAGCTCAGTGGTTTGAGCATTGGCCTGCTAAACCCAGGGTTGTAAATGCAATGCTTGAGGGGGCCATTTAGGGATCTGGGACAAAAATCTGCATGGGGATTGGTCCTGCTTTGAGCAGGGGGTTGGACTAGATGACCTCCTGAGTTCCCTTCCAACCCTGATATTCTATGAAAACCAGTCTTCATTATGTTAGCCCCAAACAGATATAACTGTGGCCTACACAGATCAGAAGATAGGTTGTCTGCAGATCCTACCAACTCCCACATCAATCATCGGGTAAGCTATTAAGACTGAGGCAGAATAAGTTGTAATGCACAAAACATTTATTAAACAACTAAGCAGGGCCCCATTCAGGCAACAACAAAAGGTAAGCAAAACACACATGGTTGTTAACAGGTACCAGATCGCGAAGCTCAGAGCCCTTAGACCCCTTAAGCTATGGGTGTAAAACAGAAAAACCACAGTGGGTATTACAATACCACATCCAGTGACAGAGAGACAATGACAAAGACTCAGAATACCGACAGACACAATGGTGATAATTAGGGGCGCTGGACATCAAACAGGAACTCAGGATTAGGTAGTCTTCTCCCTCAGGATGGGTCCTTTAGGCAGGTCTTCTCCTCTCAAATGGGTCTTCTGTGCTTGCCCTCACAGTCTGGGCTCATTACTGGGGTGTAACAGTTGAGTGCAAGTGTGTTATTAGAGACTGAGAATCCAAAGTCCTATGAGTCCTGGTCCCTGTGGGGCTCTTTGTAGATAGCTGAACCATGTGGGGCACTTGCTGCCACTCAGATGGACAGCCCTGAGTGACAGGTGCACCACTCATAAATAACTTATGGTTACTAGGTAGACTACGGCTGTTACATGACTAACTGCCCAGAGCTTTCCTGCCTTAGTTTGAAAAAGGCTGGAAGGGTGCCAAATCATCTGAGGAGACGGGTGTCCAAGATGGAGGCTTAGCTGTCCTTTTACAAATACAAGATGGACATTACACAAAACAGGTCAGAAACAGATTTTACCCAACAATGAGAGCATTCAGGGTGTGTCCTCTCTGTAACAGTCTGCAATGAGCTGAACACAAAATGGCTGCTTGTCTCAGTAGCCAGCGAAGTCTTTAAAAATTTAGAGCCAGACTGTGGTGTGCTACTAAACTACATAGTGCAGAGGCTGGACAGGATGTGTGCAATTGTTGTTTAAATCTCTTTTTGGCACTGCTCTGATTCTAATGCAGCTCTGCTCTGGCTGGTTCCTTACTATGGTGGAGCAGGGCTGCTCTAGCTTATATTGGGATCCAAAACCACAACCAAGGAACAGCATACCAAAAAGGCACTCTGGCCAAGTTCATTTTTTTCCCCAGCTACAGTGGTGAAAGGTCTGGAGAGCAACACAAGAGCCACTACACTTCAGTTCTCTGCCATTAGAGACCACTCTTACACTGGGGTGAATCTCCCTCAGATGATTAAACCAGCTTGAGGTAAAGATTATGCCAGTGGTATGGCAGCAAAATGGTCAGAAGCTATTCAGTGATGTGGCCCTTATGTTGCAATACACAGTAACCAAGACTGTATCTACACTATGAGCTACAGGTGTAACACGGGCAGCAGCAGCACATGCTAGTAGACCCAAGTACATACCCCCAGGGTTCAGGTGGGTTTGTATTCTGGGTGGCTAGCCCATGCCGCCCAGGCTGCCACTACCCTTGCTACCATAGTTACATTACTATTTTTTAGCATGCTAGCTCAAATAAGCTAGCACAAGTATGTCTATGCAAGCTGGAAATCACACCCCTAGCTCATAGCCCAGGGCATAGCATTTATATAGCTAGATACATGACAGTGGATGCAGACATTGTGAACGTACTGAGCGAGTTTCTCCTAAGGTACATGGTTTCGCTTCAGAGCAGTGTGGCCTAGTAGATAGAATGTTAGACTGGGACTTTAGAAACCTGGACTCTATGCCATGCTCTGCTGGAGACTTTGAGTAAGTCACTTCCCCCTCTCTGTACCTCAGTTTTGTCATCTGTAAAATGGGATAACGTTTAGAACTGTTGGAGAAACTTTGATGGAACCATATTCCATAAGTACATGTTATTACTTTGAGATCTAAACACTTGATAAAATTGGGTCTATTTCAGCTGAATATTGTTTCAGAAAAAAAATAAAAAAAGTTCTGACATTTTGATATTATCAGGATGAAACATTTAGATTTTTCTCATTTTTACACAACTTTTCCTTTTTATTTTCATTACAGTAAATATTACACACCGTGACAAAAAATTTGAAAAAAAAAAGATTGTCAAAATTAAATGTTTCAATTGACCAAAAAAAGCTTTCCCTACCCCCCGAGAATTTTCCTTCACAGAGAATTCTGAATATTTCAGTCTTTGTTTCCATTTGGAACAAAGCCAAATTTCAAAATATCAAAATCCTTTGCAAAATGAAATCCCTTTTTCTGCACACCTCTAATGATACTATGTCCTTTGTAAAGCACTTCAAGTCCAACCGATGAAAAGCACTAGAACAGCTAGGTATTATTAATTATTATTAATCTGATAAATTGAGCTATTTTTTATTCTTGTGCTTAAAGCACAATTAAATGCGGTGTGTGTCAAAAAGCAACACATGGTTTGAAAGTGAAGTTCTGAACATACTCAATTTTAAAATTGAGGGAGGCATTCAACTGAGGTCCAAACCAAACTCAGAACACTATTTCAACAAAACACTACAATGCACTCACAATTCTCCCCTGGGGAGAAGATGAAAGACTGAACAAACCACACATTACAGATGTTAGTCCTGTTGCTTAATGCACTTCTGTTAGGCAGATACTTTAGTGATGAGAACGGTATAAGAATCTAAATAGTGGAAATTCTATTTTATTCTATCTTTAAATATAACCACAGTTTAACTTAAAAATCTTTTCTTATGAAAAAAAATCTTCATCCTAAACTTTTAATACCTCCCAAATCAAGAAGAACAAGGGTTTTAAGAAGATCAGTCAATTAATCACATGCATTTTCATGATGCTCATCTCAAAGGACTCCAGAGCAAGACACAAATCAGCCAGCTCTTTCATTATATTTAAATGCTGCCCAAGTCTCAGAGAGTCTAATCCGCAGAGGTGCAAAACTCCCAGAACAATGAGCAGAATACACCAAATACCTTTCCCTTAACACATTACCATCCTAATATGTGATGCTCAACAAATTCTTAAGAGCTGGGGGACATCGCTTGCCCAGGGCATGAAGGGAGAAAGACGCTCCAAAGAGTAGCACCATACAGAACTTTGTGTGTAAGAATTTAAATTTTAAAATAGATCTGCTCTCTCACAAAGAAGCAGTAGAGCTCCATCAGCACATATATAAAATGCTCCAGGCTCTATATTGTAACAAGAGGGAGTCCAGCAGAATAGGGAATCAGAGAACCAGTACTGTGTTAAGAAAGCCAAGACTCTGACCTGGAGAGCTTTCTGAGGTATTGGATGTGCTCTAAGTTAAAAGCAATAGCAAGGATACACGTTTTCTTTCAGAACAATTGTATTATAGCCAGCAGGCTTTACAGGAGAGAAGCGCTAAGATTTTCCTTTTCTGAAACTACTGTTGGCTCTGATATTATGACTGATGTATTCTGCCCCAGAGCTGGCTGTCTTTGGTGTTGGCTAAAATGAAATGAACTCAACATTAAATGTGTAGTGCAGGGCTCCCTAATGGTATCATCCATTCTGGGCTGTGGCAAGGAGCAAAGAGAATATAAAGTTCAGACTAAATAGGTCAAACTCAGGGGGAGATGGGTCTGAATTAGGCACCTCCTGCCCTAGGATCCTCATCCTCAAACCATATTGCAAACCTGCGAATCTGGGGAAGTGAACCCGGTGGTGTACTCTTCACGCTACAGTGCAAGGCAAGAGAAGCTCCTGCATTTTTCACCAGCTCAGGGACTGCTATTGGGTCTCGTGCTTTTCAAGGGCACGCAGGGGAGGAAGGCTCCCTGCTTTCTCCCACACTTCCCATTCCGCACCTATGCTTCGGGCTGGCACAATCTTCTGGTCCTGACTCTTGAGTGCAGGGACATGGGAGAGAATCTCTGAGTTTCATGCCCTAAGCAATCCTGTTTTCAGTTTCCGACAATGGGTCAGCATGGACAGTCTCCCAAGAGAAACAGCATCTTGTTTATGCAAAGGTTCTTGTAAGTTATATGACATTTTTCACTCTGCAGCTTTTTCTGTGAAACCAAGTAAAACTCAGTGGTTTCAACTTTTGGAGGTTTTAGACCCAGTTCACCCGTAGCCCTCCACCTCATGTGCTCATTTACACCACTGGAAAGTGGGTGCTACCATTCTTATTGTACCGTTTCACACCCACTTCGCATCGGTGTGAATGACTACACAAGTTGCAATGTAATGACCTCCGAGTTCATTCAAAGCTAATAATTTGGGCTTGATCTTTGGGAATCTGCAAGCCCAAAGAAAAATGTTGGCATGTGCCCTTGAGCAATAAAACCACTAAGGTTAACAGGACTCTTCCCATAACTACCTCATCTCTGCTTGGTATTACGCTTTCCCAGGAAGCAAATGGGAAGTCTGAGCAGGACTTTCCACTGGAACATGTAAAGGAAAATCATTCTGGCTGCCAGACAGAGGGAGAACTGGGGGAAGAGAAGACTACTAGTCCTTGTGCTAAAATAAAGAAAGTAAATACATGTGGAGGGGAGATCAGGAGAAACGCGGTGTTCCTTTTTTTCTATGTTTACATTCAAGCCCTGCTCAGATGTATTGATTTTATGCTGGAACAATTTAAAACAAATAGTCTAAAAGGTAACGGTTGCAAAATAATGGTCAGTCGGGAACAGACTAGCTGGATGGATACAAATGAAAAATTATCGGCCAGATCCCAGCTGGTGTAAATTGGGATAGCTCCATTGCCTTCAAGAGAGCGAGGATGTGGACATGCATCTGTTGGAAAACCAAAAGGAATGTTTCATCAGTACTGTGTCAGCAGACAGAAGTGGGAAGCATCCGGATTTCTTTGTCATATTTGTATTATCTGAGGCAACAAGGCATATGTGCTGTGTAACATAAGACAAAAATATATAAATAGATCTAAATGTAAAACTCGGTGAAACCATCTGGTCATTAATAACAATGTTTAATTTTGGCTGGTGCTCCTTAAAGGAACTATATAAATATGTTACTTAGTATCTGAGCAAACAAAAATCAAGTAAAGATATGAAGCATGATTGCTGGTTGCACTACAATCCCTTTCTGCCAGCCCAGAGGTATAAAGTTGCTATAAAACAGGTAGATCTGACCAGCAGAGAATTCTTCTGGCAAAGGAGGTATTCCCACGTGTGTAGGAAAAACCTAAAATCTCTAGGCCAGTTTCCCTTGCTTTCAATGGACTAAGAAGCAAGGTCAGAGTCTCTCTAAATTCTGGCCACTCCGAGCTGCTGGAATAGTCCTTTGGGGCCATATATAGAGGGGTGAATGTTAGAACAACCCTGGGCTGTGGTAACTTAAGCTGAGAGCTGGTGTGGGGCAGAAAGGGGTCATTTTAAAATTGTTGGACCCCACGTAATATTTAGTTGAGAAAAACAAGAAATGGTCGGCTAACTCTTGCTAATTGTTTCTCATGCTGCCAAATCACATGACTCTCACTATTTTAGGAAGAGAGGTTATTTTATATACCTTGGGGGACAACACAAATAAAACCAAGCAAAATAATCACAGTTATTCACCCTGGTTATTTTATTATTAAAGAAAGGGAAAGAGAACATTAAACAAATCACCACAAATTATTTCTGAATCTCTCTCTGTGGAGACCTTTTAACAGAACTTATAGCTTTGAGAGTGGGCAGGGCCAACACATGTAGCATATACCTTTCCTTTCAGTGCGTTACTTAATTGCCGATCCCACGGTACACCATCCACTGTTTTCGCTGCCTTTCATGTACACTGGGTCCTTCTTTTCAGTTCTCCAGAATTCTCTCCAGTGTCACAAAGTGTACCTCCCTAGGGTCTTTAAAATGAGCTGATTGTGTTTATGTTAACATTATTGTGACTGTCCTAGTAATGAACATACCAGGAAACAAAGTAGTTTAAGAAAGTGGTAAAGGCCAGGAAGCTGCTAGAGGTTGACTTGCGTCAGAGGGGCATGCTTTCATAAGGCATTCAGCTGATGGAGAAAATGCAGTTAGGCCAGCCTAGTCATGTAGGAAGCATTATACATCTCTTTCAAGCAAGTGTGAAATCTGTTGTTGCTGCTGCCAGACAACCAAAATTTATACAACAATTTCTGGAGCGTCTTACCAGCTCCCACAGATTTAAAAACACAATACAGCTCTCTCCTGGCAGATGGTCCCACTGACTTTTCAATTGAAAACACTAACAGCTAAAATCCTATGCAAGAAATCAATTCATTTGCAATGCTTCTGCAGACTATTTGTTGACTGTGGGCTCAGCGGCTTGCTATGCTGCCAGAGAGAATACTGATGTAGCTGCAAGGTAAAGCTAATGCAGCTACATAGATTTGTGCATTTTAAGGTGAAATGGAACCATATTATGCTGTAATCTGACCTGCTGCATAACAGAGGCCATAGAATTCCATCCCGTCTTTCCCACAATGAGCCCAATAACTTATTGTTTCAAATACACCCTTACTGGGCCAGATGGGATTTGAATTTATAATCCCTATTTTAGGAGGCCAGTGCCTTACCCATTAGGCCACTGAGAGCTGAGTTTCCACTTGTACTATGTACTGCTGATGGTACATTTTCAAATTCCCCAGGAGAACATCATCACTCTCTCTGGGAAAGAAATAGAGGAGCTTTTTTTAATGGCTTTCTTTCCTTCTACCACAATCCTTTGTTCCCCTGCAATATGAAGATTCAAATCCCTAAGAAACAACAGTATGGCAATATATCTCTGAGCTTCAGTTCTTCCTTAGCTTTTTGCTGGGAGCACTCTTGTTCTAGTTTCAGTCTTCTTTCACTATTGATCTATCGCATTTTGTTGGCTAGTACGTGCCTTCAGAAAAAAAAACTACCCTAAACACAAGGACATTTGACTATCCAGGGAAGAGTTAAAGCTTTACATTTGAGCAGTCGCAACCAAAACCATTGCTTTCTTAAACCATTTAAATACATTTGGCTAAGTCGTTGATTTAATGGATGCAGAGATGTACAGAATATTAACAGTGTGGTGAAGGTTAATTCCCTGGACGTGTCGGTGTTAACTACCCATTTGAACTCTTAAGTAGCTTAGCACATCTCTCTCTCTCTAATGGCAAGTTGTTATTGTTCATTTGATTTAAGTAAAAGTAATTATAATTTTGCATGCCTCTCTCTTTACTTTTAGTCACAATTTTAACAGCCAATACGAGGTGCCAAACTGCCACTAATTGAAAATTGATTTTAGATTCAGTTAAATGGTTGGCACAGGAAGCCAATGTATATGCAGAAGTCTCATCAGCTGCTCCCTTGTGAGCATTGGTCCTGAATTTAACTGACACAATCAGTGCCTCTAATATCAGCATTAACAGTAATACCTAATGCCTAAAGAATATAGGTAACTAAAGCAGCAGCATTAAATTTCTCAAGAACAAAAGGTATGGTCACATGACCTTACATGTCATGCCATTTCTGTTGTGACAGTAAAGATCTATGATGGTCAGAAGCACTTTCTCAACCATGGTTTGAAGACCAGACCCAAAAGCTATTGCTGGGCTGTAGACTCAGGTTATGTCTACACTATACATCACTTCAGTATAATTTACATCGCTCAGGGATGTGAATAATCCCAGCCCTAAGTGGTGTAAGTTACACCAACCTAAGCATCATTGTAGACAGCACTCTGGCGGCATGCTTCTCCCATCAACGTAGCTACCTCCTCGCACAGAAGTAGGAGTTATTAATCTGACGAGAGAGCTCTCTCCCATCGGCTTAGAGCATCTTCATCAGAAGCACTACAACAGTGCAGCTGCGTCAGGACAACTGTGCCACTGTAAATGCTGTAGTGTAGAGACAGCTTCAGAGGCTGAAAGAAGGAACACTATTATTATTCCAGGAAGCAAAGTTAATCTTTTCAAATGTTGATCATTGTTCTCACCCGTCCTGTTACAATAACCCCTTCAAAAGGAAAACTGTGCAATAAGCAATTACTGCAAGGCATGATTTTCAGAGATGCTGAGCTCTTATAGGTCCGATTGACTTCCTCTGGAGTTACATGTATAACCAGGACTTGTCAACTTGAATGTAGCCAATAGTTACTGCAAATGATATAGCACCAGACAGTTAAGTACTCCTTTCTATAGAGTGTTTATGGAGGGGAGTAAAAGTTTAATTCATACTTCTATTTGGTGCCCTTAATCTTTATGTATGAATTTTATAGCCAGACTACATTTTCGGTGATGCACCATGGCAGCTCAGCAAGAGGAGAGACTGCAGTGCATCATGGGAGATGTAGTCCAGGCAGAACTCCAGCCCATAAAGGAGACAAAAGTTATCAGTTTTTGATTTTTTTTGCCAAAAATGTGAAGTTTTTCATTTCTGAAAAAAAAATGACAGCAGAAAAAAAAATTCCAACCAGCTCTATTTTTCATGCTATAATGAAATACATAGATGCCCTACTGTGAAAACCTGGATAGGTAGATTACAGTATGGATGTCATATGTGAACCTATACAGATGACGGGCCCATTCCACAATGGGCCAAATTATAATCGGTCCCTAACCAGATTAATTTCACAATGAATATGGTTGCAAAGGTGAAAGGAGGTAGCGGGGAGATACTGACATAATTGGTATTCTGGAGCACAAAGACTTCACATACTGTCCAATAGCTAATGTTCAGATGTTGAACCTACTGCCTTAATGTTCAGGGATGGTAGTTAAATACAGTTTAGTTCAGTAACAATGCAAATAAGAATTTTCCACAGCACAGCTTTCACTAACAACTCTCCAATTCAAGACAACTAGTCCCCTATGCAAAATGGCTAAGCAAGGCATAAGGGTGAGGGCTGACAAGTCTTGTTTATCTGCGGAAGGGCTGCTGGCTTGAAAAACATCAAGACATCTGTGCTATTCTAGTATCCGTAGCAGGACCAGCACTCCCTTGTGGCCCCCTCCAGGCATCCCGATGCAGCCATGGGTCTCGCCAAGGGGAAGAGAATCTCCACTTCCAGTGCCCACTGTAGCAGGCTCCAGCCCACCAGCTAATTGACCCTTCAGTTTTATCCCAATGGTGGTGGGGGGTGGGGCGGATTGGTTTGGAGAGGCTCAGCCCCGAAAAGTTCAAAAGCAGAAAAAAGCAGACCCAACTCAATATTGGCCCATCCCCCAGACTTCCAGTGGAGCACCCCATCCTTCCCTTCACGCTTATCTCCCAAACAGTCTCTGACTCTGGTGTCCTCACTCCTGGGGTCTAACTGCTCCTCCCCAGTGGCTGCTCCAGATAGCCAGCTCATCCCTCCACAACTCTGCAGACAAAGCTCCCTTCAGGCAGAGCTCCATGCTCCTTCCTGGCCAGCCAGCCATCAACTGAGCCAGTCTCTCTCCTTTTATCTCCCCCTCCAGGCTTAGCACTGTCTGCAGGTACGGTGAGGTGGGGCTAACTGGGTCCATAGGCTCTCTTTAACCCCTTCTCTGCTGGTGTGGGGCCTCACTGTCCCATCACAGCTATATATATAAAAAAATATCTTCAGGAGTAGTTTACATTGTCCATAACTTGCTGTCAGTCATATATATTCTATTAGGAGTGTTCTAATGGAGGGGAGGGGGAATTGATGCCACAGAAGCCATTTAAAAAGGCTATATTGTTTTTTTAGTGCCTTGGCTGCAGCGTAGCTAGTACAACCCTCCACACCCAGTGATTTATATAAACGAACAGTGTGCAACACAGTGCAGATGCAGGGAAAAACAGTGGGTCAAATGATCTGTTGGTGTAAATGGTCTCCTCTCCATTGACATCAATGGCAGTTTCACACATTTATGCCAAGGAATCTTTTGGCCCCATAAGCATATGACACTGACTCTGAAATGCAATTGATTAATCACCACGTTCAAATGTGTTATTTGTCTGAGGGAGCTTATGAGTCATCTTTTAATAAAATTACACAAAGCTATTGTATATTCTCTTTAGTAAAACTGCTTGTAACTCTATATGTCTTCATTATACATTATTTCATCAGCTGCACTCAGTAGCTCTATTGTGAAGAAATGGATTTGGCTTATGGCCTAAAGCAAGTAATTGAAAATGCTGTAATAGTCTTTATTCTTGAAGATGTGAAATGAAGCTAACATAAGGATCTCTTTAGGCACATCTGAGCGGTTACTCTGCTCCAAAAACATATATGCAAATAAACATTCTTATGAAGAAAAGCCAACTTGGAAACTGAGACTTCAGACTTAGTCTAAAATCAAGAGCTTCTAACACTGGGATAGAAGCTGTCATTTATAAATAATAGCTTTGGAGGCATAAGGAAGGTTAAGGCACCACTCTGGAACTCAGGATATTGAGGTTTGATTCTTGGCTGAGCAACAGACTCTGTGATCTTGGGCAAGTCCGTGGGATTGTTAAGGTTGCTGAAAGAAAGCTAAGCCTTCTTTGAAAATCCCAAGCCCAGTCTCTCTTTTCTTTGGTTTCCAATCTTCTGCTGGCAGGTTTCAGCTCTTTCTCCCACCCTTTTTCTGTTTTATCCGTTTATACTGTAAGCTCTTTAGTGAAGGAACTGCCTTTTATTATGTGTTTGTACAAGAGCTAGCACAATGGAGTCTTAATATTGCCTGGGGTGTCCAGGTGCTACTGGAATATAAATATTCCAGGGCAGGGCAAAGGGGCCAGAATGCAAAGGAGAATCTGCCCAAGGTATCTCTAAGAGACACAGTGAGAATCATAGATTGCAAACAAAATAAGGTGATTGAAAAATAGATATGAATATGCATAACCTTGCACTTGACAAATCCACTGAGCCAACTTATTATTGAATCATTCATTCTCCTCCAAGACAACGAGGCCAGCGGAGTTGAGGAAGGAATCATGAACCACTTCAGGCTCTGTAGTGGGAGCCCTTGACAGCACCCGGTCAAGCTCCTCATAGATGAGGCATGTGACGACGCACCCTCCCGGAGTGACCATTCAAGTCTTTGGTCTTCCTGCGCAGGAGCCTCAAGTGCTTGATTCATTCTTGGCCCTGGGCTGGAGTCCACTCAATGCCTGCCTGCTCCAGTGTCCATGAAATTTCCCAGTCCAAGTGTATGTTTCTGCTACTCTGGGAGAAGTCGAGGACAAAGGTGTACTCTGACCACACATTGATCAGCAACCAGTTGTGGCTGGTGGGCCAAGCAGCTACTCTTGGAGCTGGATCCGTTTTCACCTATATTGATCTGAAAAGAGCGCAGTAGAAGGCTGTTCTGATGTTGCCAGTGCACCTTGGTACTACCAATAAAAACAGGGGGACAGGGACCTTTATAGATTGGGTAAGGGTCAGGAAGAAAAGGGTTCAGTGCATTGAGGGAATGGGGGTGCAGGACTATTGGAACTTTAACCTGGTACATGCCATTTACCCCCATTCAGACTGCAAACTGGCATGGGTATAGGGCTGTGCCACAGATGAGGTGTGTATTTACCCTGGTGTATTTTCTGGTGTGCTAGTTTATTTGCCCTCTACTCAACTTTACACACACATGCTTCGGAGTTTTAGATGTGGACAATAGGGGATTCTGTACAACCACGCATACACACACACACACACGTATGGTAGCTAGTGTAGACATACCACAAATGTAGGTCATTAGTAATGTTCAAATACCAGGTTTTCCACACAGTCACACCTGTGCATTCTCTGCAACCAGGTTCATTTTGCTCATTACCAGAATCAATAAATATAACAAAGGCTGGCTACAGATTCTTATGTTCCAAGTGAGTTTCAGATAGATACTTTACTAACCAGGCAGGCTCTGCATTTGTAACCAATGTATGTTGGATGTTGCTGCTTTAAAAATGAGTGTGAAAGAAATCAATGTCTGTTTGTTCAGTAACAGGATAAACGAGAGGAGAACACATTTACAAACAGCAGGTGAGGATTTCAATTTGAAAAGCAATCAGCTTGTTTGCAGTCTGCCTTCAAGGACAGTGCTCATAACCACATCACTGAAAGTGGAAATGATCAAACTACAGAACTTTTTTCAGTTTGAGATTTAGACATTAAGGGCCCCAATTCTGGACCCCTTTTATTCACTGAGTAATACTTTACCTTGTGAGCTGTTCCATTGATTTTTCTCAGACTCTTATGTAGGATACTCATTTAGGAATTCAGAGGACTGCACTGAGGCCCCAGACCTGAAAGTTTATCCAAACAAGACGACCTTCAGGGTTATACCAAGCTCCATTGATGTCAAGTGAACTCCACATAGGAACCATCTACTCAGAAGAGTGTGCAGGATCTGGCCCTAAATATTGTACTTAAAGTTCATTTTTATTTTAAAAAACATGGGGAGGGAACATTACTAAAATGACAATATAGCTGAAAGAACTCTATTACTTGCCTACTTGAAACTCATTTTTCCTGGTATAGAGGCTAGGCCATTTCAATCTGTGAGCAGCAGTGGAATATTTATATGTGTAACACAACATGAACTGTAATTTTACAGAGGAAAAGGGTTCTTTCGTGTCAGCATCAAAGGCCCACTCTTAAGCATAGAATGTTTCTTGTCAGTATGAAAGCTGGATCGAAGTACCTTTAAAAAGAGGCACATCAGTTCAAAGTCTCACCAAAGCGGGGGAAGAAGAAAGTGGCTGAAATTACTAAATAAAGGAATAAGGTTTCATTATGCTATAGATTTTGGAATAACGAAAGGTAGAGTATCCAGGTCCACTCAGTGGATGAATGCGTGATCTGACATGATACAGTATCCTACTATTAATGTTTTATTCCTTTGCTTCTCACACACCCATCTCCATGACACCCCCTATACAAAGTATGGTCTCCCCATTTCAGCTCAGCAAGGGCCTGATCAAAAGTTGATGTAAGTCAATTGGAATCTTTCCGTTGACTTAGATGGGCTTTGGATCACACTACAAATCACCCCCATTCAAGTCCAGGCTAATGGCACTTCTTCCATCATACCCACATGAATTGGACCAAACGCCAAGTTATTTCTTCATCTGAGCTTCCCATTACATCCTCTCTTTTCTATTCCCAGCTGTTAGGCCCCAATCTGCCTCCCATTCAAGTTAACTGTGAAACTCCTGTTAACTTCAATGATGCAAGGAATCAGGCACTTAGACACCAATCTTGCACAGACTAGTGCTTAACTTTACACATTATGATCCCAAAAGGCTATCCCCTAGCTCTCTTATAGGCCATTTGATTGGGAGCCGCCCTGCTCAGAGCCTGCCACAGGAACAAGCCTGCTTCCAGTAGTTCCCCTCCCTCAGCTGAGTTCTTTCATCCTTAATAGGAATCATCTGACCCTTTCCCTAATAGTCTAATAATCCTCTCTACCAGGCCCAAACACTTGCTTTTAAAGGATCTCTGATTCAGAACAGGTCTGGCTGGCCCCAGGCTCCTGAGCCTTTAAAAGGACAGACCACCTTGTTTCATTGACACCAAGACCACTGAACCATTTCCTTCTGAATATCAACGAACTGTATCTACAGAACTGAAAAATAAAGGATAATGCCAAGAGAGGAAAAAAATATATATGGAGGATGGGAAATTAGGAAAACAATGTTTAAGAAATGCAAAGCACATATTGAGGAATACTACTGTAATGAAAGGGAGGTGGGAACTTTTTAAGTCCCTTTTAATAAGGTATCTGAAAGCAAAAGGTGGAATTAACATACCTCCTTGTCTTTCCAATGTTTCTTACTGTAGAAGCAAAGTCTGACAAGATGACTTGGTCAGGAGCCAAAAGGAAATTGGTTTAATCACAGAACTCACATGTAATTTTGGTTGAAAATCAACAAAACACAGAGAAGATTGACTCTACAGTTTTAAAAAGCAGTTGTAGGTCAGTTACCAGGAACTTCAAACATTCGTTACTATTGAGAGTGGCATATCTTATTCGCCGTGGGTCTAATCCATCAGGCCCTGTGGGCGAGCTCAATTTCACAAGATATGGCTCTAGGCATTGTATTTGCCATCAGAGAAATGTATATGCAAGCATTAAAACGATTACAGTTCTACTGAAAAAACAACAACAAAATATAATCATAAGAAATATCCATGGTCACATGCCCACAATAGCTAAGTAGGACCAGCTTAAAAATTACCCTGTCTACATAATTTTCCATCAAAATACATGGGAAGCCAGATGAGGGGAAAGATGCCTACTCCTGTTTTTGCATACAGAAGAGAAATCCAACAGCAAATTTCAGAAGTTTTGTCAGGGTATAGTATGGCAAGAACTCAGGAACATCAAAACAAAACAAGGTGCAGACACACAAAACAAGGTGCAGAAAGCAAAGAAAAGTTGACTGTAAGGAAAGATGCAAGTGAAGGAGAATTGGGAACGCTGATTGATGTAGGCTGGGATTGGGTACGATTCACCGCAAAGGGTGATAAAATAGTGAAGAAAGAAGCCAGCATGGAGAATTCTCAGCACAGTGGCAAATCAGAAAAATAAATACATTGGAAGAACTGGGTTCTGCTTCCCTTCCCTGCTCCCCAGCAGAAGTAGCCAGCTCTGCTCTGAAAACAGACTGCATGGTGACGACAAACAGTCAGCACATGGTTATGATCCAATTAATGCTTCCCTGGCAAGAGAGAACTGAAGAGATATAGAAACTTAAAAGGAAAAGTAGTAAGCTTTCTGACAGGGTGAAGCAACACTGGATAGGAGAGAGTACAGTTCCTTCCAATAAATATGAATTGTAAAGGACTGAGAGCACGATCACTTAGTAATAAGAACAATGAGTACTCTTAGCGTGGCAGGTGATGAAATCTGGATGGCATTATGATCAGTCAGAAGATGAACATTAAGTAATATGATATAGTAGCAAGAAGTCTAGCACATACTGTGAGATATTTTTGGAGGGGGTGAGGGGGCAGGACAGAGTGTATGTTCTCTTTGGTGCCTTGGTATCACACAGATAGCACATATGGAGTTGAATAACCTCAATGTTCCATGAAATTAAAGGGAAGCACGAAGGGGAAAATGTGTGATGTGACAGTGTTTGTCTGGGAGGGGGTTGTATTCAGCCTCTCCCATATTGATGCTCTGGGGACAGGGAAAGAGCAGGCTCTGTGGAGCTACAATTCTCTTGCTGTGGACAGGCTGGTCAGGGAGTGGGTGGAACCCTGGTTCTGTCCCACAATGCATCAGCCAGCTCAGCAGGGAAAATGATCTGCAACTACTAAAGGCCAACCCTACAACCCCACTCTTATTAAGTCTTTTGTTTTGTTTTGTTTTTTTTAAAAGAGCACCTCAAATTTTCCCAGATATACTGAGCACCACTCTGCTCTCCCATGATTAGAAGATCTTGTTTAAGCAACTGATTTTTAGAATTCCCTTGAGAAGTCACTTATGCCAGACCACTTTCACTAAATGACCAACCACCTTTAGTTGACCTCTCCCACGAGGTATTCCCAATGCTAAAATTAGAAGATATTAATCAGCCTGGTGGAAATGTTCAGTAACTGGCAGGATTGGAGTCCATGAAAATGAAAAACTTGGTAAGAAGAGGAATTTAATTTTCTAACTTTTGAATGCATGTTAGAAAAAAAAAGAGTAGAAGCAAAATTAAAAACTAAGCAAAAAGTACTTGCAATATCCTGAAGTATCAGAACTACTTACTTTCTTTGGAAAAATAAAATAAAATACTGGGGAAGCCAGTGCAGCATGGAATATTGTATATTCAGTGGAGTGTGCCATTTTGTGATAAGTTCATTTAAAAAAAGAACAAATTCCTGATTTTCAAGATTAAAATGTGCCTTCAGAAAGACGATTTAAAAGCATGGGATAGTGGATCTGAGACAGGCATGTGTCTTAATGTTCTTATACCCTAGAGTGGTGCTCTCATGCCACAATACAAAATTGATTGAAGTAATCACAAAACTTCTCTGGAAATATTGTACTGAGATAATTTAGCAAGTGCTCTTCACTTTTCCAGGTAATTTAATAGCTAAACAGCACACCAATATGGTCTTACCTGAACTACTGCTATATGAGGAAATATGGATACTTAATGATATTATGTTTTAAAGTCTGTGGCCGAACGGAGAGAAACAGGTTCCCTCCCAGTCAGGAGAGAGGACAGCTCTTTACCTGCCTTCTATGTAAATTAAGCACGGTGGAACCAAAACAATGGAAGACCCATTTACACACAGGAGAATGGGATGCCCACAGGATGGGAGGAACAGCATGAGGTCATCCCGCCTTTTGAAACTAAGTTATTGAACTTTGGAAGATATAAGCAAAGACAGAAGCCATCTTTGGCGTCCATCATTAAATGGACACTAAGGAACAGAGCTCTTGAAAACTGAGAAAGCTAGGTCCATCAACTTTGGTGGGGGAGGTGAACTGGGGACTAAATATAGGTGAGAAAATATATCTTGAACAAAGCCTACACCTGGCTAGATTAAGTTTTAGACTTTTAGAACCATATTTTGTTTTGTTCTACTTGTAATTTGCTATCTTCACTCCCTATAATGGATTCACTTAATCCTATGTATAGTTGGTAATAAATTTGTTTTATTTTTTACTATAAACCAGTGGTTTTCAAACTGGAGTATAAGAACCTCTAGGGATTCGCAAGTTCTCATCAGGGGATACATGAGAAAAATCCTGTAATGGAGGACAATACATTTTACTTAGTAAGACTTGGCAATCCAATCAACATTTAATCTTCTTTCAATTAAAACTTCAGCCACATTAGTGTATGTTTCCTTTCTGCTGTGCAACACAGAATTGGAGGTTTTCGAACTGTGGGGCACGTCCCCCGAGGGGGGCATGGAGGAACATTCAGGGGGATGAGCAGCAATGCCATCAAACCTGTGTTGTGGTGATGCAACCAAAATTTTTAACTCAAAGGGGGGAAACTCAGCTCAGAAAGTTTGAAAACCACCTGGAGTTGTCACTCACCCCTCTGAATGTTCCTCCGTGCCCCTATGGGGGGGCACGCCCCACAGTTTGCAAACCTCTAGAAGCTGTTGCTAAATGGAAGGCAGAAATCTGGGTGGGGCATGTGACCCTGGGCACCGCTCCCTATGTGTCACCTCTGTCTATCTCGGATGGGGATACACGCTAGACCGGTAGTTCTCAACCGGGGAACCAGGGCCCTCTGGGAGGCCACAAGCAGGTTTCAGGGGGTCCACCAAGCATGGCTGGTGTTGGACTTGCTAGAGCCCAGGACAGAAAGCCAAAGTCCTGCCACAAGAGACTGCAGCCCGGGGCCCCAAGCTCCTCCACCCGGGGCTGAAGCCAAAGCCTGAGCAACTTAGCTTCACGGTGCCCCCTGGGGCCTGGGGCCTCTGGGCAATTGCCCTGCTTGCCACCCACTAGTGCTGGCCCTGGCTTTTATATGCAGAAAAATAGTTGTTGTAGCACTGCTGGGCCACAGAGTTTTTATAGCATGTGTGGGGGAGGGCTCAGAAAAAAAAGTTTGAGAACCCCTGAGTTAGACTATATTATCTGGAAAGTGGTACGCAGCCTAAAAAGCTTGAAAACCACTGCTATAAGCCAATTCTGTGCTTTCTTTAAAGGGAAGCTTGTATTCACCCCCAGCTAAGCTGTGATGTGTGTTTTGGGCCTTTAGAGAAACAAACAAGTCTTATTATTTCTCTGACCTGTCCAAGAGAGGGTGGGACATTACAAAGCTCATGATTTGGGGAAAATTAGGAACTGGGAGTTTGTTGGGGTCACCTTGCTGGTTGTAATCCAGAGTGATGGAAGTTAGAGTGGGGCCAGAGAGCCACAGGCATACTGCAGAACCAGGCAGTGAAGGACACGACTCAGAGTGTGACCTGTATGCTTGTGGGCTGTCAGAGCATCCCAGGCAGGGAGCTACAGCATCAGAGTATTATAAGGAACCCAGGTCACATGGTGACACAGCCCCTCACTGATCTGGTTTGGCTCTCAAGTCCCCTCACAGCTTCACAATGATGTTTTTCCCTTAAATAATCTATTTTTGATGAGGAGCCAGACAAGATAATAAAAACCGGCTTCTTGAAAACAATGGGTCTGCTCAAATGCAGTTCATTCCCTCTTTGAAAAACAACATCTGTAACTGTTTGCTTTTCAATCAAACAGCTAAAATACTCAACTAACATCAAAAACTGTTTGCAATATTAAAAAAGTGTATTTACTGGGAGCATCACCACTCATTTAAAAATCATGGTTCAAATTTGACTTACAAGACTGAAAACTGAAATGCCATTTTTGCATATTGCACTTAATCTTCAATTTACAAAGTTGTCCATAATAAATGTTAGGCAGACACTGTCCCCAATTCTGCAGTCTGATCTAAGTGAACAGACCTTTGTGCCCATGCACAGCCCGTATGATTTCAGTGGGGCTCATGTGGGTGCAAGAACTCTCTCAGGCAGATCCAGTTGCAGGATCAGGGCCATCGTTGGGTCTACAGCCCACACTAAATCATAGCCACAGCTGTGGGTTCTTGGCACTAAGATTGCAAGTGTGGTAGTTATCATAGTAGTAACTGAACTATTAAAGAAGTGCCAGTGATAATGGGATAAATGCCATAAATGAAGATATAAACTAAATCTGTTTAAGGTACTTATGTGGCCCCCATTACTATAAATTCTGAGCTCCTCACAATCTTAATGTACACCCCTGTGAAAAGCTATTACTCCATTTTCCAGATGGAGGAAATAAAGGCAGAAAAGACTGGCCAAGGTCACACAGGAAGACTGTGGCAGAACGGGGAACTGAATCCAGGTCTCCGAAGTCCCAGACTAGTACCCTAAACACTGGATCATCCTCCCTCTTCATCCTAATCTCACTTATACCAGTTCACTCAGGTAGGACTCCAATGCCTTTAGTAGCATTATTCCAGATTTACAGAGATGAATGAGAGGAGAATAAGGCTGACCAAATATAGGTCCATCAAAAAAGCAGGTTCAAGTGGTTCTAAGTAGTAGAATGTAATGCACCAATTTTGGAAGAGCGTTTCATCTATTTTAGACAGCAGGGCACAACTGCAGAAATTGATTGTTCCTCGGGCATGCGGATATGTACAGAATCATTTAAACTATATGAACAATTTGTCCAAGGCTGATGTGGATTGTGAACTCTGGAGTAACGTCCCCCTGCAGTGCCTGCTCACCATTTGTTCTAAAGGAAATGGTTCCGGCTGCGATAGCTGCTCGTCTAACCTGCGTGCATGACTGAACTTCTCAGCAGCCTTGTTATTGCATGTACCATCGCTGACTGTGAGCTGTGATCTTGAATCAAGTCAGGAATGTTGAAATAAACTAATACCACAATAACAGGAGTTGCAATCTCTCCTTCAGCTTCTCTGGGGAGTTCCTGTCCTACAAGTTAATTGTATTAAATATTATGTTATGGAGAAAAAAACCCATAAAGGCTGAGATGTTCAACACTGTTTAAAGGTATTTGCCATTAAAATTAATGGGAGTTGGGCATCTAAATCCCTGTTAGACAGCTTTTAAATTTTCAGCTTAAATATGTAAAAATGACATTCCCTTTCTGCAAATGGGAACAATATGAGAGGATGTTACTAACAGAAGTTATGCATTTCTCGTGGTTTAAAAAAAATAAATAAAAAAAATAAAAAACCTCTAGGCTATCTAGCTGCTGCCAAGATATCACCAACATCAGCTAATCTACTACCAATCAACTGGTTTCCAAGCACTGCGCCAGGGGAACTAATCAGATCACTCTCCCTAAAGATGAACAGCAGCAAGTTATGTATGAATTTTAATAGCCTTCAGTTCAACCATAGTTGCTTGTATTATTTGTGTGCCAACTTGGAATGAAATGCATTTAAGAGGAGAAAGTGTTTTGGTAGGTGGTATGTAATATAAGGGATAAGAGTATTTATGTCATTAATTGTGCAGGATTATGTCATGATACTTTCAAATATGGACAGAAGATGCTGGCCCAACTATTTTGACTTTTTCAAGGAGGTTGGTTTCTGTGCTTTCAGATGTTGAATCTGTACCTAGATGTCTGTCCACAGCTTTCCCTCTAAGCTATAGGCTGTATGTATATCATGGCTACCACGATTCTTCAGAGGGGAGGTTTGTCACTGTCACTAAGGGGAAGCCCTGGGAGGCCTGAGAAGATAATAGGGTAGCCTCTCTGCCTATGTGTTGCAATAAAATGGAGTCAGTCAGTCCACTTTAAACATAGCAGCATTGTCCATGCTGGGCTCCCATCAGCTGGCTGGTCTGAACTCTTATGGAAGGTCTCGCTCACCCTTTGAAAAAAGGGATTTTTCTTTCAAAAACTGATGATGATTCTGTCTCATCTCCACGCCTCCAAGCAAGATGATTAGGACAAGGCACACCAAGAACAGAGTTAAACACTCCAATGAGGTTCTGGCCCAGATTGCAGCTGAGGACAATGCACCATAGCTCTGGAGGGTGTGCACACAACGTCCACCGTTGCCCACTCCAAGTTCTGGGCCTGCTGTGCATGAGGTCATTCTCCAAGCCCAGATCAGACTGGCCTGAAGAATGAGCTAACTTACATCAGCATGGGGAAGCCCTGTTCATAGTTCGTTTACTCCAGAGTTGCTCCCTCTCCCAGCACTCATGAGAGGGGTGGCATAAGATCTGCTACATCCATTCTATGCCATTGGAGAACAGAGTCATTCTGGGCTACTTTGACTTTAAATACTGAATCAACCTGCAATGCAGCACAAAGGAGTCTTACAGCACCAGAGGATATTGGCAACAGATGTCAAGAAAACGCAGTGGAATATGACTATTAAGCTCCCCCAAAAGCACATACAGTAAGTTACTTCACCCAAAGAAAGAGAAGAAGCACAAATTAATTATTCAAAGCTAATTAAAGAAGTAAATAATTGTGGTGATATACCCTAAGCCAAGGAGGTAACAAATAATGCAGCAGGAAACAAGAAATAGGAGGTCTTTGATTAATTAAACTACATTTCTAAAGGTAGGTAGCACTATAAAATGTCATACATCATATTAATGCAGAGTATGTTTATTAGAAAAATAAATTATATAGTTTAATACAAATTAGATTAAACGTTTGTTTTCCGTAACCAATGCCATTGTGCTTTGCAGAGACTAATTGCTATAGCATACTTTCTGTGGAATAAAATTTTACATGACTAAGGAGAAGATATGGATACCAGTCCCAACAGATGGTGGTGAGAGAGAGGTTCAATGGAATCCACACTCAAGGACAGTACATAAGTTCACATGAAGCTGTCAAATGATCCTCTGTCAATTGCTCTCAGTGGTCAGACTCAACGGGCCAGGCTGCACCCATCCTTGCACAGAAGAGGAGCTTGTGGGCAAAGTCCATCCCATCTTGTTCCCCCATAGAAGAATAGAACACAACAACACCACCACCACCTTTGCAATCTCCCAAACATACAGACTTCTCTTGGCTAGGCCTGCCGCCTGCCCTATGGCCATGGCAAGTTCACTCCCTTGCACGTGTGTGCGCACATACGCACACACAAGAAGATTTGGCCAAGCTTAATGGCCAGAGGGCACTATATCTGAGGCACAAATCCTTCCAGAACTCCAACTGAAGTGAAGTGCCCTCACATCATCCCAATATGGCGCTTTGCCTGGGCCAAAATTAAGCCCCATATTAGAAGCTTCCTTAGGAGAAAACACTGTTAAGATGGCGTTAAAGTCACATGTGATATACGTATCAATAATTCAGTGGAGAAGGACACCTTAAAAGAGCTATGAAATTAAAGTTAAGGACACACTTTTTAAAAGTGTTTTAAAGTACAGAAATGCAGAGTTAAGATACTTCAAGCAATGCTAACAGTCTTACCTCTTATCTTAACTGTATGCCCATCCAGGCTCCAACCATATTCACAAGACAAGCTTACAAATGTGCAAACCCCCTCACCCCAACGAGCCTCCTGTAAGCATGTAGGCACGCATAGCCGGCCCTTACTGTCCATCTCCGAGGGCAGCCACACCTCTGCTGTCATGCACCTGGAATGGCAGTCTGTAGAAGGGGAAAATCTGCTGTCTCAAGCAGGGTAGAGGAGTGACTAGCTCAGATGCCCAGGCCCTCAGGCAGGGAGGGGGCACCAAGCAGTCTAGAGCTCCAGGCCTCAAGCAGGGTAGAACAGGTAAGAGTCTAGGAGCCCAGCCTTCAGGCAGGGGTGAGCACCAAACACAGTCTAGTGTCCTAGCTTGGCCGACAGTAGACTGACACGGGCCTCCTGGCCTATGGTGGGGAGGCTTCCACCCCAGGGGTGGGATGGCAGAGGGAGGGGGATATGGACCTGCCCAACTCCACTGCATCCCAGCCCAGGGCCCTAACAGACTCAGAGTGTCTAGTTTCCCTGGGCTACTTCCTACATCCCTGGGGTTTGGTACCTCTACATTGTAGCTGTCCTCCATTTCCCTCAGATAGGTGGCCAGTGGTAGCCCCAGTAGCTCCTAGGTATCTCAGTCAACTGGCGACCCTGGGAGTGCTCACCAGTCCTCAGTACAGCCAGGGTCTTCTTCAGGCTCCAGCGGCAAGTGGGATGTATCTGTCTACCCTGAAGGCTCCAGGCCAACTAAGCTACAAGGCTCGCCTTTTATACTTCCTGTTCCTGTCCCGCCCCTCTGCTTCCGGTGTGGTGAGCATGGCCTCCCTGGTTCCGCCCACCTTGGGCATCTGGCTGTCCCTTGGTGTCAGTCTCTAAGGGTGTCCATGCCTCTTTGCTGCACCTCCAGACAAACTTTCTGAAAGTCAAAATAAACCTCAGGTGGTGCAAACCCTGATGAATCGAACCCATTCTATTCAAACGTTGGGAATTTGCACCGCTCTAATCATGGCTTAGTATTATTACTTCTATTGTTGTAGGGCGGAGAGCCCAAGTCAAAAATCAAAGCCCCATTGTGTTAGGTGCAGTACGAACACATAACAAAAGAAAGGTTCCTGCTCTGAAGATTTTACAGGGTAAGTATTTCAATCAACAATCCAAAGGTGAAATCCTGGTACACAAGAAGTCACTGGTAAAGCAGGGTATTACATCTGCTAAGCCTGGCCATAGGTCTCGAGGCAACAAGGATTTCGCCCTAAGAATCTAATATACAAGGATTGCCCTTCCCTTCATTATCTGGCTATGACTTACTTGTAAAGCAGCAACCCTGGCTAAGTAGTGCATTGAAGCAAATAGCCTAAAATGATTCACATTACTAAAACTAGGCTCTCTGGTTTAAATATTGTCTGAGTCTCTGTCAGTTTCTGTCCCTCATCTTAATGGTGAGGCTCTGCTTTCATCATTCCTGGCTTCAAATTCCTCTTGCTCCTCACTTGACATATTCCTCTGTAATGATGTTTCATCTCCTTGTGACTGTGAATCAGACAGTTCATTATCTGATGATTAAGTTGATAAACACTGCTTCATCCTCTCTTACTTCATTAAGCTGGTCTGATTTGCTCCTGATTTATTTCAAGCTTGCCTGAGATTTCACCTGCAACTCTCTGGTCTCAAGCTTTCGGAATTGCTTTGCAAACATGCCATATCATGTCTTTGGGTTTCCTAGTTCGAACCTGTGTTGTCTCCTTGAATTTGTATTGCTGTCTGTTTAAATTCTGGAAAGAAAATGTGGGTGCAAACTATTTAATAGCAGAAATCTGATTGTTTTGATTGATTTATTTTGGCAGCATGAGGCCCATGCCAGATGGATAATTAAGTACACAAATACTTTGGACCTACAAAAATATGCAATAAAAAAAATCTATTTAAATTTGGGTCCCATCAAAAAATCATTTAAGACCAAATTCTGGTCTCAGCTGACTGCATAAATTCAAGAAAAATTATGCTGGAAGACTCAGCTGACTGCAACTTTGTTTGTTCTTTTCAGCTGAGTCTTATTGTCATGGTTAGTGTTTTTAATAAGACGACAAATAAGTTAGTATCACCTTGGCCCAAATTTAATGAATTTCTCCTTCCACCAGTTCCCTAAATTCATCCCTAAGTGGTTTCTCTATAGCATAGCAGTATTGTTTGTATTTTCTCCTCTTAAATGGCTTAAACTCAGCAATTGAGGACCAATGCAAAGCCCACCGAAGTCAATGGAGGCACTCCACTGATTTCAATGGGCTTTGGATTAACTCTTTCATGGCTTTCTTGTGGTTCGGTGGACCCATGCGCGTTGTGTCCTATTATATGATTGTGAGGTGTTCGTAGGAGTCCTAGCACAGTGAATTCTTGGATTTTCCATTGTGCACTCCTCTCTAATCATCACCATCCAGATTCCAGTGCAGATGTGCAATCTCCAAGCTTTAGTCCACTGCATACTCCCATTGTGACATCCATCAGTCTCAGAATTCAGGCAAGACTCCAGAGTTAGCAACCAGGGTGAAAACCTAGCCCTAACAAAAACCGTGGCAAAATTTCAACCCAGATCCTTAAAAAGAAGACAAAGTATAATAGGTTCTGTCTAGTTTTACAGCAAGCACTGGGTAGTAAGAGGAAGTACGGTGGTGCAAAGGAAATTAAAATAATCCTCACACAAGCTGTAACATTTGTGACTGCATTAACTTTCCTGGGACAACAACAGGCTGGGTAGAGGAGCTTCTTCTGATTCTCATGACAGGCCTAGTCAGCAGCTTTAGGGGGCTAAACTAGGTGGACCAGGACCCTAAATGTGTAATGAGCTAAATATCAATTAAATGTACATAGAAATTGGTATCAGCACCGGTCAAAAAACTAGGAGAAATACATAGATGAAAGCCAGGAGATAAGGATACTGCAATTTCATTAGAAATATTCAGCAAACGACATTTTTTGCAGTTCATTACAGATAAACATTTCTAACAAAATTTTACTCACAAAATACAGGAAATCATATTAGCAGTGATTAGAGCTGAGCAAATAATTGGTAATGGGATACTTTCCTTTAAAAGTTTTAACACTTTCTCTCTTTTGTTTTAGCTGTGGATGAATAGATAATGATTTTCTCAAATGCACTGGTTATTCAAAATTATATGTCAAATAATTCCTGTGGGTAATTCTTGGTCTAGAGCTTGTTCGCCACCACTTTGCTGCAGTCAATGGAGTTACACCAGATTTTCACCTAGGTAAACAAGAGCAGAATATGGCCCTCTACGGCACACTTTCAAAATCTGATGCGACAGAATGGAGAATCAGGTTTATAATACATATTGCAATCAGCAGAGTTAACTCAGATTCATGCCAATATAGCTAAAAGCAGAATCTTGTACAAACCCATGATGATATCATACAATGTCAGGGTTGGAAGGGACCTCAGGAGATCATCTAGTCCAACCCCTACTTGAAGCAGGACCAATCCCCAGACAGATTTTTGTCCCATATCCCTAAATGGCCCCATCAAGGATTGAACTCACAACCCTGGGTTTAGCAGGCCAATACTCAAACCACTGAACTATCCCTCCTCCGCAGCCTAGATCTAGCCAGCCATCCAACCATACAGACCAAGTCTTGGGGAAGTTTAGACTCCTATCTCGAACTCAACTGCCCAGCCTAATCCAATCTCTGATATTAACTCCTGTACCTACCTGTACTTTGACCCCCCACACACACACACACACAATCTTTCAGTATGAAATATCAGTACTAAAACTTGGAAAATACTACAAAATATGTATCATGATTAAAACCCCTAAACCTCCGACTGCTTTTGTGTGCCCTTTTTGCTTACTTTGAGGTAATATGCTAGCAAGCGTACAGCCAGGATTCTCATTGAAACAGCAAAATTTCAGGAAATACTGCAGACTATTAGTGGGATCTGACATTGTGATCATAATCATGAGTGTTTGCCCTGGAAACCTGAAGCATGAGTGTAGCAGGCAGAGTCAGGAACAGAAATGTAACGACTAACAAGTTATTTACAGTGGAATTACTCAGATTTACACAGTTGTAAATGAGGACAAAAATCTATGCGACTGAACCACAAAGTTTGGATCTGGGCCTTAACTTCCCCAGAGCAGCTGATTTTAATTTGATCCTTTATATCTGACAACAGGATCAAGTCTTAAAATGAATTGTTTTCTAGCAAAGAGAAAAGAGATTATACTCTACCAAGCAATGAAAAAGAATAGAAATGATCAGAAAATAATAGAAATTGAAACAAGAAAGGACAAAGGAAATCCCACTGTAGTGCAAATATCAGAGAAGCAAATGTATCCAGTAAAAACCTCAAAACAAGTATGGTAATTTATCAGAGAACATCTGTTTGGCTGACCAGTATCTGTGCTAGTGTAGCCTGACGCACATACTTATAGAAAGGAACAGAAGAAAATGCTGCTAGAAGCATCTCTTGCTATGCGATTGTGCATATCAGTGAATATATTCCACGTGTGACTGTTAGGTGGAACCTCTGAACTTCCACCTAATTTCATAATCCACATAGGTCTTTCCTCTCATCTGGATTCCTGCCCTTTACCCCCACACTCACACCTGCCTTTATCCTTTCAGAAACCATCACCATACTCACATGTACAGATTACTTGTAGATCCGAAGGAGAGGGATTCTGACTACTGATGCTTTACTTAAGCCTCCTGGGCCCAAGTGTGGAATCTTTTAGTCACACTCATGAGCCTGTGGGTAGTTTAGTCCCATTTACAAACCACATTGGCTAAGTGTGGCACTCTTGATTTATCCTTTAGAGCAGTCGGGCCCCTTGCATATGGAGATGCCTGATACGTATCCAGCACCAGATTATGCTAGAATTGCCTGCAGAGGTAGGTACCTGGACCATACAGTGCCTCTTTAAAAGTTTCCAGAGGAGAATGGGGGAGTCAGAGGCAAAAGAGAAGAAGCTGGGTGAAGGGATCCAACTGCAGGGACATAGAAGAAACACGCTGTAGTAGGAACAGGGCATTTTGTGACCCAGAGTTCTGACTGAGGTCTCTTGTATACAGCTGAGTGAATATCTGCTTTTGTGGTTCAATAGCACTTTTGAGAAGTTAAAAAAAAATCAGGTCAGGTCACACTGAAAAGGAAAATTTGGGGCAAATAAAAATGTAAAACAATATTTTGTTTTGACAAAAATCAAAAAGTTTCATTTTGTTTTGTGTTCGACACAGTAAATGTTTTTGAATATTTTAAAATAAAAGGAAATTTTGGAAGAAAAACATTTCATTGTGAAAAATGAACAAAAAACATTTCAAATTTTTCAGAATTTTTTCCTAACTGAAAAATTCCATGAAAGTAACACATTTGCACACATTTTGAAGTCACTGATGTGCACTTTTCACCCAAAAAGAGTTTAACTTGAAAAACATTGTTCAGCTCAACTTGAGTCTCCTTATCAAAATATTAATAGATGTTTAGGTTTGTTTTGAACCAAAACCTAAAATCCACTTGGAAGAATAAATAACTTTCCAAGTTCTGTAAGCTTTAACTTGGATTTACGTTTAAATGACTTGATTCAGCAAAACACCTGGGGTAAATTTTTCAAAAGCACCTAAGTGACTTAGGAGCCTAAATCTCATTGACTGTCAGTAGACTTAGGTTTCTCTGAAAATGGGACTTTGAAAATTTTACCCTTCAACACATACTTTAGTTTATCATCAAGCCACTGGGACTTCAGAAAATGCTTAAGTGCTTTGTTAAATAGGAATTTACCTGAGATCTTTGGCAGGAAGGAGTGATGTAAGTGCCATAAACTGTGAGAAAATCCAACAATGTGTGCATACGTGATTTTATATTACAGATGGGCCGAATTCAACCCCCTCACAATTTCCAAACACACCCGGAAGGTTCTGGGTCAGATTCACAATCTGAAGGACCCTATTTTCCAGTTTTTACTTGGATGTAGTCAGAATCTCACTAAATTGACCAGGCTTCAAGATTTAATCCCAAACGGATGGAAATCTCATATAGATTGCACTGGATTTCCACCATTTGGGTTTTCAATTTCACCGTAACAACTAACTAGATTCAGGTGCTGTTGAATCCAAACCCAAACTTCAGCCTCAATATGCCTTCTGACCCCCAAAGCCTAGCCTGAACCTGCTTCAGGTCTGAACACACCACACTTCCCAGCCCAACTCTATTTAAAACCCTTTAACTTTCATTTCCAAATTAAGTCATTCTTGACTAGCTATTTCATAGTGATGCCATTAAAAATGCATGCAGGAACTGAATGAAATAAATAAAATATTTATATAAGAAACATAACTGAATCAATCACACATTCAGTTCTTTAATCCAAAATGACTAATATTTTTGCAACAACAGGCAGGTAAGTGAAAAACATATCTTCCCTCTGTCAGAGTTGTTTAAGGTGAGTAATCTAGAGAGATTTCCACTTACAGTAATAACATGACCTAAAATAAACTGAAGCTTCCCTCTGAGTTCATTGCAAAAAAAAGCAAAGTTAAATAAAATGGGCCACATTCCCCTCTCCCTTATTGTAAATTAGTGCCTCCATGACTTCAAGAATGAATGTAAAGGAGGAAAATTTGGCCTAATGATTCTTTAATTTTCAATCTCACCACTCCTATGATTTTTTTATCCTCTCCTCAGCCCAGCTATTATTTCCTCACTCACTCATTGTATGCTGTAGTTAGCATACGGTCCCATTATTTTCATCCAAATACAATGGCCTTTAAAAATCCCTGTTTTCTAAGAAGATCCATCAAACTAGATTGCAGAGGTGTTTCTTCTGCCTTACCATTTTAATATATATTGGCTTTGGTCCCTGTCCTCCAACTTGCAGGGTTTAAACCTTACATAGTTTTTCAGCATGGGGTAGCGTGGTCAAGTTTGTTGTCAGTTGTCTAAAACTATCTGTATACGAAAGCTAGTTTGAAAATTTCTACATACACCCTCCAACCCTCTTCTGAAAATTTTGACTCTTTAGTGAAAAGTCTAAAACTAAGAATTTTCTGCTGAAAACTTTTAGCTGAAATCTTCAATTCAGAAATGTTGCCATGGTGTCTCATATGAGTTGTAGTTCAAGCATTTCATAACCTCATTCTCCTCTAGGGGCAAGACTATATATCTAATGATGCACCACTATCTCCCCTCTTCTTGAGCCACATGGTGCATCAAGGGGTTTCTGGCCATGGAAAGTCAAGGGAGGTATAGTCCACTTGGGGAGCCTGGCTCATAGAGAAGTGTTTGGTTTTGACATTTTGTAAACACGTTTCAATTTTCTTGTTTCAAAATGATGTTTTGTTTCAAAATTTCCTTTAATTTTCTTTAAAAACCAATCAGAAGTGGGGGTTTTTTAAATGGTCAAAATCAAAACAGAATATTTCAAGTTTGTCAAAACAAAAAACTTTGTTCAACCCAAACAAAATTGCTTTCAACTTTTCAATTCACTGAAAATTGCAGAAAATGCTATTTTCCATTGACCCTAAATTATTTTTTCCTATTTTTTAGCTTTTCCAGTGAATCAAAATAAACCCCAACCTTTTATTCAGATAGCTCCCATGGATAGTGTCTCATCGAGGTATATGCTGTTCTCCCTTCATCCTCTTTACTATGTATGTAAAACCACATGTAGAGATAGTGAGACAGCATGGGCTTTACTGCTAACAAAACACGGATGACACCCTTATGATGACATCATAAGGACAACTCAATATCTTCGAAATATTGGCTTCTTGATGAAGAGCACCTAGCTTAAAATAAGCCTGGGTAAAAGCAAAGTGGTGCTGGTCAGCAAAGGAGGAAAGCTTTGAAGAACTAGCTAAACCAACGACCTCCCCTTCCATTGAAAGCATCTCCAAACCTCTGGGTTCCTGATTGATTGCTGAAAAAGCTTAGCATTCAGCTTGCTAGGGAATTTTGCCCTTATTCACAAACAAGGCCATGGGAACTTTCAGATACAGACATTGTTTGGCTCCCCTGAAATTTAGAGTATTCAAACTTGAAGTTCCAGTTAACACCCATCTCTAATTTGAAGATGTCCTTGAACTCACTTAAACATCTAGCTTCTCTTTCCTTAAACACATATACACCTCTACCCCGATAGAACGCGACCCAATATAACACGAATTCAGATATAATGCGGTAAAGCAGCGGGGAGTCCTGGGCCCTTTAAAGCGCCACCCGAGCCCCGCTGCTTTACCGCTTTATATCCAAATTTGTGTGGAGCCCCGGGCCCTTTAAATCACCACCCGAGCCCCACTGCCAGAGCTCCAGCAGTGATTTAAAGGGACCGGGGCTCCCCACAGTGGCTGGAGCACCGGGCCCTTTAAATCACCGCCGGGGAAGCCGGTCCAGTCCAGCACAGCATACCAGCTCTTGCCAGTACGCCGTACCAGACCAAACCTGATATAATGCAGTCTCATCTATAAGGCGGTGAGATTTTTTGGCTCCTGAGGACCGCGTTATATCGGGGTAGAGGTGTAGTTAAATTGTTTCAGCATGCTACAAAATCCTATGAATCATATCAATAGCTGAGTCATTAAATTTATGAACAGGCCCCACTTTTAATCAGACTTTTATATACTTTGCCCTCAGTATAATTATTTTTTATTGGTAGCTTTAAAATATAGACCCATCTTAGATGATATTTTATCACCTCTTTAACATCTTAAATCAAAAAAATTTTATTGCATCGCATTTTTTGGAAACTATGCAAAGTAAGAAAAAAAAAGTTTCTTCCCATGTGTAAATGAACTTACTTTCTGCCAGTACTTGGAAGTTACGCAGTATATTGCTATAAGGGCTGTTGATTAATCACAGTTAGCTCACGCAATTAACTAAAAAAAAATAATTGAGATAAAAAAAATTAATCACGATTAATCACAGTTTTAATCACACTGTTAAATAGAATACCAAATATTTATTAAATATTTTGAATGTTTTTCTACATTTACAAGTATATAGATTTCAATTACAACACAGAATACAAAGTGTACAGTACTCACTTCATATTTTTACAAATATTTGCACTGTAAAAAAATGATCAACAAAAGAAATAGTATTTTTCAATTCACCTCATACAAGTACTGTAGTGCAATCTCGCAGTCCACTCAGTCCCACTTCTCGTTTAGCCAATCACGAAGAGAAACAAGTTTGTTTACATTTACAGGAGATAATACCACACACTTCTTATTTACAATGTCACCTGAAAGTGAGAACAGATGTTCGCATGGCACTTTTGTAGCCACCATTGCAAGGTATTTATGTGCCAGATATGGTGAACATTCATATACCCCTTCATGCTTTGGCCACCATTCTAAAGGACATGCTTCCATGCTGATGACGCTCATTTAAAAAAAAAAGAAATCTCCTGCTCTGTGTTACATTCTGCCATATATTTCATGTTATAGCAGTCTTAAAATGATGACCCAGCATGTTGTCCATTTTAAGAATAATTTCACTGCAGATTTGACAAAACGCAAAGAAGATACCAATGTGAGATTTCTAAAGATAGCTACAGCACTCGACTGAAGATTTAAGAATCTGAAGTGCCTTCCAAAATCTGAGTGGGATGATGTGTGGAGCATGCTTTCAGAAATCTTAAGAGTAACCCTCTGATGTGAAAACTATAGAACCCGAACCACCAAAAAAGAAAATCAACCTTCTGCTGGTGGCATCTGACTCAGATGATGAAAATAAACATGCATTGGTTTTGCACTGCTTTAGACTGTTATCGAGTAGAACCCATCATCAGCATGGACGCATGTCCTCTGGAATGGTAGTTGAAGCATGAGGGAACATATGAATCTTTAGCGCATCTGGCATGTAAATATCTTCCAACACCGGCTACAACCAGGCCACGTGAATGCCCGTTCTCACTTTCAGGTAACATTGTAAACAAGAAATGGGCAGCATTATCTCCTGCTAATGTAAACAAACTTGTTTGTCTGAGCAATTGGCTGAACAAGAAGGAGGACTGAGGGGACCGGTAGGCTCTAAAATTTTACATTGTTTTATTTTTTAATGCAGTTATTTTTTCTACATAATTCTACAGTTGTAAGTCAACTTTCATGATAAAGAGATTGCACTATAGTACTTGCATCAAGTGAATTGAAAAATACTATTTATAATAAATATAAAGTGAGCACTGTACACTTTGTACTGTGTTGTAATTGAAATCAATACACCTGAAAATGTGAAAAAAAATCCAAAAATATTTACATAAATAATATTCTATTATTGCTTAACAGTGTGATTTATCTTTTTTTTTTTTAAATCTATTGACACCCCTAATTGTTCTCTCACTAAGCAGGTTAAGATGGAGCCCTTCCAAAGTTTTTCGAGTGGCCAGCTATGGAAGAGTCTGTAGGAATTTCTACAGTAGGCACATTTTAAACTCTTCAGAGACCCAGAAAGGTCAGTTCTGATTCTTCTCAATTTCATATACAGCTCATTTGGTATAATGCTGGAGTTTTTTTATTATTATTTGTGCTGAGTCTCTGGCCCTCTTATAATGGAGTACATGGCAGAAATGGAGCATTGGACTCAGTTTCAGAACAAGCTGCAGAACCTTAAAACCTCAGAGACTTCTTTCTTAAATTATGCAGCAGAACATCCTCAAGCTCTTCAGGAGAGGAGAAAGAGATGGACAATTTAAACTGAAACTGCACTAATTTTATCTTAATTAATTATAGATAGTAAAGAATGTGTGAGTATCAAGTGCCAGTGGCGTGCAGTGAAGAGGAATTCTTCTTCAGATGTATGAATATTTCCTAACGTCCAATACTAACACTGGGTATTAGAAAATGGGATTGATAGTATTGCATTATTTAACCTCTTAGAGCCTATGCTTAGTTATTCGATATTCTGAATTTTATTTAAGCCCCTTATGAAAAATACTATAAGTCTCGAAACATTTTCTTTATGGGATGGTATCTTTTAGGTTTTCCACACTAATTCAATTAAAATCTTTTTAAATAACATTTTTATTTTCATCATTAATAAAACTTGGCATATTCTTGATTCACTTTCAAGTTCATCTTTCACAAAAAGAAAAGAAAATGTTAAGTGGTGTCCAGCTTTTGTTATGGGCATCAATGTGTAAGATACAAAAAAAAAGCAATTACCAAATCTTAATGCCTATGAGGAAAAGGAGATAGCCCTTCTTTCATGTCTTTGAATCTGCTTAACCAGTTTGTTTGTTTATTTAAAGTATTAATTTTCTATTAAGGATTTTTCTATGTAGCTATTAAAGTGACCATTAAATACAAAATAAATGGCAAATCTTTCGTTACATTAAACATTACTCAGCCCACCAACCAACTCTTTTAAAAGGCACATTGGGCCAAGTTTAGCCCTGAAATAAGCAGCTGAAGTCAATAGGGTTACCCCCGCTATGCATTCAGCCCATTCTTCGTAAGAGATACCTTTACATTTACTTGCACTGTAGAGCAAAGTGAAATGTTGCAATTATGACTCAACCCAAAACAAATGAAGTTGAAATCTGCAAGGATCAAGGAATAACCAAAATGATCTCATGCCACATCGAGTCACTTACTGTAGTATTGTTAACAAAAAGATACTGCCTTAAGGGGGGAAAAAAGAGGCACCATGTATTCATGAGTAGAGGCTATGCTGCTTTTCTGTATCTGTTCTGTGGATGCTTCTCCTTTCCCACTGCCCTTCAGAAGCCCATCTTTGGGACTCCACAGTGTTCTAATGCCACAATGATATAAGGTATGGGTTGGGAGGAAGAGCACAAACTAACTAGGCTTCTCTGGGTACTAACCCAGGAGGAACACCACCGCACACCGTCTTCATTTGTGTGTGGAATCCCCTTTAGAGTTCGTTCAGGGTGTGGTACACATAAGATCTTTATTTCTTGGCCCATGTCATATGACATGGTTCAGGGCTGCCCCATGGAAGCATGGCAGCTGCAAGAGACTTGTTTACAGAGTATGGGAGTAGCTCGTGAAGCAAAGGGCAGAGCAGAGACAAGGAGCATCCTCACAGACATATACAAAAGAATGATGCACCATTGCCAAATCCACCAAAAAGAAACAACTTTTTTTTCCCCCCAGAGCAATTCCACTGTAGATGAAAAACTCACAGGCCACATTTAGGGACTGTGTCAGTTACATGTTTGCATCTAAGTAGTGGGATGTTCTAATTTAACTATTTTGTCAGAGCAAACCAGTTCTGATAAAACAAGAACTAACCAGAGGCATTATCCAAAACTCCTACCTAACCTAAACCCTAACTTTTTACAGTTTGAATAAGTTTAATTAATTTTATTGCTCCTACCCAACACCATTTTCTCGTGCCCAGAAACTTTTTGGTTCATGCCAGGCCTAGACGCAAAATGTGGTACAATCAAGCATGGGCCTAAATCAAAGCCCAGGACACAACATCCCTGATCTTTGATTATATGATCTGGATCCAGAGCCACATGCAAATCTAGGTCTGAACATCATGTCTCCTTCTCTCCATAACGAGCTGAGCCAGAAACCCAGATCTGAACTCCCAAGAAATTTAGGGCAACTTGAAATTTATAGGTAGGCTGAATATCAGACCAAAATAGTATGAGAGCACCAATTTGAAACATGTTTGTATATTAAGAAGCTGATTTTGGTATCACACGCAGTCAAAAAAATTTTTCCCCTCTATATTGTTTTTGCCTCATAGTGTCAAATCAATGCTGTGGAGCAGATTATGCTTTTATTTACCCTGATGTAAATCCGGTTCAGCTCCTCTAAATTGGTATTTACAGTGGAGTACGTGAAAGATGAATTTAGCTCTGTAACTTTGTTTGCATTGCATTTTCAGGAAGTCACTCTAACTGTAACAACTCTTGTGGCCACACTGCTATATTGTATCCATTAAGAGTAGATCTCTTGTTCCTCATTAACTGCCAAAACACATGAGAATGTCAGAGTTCAATAGGAGTTTTGCTGATATAGGGACTGAGAGAATTGGGACCCAAATTGTGCGACCTCATAAAGATGGATTTCTGACTGCAATTTCCAATTTTTGTGCAACTAGGAATTCAGATATGTGCAATAAGTGGCATTTCATGGCAGAACTGCATCTTGGCTTTATTACATTTTTAATCGCAGTGGTTTTATATGTGTTATGTACTTATCTGTTAATATTTCAACTACTAAGTATCCGCTAGTCTAAATAATGCATCTCACAAACAAGAGTTCATTATAGTTTATTTATAAGCCGATCACATGACAATTAAGTGTCTATGATCAGAGCCCTAGCCATAAAATACCCTAGTGCAAAATGTTTTACTTGAATCACAAAGTAGAAAAACTGAAATGCAATAAATCTGCCTCAGGAATTGGACATGATGAGAAGGCTTTTTGGGAAGTTTGTAATTGCAAACCACTGCAGGCGTCAGCACTCTGAAAGAGGGAGAAAAATTCCTATATCCATTTTGCATAATTTTTAAGTGATTCAGTACTAATAATATGTTACAACTTGGCAGCAACATCCCTGAGATTTGGTACAATAACAACATACAATAATGGGAGAACAGGATAGATCAGGGATTTGAGCATTGGCCTGCTAAGCCCAGGGTTGTGAGCTCAATCCTTGAGGGGGCCATTTAGGGAATAGGGGTAAATATGTGTCTGGGGATTGGTCTTGCTTTGAGCAGGGGGTTGGACTAGATGACCTCCTAAAGTCCCTTCCAACCGTGATATTTTATGATACAATGGTAATAGCTATCATTAATATAATGCCTGTCCTCAATGAGAAGGGATGTCTTCTCAGGATCAGGCCATAAACTAATCAAATCATGGGCCTCATCTTGCAGCTCTTACTCAAATTACATTATAGAACTCTTACTGTCTGTACTATAGAGAGAATCATTTCAACAACTGTAAAAGCAGCAAAGAATCCTGTGGCACCTTATAGACTAACAGGCGTTTTGCAGCATGAGCTTTCGTGGGTGAATACTCGATGACAACGGGAGAGCATCTCCTGCCAACAGAGCACTGTCCACACTGGTGCTTCTGTGGGTGTAACTTACATTGCTCAGAGGGGTATTTTTCCACACCCCTGAGCGACATTCGTTATACTGACAAAAGTGCTAGTGTAAACAGATTCATACTCTCAGGCACTTCTGACAATTTTACCCTCGGTGCTTTAACCTGGTTTTGTCAAAGGGTCAGATTTTCCTTTTGTCCTGCATCTTCTCTAATCATTTGCACAGTGCGACGTGGGTGTGAAATGTTACAGACTGGTAACCATGATGGAAATGAGTGCACATGCTGCAGGGCAATAGAAAATCTACTCCAAACTGTCTTACAGCATGTAAGTTCTGTGGGCAGACACTCCATAAAAGTGAATGAGGGTTTGTTGTTTCTTTTATATGGCAGGATGGCAGGATTAGTCTGATTATCCTCTGCCATCTGTGCACAGATCTCTCCTATTCTTACTACAAAATTTTAACTACCTATCATAAAACTGTGACTCAGCTGATAATTCCTGCTTCGTAGTTTTATTGAATAAAGTGAACATTTTTTTTCCTGTTCACATTTAATGGGGACAAATCTATAATAGAATAAAATAAAGATATTATCCTTTCCCCTTTTTTAATACAAAGCACACACGGGGAGTCTTTTGTGAGGATTTCAAGTTGATATTATATGGGGGGAAAAGGAAATAAATGTAATATTAAGACATGCGAAGATGGAAGTTATAGGTTAACTAAGACTGAGCCAAAGCCCACTGAAGTCAATGGGATTTGGATTATGTCCTTTATTTCTGAAACAAACTAGAAATACATCTTTATCACACTTACTAAATAAAAAAGCCAGTATTGTCTAGACATTAAAGCAGGGCAAACGGAGCCAGGACAGCTGGGTTCTGTTCCCAATTTTGCCACTATCTTATTGTGCAACCTTGAGCTAGTTATTCCATTTCCCTGTGCCACAGTTTACGTGTATTTAAAACATGGATACTAATAGTCTACTTAAAGGGGATGCTAGCAGGAGTTAATTTGGGTTTGAAAAGCACTTTGAGAATGTCATTTTATGAGATTTTTCCCATGCAAAGGAAATGTTGATGTATTAATTAAGTGACATGTGGAGGCAGAGCTGCCATCATTACAAAGAAGTCCTGCTGCACTTGTATTTGCATACAGGGCTTGATCCCGAAAGCATTTACACTCACAGCTTCCAGAATCGGGCCCATATGCACCAAATCATTTCCACTGGATTGTTGAACAAGAGGAAGCAAAATGTACCCTTCACTTGTTCATTCAGTAAATAAGGATAAAAGACCCTGTAAAAAATGTTAAAAGTTGATAAAGTGAAGTGGAAAGAATATTTGAAAAATATGAGCACAAGTAAATCAGTTGTTCTGGATGTTATTCTTTTACAGCATTAATGGAAGAAGGTACAAAATGTCCTATACCTCTGAAAACAATTTTGAAAATAATCAACCACTGCGATGAAATGGAGAAATAAATACACTACTGATTTTCAAACAAATGTGGAGAAAAAAAAATCAAGACAATCTTGGCAATTCCCTTGCCATCTCCCTAACCTCCCTGCCTCATCAAATAATAGAACAAGTAGTCCTAGAAAAAATATCAGGGGTAAGATTTTCAAAAGCACCTACGTCACTAAGAAGTCTTAGTCCCATTTTCAAAAAGTGACTTCGCAGTCTAATACACTAAATTTGCATAAATCAAAGAACTCTGATAACATCCAACATTGAGGGCAGAATCTGGCATAGATCCTGGCAGAGGACGGCTGGCAGCAGAAATTCTGCTATGGGGATATTTGACCCTCCCTCTGCAGCAAGAGTCATTCTAGCCCATCATTTGCTTGGCTATATTTATCTAGCCCCTGTGGTTTGTTATTAACAAGCTGATGAGGGTGAGCCAGCTGGTTGTCTGGTTTTACTTCCTTTGGAGGAGCTCTGTCAGAGTTGCCTTTACACATCAAGAAAGAAAGTGATGCATTAGACTTTTTCAGGAAATCCCCATTGGCTATTTGAAAGATCTCCTAAATGAATGTGGTTCATGCATAGCTGATTTTTGTTACTGTATTGTTTTAACCATAACTCATGTCTAGGCTCCAACACATTATCCTGTACATTTACAGGGGAGATTTTGCAAAGGCATAAATGGCAGTTAAGCACCTTACTCCCCTAAAAAAGCCAGGAGGAGGTTAGGCACTATTTATCCCTTCCAGCCAAGAGTCTCAATTAGGCTTAGCTAGAACATTGTAGCATCACAATCTGAGCACCATCAAGAGAAATCAAGTTGGACTATTGTCATTCCGACATATGGTTGCTTGTTTGTTAATGATTCATTCCATTGGCAAGAGCAGTCACATTCTGATAGCATGGCAGGAAATCACTATATATCAGTGGGTACTTCTGGATCTGACATGCAAGGTAACTTCCAGTACACTCTTCACTTTTTACCCAAAAAACTGGGCATGAGTCAACCCAAAATCTATTTAAAAGTATGATCCGGAACAGCTCAGAAAAAGAGAAACACTGGAAACCATTCTTCTGGTTCAATCCCACACTTTTTCTCATGGTATTTCCTGTCTTCAATTTTTTCTCCTGATTAAATCTGCAATGCGCGAGTCATGGCAAACACGAAAAGTTCAAGATCTTTGTGGTTCAGCAAGTTTTTTATCTGGCCCAATTGGAGAATAACTGGAATAAGAAGGCACTTATGCCTACTTACCCCTTTCACCTTCACATAGAAAACTTCTGAGAGTTTGAAGAGAAGGGGGGAAATTAGTAGAAAATGCTCCCTTTTGGCTTGAAAAACTCTCTGAATTTGTGTCGTGTGTGTGACTGGAGCAGTGGCCCACCTGAGAAAATAAGAGATCAAATTTCATCCATTTTCTTGATGAATGACCAAGAATTGGAAAGTCAAAGCCAGAGACTGTGCTTGCATTAAATCAAGTTGTAAGGACATTACAAGACTTAGGTCTCACCATAAATCAGGAAGAAAATTCTTCCCTTGCTCCAACTTATATTTGTATTTACACAGGCGCCACAATTTGTGAAAAAGAGCTGACCTGTTCCCCACCCCCCCACACACACACGAAGATAAAATGTCAGCCCCCTACCAACAGATGCTAAAGTTCAAAGCAGGGATTTTACTACCTGGAAAAGTTATGGGCATTATGCCAACCTTAGTGAAAACTAGGCTAGGTTAGGCTGAAAGTAAAACTAATTCAGTTGTTCTTCTAGCAAAAAACTTTCTGCTGTTAAACCAAAGTAATAACAGCCCCTCATTTTATCTTTTGAAACTGAATTGGTGGATATAGCAAGATGAACTTTGCACGGGAATTATTTACTCAGAAGTGAAAAACAAAAAGACAGAAAAAGAGTTCAGTTTGGCTTTATTCTGGATTAGAAAGCATACTATCTGAATTTGTCCTTCAAACAAAACCCTCCTATTTATGCACCTGAACTTGAGGACCTGCTTCCTGCTTATGCACCTGCTAAGGGTAGGTATCCTAGTCTAAATTTTCCAGACTGTCCATTAATTATGGGTGCCAAACTTGAGGTATCTAGAAATTGATTTTCAGAATTGCTGAATTCCCATAACTGCAGTGAAGTCAATGGAAGTCCCATGTCATCTCCATTTTCCCAGACAGTTGCAGTTAAAGCTGAAATTCAGATTACGGAAAATGTGGAAATTAGTTAAACAGGTAGAGTACCCCATAGGCTGGGTTGATTAAATAAATACAGGCCTCAATCAAATTCACAAGTGTGAAGTCTTGCACAATTATTATTGAAACACCAATGCTCCCGGGTGGGACGCTGGTAGCAGGGATCAAACCTGGGATCTCTGGATCTTAATGCATGAGCTTCTAATGCCTAAGCTAAAAGACACAGCTGTCTTACCAAAGGCTGTAGCAGGCTGCTAAAGTTCTAGTTAACCTCACCACCACTAGAAGCAGAGGGAAACATCAGGTATAAATAGCTTACGCAATAATTTATTATTTGCAGCTACAACCAAGCCCAGGTCCCATTGTGCAAGGCAGCAAACAGACATAGTAAGAGAGGGTCCCAGTCCCAAACAGCTTATGACCTAGATTGCCAAGGCAGACAAAGGGTGGCAGGGAAGACAGAGAGGAAGTGAATTGCCCAAGATCACAAAGCAAAATAATGATAATGATAGAGCCTGGAATAAAGCCAACATTCCCTGAGCCCCCTCTAGCATGCTGCCTATTGGACCACACTGGAATTTCTGTTTAACAGAGGGATATACCGGTATATTGTGCAATATTTTTTCCATGGTCTAGCTTCAAAGAAGTCCTGAAGATTCAAAGCCAGGTAAATTCCAGTGCAAAGTATGTGCTCGTGATAAACATTTTGCCCATCAGTGACTGGGACCTTTCTATTTTCCTATTTAGGAGGTGTGTCAGTTAAGACAATCCTCCTGTAAAGTCAGATCCCAGAAATTACCCCTGGAGATTCATCATTGCTGTGGTTTACAGGAAAGATTTTTACAGGCTTTGTCCTTTCACCATTTCAGCCATGTTGAGATACAATCATACTCACTGGGAAATTCATTCAGTTTCCGCAGCTTTTATTTTTTATTATTATTCTAAATCTTTGGAATGGGCTGGATGAATGGACTATAAGGTGGATAGAAAACGGGCTAAATCACCAGGCTCAACAGGGAGTGATCAATGGCTCCATGTCTAGTTGGCAGCCCATATTAAGCTGAGTGCCCCAAGGGTTGGTCCTGGGGCCGGTTTTGTTCAATATCTTCATTAATGATCTGGAGGATGGTGTGGACTGCACCCTCAGCAAGTTTGCAGATTACACTAAACTGGGAGAAGTGGTAGATATGCCGGAGGGTAGGGATAGGATACAGAGGGACCTAGACAAATTAGAGGATTGGGCCAAAAGAAACCTGATGAGGTTCAACAAGGACAAGTGCAGAGTCCTGCACTTAGACGGAAGAATCCCATGCACTGCCACAGACTAGGGACCGAATGGCTAGGCAGCAGTTCTGCAGAAAAGGACCTAGGGGTTACACTGGACGAAAAGCTGGATGTGAGTCAACAGTGTGCCCTTGTTGCCAAGAAGGCTAACAGCATTTAGGGCTGTATAAGTAGGGACATTGCCAGCAGATCGAGGGACGTGATCATTCCCCTCTATTCGGCATTGGTGAGGCCTCATCTGGAGTACTGTGTCCAGTTTTGGGCCCCACACTACAAGAAGGATGTGGAAAAATTGAAAGTCCAGGGGAAGGCAACAAAAATAATTAGGGGGCTGGAGCACATGATTTACGAGGAGCGGCTGAGGAAACTGGGATTGTTTAGTCTGCAGAAGAGAAGAATTAGGGGAGATTTGATAGCTGCTTTCAACTACCTGAAAGGGGGTTCCAAAGAGCATGGATCTAGACTGTTCTCAGTAGTACCAGATGACAGAGCAAGGAGTAGTGATCTCAAGGTGCAGTGGGGGAGGTTTATGATGGATATTAGGAAAAAAAATTTCACTAGGAGGGTGGTGAAGCACTGGAATGGGTTACCTAGGGAGGTGGTGGAATCTCCTTCCTTAGAGGTTATTAAGATCAGGCTTGATGAAGCCCTGGCTAGGATGATTTAGTTGGGGATTGGTCCTGCTTTGAGCAGGGGGGTGGACTAGTTGACCTCCTGAGGTCCCTTCCAACCCTGATAATTCTATGATTCTCTGATTCCATGAAAGCATTAGGGCAAGCTGTTCATTTGTCAACGCACAGTTATCTTTGCACTATTGAACTGCCACTTGTTCCGGAAAACAAACAAACAAAAAAAAAACCCATAAAATTTTCCCCTCAAACACAAAAACACCAGGCTGACTCATTTTTCTTTGACTGTCATTTAGAAACACCAAAAGGGCTGAATGACAACCATTACAGGCCCCTGATCCACCAGACTTTGACAGGGTTTTCATAATAGTTTCCCTTGAATCGCACCTTGTGGCAAAACGTGAATACATTCTGACATTTGCTCCTCTATTCTGATCCCACTGCACCAGCTGCCAAGCCTGCTTTGCATCCTATGTGTCTCTTGCACATCTACATACATCAGCGTAAGGGAGTAGCTTGCTAGATGGAATGCATCATGGCAGGGGTGGGGTGTAGACTCCTTAAAAGACCTTTAGTTCCAATCACGTAAGATTCGTCACACGAGATAGGCTGTAATCTCACTGTTGGAATCTGTTTGGAGGCTTTAGTATGAAACTTTAAGAGACACTCAGGAACTTCAGATGTCCAAATGCCCCTTTCTACATCTCACCCAGAAGCCCTGCTTAACCCATTGCTGAGAGGGCCGCTGCGTATGGCACTATGGGGAAAGGCTGTGGTGGAGAATCACCCATCTTATCCCAAGAAAGCTTCTACTTGCACCCACTCTGCCCCCAGCACCGGGTTTTTTGGTGTGCCAGGTGCAGAAGGTGCTACTATCCTTTTCCATCTGTGCAGGCTGCAAGACAATCATGAATTAGTCTCCCAATAACCATTGCCCTGTCTCCAAATAACAGCTGTAACGCAGAGTCTAGCTGCTATTAAAAAAAAACCACAGACACTAGATATAGTCACACTATGAATTACATGAGGTAAGAAAGTGCAGCTATTGTGAGTAAGAGCCAGATTCTACACCAATCACATCCAGAATAACTCACCTAACTCCTGTAGTTCTTTCACATTTAGACTGGAGTAAGGATGATCAGCATCTAGCCAAGTCTATCCAATTCTAAGCCACCATTAGCCGCCTCTCTTACATCAGTACTGGAAAGTCACCGTTCAACAATACTTGCCTAAGTAGTCTCATTGACTTCAACATTTAACTTTTCTTTCATTGCTAAGAAACTCATAGGAGATTTCAGTATTTAAAAAAAAATTGGATTAGGAACCCAAACACTGGAATATTTTCTGGAAAGGTCTAATGCATAAAATGGCTGATTTCACTGTGACGACTCACATGAATAAGGGCAGCAGGACTGGGTCTCTTGTAGTCATGGTTAAAAATTAATGAGCAAAGTATGCAGTATTGATTGATATGCCTTTCCTTTCCCCCCACCCCTCTCTCTAGAGTTAAAGACATCTAAAATAAGTACTTCCTGTGAATTATCTTTATTCTGTCATTTCCTGGAAGAAGAAAAATTAATAAGGACACAATGAATTTCACATACACAAAGGCTGCTTGTTAATCCTCAGGGCATCCCACAGCTATTGTGTAGATAGTGACAGAATTCATAAAAACAAATTAGAATACTCGTAACCCTAGAGCCTGGGTAACAACAAACAAAACAAATGTGCAGAGAGGCACAGCGGACTAGTTTTCCCATTTATAACACTTCCCCTCTCATTATAGATGTAAAGATTATGCCAGAAAAACCTCTGTCATGGATGGTCTGGGTATACTTAGTCCTGCCTCGGTGGAAGAATCAACTAGATGACCTCCTGGGGTCCCTTCCAGCTGCACATTTCTATGATTCTGCGACCTATAAGCAATGTGCTATATACTTCAAATCAGGGTCCTTGGCACTTTGGTCTGGCAGACTGGTATTTCAGTGGCAGCTTCTTCAAATTAAAAAAAAAGAGGGGGGGTGAACAGCCATCACTCTGTTATTTATTTTGTTGTATAATTCCTCACCTGGGAAGCCATGAGTGACTGTTTGGGATTGTGGATAAGAACATTAACTAGATTTCAGTGGGATTTGGGAACCTAGCTCCCTTAGGTTTCTTTGAAAAAAATCAACTCCCAGCATAAAATTGTTTAGGTGTCTATATCAGCTAACTTATCGGGTCATTATTTGCTATGCTCTGGGTTAATATAATTTGTTCATGAAAAAAATGTCCTATTCTTTGAGAGGCAGCATGTTCTAATAGATTGGGCGTTGGACTAGGAGACAGGAAACCTGGGTTCCAGTCCCAGTTCTGGCACTGACCTACTGCGTAAACTTGGGCATGTCACTTCACCTCCTTGTAGCGGTTTCTACTCGCACTATTTGTCTGCCATGCCTATGCAGATTGTACATTCTTTGGGGGAGGGATTCTCTCTTACTACATGTTTATTCAGTGCGCCTCACCATTCTCAGTTGGGGCTTTCAGGTTCTACAGTAACACAAATCATATTGAACTTTACAAAAACAATTGCATCTTGTGGGAGTTGTGGGGTTTCACGTTATAGCTGCAACAATAAACCTGGAAACTATCGGGTTAAAACTTTCATTGTTAGAAGTACGTTATGTTCTCCAAGTAAAGCTATACATATGTCGCCACTGAGCCAAAGTTATCCTTTGTGGTACTGAAGTCAATAGCCCAATGGTGAAATTCACCTCTGTCTAGTGGGCCAGCCAAGACTTATGACCCAATAAATCTTAATTAAGCCTGTGAAGTGGGATCACTTCAGCTCACTGAGCTGCCTGCATCCTCCCTCTCTCTAGAGAAAAGATAATGCAACATTTTCGTTCACTTCTTTCTTTTTCAAAGTCTTTGACACAGATTTTTTTCCCTGGGTTTATTTAAAATTGTCTTTGGTGTTTAAATACCTTGTACTTATGTCATTAAAAGCAGCGAATGAAATAGATGCCTTGCAGGCAAAGCAATTACTTCTGCCCATTATGTTTCAAGAAACCCAAATTATTTCCCTTTATAGAAACTGTTTTGGCTAATTGTTCCACATTTTTGACAGTAACTTTTTGAAGCAAAAAATAATCTCAAATACATTATGCACCACATATGGCTTGAATTTGTTTTCTGTGTCTCTAAATGTCACTCTTCCGGTGTATTACTCTGGCTGTTCTATTCTCTTCCCCAATGCATTTCTATTTAAATAAAAATAAAAAACCAAAATAATTCAATTTAATTTCTCTTTTCATTACCCACCCAGTCCCCAGTTACCCTCAAAGGTTTACAGAATTTCCATCGTCTGTGTAGTCCTACATGCCCTCACTCACACAAGCACTGGTTACTTGCTTGTTGAGTCACAAGTCCGTCCAATTTAGAGTTAATCAATTTTCACCTTTATTTATACTATTACAGACACAGTTATTGTCACTTATGGTGTCTGGGCACACATTTACACCAGACAAATAATGACAAGACAGAATTAGTAAATTGGCCCAATTTACCACATTCCAGGGCACCTAGGAGTTCTTCCATTTTCCATGATAGTTGTCACTGTCTCTGATCCCTTGCTCTGGTCCTTCAGTCCCATTATTCAGTCCAGTGTTACTCCAGTTTGGGCCCATGTTTATGTAGGTCTTTTATACATTTGTACATTACAGATTACTTAATCTTTATTCAATCGACTTTTAGCACATCGACCCTTTGGATTGTAGGTAACTTGTACATTTCACATGTGCAAAGTTCATTTACCCAACTTCTGTATTTTTCCTGCTGGTTTTCAAGTTTCTGGGTCTCCTCAGTAAATGGCCAGGGGAGGGTTATTTATCCTTACATGGTTGTATCTCTCTTACTTAAATCTTCCAACACATGTTATCTTTGTTCTGTCAGCAGTACCATTTTAAGCAAGTTAGCAATTCTATGTAAAAGAATTGGCAAAATCACTTATACCTGCAGAGCATGTTAAGATTTTAATTACAAATCATTAAAAATATAGCTATCAAACCAATTCATCTTATCATTAACCATTCTTCATTTTATATTTCAGTGTTAAGTCAGTATACGTTATTCTGTCCTACCCTTAATCTATTAGAAATGTGAGGGGAGTTATGGAAACCATGAAGATACTTTAACGCCAACATTTTTATCCTCTTTAAACATTCAAAGTTTTTCATTCAAAGTTCAGTTTTGTTTGTGAATCATTACAAAGAAACTTCATTAGATTTCCTGTGAATACATTTTGAGAGGTGTCTCCATTTTAGGCCTTTGATATTTAGTTGCTTTTAATGGTACCCCAGCACTTGCACTTCAATGGGACTCCTGTGAATGAGGGAAGCAGGATTCAGCTGAGGCCCCCAAGATGAGGATAACCTTGCAGTCTCCCTAGAATGATGACACAGGCATGACCAGAGTAACAACATAATGTGCATCTATTAGTGGAAGAAGGTGTTTTATGTTTTGTTGTGTCTGGATCATCAGCCATAAAAAAATCTCACTTTGACACAGTGTTAATTAACTCACTCCAGCTTTATTATGGCTGCTTCCAACATTTCTTCTTCAGCCCTCTGGCTTCTTATACAGCTCCCCAGGAGCTTCCAAAGAGTTTCCCCCCACAAAACAGTATGCTGCCTGAAAGCGTCTGCTAGCATTTTCTATTGTAGAATACTTGTCTTTTTTGTTGGTTTCTCCATAGTTTGCCAAGTGAAACACCTGCGTACCCAATCTTTAACAACCTACTGATTGTTGACAATAGTGTCTTCATTCTCCAGCTCACAAATCTTTGGGCTGGACTAGAATTAAGCCTTGTGAAGGAGTATCCCTGTATTCTGGTAGTGCTAAGTATGGGTCAATCCTCTGCAGTTTTTGCATTTTTCAAGAGTATTTTAGCAGTTTTTGCTGTGTTGCCTGAGGATACTCCCAGTGAAGAGTGTAGGATCAAAAAAATCCCTTACTGAAACTCCAGAGAGTCTCCTCAACAAACTGTAGTTCCATGTTCCATACACACAATATCTGGCTTTCATATCATTCTTCATTCATCTCTTCTGGTCTGTTTCTGATCCTGTGTCTAAATAATAGTCTGATGGAAAAAAACTGAAAAATAGTCTCCAAATATCCTTATCCTCCTTGTCTAAACCTCAAAAAAAAAATCCACCTTTGCCCAGGGTCTTTCTGGAACTTGGTATTGCCACAGAGGTGACAGTCTTCTCAGGATGTGCATGCATCATACTTTTCCATGAATGTCATCATCTTAATCTCTTTCTTTGGCCAGTAATCTCTCTATTTCTCTCTACAAATTACATTCCTAGATGTGATACACAAACTAAATGCATCTCATCATGGCTAGAGCTGCTGCTTCACTGCTCTTTTTTTTCCTATAAAATAATGCTTGGTTCTCTTTAGGTTTGGTGCTTTGTGCTCTGTTGCCTTGTAGTATCTTCTTTTGCTTCTGCATATGCATTTGCCTGCTCTTTTCACTTCTCTTAATTTCTTCATAATATATCATTATATATACTATCTCCATTTTCCACTTTTTTTTTTACGGATCCCTCCTTGGCTTGCTGCACATGGCAATATGCGGCTGTCTTGCCAACAAACAACAATTCTCTCTGCAATACTTATACCATATATCACATATCATGCAGCATCATCTGCATGTGCATCTTGCATGCTTTGCCTCATACTTTTATGATGTTATGTTTCAAAAAAATGAGTTGAGTTATATATATCCTATGTATATCCACAATGTGACAGATTTCCCATTCATTTCATTTTTTCCATCCAAAGAGTATCTTACCTCTTTAACAATTCTCTGCAACATGCCTCTGACAAACAACAAGCTACACACTCCTCAACAGGCTTTCCTTTCCCAGGGTGCAGTTGGGTCTTGTTAGCATTGGATTGCCCTCATTTTCTCAGGCTCTATTTTCAGGTCTTTGGAGGTCAACAAATGTCCAGTGCATGGCACTTCAGTTACTCTCAACCTGAGCTTATCTAAGTTCAATTTAATATTATTTTCTCTGCATTTCTGTAAAAATTGGAGTAATTTGTAGTCATGATCTCATTGTTCTTGTTCTGGATCGCTACCCTCTCCCTCTATCAGCATATCATCTGTTACTGTCTGGATTCCCATCAGACCCTCCAATGCTTGAGTCAATCTGCTCTGGGATACCTCTGATGCCAGACTGATTCCCATTGGCATCCTTTACCATCAGTATCAACAAAATGGAGTTGCAAAGGTTGTCAAGTAACTGGATTCTTCATCCAATTCGACATGCAAAAATCCATTTTTTACACCATATCCTGTAAAATAAAATTGCTTTAGACAGATCTGGTACTATATCCTCAATTGTGGGCAGAAGGAATTGGCTCTGTTTCAAAGCTTTATTTAAAGGCTTTATGTCTGTGCATATTCCCAATTTTCTTGATGGCTTTCTTACCACCACAAGATGGCTTATCCAGTCTGTGTTATTTCCTACAGGCTGTATCCACAATTGTGTAGGTGCTGCAGTTCTTCTTTCTGTGGTCGCAGTAATGCGATGGGTACTTTTCTTTTTGGCAATGTAACTGGGTTCACACTGGTGTCAATCTCTATTTTAAAACACTGTCTAGCCATCCATCTCCCTGAAACACATCTCTATACTCCCTCTGCATTAACTCCTGGTCCCAGGTATTACCATCCAAGGTATCTTCGGTTGCCCCACTATCCACTATGTTCTGCAACTATACTTTTATCCAGTTCATGGCTTGGGTGACCTTGCTATCCAAAAGTGGTATTGCTGTCCCATCATCTAGGACCACAAAGTCCAGGCTGTATTTCTTTTTGTTCCTTGGATTTCTTAATTTAAATTTTATATTTCCCCATGGGCTGTAATTTAGCGTGGTTGTACATTGTTAACAGCTGGTTAGTCTCTTCCAACTGATTGGGATAATGATACAACCTCAGTCACAATCTAACTGAAATTATCTCTCTTTCTTACCAAGTAACATGGCTGCATACAACTCTTCCGGGTGCTTACTAGGGTCTTCTTGCATTGTGTTTATCAGCTGTTCAGTCATTCACATAATATTCTCATACTCGCTGTTGCTCTCTTCAATTAATGTGTGTACCTTGGATTTGGTTTTCTTCCATCTGGACAAACACTTGGCTGCAAAATGATTAAATTTGTCACAGATATGGCATTTTTGCCCATAAGCTGGACACTTTTCTATCTTATATGTTTTCTTTCACAGTATTTGCATGTGTCTGCACTGCTGTCGTCTACTGAAGTTGTATCTGGTTTTGATTTCTCTTTCTTATGTACTGCATGGACAGTTCCTATGGGCTGGCATCCCAGGGTTCTAATCCTCTCTTTGGATAGCATCGAAGCCCTGCATATCTCCAATCTTTTCCCCAAAGTTGAGTCAGCTTCCCTCAGCAACCACTGTCATACTTACACGTCTCGTATCCCACACACTATCTGGTCTTTTATCAATGAATCTTTAATATTTCCAGAATTGCAATTGGCTGCTAGCACTTTTAAATCAGTGTTGTACTCAGCTATGCTCTCCCCAGCTGCTTGCTCCCAAGTAAAGAAATTATGATCCTTCCACGGTTTCATTTTTCCTGGGGTTATAGTGAGTATCAAAACAGCCCATTATTGCTTCTCAGGTGTTTTGAGCTTGGGGAATTTCCATGCACAGAGTTCTCATTTAGTTCTCTCCCCCTTTCTCTAATCAGGTAACAAAAGAGATTTATTTTCTCAGCATCCTCTTTATCTGCCATAGCAATATCTACACAGAGGTTATGTTCTCTTGCCAGCTCTTCTGTGCCTGAGCTAAATTCTAAGCTTGCAGGTTTAATGTCCATGGAGGCTTCAGCCCTCTATTTTTTGTTATCAGCCTTGTCTTTTAAAACAAACTGTGTACTCATAGAAGCATTCTGCTCTCGACAGTGCAGCTCTGAATGGTCTCTCCTGCTGTCCAGGACTCTATTACCACTGCCACCATGTTTTATGCTTTGTTGTGTCTGGATCATCCACCATATCAGATCTCACTCTGACCCAGGGTTAATTAACTCAGTCCAACTCTATTGTGGCTGTTTACAACATGGCTTCTTCAGCCTCATGGCTTCTCAGACAGTTCCCCAGGATGTGTGGCTTGCAAACAGTTTCCTCACAGAAAACCGTATGCTGCCTGAAAGTGTCTGCTAGAACTTTCCTATTGTTACAGAGGGGACAGAGTCCAAAAACAGTTTTGCTTTCCCCAGACAAGAAGCCTCCCCTGTCCTGCCCTTCCTGCTGAGTCAGGGGTCTTTCCCTCTCTGGGAGGAGCCGCACCCTTGAGGTGCTGTTTCCATCTGTAGCTATGCCACCCCTAGACCCAGTCAGCACAGTAACTCGGTTACAGTATCATGTTTTTACTAGTTGTCCAGTTGCCCTTAGGCTTCTGAGCCCCTCTGAGGGGCAGTGACCCACATCAATCAGGACAAAAGGGGATGGTTTGTACAGCACCTAGCACAATCCTGCTCGGTGACCGGAGCTCCGAGGTGCTACGATAATGCAAAGAAACAGCAGCACAAAAACAGGTGTTATGAGTTTGATCTCAAATCCTGACTTCAAAGGGCTCTACATCAGGTCCTAAGGAACTTAAGTCTCCATTTACAGGGACCAGTCGACCCAGAATCATGGAAGCACAAAGGTAATTTAAAGCAACCTTTGCAAACCTACCTCCTGAGCTGTGCTCCGTGCTCCACAACTGCAACTAAGCACCTACACCATCTAATGGGGCTCATCTTTATAAATGAAGTTCTGCTGAGAGACTGGTGACATTTCCCTGCAGAAAATGAAGATTCTTCTTTATGTAAATTTACCCTCAAAACAATCATAATTTTTCCCACAGAGGAATTTTACTGCAAAAAATGTGTTTGTTGGAGAACAACAAAATATGTAACTCAATATTTTATCCTACTCACATTCTCCATCACAATCCAAAACAAACTAGGCCTAAATTTTCCAAAGCAACTAATGGTTTTGGGTGCCTAACTTGAAGCTCCTTACAAAGGGGCTGATTTTCAGGTGCTGAGCCGCTGCACCTCCTTTAAGGTGTTCTAAGTTGAGTACCCAAAAATGGAGACTATCAAATCTCTAATCTTTTTAAAAATTAGGCCCTATTTGAGAGGCAGTGCTAATAGACAGGGCACTGGACAGGAGACCTAGGGAGAAATCCTGGACCCAGGAACTCAGTGGCAAAACTCCCACTGACTTCAGCGGCACAGGATTTCACCTCTAGATTCTACTCCTTGTTCTACCACTCACTTGCTATGTGACCTTGGGCAAATCACTAAACCGACCTGTACCTCAGTTTCCCCTCTCACATTTTCTCTTGCCTATTCAGATTGCAAGTGCTATGAGGCAGCGACTGGCTCTTATTATGCAACCAAACAGTGTATTTCACAATGAGTCCCTGACTTCAGCTGAGGTTTCTAGGTACTACTATAATACAAAAAAAAAAAATTAAACAATTAAATGGCAGGGATGTGACAGTAACCTTGCTTCCGAAAGCCTAATAGAGAATTAATTGAACGGAATGCTATAGTACAGAAAATAGTCTATGAATTATAACTAAGCGCATCAAGTCATCAAACTAAGCAGTAATCAGATTAGGATGAGTGCACTGAGGAGTACTCCACAGATACCTAAGTGGAAAACTACAAGAGAAAAGGGGAATGCACTTAGTGTTACACAAAGTTTAGTGAGCCTGACCAAGCTGTGCTACTGAAGAGACAGGAAATTCTGAAGAGAAGGAAGATTTTAATGTAAATAGAGAAAAATGGTCCATATTTATGGCACATCTCTGCAACCTAAAGAAAGTTGTGGCGGTCATTAGGGCTTCTGCATAAAAAAAAAAGTACGTAGTATAAATAGTGCCCACTGTTGTTTACAGTGTTGTTTTAACTGTGTTGGTCCCAGGATATTTTTCTGGTGAAAGAGACAAGCTTTCAAGCTTACATGGAGCATTGGTCCAATAAAAGATATTGCCTCACCCACCGTGTCTCTATAGTATAAATACACAGTTTCTTAAGCAGATAGAGAAAACGGGCCTAATATTCTAATTTCTTTTATTATTATTCTAGGAAGAATGCTCCCTAATGCAATTAATTATGTTTGTAATATACCAGAGACAAACAATGGTACACTGAAAAAAATCCAATTAAATTAGCGGATCACAAAGGACACCTCAAATGACACATGAATAAAGTAGAAAACATGCTAGAGTAAGTCAGTGAATGCTACTAGCTACAGTAGCTCTGAAGGAACAACAGAAGTGGGATACATTATTCTGCACCTCATCAGGGGGCTGCATATTGGTTGAGCGGGAAGGACAGATAACCTTGTGGTTAAGGCATTTGTTTGGTACTCAGGACAGAAAGCTGGGCTCAGGTCCCAGATCTGCCAGACTTCCTCTGAGATATTGGGCAAGTTATTTAATCTCTTTTCTGCATCTGTATAACAGGAATAGTAATAATACATTCTCTGTCTGTATGCTTAGATTCTAAGCTTCCCTGGGAAGAGATGCTCTCTTACTAAGTGCAGTGTCTACCACAAAGGGGACCTGATGTTTTTGGGGCCTGCACACACTATGGTAAATGCAATTTTTATTTTATTTTTTTTACATAAGAGGTGAAGCTTGGTGAAGGATTTTATTTAGCAGTAGTACAAAGATTTGCAAATGCTGGGCTATTTTCTGTATCCTGTGAGTGCCAGTTCAGGGGTTGATCACTTTGGGATCTAGATAGTGAAAATGTTTGATATATTTGGCAACAGACAGTTATTGGGCCAGGTTCACTGGATTTTACCTAGTGAGGTCCCCATAAATATGCAAAGAGATTCATCCAGCAGGTGTTGTTACCACTGCTGTCCTCCTGTGGAATTTCTGCAGGTGAACAACTCTAGTTTAGAAACCATACAAATCGTACCAGCAGAGTTTTCATTGGAGGTGCCAGTTCTGAGCCTTCCTTGGCCACCCTGACCAATCCCCATCCCTGCCAACTTTTTTTGCCTAATATTATCCCTTTATTAGCACCCATATTGCACCCTTAGTGCAACTGAGTTTGATGTTGGATTGCCACTGCAACTCCCTCTCCTAGCAGACTTTCTGCTGCCAGGACCCTATACCAGGAACTAAGCTGCATTGAATCTGGCTCATTGTTTTCTTCCTGTCAGTGCCAGCCCTTTATTACCTACTCTGTCTCACATACCTCTAACTATATACCAACTACATCCCCCTTGTCACATGTTGATGAGAGTTTATTTCATATATTTTTGTACAAGACACCTACTCACATAACATTTTAATATCAGCGTTCCCTTCAGCAGAGTCCTGCCAGTAATTGTTCAAACAGAGCCAATAAAACATTTGCTAAGTTTCAGTACACACAGTGCCCTAAATGGATGTTCCATGCTTTCTGACTCAGAACATGGGCCGACCCCTCCACCCAGACCACCTTTATCTCCAAAGGATTCTATTACCACTGGTTGCCCAGATCCACAGCTGGTGTAAAATTACGTGGTGGAAGTCAGTTAAAGTCAATAGAATTATATGGTCAGTCTGAGAAAGTACTAATTGCTAGTGTGACAATCATTAATTACATAGGACTCTTACTAGTCATCTTTAAAAAATTTAGAGACAGATTCCTTATTTTGACCTTATTATGAAAGTCTCCTAAAAGTACATCTAAGAAACAAAAAAATTATGATTGTGAAACTATCTCTGCAGAGCAACTTTAAAGTCACCCAGATCCCAGTTGTTTCTAGCATGGGATGATCATCTGTGTGGTTTGACAATATACTTTGTTGTCACGTGGGGAACTGTCAGATACAAATCTATCCTTATGTGAGCCTTTAGGAGTCTAACAATCCATGCCTGCACCTGCAGACACCACATACAACCGGGCAAAATTTTGGGATGAATAATTCATTCACGCACATAAAAAGCAATTGTGGCAGAAAAAAATGGGGGTGGGGGATTGAAGAAGTGGAAACGTTTCATTTTGAAGTCAACAGAAAATCTTGTTTCAAACTTTTGCTAGTTCCCCCTCCCGCCCCCAAACAACAAAGGAGTCAACTGGAACTTTGGTTTGACCCAAAACAAAAATTTTATGTTTTACTTTCATGAAGAAAAAAATCCTTTTGGGTTGACCACAAATATTTATTATTAATTACTTATTAATTATTATTATTATTATTCAGTTTGGCTATGACCCAGAACAATCAATTATTCACTCAGCACTAACACCACAGTTACTGGATAAATGTATACACCTGCCCCTTTGGGAGCAAGACGAAAGATAGTGTGCAGTAACAACACAGAGCTCCTTCTTGGGCTAAAGGAGACTCAGTATTTTCAGTAGTATTAAGATTTTATCTTCTTTTAAGAGTAGCAGCTAGAGGGCAACACAATCAAACACAATTAAAAGTACAAGCACACCATGAATCTGACCTTCTAAATTACACGTGCACACACAACTGGACACCTAATTTGTATGTCATTACTGCAACTGCATGAGAAAAAATAATATTTGCACCTGCAAATAAGCCTTTATCTGACCATTTACCAGGCTGCACATGTAGTCATGATAACTGCATGTGCAACTTCCACAATTATTTTAGACACATTGAGGTCACTTAGGGAAGGAAAATCAGTTATAGAAGACAGACAGAATTGTCACAAGCACCTGTAGTGATTTAAGATTCCTAGTCCCAAAGATTTTCAATGGGATTTGGGGGATTTTGAAATTTTTAACCCAAATCAAAACTGGTGTAAAATGTGAAAACTTTGAGTTCATCTGTGATAGTTTATACCCAGATGACTCTTCAGTACCTTTACTCATGATTTTCATTCCATACCATATGTCTTATCATCCCACTTTTATATTCATGTGGATGCACACGGGAATAGAGATCTGATCTATAGCCCATTGAAGTCAATGGAAAAATCTCCCTTTGCCTTCAATGGACTTTGAATCAGGTCTCAAAAGGGCATAGATTTCTTTGAGAGCGGGTTGGGGACTTCTGTTTCTGTGGTAAGTGTGTCTCTTTACTTGGTTGGCAGTAGTTTAGTTATGTTCTCCTTTTGCTGTCAGGTACTGGAGTAATAAAATAAGACAAAGTGATAAAGATTTCCCATTCTTGAAATAAAGTGCACCTGCACATCATATTCTATTTAGTATGTTTACTTGACAAACTCTAGCAGACTAGCTTTTATTTACTGTTTGCCACTGTGTATCAGCCATGCCTGCTGTATTTAAGCAGTGGTGGTGCTACCTTGATTTCATTTAAATATTTGCATTTGTGATGCACTTAGGATCTTTTTACCATCATAACAATCTGGCTGTGTTGGAACACATCCATTGCAAGCATAATCAGAAAATGGGTCTGCATTTTCTGAGCATCTTTGTTGCTAGGACGTAATTTTCTCTAATAGAGTGGAAATGGTTTGCATAGTTACTATTGTAAGCAAAGCATCTTAGCAGACAACTTGAAATTAATCAAATAAGTAGTTTTCAGCAGGCGTTTCTGTGCCAATGAGAAGTTACTTTGCTTTGTAAAATAAACTACAATCTGACTACCATCAGCATGCATTAAAATAGGAGCTGCACATGGAAATGGCTTGTTAAGTAAGAAGTTTATTGGAAATCAGATTCATCCACTCTAACCATTAGTTGATTTACAAATCTACTGTATAACCTCTTTTTAGAAAGAGGAAAAATTCTGTGGTTCTTAAACCATATTTTCCCCATCTTTTACTTAGGCAAACTCCCATGGACTCTGAGGGCCTAATCCCACACCCATTGTAGTCAGCTGGAGATTCACCATTGACTACAATGGGTGCAAGACTGAGCCCTGAGAAAAGCCCTTAATATTTGGTCAGATTTTTTCAGGAGTGCTGAGCACCCACCATCAGTGAACTGGAAAACCTCACCCAAAAATTTTAAAAAAACAATAAAAATATTCCTGAAAATATACTAACATGACATTGACAATGCATTACACGTGGGTCACTCTGCTTGATTGTTATACCCCTTCCTACTATCTCCTGTCTGTCTTGGTTATTTAGATTGTAAGTTCCTGGGTGCAGGAACTTTCTATGACTCAATATTGTTACAGGGCCAACATAAGGACTCACAATCTCATTGGCCCTTAGGCATTACCATAATGAGCATGATAAATACTAATAATAAAAGTCATGGGTGCACATCATCTTTAGATAGCGGGCAGCCTATGGAGGTTTTATCAAATAGTATAATGGCAAGGATAATTAGCATGGGGTTGAGATAGTTAGAATTTCTAGGGGCTCTGGAAGTACTTAAGGATGTAACATACCATGCCGAAATTTACCAGCATCTATTAAACTACTATACTTACCGAATGTTATCCTTTTCCTCTTCTTGAGAGATATTGGGGGGACTCTTGGGAGAAGGGGAATCAACATGAGGCTGTGTGTTTTCTTATGCTGTTTATTGCCGTCTTGCTACTTGAAACAATAACTATACAGACGATAGGTTGACGAAGTGTTTTTTGTTTCACCTAGCACCAGAGCAAAATATTCGCTTAAGTGTCTTTTTAATGAGTTGAGTGAAAATAGCTTTTGTGGAGTTTAATTTAACGAGATAAGTAGTGAAATATTCACTGAAAATATAAAAGGTGATGCTCTCAGAAACAGGGGACTTTAACACTCAGCATTACAAGAAGATTTATTTTTTTAAAATCTAAAGCTTGGCTTCCCCTAATATAAATCTCCAGAACAATGAATTCATCCTAGCTTCTTCCATTACAATTGCATTTATATGGGAAAATTTAAGTTGCATTCTAATCAGATTGTGTAGAAGCCTGCAGTCATACTACCCTGCATAATCTTGTCAGGTCTTATAACCTAAGGAGGATCAGAGATTTGTGATCCAGTATGTGGAACTCTTACGGTGTGCCCCATATGGAATGTAGTGATATTGGAGGTGTCATCTTTTGCATGACAAGACAGAGGGCTTGACAACATGATATTTCCTTTGCTATCTCTCACAAGCGCTAAATATCAGTGTGGATCATTATAGTCTGTCTAGAACAATTCCCCCTGCATTTTCAATTGGATACAACATTCTTCTTCACTTCCTGTCTTAAACTGCTACACAGTGCTTTTGTACAGCTGCTGTACAGAGGTGGGCCAAGCGGTTTCTGTACAGCTAGAATGATTTTCCCCTATTGCAACACTGACCATGCCACATTGCCCCAAAAAGTGTCTTCACTGGCTCCTTGTCTCTTTCTCCATTAAGTTCAAACTTATCCTCACCATTAAGACTTTGCACAACTGTGCTCCATCTACAGCTATTCATTCACTGATTGCCAACTAGTCCCCTGTACTCTGCCCACTCTTTGCAACCTGCCGCTCCATTCATCTATTCCTCCCATGCTCGATATTCCTCTGCCAGAGTGTCAAGCATCATTGCTCTTCTCCTTAAAACCCATTTATTTTGCTTACTTTCCTCCACTGACTCCACTCCTGTGCTGTCAACCCTTTGCCTCTTGCCAAGTCTTATTCTCTGCTTAAAATCATCAGAACATATGAGAATCATTTGCTATAGATTGTGACTCATTTTATTTTTTATTTGTTTTAATTCGCCTCTCTCTGACATTTTTCTTTTTTGTTTGGATAGTGTGTACTGATGCTTCAGGAGTTAGGGAACAAACCATCTAGGCTGAAAGGACCCCACCCAAATTAGTCTCCACAAAAAAAGCCTGTTCCCTCTCCTTCCACTACACTTAATTAGCCATTACAAGCAGGAGTTAAAACAAGTGGGATTTGTTTGGAAGGTGGAACTTAACCTGCCACTTAAGAGCTATGTAAACCTGCTTACCTTACCCAGATCCAGGACTGCAAAGTGGCTCAGAGTATGTCTCCACTGCAATAAAACATCCCGCACGGGTTGGCCCATATCGGCTGACTTGGGCTTTCAGGGTTCAGGCTAAAGGGTTATAAAACTGCATTGTAGACGTTTGGGTTCAGGCTGGAGCCCTGGCTCTGGGTCCCCTTGAGCCTGAATGTCTAAACTGCAATTTTATAGCCCCCCAGCCCAAACCAGCAGACACAGGCCAGCCAAGGGTGTTTTACTGCAGTGTAGACATGCCCTCAGAGACCAGCCACAAGAAAGGAATCTGGTCCAGAGAGATGTGAGGAGCAACAATCCTGTGCTTGGACTATTCACAGTCGGGTACTTTTCATACGAGTGCTGCTGTCACACAAAACAAAGTGTTAAGTAGTGGGTCTGGGAAAGAGGCCTCTGATGGGTTCTATGATTTTGTTTTGGGTTTGTTTTTTCTGCATAAAACAGCACTTCAAGGAGTGAGAAAGCTTTCTTGGAGTCATTCCATTGTCTTCAACAGGCTTTGGATCAAGGGATATTTAATAGTCACCTTATTTCCACAGAAGTCAATAGCAAACTCCCACCCAACTGCTGGAGAATGACTGAGCCGAAAGCCTGAGAAGTGCTTTAGGAACCAAGATACTTCATAAACGATAAAATCCACCATTGTTTAATAATAATAAATAGTGATGTTAAACTTGCTCTGGGTTGAAAGCAGGTCTCTTTTTTTAGTTCACCTCCCTATAAATACAGCCCCACGGTGCTACATGTCAGCCCCACGGTGCTACATGTCACTGCAATGTTGACTCTGCAGAAAGAGAGAATTATTCTGTTCATTCCCCTCTTCTTCCCCCTCTCCTCCCAGGCTCAGTGTCAAGAAGAAGCTGGGCTCTAGGTAGGAGGCCAAAATCACGTGGGTAATTCCACATCCAGTCTGGGAGGTTCACGTCATTCAGGGGATGTGGAAAAATTATATACATTTGACATGCCACACTGGGCAACCACAGGGCACCAGCAGGAGAAAACCTGTCCCACACACTTTATGTGCTCTCCAAAAGCCAAATCTGTAGGTCCCTCTTCTGTTTCTACTTCATCCTTAATCAGGCAAAATCTCATGGGCTAGATAGACCCTGGCCAGCTCCACCTGGTTGTGCGTCTTGCAGAAAGAGAGGAAGGGCCCCGTCTCCCCTTACAAGCCATGTACAGGTCAATCAAAACATCCACATCCACGTCGTAGAAAGCAGAAGGATGATAGTGGGATTCTCCCCTAGGGCTCCTGGTGCCCTTCAGAGAGCAAGTATAGGCATAAAGCACACAAAGCCAAAGGAGATGGGGTGCGGATGGATATCCTTAAAGGGGTGGAGCAGTTTGTGCGCTAATTCACTGGAGAACTCCAGCAGGCATTCTGAGACACGGTGCCTTCTGGGAGCCACTCCCTGCCTGGGTGGGAGTTCAGCATTATCGGTTTAGGGATGAGTCAAACGGGTAGAAATGAGAGTATAACTTCAGTGGAAGTTTGCCTAAGAAAGAAGACAGCAGGGACCCTTTAGGATTTGGTCTGAGCATGGCACTCCTATCATTTTTTAAAATATATTGCAGAAGCTATTGCTTTATCCATCGTGTCCTTTCCTGTGCTTCAGGAGAACTGGGGACCAAGCCAGTTGTTACACACACACACAGTGGTTCAGTTACAAAAAAAGGCCATAAAAGAGAGAGGTTGTCTTGGGGAGATGTCTTTGGTGTAGTTTTTAAAAAGAAAACAGCAATAGGAGTCTCTCTCCCAATGACAGCAGCAAAAAAAGCAAAGTGGCAGAAAAACACAGAAAAGCACTTTTAAGAGATCTGATTGAATTTGTCCTATCACAGGGACTCTCTCAGTAGCAGAGAGCTTGTTCCAATCACTTCCCCTCTGTAAAAGTACTTTCCTCCTAAAGAAGCATCAAAGAATTTGTTTAAAATTCTCATCTCTAAATTTGCAGGTATACAACTAAGCAGGCATGGAGGGGGGGAGGGAGAAACACTGAAGAGATGTGTTAAGCAAATCTAGTGAACTTAAAACAAACCCACACACAAAGCCAATGCATTTCTTAAGAAGTGGTGGTTAGGAGAATGTCACTGTTTTTAAAATAGTTTTTGAAAACATGTCTTAATCCAGGTTGTCAGGAAACTAGTGTTTAGAATACCGCCCCCAGCCCCCTTTTATGAAAGTAGGCTAGATGCTTTGCGTTTGAGCAGAGCAGCGTGGGCTGGTGAGAGTATTTCCTCTATGAAATCTCTCTAAGGTGTGTGGCTACGTTCAAGCATAGACTTAGTTAAAATGGGTAACACTAAAGGGTGCATTTAGGCAGAGCTGTGAGCTAGGGATGTGGAGTAAGCTGCAGCACCCTCTCAGCAGCCATGCAGGAACGCTGTGATTCAGAGGCAGGCCTCTAAGTCACATTTCCCCTCACTTTCCCTCCTTGCTCCCCGGGAACAGCGACTTGTGGCTTGTACTACCTCTCCCCTCTAGCAGCTCAGTTACTCCATGAGTCAAGGGAGGGGCCAGGGTACCTCCACTTACTCCTGCAGACCCAGATCCAAGGTAGCCAGCAAAGGGATGTAAAGAGAAAGGGGCCAGAAGGGGAGTATTCATCCTCCCATGGGTGGGTGTGTAATCTACATCCCAATCTAGCCCAAAACTGGGTATCAAGAAGTACTACTGAAGCAAAACTCGTGCATGGGAACCAGGGGAATGATACCATCTACCACTGCGTCTAGAGAGGGGTAGATCACGGCTGTGAGAAGCTCAATGAGATCATTCCAGGAAATGAAAGGGTAGCCGCTCCTCATCTATCCCACTAAAATATCCTCTAGCCCATTTGTGATCATTTATGACTTGATTGTCAAAAGGGATGCTAAAAGCACCCCCTGGCTAGTGCCTTACTATGCTTCTGTCCCTCCTTTCCCACCCTACACTTCCCCTATTAAAATAAACAACCAAATGGGACATAAGACAAAGTACCGGTAGGGCTAGAAAGCCCTTGTGTGGTACACAGCAGGCCAAACTTCAGCACAGGCGTGAATGCAGGCTACTAACGGGTGCTACAAAAGACTGGGATATTTGTCAACGGAGCACAGCAGTAAGTCTCAAGCTGCTCCATTACTCCCAGCTACAGGAAGAAACACTGGCTCAGTCTTGATCTTTAATGTGCATGAGGCAGTTAGGTACCAGCTTCTTTCTTTGGCCTCATCCCTACTAACAGGTGGAAGTAACTTGGTGACCATGTGGGTTAGCTCTCACTAACACAGGATCAATATTCCACATCTCAACTGTGCTAGATTAAGCCCAGTGTGTCTGGTTATATAAGGGCCCAGAAAGTTAAAGCAGTTCAGTTTCTCTCTGGTACCATGACATTTGTTTTCAGGCCATTTCTCCTCACACATATATTGTGCCTTAAGCTGACATGACACATCATTCATCACCGTATTAGTGTCAACCCAAACCAGAGCGCACAGAAGCAGCAGCAGCATCTTCTAGACGAAAATTATGCTCAAGTTGCTTTAAGAAACATTTTTAACATACTTGTTATTCATACCCTGGCTCATCAACTAGTAGCCATTCACATGGGGATTGAAAATGTGTTCTGATTATATGCTAGATGAAAAACCACTTCATAGTGGAACTACAGTCAAGGCAGGGCCTATTTTTCATTGCAGGATGCAGTAGATGGTATCTGCCCCAACATGCCAGTATTTTATTATCTTTTAAGTAGATTTCCATCTTAAATTAACCACAATTACCATAGCAGTCCTTTTTCCCTTGGGCTTTTATGACAAATCTGTACTTATCACCTCAGAGCTGCAAACTGAGGCAGGTGGTGCAGGAAGCAATGAGAAAATCTGGAGGAGGTGGATAGCTTATTTGAACTCTTCCTACCCAAGTCACCCCCCACCAGTAACCTGCAAGTTCTTTATCATCCTCAGACTGTGCTTAATGGGCCATCAGACGAGCAACATCTCTCTTTATATTTCTCCAGATTATTAATATTAATAAGAAATGAGACCTTATATTGTTATCCTTAAAAATGAAGCAAATAGGTTGCAATGGAATAGTTCCGTGTCTAAAATTAATGTGTGTTGCAGATGTGCAAAATAAAACATGCACTGACCTCACAGGAGGAGCAGCAGTATTGACCTAACCTTGACCTAACATTTTTTTGGATGTCTCTCTGCTGTGTAGATGTTTGCCCATCCCCCACCAACTACCATCACCTTTAATAGCTCAGGCAAGAGGCAGAATCTTGAGTAGACAAGGCAGAGTAGTCTAGTAGTTAAAGCGGTGGATGTTAAGTCAAGATTCCTTGGTTCTGTACGCTGTGACGGACATATTGAGTAACCTTAGGTAATGCACTTAAAGCCAAATTTTCAAAACAGAGACTTCCTTGTGTATACAAAAAATGCATTGCCACATTTGCTTGCACAGTCACCGCAATTACAGAGCAAACTGGTCAACCTCATGAATTTCAAATCCATACTTGTGCATCCTGTAGTTCTCCAAGATTTTCACAGGTCTGTTCCAGGTGGCAGAAAGGAGAAAGGGAGAGTTGGCTTTTGTAAGCCTATGCCAGGCTATAAAAAGGATTCCACAGCTAAGAAAATAATTATGCCAGCAGATACCGATAATGTACCAAATATGGCACCAGTGTTGATTTTTCCACCTCTTGCTGTGCTTATAACATTGGCTCAAATGGCCATTACAACAATATTAAACCACATACTTTTTTGTCCTTGAAGATTCCGAAACAGCTTGGCTGGTGTTTGATAGTTCCAGAGCCATCACCAGATAGTAGCAGGGGGTTTCTGGAACTGCACAGAGTGAGCCAGCTGAGTCTCTCATCTATCTAGCTCTCTCATTTGTAGATCACCTCACAAAACCAAGCAGTTCTGCAGCCATCTCATACTTTCTCGTTAACTTTTTGCATTCAATGATCCTTTACTAGCACAACATTTCTAACACTACTGTTAAAACATGTATAGATGGCTGACAAATGCATACTGGAAAAAGTAATTTGCTTTTCTCTTCAATGGTGTAAAATTGCCATGTAGCTGCATTCTCCCTTCTAGTTACAACTTAACCAGTCAAGTTGTAAAAAGGCATCTAGGCATCAGTGATAAACCTGTTATCATGAAGTCCTGGTTTTTACATCAAGCAACACAGTCATGACTGAAAAGACACCTAGGCAACCTCAATGAGAAGTTTTATTTTCATACACTTTTTGCTGTAGCAATTCCACAAAGTCAGCAAGCTCTACAAATGTTAATTGGGAAGAAATCTTCTGGAACATATGAAAGTTCTATCACACTTTCTAGGGCTTGACCCTGTTACAGCACAGAGCAGCCCATCTGCCAAGAACCTTGGAATATGAAAAAAATAATGAGTGGTAAAATCAATTATTTTTCAGTGTTTTTTAAATGGCGAGGCACCTTTCTAGTTAGCGGTAGCATGCCCCACTAACTAATATATTGCACTGGTAATTTGGAGACTTTTTTTTATTACCTGCTCTCCCACTGACTGCTGTTTGACCCTGCTAAGTAATGTCACCTCCCTGAACCTCAGTTTCACCATCTGTAAAATGGGGATAATGATATCTATTCTTCTTTGCAGAATGCTTTGAGATCTATGGGCAAAAGCAAATATGTAAGCACTGTATAAGAGCAAAGTGTCATTAACTGCTGAGATCTAATCTTTTTCACTCATGTTCTTCTAATTTAAAATATAAATTAGCCAATATTTCTTGAGTAACACAAAATGTATTTTGATCGCATTACATAAACTTGTTTTATAAACTCCTAAATTTATTTTGTATTTGCTTTTTTCTTTTTCCCCTTGGAATCAAAGCTAAATCTACTGTTTATTTAGATTGTAAGCAGGAAATGTTTTTTGTTTGTTTGTTTGTTTGGAGTTTGTAAAGCACCTTGTACAACAGGGTCCTTGTCCATGACTGGAACTCCTAGACACTGCAATAATACAAATAAATAATAAATTAATCAATATTATTTATTATTATAATAATACCACCATCACCAAGCAATACCTAGATTCTTCTAAAAATATATGGATATGTATAGTGTCATTTGTGATTGTGTTTAAGACCTTTCACATGAGCTATCAGACTGCACAACAGATGCAGGAACACAAGAGATGCTGCAAATACAAGCTGACACATCAGCTCACCGACAGTGTTAAACTTGTCTTTCTACTAAGCATTGTCACAATCAAACATATGCACAATCAAACTCCTGACGACCGTTGCACCAGCTAAAGTAACCATGGCTGATGGCGTCACATCATGCAGTGAAATTTCCAGATCCGGCTCTGTCCTGCAAATACACAATTCCCTGGGGATGGCACCCATAGGTGGAACTAGGTAGGGTCAGGCATGCACCTTTTTGCATGATGATGGAGAGTTTGAGAGCACAGTGTGCTGGCGTGTTCTTGTCCATCCTGGCAACATGGTCAAAGACCATATAATGCAGCTTTTCAATAGGAAGGATAGTTCTCTGTGAGATGACACTTCACAGTGTCAAACCACCTTATTCTCAGGATTTGAGGCTGACAGCACATGTGGAATGTCTCTAGCCACTCCAAGTCTGCCTGTAAGAGGGTCCAGGGTTCTGACCCAGATAGCAATACAGGTAGCCCGTAGGTTTGATAGATCCTCAACTTTGTCTCAGCGCAAAGATGTCTTTCGATCCATGAGCCAGACATGGACTTCGTGCAGGAGGCAGCAAGACCCATTCTTTCAAGAATGTCCAGTTTGCTGCAGCTGTTTGAGCTCTGCTTGCACCCTAGATAGATAAACGCATTAATGCTCTACATGATACTAGACCCCAAACTGCACCAGGGGCTCCGGGGTTCTGGACCTTGGTAGTCTACCAGAAGACATTCAACACCATGGTGTGGATGGCATCTTGGAGCCCTTGGAGAGTGAGATTGAAATTCTCTGACTTTTCCACAAGCAGGGCAGCAGCCTTGTTTCGGTTGATGAACACTTCTTGATCAACCTTGATTCCAAGGTGTAGAGTGGCAAGTCCTAATATCCAGTCAATAGCTCGACAGAATAGCAAAGAGGCAAGAATGCATTGCTGCCGCATACCTGAGGCTGTGTAGAAACACAGTGAAAGCTGTGACTCATTGCACACTCTCACACCAGTACCAGTGTGAAAATCACATGCCAGAATTAGCTGTCTATATGGACTGCCAGCTCCTATCAATGTTAACTGAATTGCTGACCTGTCAACCGAATCAAAACCTGCTTTGATGTTGATATATGACATGTGAAGCAGGCAATTCAATTCTCAGTCTCAGAAGGCTGAGATTCAGTCCCATAGAGCCTGGGAATGGTGGTTGAAAGAAAGGAGGGAAGCTAGACCCCTTGGGAAATGAAGATCTGGGCGAGGCCCAGTTTAAAACTGGTGTAAACTTGATGTTTGTTTTGGGCTATCAGGGAAGAGACCCCATTGCGATCCGTTCATGACTGACTTTGTTGCCAGTTTGAATGGAACTGGTGAAGGGCAAATCAAAGGTGAAGAACAGCAAAAGCCCCAGAAGGAGGGCCGTGGGGTTCCATTAGTCAAGATGGGAAGGGTTTGGGGCCTAGAGGGCCGCTGGAGACTGTCCGCAAGATTAAATAAACTAGACCCCATCCAGAAGGGGTATTTTTGTTTGAAATACTGTGAACTGTACCGTTCTTAGGAGGCCCTGAAGAGGAGGAAACAAAGGCAGGGTGCTGCAGAGTGGCTGCCGGCCAGAAGGAGGCAATCAGGAGGCCGGCCCTGTTACAGTCTCCTTTGACAATAGTCTGCATAACAGTAATTTTCCCAGTTCATCAGCTGATTCTCAGAGGTGTGATATTTGCCAATATGAACTCAGAATATTTCGCATCCAGACTGTGTTTGCTTCAACAGCTCCTCCTATCTTTTAACCCTGAAAAGGATCACATGGTTGCATCATGTTTTTCTCAGGTCAAATTGAGTGGAATACCAACTTCGTTGTTGTTAGCATCATAACAAAGCTACATGAAGGCATTGCAAAATAGCCTGCCTGTTGATGGGACTCTCTCAGTGTTAAAGCCCAATAATATAAAGCATTTTAAAAAAAACATTTACATTTAAAACAATAAAGTTAAAGAAAAAGCAACACTGTCAGAAAATTATTTCAGTTTAGGAAGCCAGTTGATCAGGGACTTTGGGCCATATGATTTTGAATATGGGTTCATCGATTAGCAGCAATTCAGTTTGGGTACAGATTCTATTTCCACATATGCTGCTGTAAATACAAGAGCAGCCCATTGAAGCCAATAGAACTAGTCTAGCTTCACACTAGTGTATGTCAGTACAGAATCTGGCCCTTTGCCTACAAGTATTTTAAATTATATTGCCAAAATGCCCATAAATACCCCTGTAAACGAGGGTTTGACTTTCAAACAAACATATGCTATTTTTTTCAGGTGTTACATACTTTATCACTATCTTATTAAAGAATATTTAATAGGCTAAAATTAAAGTCTCTCATTCAATTAACATATATCTAGGAAGATCAATATTTAGGGTCAAAAATACCTAGAACAATGTTGATAAGTACTTTTAACCCACATCAACAACTGTCATTCTTACTAAATACAAGAGACCAAAAAGACTCCCTAAATATAAATGTTGGTATTTTACCAAAAGGGAATCTTCTCTAGATCTATCTCATCATATGCATATTCATAAAGGTATTAACATCAGCACCCTCTACGCTGTGCCTCATCAGTTCATTGACAAATAGATGTAAAACATGGCTGAACAATGCTGTTGAAAATAAAGATGTTTTGGTAGCCAGCCAGCACGTCAATTGATTTTACATGCTTGGCTTTTCTCTGACATTGTTCATTTCTAGTACAGGTTATGAATTTTCAGAAGCAGACACAGGCAATTTAGACTAAACATACAATTACTGCCTTGGCTGGTTGCTTAAATCGATACTACCATACATTTCAAAAATACAGCAATATATATTCCTTTATTTCCATTTGCCATAAGAAGTAAACCTCTCCATAAATTTTCCTTCCCCTCTAATTTAAGATAACTATGACTAAAAAAACCTTGATTAGAACTGGTACTGGCTGAATGGTACAAAAAAGAGTGATTCAGTAATAATTTTATGATTAAAGGTGGTGAATTCACTGCTTTTATTCATGGAATCATATTACTCATTGCAAGTGTTCAGTCAGCTATCAAGCTATTCATGAAAAGTGTGTGCAAATCCAAAAAGTTTCATTCATTTTAACGTATTATGCATTGAAAAATTTGCATCAGAAAGTGCATTATTCACAAGATGCCATCTTAAATTTAAATCATCCAATCAAAGAGCAGAAACAATATCAGATGTTTTAAGTAGCAAATCACAGAGACAAAGCTAACAGTTCACAAAATACTAGGATGCAATTTCTTAATTGAAACTATTTAACAAATACTTGCAAATTACAAATACATTGGTAAAAAACAGGATCAGTTCACAAGAAAACCATGGTAACTATCCCAGGTGAAATTTTGAGGGGCATGTCTATCACGGCATAATGGAGATGAAATTGGAGACTGGTAGAGCAGGGGGTTGAACCCAGATCTCCCAAATCATAGGCTAACCATTGGACCATCCTTCCTCTCCTGGCTTTGGCTCCAGTTGAAATGGGAATGAACAAAACAACCACTGATTTCTAGTTCAGCTCCCAAATTAAAAAAGCTTGGATATGCACACCAACTTTGGGATATATCCCTGACCCGAGTTCCCCCAACCACTCTTTATGACCTGTAGTTACTACAAACCTAAGACGACAATATGTGTCTAGCAGTATAGTACGTAAATACATAACAAGCTGAGCAAAGGAACAAAGCAAATGCAACTCTCTCTGTTACTTGAAAAATGTCTCTAGCAATAATGTTACAAAAATACCAGGACTTCAGTATCACTACCTTTATTTGGATTGGTGACTGAAGGCAGCATGGTCGGATAGATAGTGTGCTGGAACGGGAGTCAGGAAACCTGAATTTTGTTCACGTCTTTGCCACTAAACTGCTGTGTGACCTCAGGGAAGTTACCTAATCTGTCTGTGCTTCTTTTTTCTTCTCCCACCCATTATCTGTCCTTTCTATTGTAATGTAAGCACTTCAGGAAAGGGACTGTCTCTTACTTATTTGTTTTTGTACAGCACAATGGGACCCTGATTTCAGCTTGGGCCTACAGATGCTACTACAATATAAACAATAATAAAATAATAATAATAAAAAGTGATAGAAACTTTAAAACAATGAGAAAGTAATTATCTTATGGTTCATTGCCTGATTTTAATTATGCCATTATCCACGAAAATTAAAATGTTATGTAACTTTAAAAAAAAACCTGAATCAAACAGTGATGAGCTTGTTTTTTGAAGGTAAAATAAAAGTAAACCATCTCATTCCAGCTTATACCTGTAAAGCGGATGCAGTTCACTTTTGTGGGGGGTTTATTTGTATTGTTCATAACTACTAAATGGATTTTTAAATTCTGATTTGGGTTATATGTTATTTATAATGCAGCCAAGTATGGAAGTAGCTTGTTTAATATTTAACTTTATGTAGGTACCGAAGAGTCACAATGCCAAGGTGAGGTAAATATATTAGAGCTTGGGTTAACTGAGGCACACACTGGGTAGGTGATATCTATTGTTCCTCAATATTAAAGAGGGTCAGTTGCCACATTGACTAGGCATTAAAGTCTTGATTTTCACAAACATACATTATAAGGGATAGTTACATAGAAACAGGTATATTATCTGAAGACTAAGATTTCCATGATCCCGCTTTCATTTTTGTGCTGCTTATTAGTGTGAAACCGAAAAAGGAGCATTAAAGAGGAAGAATGGTCCAGATAGGGGGGAAAAAAAGTGATCACGCCAGGCTCTTACCAATGACCCAGACAGAGAAAAAGTTGAGGGTGTTCCTTCAATACGCTTAGGAAGATCAGTTTAATTTGAGAACCTGAAGTAGCACTACCTGTCCGGTGCCCATATTAGACCTTTTTATCATTGATGCAAAAGAATACAGTAGTATCTTATTCAGAAATAGCCCCACTGAAGTAAATAGGACTGTACATGGGGTAAGGTGCTAATCAAAATGAGTGAGAGTATCACAAGCTGGCCCACAATGATTAGTTTGGTCCAACACTTCAAGGTGCAGATTATTTCCCACACACGTGTTAAGTATCCTCAATTCCACTGATTTCATATGATCATGTTTTTACAATAAACAACCTCACTGGGTAACAGGCTGTGGGTAAATAAGACTATGATGGTTTGTTAAGTTATTATTTGTATTGCAATGGCACGTAAAGGATTCAATTTACATTGACGTCCCATTATGTTAAGCACTGTACAAAACACTAAAAGGAGAGAGAATCCCTGCCGTAAAGAGAGTTTACACTCTAAAGAGACAGAGGGGATTGGAGCAGAAAAAAGTGGCACAGAAAGGTGAAGTGACTTACACAAAATAACACACCCAGGAATAAAACGTCTCTTGACTCAGGTCAATGCTCAAGCACCAACTACACCGTTTCTCAAAACGGATTCTAATAACGAAAAGGTAATTTTAATGAATAATGAATCATCATTTTTAAGAATAACTTCACCAATGGCCATCACAGGCATAAAATATACAGATATGACAGATTAGAAAAAATAGATTAGGTAGTTATACTCAAGCAAGTAATTATATACGTGTTATACTGATTTGAGCCCAGACTACAATTAGAGATAGTTGTGCTGGCGGAGGAAGAATGAATCCTTAAAAGAAAATACTTCTCATATGGGAAATAAATCTGATGTCTGTCTAAGCATCCTGACTTCCAGACTTATCTAGACCAACCCTTTTGATGTTTGCTAATCACTATAGTATAGTACTGTGTTGATTGAGTATCAGAGGGGTAGCCGTGTTAGCCTGGATCTGTAAAAGCAGCAAAGAGTCTTGTGGCACCTTATAGACTAACAGACATTTGGGAGCATGAGCTTTCATCGGCTGTATTGATTGAAAATGTGATCAGCAGTGGAATATAATACATGACAATATATGATGCATCAAACTGAGGGCATCAGTGGATTCAGTCCCAATGGGAAATCACATTCATTATTGATCATGGCAGCTAGAAATTCTCTCCTGTGAATTTGTATTATGTTCTAGCCTTTTGAAGACTTATACAAGACCATTTCCTGATTGAGAACATGTGAAGGGATGATTGCCTATGAGCTGTCCTGCACTGCAGAAAGATTTGTTCATACTATAAAAATGGAAATATGAAGATATTTTATGACTTTATAACACCCAAAGCTATAGGGATATGTTACAAACTCTGGACTTATCATTATGATTACCATCACTCCTTGAGAATGAGACCTGAAGTTATAAATATGAGGGCTTGGAAATGACTTTCAGGAAATCTCTTTCAAAAGAGAAATTATGTGCTAATTAAACCAAACTTTAAAAATTAAAAAGTGAGTGGCAGAGATGCGTCTACTTTGAACAAAAGTTTACCTATACTAGTGCTTCTGTATCACGTTACCACAGAGGTCTAGAATATTGTGAGAGAAATCACTTGAAAGATTTCTGCTCTACCACCAGTCCATCCCCTACGCCCCAAAAAATGGTGTGGGGTTTTCAAAAACAATTAAGAGACTTAGGAGCACAAGTTCCATTTAATTTAATTTGCAGTGGCACTTGTGCAGCTAAGTTCCTTAAGCACATCAAAAATCCTACCCATGTTAAATAGCAAGTACCAGTAGCTTGAGAAAGATAGTTTGACAACAATAAAAAAAGTAGGGAAGGAAAATTCATTGCAACAAAATGTGTTCTCATTTATATATGTAACCTCATTACAGATAATGGAATAACACCAGCAACTGATAAGAGAATTTCACCTTTAGGTTTCAAAGTCAACATTTTCAAAAACAGGAGACTAAAGGTAAACTCCTAAATTCATATCCACATCCCTGAGGGTGAAATTTTCAACTCTCCCTAAATGGCTTAGGAATGATGTCCCATTGATTTTCAATAGGACATATTTTCCTAAGTGTCTTAGGCACTTTAATATTTTTGAAAAATCTCACCTGTAAAACTCTAAACAGATATCTAGTAGCGCAATTCCTCTGTTGTTGGTTTATTTGGTTGAGGGTGTTTGTGTGTGTAATTGGGAGAGGAGATGGTTGTTTTGTTTGTTTGAAAGAAGTTTTCACTAGAGGAGAAAAATGTAACTTTTGGTGTAGTGCAAAGTATTTTAAAAATACTAGAAGACAATTTCACACAATTTCTTTTTATAAGTTATAGAAATGCAGACATTTATATCTTCAAAAATTCTATACTTTATTAGAAATAATGAAGGATTCTATAGAAAGGAAGAACTTACAGATGTTATTAGAAAATTACATGCTTTATAGCAAGATTTAAAAAAACGATCACAGGATTTTATAGCACAAATGTACTGATGAAATAGTTAATTACATTTTTGAATGACGCCAAATACATTTAAAAAGTTTTTTTCTATTAAATTCTATGGAGTTTTTCATAAGGCCACACAAATTCTCCAGTGGAAGACTAAAGAGCCACAAGCAAAACCAATGCCTCTGACTTCCAGACCAGTGTCCTATATACTGGACAAAAGAAATTGAAAAATGTATCTACTTCATTTAGTTTTCCCAAATATGACCAATATATTGTAAAATGTTTCATTTTCATTTGTGCACCAAAGAAAAAAAAACATAAAAAGATGATACGAGACAATTATATACACAACTCTCTGAAGTAATTCTGATAATGTATTCCCACTTATAAATTAAATTAGCTAGAAATATCTACCTGTCCAGCTTGAATGAGTCCAGCTTCTCTGAAATACGGTACCTACACAATGCTGAGCAGTTACATTGGAGGACTGATAAAAGAAGTCAAGTTGTAGCATGCAAAGCTCAATATTATGCATTAAGTGGAGGCATGCTATAAGTTATACATTATGCAGTAGGCGTTGCATGGACAGTTTTACAATTTTGGTATATGCCTTAACATGAAAAACATATTTTAGCATCAGGAATGTATATTTTTCACTGCAAATTTTTAAAAAATCATATGTATATGGAAATAATTAAATTAAATACCATCTGGCAGTTCTATAGATATCCATTTAATCTAATATGCATTAGTGATGATGAGCATACTAGCACAGATTTGGAGGCCTGGTTCAGAGAGCCACTCAAAAGTCTGGAAGTTTATCTGAAACTTATTCAAACTTCTGGAGTTAACTGTTGGTGTGACTTAGGAGACTAAGTCCATAAGTCACTTTTGAAAATTGGTCTAAGGCTAAGTCACTTTAGGTGCTTTTGAAAAATGTAGCAATAATAATCATAGTGGCACCATCTTGCCTTAAAAGAATCTATGAACGATTTAGTTACATTTCCAGTAGCTCTTACTTGCACTTAGGCCAGAACCTGGAAGCATTGAGGAATCTGGAAACATTTTTGTGCAAAAAAAAAAAAAATAATAATAATGTGAAGAAATACCTATTTCAAACCTAAAACAAACAACAATACACCCCTTTGGTTCAGCAGCGATTCAAAGTTTGGTCCAAAAGTTCAACAGTTTTCTTATTTTATTTTATCTGTTCCACATATTATACAAATAGTAAATGCAGCTCTCAAGGCAACAACAACATTACTAAGGAAGATAGTAGTTCCTGGGACTTTGTTATGTTGTCCAGAACTACTGAAGATTACGGGCAGTCCTTGACTTTACAATATTCAACTTGCAATGAATGGTACTTACGACACTTCTAGACTGATACCCTGATTCGACTTATGACCATTGTTTTCGACTTTACGACGCTTGGTCCCGCAATGGAGTGGATTGCGGTTCCGAGTTACGATATTTTGACTTACAATTGGTTCCTGAAAATTGTGTCATGTCATAAGTCCGAGGACTGCCTGTATATACCAAGCTCAGACAAACTATTTTCACAGTAGAACAACTGTTTTAACCAAAAGACAAATGCAGCAACGTTTGCTTGAATTTTAACATGCTGAAGTCTTTATGCTCATGAAGACTTCTCTATAGAAACTCGGCACAGAAGCTCTGCCTGAAAATTTCCCATTGGAATAAGCAAGCACAACCCAGCTGAAGCAAATTGAATCATATCACCTTATGGCAGTGAGCAAACTGGCTCGTTTATGCTTCGGAGAGAGCACATATAAATCTAGCTTTCCTGATCTTCTATCCAGCGGAAGAGGCTGCCTTTTCTTTTGGTTTCAATCAGTTCATTTTAGCAGGGAGACATCACAGGAACCATTCAATTTCTCTTCCTCATAATAAATATAGGAAAGGCAAGGTTTTTCTTCATCTGGTGGAAGATTCATTGGTACTAGTACCACAGTGTCCAGATATTTTTTTAAGGGTGTCCACATAAGATGTCATCCACAACTGTGTCAGGTGTAGAGGGTGGGATTTTCACCACTCGTCTAACTCTGCTCCCATTGAAATCTCTGGGAGTTTAATTATTTACTTCAATGGAATCAGTTAGGCCAATGTGAGTTTTGAAAAATCTCACCCAGAATATTTCCTCCACTATGTGTTATTGGTTGCTTAAAAGGACAAATAGCACACATCTCGTTTGTGCTGTCACAGCGTATTTCACCAATTCAGATTGGTTATAAATGTGAAGGTGTGGGTGTGCATATTTAGATGGGGTAAAGAGCTAAGGTTCCATTTCCCTTTCTGCAAGCACAATTTGCACCGGCAAATTTGCCACCTGCTTTTCACTCACAAAATCAACTGTGGGTACAACTCTGAGCACTCACACCCTCTAAAAACCTAATTTCCACCTGCAGTAAGGTAGATACTCAGACTTGTGCTTTCAATTCAATTGTATGGGGGATGTTTTAGGGGTGCATGCTGCCCTTGCAAATGGAGATCAGGTAGCCGAAAATGGTCCTGGACTTAATATTAAGGCAATGGGTTCTGAAATACACATTAAATATCTCATCATATTCACTGTAATGCCAGACAAGGAGTTGCCTGATGGATCCAGAACGGATTGCCTTTAATAAGAGGTGTAAGAAGAAAGTGAAAATTGCCTGCAGATATTACTGCTGCAGCTCAATGCCAGCAAATATCTGCTGCAGTCGGTTAAGGAATAGATGAAAAATGAGAAAATAAAATCACATTTCACACATTTAGGCATTAATACAGCATAGTACCTAATGCCACAGGAGTGCAACAGGTTAAAGGTTGAGTTTCTCTTAATAGGTAGTTATTAAAAAAACAAAAGATTCATGATCCAGAGCAAAAGCACAAAAGCACTTAAGACTGAGACAAATAGGGTCACCGAGAAATGAGAAGTTACAAGTTAGACTGTCTCCTTGATTTACAGCTAAATTCTAATTGTGGCTGTCAAAATGCAGGGGATAAAAGAATAGTAAAATAATTTGGGAACACTGAGAAAATATACTTCATTCTTGTTTCAGTGGGGCCAAATTCTGATCTCTTTGCCAGCCAGTGCAATTCCACCTGTGTTCATTACACTGGTGCACCTCGAGTGTGGCTCTAGGAAAACCAGGCTCTGAATACACCACATCTCAATAAGTATTGCTTTGTAACTGAAGTCAAAGGAGCTATGAAAATCTGCCCCAGTATATATTCCTTCATTACAAGGAAAAGGAAAAATACAGTAACTACGGTGTGTCTACCCCATATTAATTCATGTAATATTTGTCTTCAGTGCTCTTATGATAATTTACACCAGCTGAGGATCTGTCTTACTGTGTTTTGTTATATCATTGTCTGAAAATGGTAATTTTTCAATTATTCTAGGCATGGAGAAATGTTTCAGCTATCTTGTGTAGGCGAACCTGCTACTCAGCATCAATACTGCTGCTGAGGAAGACTGAGCAATAGCCTAGGTATATCTTAATGAGGGCCCCATGTGCCCTGTGATTCCAGAGGCTCAGAACACATCATACATTCCATTGCTTTCCGCACAATTGTATTCCAGAATCCAAACTTCCAACTGACAGTCAAAAAATTAAGTGCTTTCATGATACATTCAGATTCATTGCTTTGACTTCTGACACTTGAGATAAGGGTGGAGCTGATAGCAATAGTAGGTTGTCATCCTGACCAGCACTATTGGGAGATGAGACACACTAATTTTGCTAGTGGGTTTCAGCAAAGGAATGGTGAGACTCAGGAATCTTAGTTTCCATTCAACACTCTGGAGGGGAGTATTATCTACTGGTCACAGATCCTTCACCTGTTCCCCCTCTAGCCTGATCAAAGAAAGAAAATATAATTTTCCATACTGTATATTAATAATTATACTCTTATAATATCCACTGATTAACACAGATTCTTTCCCACAAAGAAGATTATCTAAGAAATGTTTCTCTTTCATTTCAGGATTGACCTGATTTGTGAGTGAGCTATATGTATTCAATTCCACCCTTACAAACAAACCATATAATTCCACTCATCAGTATGACCAAATAGAGAAAATCCTAACACATAGCAAATACTCTGAAGCTGTAAGGTATCATAGAAAACGTACAACAATTAGAAGATGCATACATAGTCAGTAGAGCACCACAGGAGGACACAGATCAATTGATTCCAATTCAAGAGTCCGAGGAACCTGAAAATTATGGAACTATATTGGATCTTTTATACCCCTTCTTTAAACAATTTATTGGATACACAACCATATTTAAGCAATTTCCTTGACCATAACGAGATCAATACCTGCCTGTTATCATATGTGACACTCTCGATGTCTATGATAATGCCACTAATAATTACTATTAATGAACTATGTCAAACCTTTCTTAATTTCTATATGTTAGGGCGGCCTAACTGCCTAGTTACCCAATTACCAAAGCCCCCCAAACACCTTTATGGCAGAATTACTTTTGTAATACTGTGGTGTACTGTATGCTTGTCACTGTCTCTCAAAATGAGAGTGCAGAATTCATGACTGGGGCTAACTTCTTGGGCCTGCGATCTTTTAACTAAAACTCTGCATTTAGCAGAATTATGTCCACAAGGCTTCACACTAATACAATAGACTTTTAACCATAGCAAAGCCTAATAACCCAATTATTGGTGTTCCCCTGCTTGCCCACTAATATGCCACTGACCTGCAGATGTTCAGGATCTTGCAGCTTCATTGCCCATACTAAGAAAAGGTCTTAGCTACAGAGTAACATTAAAATGTTGCCCTAATGCACATCTGGATTATTGTTGAACTACACTTCACTTTGGAGTTCAATAAAATGGGCTATACTTTAATATACTCTAGTGGCATCTGGTATGGTAATGAAGTCATCTTTGCTGTGACAGAAATGTATCAGACAAAGATATCCTGTTTGACCGTAATTAAAGGTGACAGTGTGTTGCCTGAATATCCATTTAACATTGCATCCATTTATCAAAGACAATTTTCTGTGAATAATAAAGCGTGATGAACCACCTAAAGAAAAGTTGAACCATCTGTCTGCCTCCTTAGTCATTAACATTCACCTTCAATAAATGCTTGGCTTGTTTTGTAACTGCTTGAGTGACAGGAGAATTAGTTCATTCCCATGGCTTTTTCCCATAGACTTTATTTTTTTCTATCATCTATTCATACGTTTGTTAAACAGAAAGAGAGAGGGGAAAACGTGAAGTCTAAACTAATTAAAGACACGGTAGCATAGTTACAGCTTGCAGATGTCATGGTGTTTGCATTTTACATACTCATAGAAATAGTTTTCTTTTTCGGGAGTGATGAAAATGCATTTTCAGGCTGTCTCTGAATCACAGTAACATCCTGATGTTCTACACATTTTAAAGATATTCTGAGCCTACATGGCAATTAGGGTTTCAACTCTATGGATTGGCTTGTATGCACATACACGGAGCCCGTCAATGTGTTTGTTGCAGGGGTCTACACATACAGATGTTGTTTTAAAATTGACATCCAATCATTTATATATAGAATTCGCAAATGTAGGTCAAATAACTGTCCATGAATACTGCCCCACATACTGTTCAAGGTGAGGTCTTAGCAAAGCAGTAGAGGTCAGGAGTTCTATGGGGTATTTGGCTCATCATCCTCAAGAAATTTTACAGCATTGCAAATCTACATGGCATTGTTAGAAACAGAATATGACTCATTACCTGACACAAACAGTTTAAAATCTAAAGAAGACAAGACAAGGCAAAGACAGTTCAGATTGAGTGAAAGTAATAGTGACTAGAGATGGCCCTAAATCACCTCGACACTCTTGCAAGTTTTACCTAAAGCCAAGATCTCAAATGGAATTTCCTTGAAAATTGTAAGTAATAAATTCTGGGATTATTGATTTGGATGCATCTGTAATAGGAAGGAAAACATGGTAGGAAGCATTCTTGAAATAAGTATGTTTTAAGGAGGACATTTAATAAAAGGCATAATATATTCTGTAGATATTTAGGGCCTGATGCAAAGCCTATTAAATTCAATAGCTGCAGTAAGTGAGTTGATCTAATGTTGACAAAGACAGATGTATTCCTCTGCTTTCCTCCAACTACCTCCTTCTCTTCACTTGTCGTATGTGTAACATTTTCTTTTCACTACTGACTTGCTAAGATCATCCTTTAGGGTACAATTTTGGAAAGAGTTCTGTTTTACCTTTAGAAATTAGATTGTTAAGAGCTTAATGTTGAGTCTCATATTTGAACGTGATATGGGCTAGGAGTTTTCAAGGTGCTTGGTTCAAAGTTCAACTATCCACAAGGAGTTTACTGCAAAACTACTTTTACTGAAATTCACAGCATTCTACCTAGAACCTCTAGAATGTCTACTATGTTCTACTTGCAACTTCTTCATGTGACTCATCAAAACTCACTGAATTTGAAGTTAAATTAAAAAATGAGCCAGCTTGTTACTAATTTACAGAACAGATCTACTTATAGATTCAACATCTAACCTGAATTTTTTTTTCTGAGAGAATTACTGTTCAAAAGCAGCAGGACTGACACTGAAACCCAATTACTTGGCTCTATTGAATGAAGTAAAAGAATACAGATTAAAATTAATGTACTTGATACATTGAAGCGCTATATTGTATTGCTCAGAGTGTTCAGTCATAATGCATCTGTAGATTTTGACAGCAAGAAGAATTATAGTATCAGTGACTAAAGGAACAGATGTAGCTTCTGATCATTTGGGTACAGTTCTCCAGCTCTGGCCACTCTTATGCCAAGTTTCACCTGCTCTTCTCAGATACCCTAATGGAGATTTAAATTAAGCATGGTACAATCAGACCGAACCAATAGAGTCACATAACTGAGTCATATTCAATAATAGTGCTTATTAATTGCTTTTTAAATCCCTCTACTCTAGAATTGAAAACAACAGACTTGTTGATAATTTAAACAATTAAAAAAAATCCTTTCAGGTCAAATGAAATGTTTTGTTCAGCCTAAAATGAAAGATTTCATTTTGATTGCACGTTAAGTGTTTATATACATAAAATAAAAGGATCACATACAGTACATATACTATGGAAGAGGAAGCAGAAACAAAACATACAACACAAATGTTCATTGCTAGGAAAAATATTGGACTTTATCTGATCTTGAGAGGAAATGTCATTTGTATGCATGTGCTGAATGTGGGGCTTTGTATCTTTGGACAGAGACCAATCTTATGGATAGTGATATACTGAACTGCCTGAAAAACGTCATAGCCAAAGATGCCTTCCTGAATAGTGCTGGATATTTTTTTTATGATACAAATATGTGAAGTGACAATGGCATTCACTGAACTGTGTGTGTACACGCAGGCGGGTGGTGCTGTGCCTCTGCTGGCTGGTGCCCAGCGAGCTGCCCGCTGTGCTGCTCGACGTGCTCTTCTGGCACAGCCAGGGCTTCCATGTGCTCGCCCGGCTGCCTTTGCCGCTGCCAGTACCACCCCACACACGGCCTGCCCGGGTGATTTAAAAGGGCCCAGGGCACCCAGCTGCTGCCGCCACTACCACAGCAGCTGCTGAGGGCCCCGGGGCCCTTTTACATTGCCTGGGCCCCTGGGCAATTGCCCCCTTTGCACCCCTCTGTTGGCAGGCCTGCTCCCCCTCCTTTAAATCCACAATGGGCATGTCACACAACCTGTTCTGCATGCACTGCTGCTCTTAGGCCCTGTGCCTGCATGTGCTTCCTTTTAAGCATGTGAGCAGCCCCTCTGATTCAATGGGACTTCTCCTATTGTAGCATGAAGTGAAGTACATGCTAAGTACAGAATCAGGGCCTTGCATGCTTTACTTTACACATCACATGAACTTTAGCAAGAGAGCTATAGTAAAAAAAATGAAACAACAAAATTGTCTGTGCTATGAGAAGTAAGATTTGGCTAGCATGAAATACTCTTTTATGCTACCTTTAAGGAAAGGTACTGAAAAGTAAGACATCAGTGTAACAAGCCACAGCTGTTTAAGGAGAAGCTATTAGCAAGTTTAAACATCTTTCCTTTCCCTTTCAAGTTCTTAAATCTGATTTATTTTAATTTCCATCTTTTCCCTCTGTATTTACTGTAAGTAATCTCTCCCCTCATGACTGGCTGCTATACAGACTCCTGTGTATTCAGTATAGCTCCATCTCTAATTTAATTACTCCCCCAAAGATATGTCTATTCTCTTATCCATTCACTTAGCAACCTATTGTACCTGTACATGCCCCACCAAACTAAAGCTCTCCTGTCTGTATCAATTCTGCAGCCATAGTCAGAATAGTAATCAGCTATTATTTTCTGGCTTCCCGGCATGGTGCTGGTATAATTTCAGACACAGTTCATATCCTCATTTTAGTCTTGTCTTCAACTTACTTCCAAATCCCTTGCTCTAACTCCAGCCAGCCTGGTGACCACATGGGAGAGTGGCAAGAAGGCATCACATCCGTGCTTTGCATACTAAAATCCAGACCAATTTTGGCTCCAGTTCAAAGTTCTGTGCTTGACAAGTGTACTGTCTGCCTTGTTTGGAGTCGCACACTATGGTCTTCACCCTACCCATCACTGTACATGATTTTTACATGGCAGTTTCGCTTACTGACTCCCAGACGACATCAGCCTCCAATGATATTCTGATGAATTAACCATCTCTGCCTTCTGCCACTTTCTCATCATGGACAAGGGCACATCACACATGACATCTCCCCATCTCCACTGAACATTCGTTATCACCCTTACCCCCGTAGATAGTTGACTGCTATCTGACAGTATCTCTGGAAGGCTTTTCATCTTAATTGGATACCAACCCTTCCTTTTCCTCTTTTACCTATGTTAACCCAGTTATCCAGCTGCTTGTCAACCAGCTACACACTGTCCACTCCTGATTTTCCTGCTGTTGGCATTTCAACTTCTGCAAATGTTTTAAATGTATATAGATTTTCCTTGCATCTTCATGATGGTTTGTAGTGAGGAGGTGTGGCCTCTATCAAAGGCTGACACAAAGGGAACACCACAAGCTGCCAGGTGGTGGAACCAGGAGAGCCATGCCCCACACGCCAGAAGCAGAAGGGCGAGATGGGAAGGCCAGTCCAGCAGCTCAGTCATGAGGGAGCTGCCGAAGGAGACAGATGCTTCTTCCCCATTGCTGGAGTGGGATGCCAAGGAGAACCACTGCTGCCCTGAGAACCAGCCTGAGTTTCCAGAGAGCCCTACCACTCCTGACACTGAGGAATTGGTACCCCTATCATTGGCCGAGTAGCCTCGGGAAACTGAGGACCAACAGCAAGATTCTTGTGAGTATTCAGGTTTGGGTCCAGTCATTCCCCCTCACTTTCCATGCACCCACCCCCCACACACCTTATGATATTCAAATCCATAATCCATGGTATGAATCCTTATCTACTTAAAACATTTACACACACACACACACACACCCCACACACACACACCCCAAAACACGAATAGGAAACCAGAGGCACTGAAAAGCAAATGCAAATTCTTCCCCAAATTTGTCAGCAACCCTCTCCGACTCTACACACAATGAACACCAGTTTTATCATCTTCATTAAAAATTGTTTAAACTCAGTTTGCAGGTGTTAGCAAGACTGACTAGCATAATGCCACACTTCCTTGTCGGGCTCATTAAAAAGCATACACATGTAAAACAGGGGGATGGTTCCTTACTCAGCTATATTTCTGTTAATCCACAGTCTCTCTGAATGAAGCATAGCTTTATATATCTTCTGTGCTGTCATCTTTTCTATTCTGCAATATGGTGTCTAAAAAGTAGCATGTAATTAGTTGTAAGGAGCCTAATGCAGCTAGTTTAATGCCATTTTTTGTGTATTTATTTTTCTTATTTTGTTGTAAAGAAGCCACTAAGATCCAAAATTACCAGAAATCTCTGCTTGTGGCACCTTAGAGACTAACAAATTTATTTGAGCTTAAGTTTCATGGGCTACAGCCCACGTCTTCGGATGCATAGAATGGGACATATAGTGAGGAGATATATATACACATACAGAGAGCATGAAAAGGTGGGAGTTGTCTTACCAACTCTGAGAGGCCAATTAAGTAAGAGAAAAAACTTTTGAAGTGATAATCAAGATAGCCCAGCCTCTCAGAGTTGGTAAGACAACTTCCACCTTTTCATGCTCTCTGTATGTGTGTATATATATATATATCCTCACTATATGTTCCATTCTATGCATCCGAAGAAGTGGGCTGTAGCCCACGAAATTTATACTCAAATTTGTTAGTCTCTAAGGTGCCACAAGTACTCCTGTTCTTTCTCCTCACATTGTTTTTAACTCCCGAGGATGATACATTTTATGCTTAGTTTCTGTGCATTTGTTATAGGGAGAATGAGATGGAGAGACTTTTCACAATACAAAGGTACATTTTTACTGCTTCACCTTCTCCGTCTCTTTCACTTTCCATCTCTCATTCTCTTTTTCTCCTCTGAAGACCTGGGAAAAACCATAATTAGCAACAAGATGAATTTGTGTAGAAGCGATGTTAGTTTTGTCTCAAGTCCCTCCTGTCCAAACCTTTATTTCCCTTCTGTTTGCTTTGTAGCTTCAATGCCATTTCCTTTACCACCTTCTCAATATCACCAGTCTCCAAAGAATAAACACCGGCGAAGGGCTACATTGTTCTCAGTTACACCAAATGTCAAAGTTAGAGTAAACTGATTGGTTCAAGTGGATCCATTCTAGTTTTAGACTGATGTAACTGAGAGCAGAATTTGGCCCTGTATATTGAAGAATATGCTCCAGGCCCTTTCTTCTTGAAGAACTTGTACTACGAGTTATTACTTCAAGACCCAAGAAAACTAAATATTGTTTACAGTACTGTATATTGTGTCTGCATGTTTGTACTGAATAAATAGCATTTACCTTGTGTTTTATTAATACACTACACATTATTCCCCAAAGGTGACTATATCTTTAAATCTACTTCTAGCACATATATAACACACAGACACACTTTCATATACATACAGCACACATGCAGATATTGTTTGAAGGAGAAACCAAAACCCTTAGCATAGATGTACATGATCTTCAACAAATCCCTGTAGCTGTATACTATATAGGATGTCAACAATAATTATCAAGATCAGCTCCAAAAAATGTCAAGTTCATGGGAGCATTTCATGCTTCTTGGAAAGAAAAATAATGCTGATGCATTTTAAAAACTTAAGGTACACTGAATGTTCTCTCTGGAGATACAAGTAGTTTTCATAGCGTCTTTGTAATGGCTTCTCATCTCAACCTGCACTACTACTTAGTCCTGATGCAGAGATCTTTTTTTAATGACATCTAAGGTAGAAATGGATGAAAAATCTTGTTTGTCTTTCACCAAAATATTTTGTAGCAAAATGCCAACAACCAAAAAAGGCCCACATTTTCAAACATTCCTAGTTTTGGTTGCCCGGCTCATGAGGGCCTGATTTTCAAAGGTGCTGCATCAAACGGGAGTCTCAGGTTTTCAGCACCTTTGTAAAAACTGGATTTTCTAACCTGCTCAGTGTTGGCCAAACTGCCCCCATCACAGTTAATGGTAACGCCGCCAGTGACATCAACAAGAGCAGAGTGATGCCATTTTGAGTACTTTTGAGAAATGCCAGATTAAGTGTCAAAAATGGAAGCACCCAAAATTAGTTTTCACATTTGACAATGTGGGCATGCTCAAAAATTAATTTCTGGGCATTCTAATGTCTGTTTACTAATAACAGACAGGAAATAATAAACTGACTTTTTGTCAGCAAAGAAGATACCTCAAATGATGAACAAGAATACATACACAGTAACGCTAAAAAAAGAAGAAAAATGTGTTGTGCAACCTTTTTGTCTATTTATTGGACGGTTAATGCAAATGGGCACAACCCCAAGATGAATGGGCATGACAAAGTTTCCCCTCTTCCAGAAAGGCAGGGAAAAGATCCACTTGCCTGTGTGAGGATTATTATTTTGTGGTGGTTATTTTGTGCTGATGAGATTGAACATCCAAAACTTTCACCAATAGCTTTTTTTTTTAGTTAAACTAAACAATCCATTATTCCCCTTTGGAGGAAAATTTCAAAGACAAAAAGGGTAGTTTAGCACCCATCTCCCATCATACTTTAACTGCCCTTCATACCTTTGAAAATAAATTTCCCCTAGAGTACATCGTGGGGATGTACTTTGCTTTCTTAATACTGAATGGAAAATAAACCCTAAGAATATATTATCTGGTATATGAAAATACAGGGAGTATTCCAACTTTGAAAAGTTCTTAATTTTTTTCCACATTGATGGATCAGTTAATTATTACACAGTGATTTGAATAAGCAAAGTGGTGTCTTCAATACATTGCTCAAGTCTATACTCACACTGGATCTTGGAGCTGGAGGACAGGCTCTTACTTCTCCCCATGGAAAGCTCTGATGGAAGAAAGCTATCGTTAGAAGGACTATCCAGCTCCAGCTGCAGGCCTTTCCTGTGACCCCTGCCAAGGCAGGTCACTGCTTGGAGAGGAGCTGTATGGGGGTAAGGGTGAGAATGAAGCCAAGGAAACAACAGGACTAATGCAGTACAATTTAAAACCTAACCATGTACGTTTAGGCTAATGGAACTAAACGACTGTAATCCTGAAAAGTAATAGAATGTGACTGAGAATGCAGCTACTGTATTTGAAATTCAATTAACCATTATGTTTCCCAAAAGACTGGTGGGGAGGGTGTTATGTTTTTTCATTAGCTATAATTTGTTTTTTATTAAGCTTAATATTTAAAAAATGAAATAGACATTGCTCTAATGAAACGTATCACCTCAAATCCACTCTAAAATCTCCCACAACAGCCACATGTGGGATATTTCATCAGGTGCAGACTCACTTAGCAGAGTCCCACTAAAAGCCACAATTCCCTGAAACCGATATAATGACACAAATTTAGTCTCCTGCATTCACTCTGGCTGGACATGCTCAGCAACTAGACCTAAGCAATCTACCACACATATTAAAGTCAGCACCAACGTAGCACTGAGCTGCGGTTCTAACTGATGCTACAAAGGAGAATAAATTACAGCAACACACAAAACAGGTGAACCGGGGAAATGTGAAGGTTGCTGTTACTGATGCAAATGAATATTCTCTTAATAGGTCTGTGATTTATTACAGTTAAGTTCTCTATGGTGAATAAGGAAAACAGTGTGATAGAACAAGCTACAGAACTTTTTTCCATTTTATTTATTAAATAAAAGCCATTAAGCCATATCTTAATTGCTTGGTTTTTATTTTAAGAAGAATGTCAAAATTAGACCACGGGGCACCTTAAAATAGAGAAGTACAAATAAATGAACTGATCATGAGAAAGAGAGAGTGAGAGAAAGAGAGTAGGGACTTTCTGAACACGGAATTAAGGATAGAGAGTCTCTCTTGGCTCCCCTGATGCACTCAGCCAAGGTATCAAATCTCAAGTTATCACAGTTTCTGGACATATAAACTCCCAGACCAAACACTTAAGGCATCAAAAAAAATAACATCACTATTTCTCACCCCAGTTTCTTTCCCTTCTCTAAACTTTAGTGCCGAAAAGGGCCCATTCCTGGCACTCTCCTACCTGGTCATCAAGGCCGCTGCGCTTGTGCAATGGAGAAAACATAAATCTGCTGCTGACGGTAAGAGTGGCAGGATTTAGTGAGTTCACACAGGGACATCTGTGCCCCAGGCAAGCTACAGAGCACTGCTACATAGCATTGTTCCTACATAGTTGTCCGCAGGCAGAGATGGGGCAGCAGATGCACCTGTCTTTGACTTCCCAACCCAGCCCCCATGGAGTACAGGATCACAGAGGGCTACTGTAGTCTCAGGACTCTACTGTTGTTACATAATCTGGGAGGGAAGCATTTCTCCCCTCAGTCCATCACCCCACTGTGCCAAGCCCAGTTACAGTATTCAGGCTCACGGTATGGCCATGAAAACGCTGGACCTCAGTGAATGAAATATTACAAGGGCAGAGCACTGTTTCCTTGGATGTATTTTCCTACTTATTTATGGGTATGGAGACTAAGCCTCCACAAACTTCACGCCACTGGAGAGGAGTGGCAGCGGCGGATTTGGGACCCCCCACCCAAAAAAAAAAAACTCTCTCCTCAGCTCAGCCCTAGGGCTGGAGGAGTTCTCGCTCCCTCTCACAGCCCCGGGACCACAGAAGGGTCACAGAACTTTTCTGGGCTCAGGGCTGCAGTGGGAGCAGGAGAGAAGGGGTGGAAGGAGCAAGCTGGGGGAAGGGCTACAGGGAAGGGGCAGAATGGGATAGGGGCTTGGAGCTTCAGCCAGGGCTTCTGCAGCAGTCCCAGCTGAGGCTGAGAGCTCAACCCCAGCCCGGGCTGAGCTCTCAGCCCCCCATGGCCACAACTGAGCCCTCACACACACACACACACACACACACACACACACACACACGGTCATGAGGGACTGAGAAGGGGCATGGCCTCAGCCAGAAGAGGTGGAGCAGGGAGCTAGCCTCCCTAAGAGGAAGCTTCATTTGCCACCCATGAACATCAGCTTTGCATGCAGAACAACTAACTTCTAGGTGGAATTTGAAAAAAGCCCACCTATGATAAGCATAGCCATCATTTGCTATAGTTTCAATTACTGCAACTTCTGTAACCCTTCCACCAGCCATTGTCAGCAGCAAAAATGACCACTTTGCTGGGCCATCATGCTCTTCATGCACATTTGGTTCAGTTCTCTTGCCTTTTCATTTCCCAAACAGAAATAATATTTTATTACCCACAGGCTTAAAATGTGACAATGTTAGTCAAAATTCAGTTACATGAACACAAATGAGGCCTATGCCATTCACTCATCTCCCCTCACCTATCCACAAACACCGGGAGAGAGGTCCCTCACCCATGGAGCTGCTGTCCATCTGGAGTTCTCAATTAGCTCTGGGCTGCTTTTCTCCCTGTTTGCCAACAGAGATCAATAGCAAGTTCCCAGTTCTCTAGGACTTCAGGACACAGGGCTTGCACATCCAGCCACAAAATTACATCACTGCAAAAAGCTAGGTTCTGCTATGCACTCACTCCACTTAACTGGAGAGGAGAAGGGATTGCAAATCACCAAGTACCAAAAAATAAACACAGATGAGTCTGTGAAAATGGTTTGTAGCTGCAAAAATTATGGTTCATATTGCAAGCTTCATCTGCCAGGGACTGGAAATAGAGCTCCAAGTTTTTTTAAAGGGACCACTCAGTACAACTCAAACAAAAAGCTCTACTCACAATATTGCAGGCAAGGGACTTGCTGCTTTTTTTTCCTCAACAAAGTGAGAGAAAACGTCCACTAAACACAGCAGGAAGTAATGGAGGAGGGATGAAACAACGTTCCATCCCACAATACTGTGGATAACCGAGTTAACTTGATTATGGCTACTTTACCACACCGAGCCTTAACCCCTTTAAGGTCCTTTCCTCAGGCCTTGTTTATTATCTACCTAATAATCACAAAAATATAATCAAGTGAAAAACACTGAGCAATATTTAATTCCTTCACAGCTTTATCCAGTCAGGAGAGGGAACGACACAGTACTGCCTTTTGACCTAGTTTCCCCTTCCTTTTATACTGTGCCCACACAGCCACATGACTAGCCAGGATTACAGGCTACAATTCCTTTACTTTGGTCACACAGATGTTTAGTGCATGAAAAGGCCACTGAAAAGGCTCTATCTGGTGTAAAATATGGTAGCCCATGTGTTGTTTAACACAGGATTCCAGTATCATATCATGCAATGTCATTCAGTCAGTATACTGCCTCTCTATTTTCTATTATATTGCATTGAAGACACTGGTCTATATCTTTAAAGCCCTTATTCAGTTGACCCTGGGCCATAAGAATCCATGTTCAGACGGTCTCTAGGGTCAGCTATTAAAACGATGAGTGTGGTATAAATGCCTGGACAGATTAGATTAGGTCTAAACCTACTTCATAGCCTATCCTTTCCATAGTACTACTACAGAAAGAAAACACTGCATCCACTCTCTGTAGGTGGAGAGAAGAGCTAGAAAGATCAGTATTTCTTTGTTTGTTTGTAACCCACTTCTCAGTGCATGTTGTGTGCTCTCTGCTGTGCCCAATCCACAGAGGATGTAAATCTTACCATTCTTAATTCAACAGGCTCGCTCTTAAACTCAAGGTATAGCAACTCCTACTTTTAGCACTGAAGGTCTCCAGTTCAATGCATAGTGTCTGCCTAAATGATAACCCATCATATGTTCACTTTATAATCTGGGGGAGATGTTCAGCTACCATGGTGATGAGTGCTATATATGACACTAGACAGGCCGTTAGAGATAGAGCTAAGTACAGTTCTCTTGAATCCATCATTGCCTTCTTTTGGCAGATGAAGATGGAGTCAAGAACTTTACCTTTAACAAAGGGGAAGAATTCAGAAATCAAACATTCTTCATGACCTATAATCTATGTTCCCACAAGTACAAAGATTTTTTGTTTGTTTATTGAGATGTTGCAGCACATTCCCTGACCTCAGTGATAACAAGAGACATTTCTCTAGGGAATTAGATAGCTCAGGAGATTGGTAATTGGCTTATAGAGACTTTCAGTTCCAGAATACTGGTCCAAATGCAGCCCTAGATAGCAATTTCTGAAACTTGTTGCTCTGATAACTGTTTGGTGATCTACATGGAATGAATTTGATGTTCAAGAAGAACTACTCACATGCTTAAAATCAGGCACATACTGGATCAGGGCATTAATGTGCCTGGAAAGCAAATCATCCCTAAAGTAAGAGATGGTCCTCACAGAACAGTGTGTAGTCACACAGAACCAGATCCTGATCTCAGTTTAAGCAGTGTGAATTTTGAAGTTAAGTCTGCTGATTGGAGTTACACCGGTGTAAATGAAACACAAACCTGGCCCAGAAGTATGCCCTACCACCGTACTCATCCAACTCTGTCCTGTGACAAAAGATGTCAGCCTGGTAATTGACAAACAATAAATCCACACACACCCTTATAAGGACATGCTGATTTTTAAGAGACTTCTATTAATACTCACTAATGTTATAAACTTATCAAGTAACAGCCGTTTGCTTTAGATCTCCGATTAACAGGATTACAGAAAACACACAAAAACCAGTTCCAGCTGTTATTCTAAATAAGCAGAGCCCAGCTAATCAGAAGGATTTTTTTTACTGGATGCTGAGAGCTATAGAACAAAACACACCTAGAATTTTCCAGAAAGCCACCACACATTTTGTTTTCAGCTTCTAATGTTTGTTTCAGAGGCTCTCTACGGAGAAAGTCAAAGGTATGTTCACGTGCCATATGAACACGGCTTTGTTCATACAGTTACCTAACTGAACTCAAAACTCACCCGCCATTTGCGCTTCAAAAAACAAGCTGAAATTCACTTCTGAAAAATATCTATATAGTCAAAAATATATCTGGACCACACATGGTCCAAAGCTGGAATTTACTAGTCCCCCGAACAAAGGCCACCAAAAATGTTCAAGAAAAGGATCTATTGTGAAATGTGGGCAATACAGCTTCATATCAAAACAAACAACTACAAGCATGTTAGGAGCCCAAGAGTGTTAGTGAAATCTGGAAACTAATTTTAAATAAGATCACAACCTCAAAATTAAATAATAGATGTAGCCTGCCTGCTGCATCATCAAATTTTAATTAGATTCTTTACAGCTGTATGTCTTTGATCTTAGCTAAATCAATCATAGATGCATTGTGGGCTTGTTGGGTGTTTTGTGGGGGAGTATATGTCATGCTAAGCTCACACATAAAACAGAATAATGTGCTTGAGTCACATTGCTGCAATTATGGAAAAAGAGGGTAATCCCTGTGGAATATCACCTATTGCACTGGACTACCTTACTATTCACATTTATCCTCATCACAGGAAAACAGCCAGGCTCTTCAAAATAAGATAAGTATCATGTTTGATTTTGGCAATAGCATATTACAACAATCACATTATTGGGGTTCATATAGTAGAAGATATAGGCAAAGATTTGAAAAGGAGGGCAAGGGTTTTTTGGTGCCAAACATTTGAAATCCCTAGGTGCTTAATTCCTTTGTGCCTCTTTGAAAATCCCAGTCTTAATTATCTAACTATATTATGTAAATGGCCTGGATCATAGAAGCTGAATCTGGTAGCCTTACACTGCCTGGAACATTACACCACAAGTAGTCTTACTGAAGCTAACAGGAGAACTTATTTTATTTTTATTTTGTTGTTTTGACCATAACAATTAGCCAGAATTAACACATATTTGCAAAGTGTTTCAGTCAGCTTGAATCTGGTTTTTTTTGGTCCACAGGGGGAAAAAAAAAAAAGTTGTCCAAAAAACTTCACCGACTTCTGCTTTAAAACCTCAGACTTTATCTCAGTCAATAGTTACATGGTCAATAGTTCTGCTCGCCGGCTAGCAGGGCAAAAGTGCATGACTGTTTTTGGTGACTCGGTCGTTAATACTCTTTCATCTGAGTCAGTTCTGAAGCAATGCCACAGAATCATGTTAGCAGAGAGAGTGCTTCTGGAGGAGCTGCCTTGCTTTTTAATGAAGCATACAACAGAGATCTTGACCACATGGGGTCATTAAAGACCTCCTTGCTCTTTTCATTAAAGAAGAGGTCAAATTTCACCTTAGGAAATTAAATGCTGCCCAAATATACTTTCTTCAATTTCAATCAGGTGTGGCATCTTCACTTCCTGTCATCAACTTGTTGTTGCATTGCTACCTGCTGTTTCATGGCTGTCACATTCCATCCCGCAAGTAGCGGTTTAAGGACTGATGTCTGTCATTCACCTATTCTGAGGCATAACTCATAATGCCTTGCAAAGGTTTGCGATCCCACAGTGAGCAGTGCATGGTGCATTTTTCTGACCTACAGTAGTACATAAAAGCAATACAAAATGTAAACAAATAAGTAGAGATGCTTATTAAAAAGAGTAATCTCTGTTCTAATGCAGCTGGATAATGGTGTGTAAAATGTACTGCAATTTTTTGGTCATAGAATATGGGCTGTTGCACAAAAGGAAGAATTTTAAATCACATGACGTCTGCTTATCACTTGTCTTGAAACCTTCATAGCTGAGGCAGGATCTTAATGTTCTGCCCAGTCTGATTTTTGTTGTTGTTGTTTTTTAAACAAAGCATTTTGCATAGCAAAATATCATCTTGGTTACCTACTGCTGTATGGTCAGAGGGGAGGGAGGGAGTCTGACAGCATTTTAAGCAATAATAATGCAACCAAGTCATCTTGTGCTCAATAGTTTTATTATCTCCCCGCCTCTATTAGTTTGCCTTGAACTACCAAGGCACAGAATAGAGTTTAAAAATGTGTAATGAATTCCATTACTTTCTTCATCGTATCAAGGCCTTTTCTGGCGAAGAAACTGTACTGTGCATTATACAATACAGTGTATTTATTTTACCTTTTGTTATGCCTTTATAGCTAGTTAATGGCTGTAATGTGTTACTTAGCTTTCATTTAGTTTAACAACTTTTTTTTGTAAAAGTGCTTCCAAATCAGCTGAAAATAAGAAATTTATAAAAATGCTTTCAACTTACCTAAGAAAATAGCTTAATTTTTTTTAAAGTGACTTTGAACTGATTTGGGTGCTCAACTTTAGTCATTTTAAAAGGGCATCATCAACTTCTGAAAATTCAGGCGCCTTTAGCATGACATGTTGAGCATTCAAAAATCACTGGTCAATGCTGAAAATTTGGGCAAATACTACATTTTGGTGAGATTTTCAAAAGGAGCCTAAGGGAGGGGGATACCAAAATCCTTTAGGTTCGTTTGAAAATTCCATTCTTTATTTTGATATAGCATCTTACATACCATTTGTAAAGAACTGAGTGATTAATTCATAGTAGATCTGAAAAGATTTACCTCCCCCTTTGCTTAGAGAATATCCATGGGAATGATGATCTTTAAGCAGTTCCTGGGATTTTTTTGTTTGAATTTGTTCAATTTAAAGAAGAAAAAAAACCTAATATATATATATATATATATATAATATATACTGTATTGATAAGAGTTTTCTCCAAACACATAATATGCAAACTTCAAACTCAGTTGCTTTCTCCTGATTAAGTCACTTGGTATTGTTTCTGCTCCCTGATTAGCTGAACATGCCAGAACATCCACCATGAACTTCTGTACATGTGAATATAAAATGTTTCTTCAACTATGTGTGCATACAATTTTGAAAGATGCTTTTTCTTGTGGGTCAATCCCTCAAATATTTGAGGGAGGGGGCACAAAAGGAGTGTGAGCATAGCCAAAACAAATTCTTGGGTTATTCCAAGAATCAGTGAATATGCATAAACCACTAATATATGCTATATATCAGTGGCTTTCAAACTTTTTTTTTTGCTGGTGACCCCTTTCACGTAGCAAGCCTCTGAGTGTGACCCCCCCTTATAAATTAAAAACACATTTTAATATATTTAACACCATTATAAATGCCCCAAGGGTCAGTCCTCGGACCAATCCTATTCAATTTATTCATAAATGATCTGGAGAAAGGGGTAAACAGTGAGGTGGCCAAGTTTGCAGATGATACTAAACTTCTCAAGATAGTTAAGACCAAAGCAGATTGTGAAGAACTTCAAAAAGATCTCACAAAACTAAGTCATTGGGCAACAAAATGGCAAATGAAATTTAATGTGGATAAATGTAAAGTAATGCACATTGGAAAAAATAACCCCAATTATACATACAACATGATGGGGGCTAATTTAGCTACAACGAGTCAGGAAAAAGATCTTGGCGTCATCGTGGATAGTTCTCTGAAGACGTCCACGCAGTGTGCAGAGGCAGTCAAAAAAGCAAACAGGATGTTAGGAATCATTAAGAAGGGGATAGAGAATAAGACTGAGAATATATTACTGCCCTTATATAAATCCATGGTACGCCCACATCTCGAATACTGTGTACAGATGTGGTCTCCTCACCTCAAAAAAGATATTCTAGTACTAGAAAAGGTTCAGAAAAGGACAACTAAAATGATTAGGGGTTTAGAGAGGGTCCCATACGAGGAAAGATTAAAGAGGCTAGGACTCTTCAGCTTGGAAAAGAGAAGACTAAGGGGGGACATGATAGAGGTATATAAAATCATGAGTGATGTTGAGAAAGTGGATAAGGAAAAGTTATTTACTTATTCCCATAATACAAGAACTAGGGGTCACCAAATTAAATTAATAGGCAGCAAGTTTAAAACAAATAAAAGGAAGTTCTTCTTCACGCAGTGCACAGTCAACTTGTGGAACTCCTTACCTGAGGAGGTTGTGAAGGCTAGGACTATAACAATGTTTAAAAGGGTACTGGATAAATTCATGGTGGCTAAGTCCATAAATGGCTATTAGCCAGAATGGGTAAGAATGGTGTCCCTAGCCTCTGTTCGTCAGAGGATGGAGATGGATGGCAGGAGAGAGATCACTTGACCATTGCCTGTTAGATTCACTCCCTCTGGGGCACCTGGCATTGGCCACTGTCGGTAGACAGATACTGGGCTAGATGGACCTTTGGTCTGACCCGGTACGGCCTTTCTTATGTTCTCGACAAACGTTCATTCTGCATGCAGCGTAGGTGCAGCCATGTTGGTCCCAAGATATTAGAGACACAACGTGGGTGAGGTAATATCTTTTACTGGATCAACTTCTGTTGGTGAGAAAGACAGGCTTCCGAGCCCCACAGAACTGACAAAGGGGCCTGCTGTAAAGAAGCAAGGTTTGTGCAAATTATAAATTGCTTTGAGATCCTACGATGAAGAATATTCCAAAACAAGGGCAAAGTAAATTATTATCCACCAGACTAGTGGACCAGCTGCTCTGGTGGTGTGCCCGCCAGAAATGCATACATGATCATAGCCAGTATTAAAGATGCCCCACAGTACAAGCACCTGTAACTCTCCTCTGCCATTGTGCATATCCATCTTTGATACTTAGATGGCCCCCGTTACCTTTACTATCTGAGTGTCTGACAACCCTTAATGTATTTATCTTCACAACACCCATGTGAGATAGGGACATGCTGTTATTTTACAGTAGGAGAACCGAGGCCCAGAGGGTCCAAAGCCAGGCAGAGAAGGGAATTCATAGATTATAAATAGGGCCCTACCAAATTCACAGTCCATTTTGGTCAAGTTCACAGTCATAGGATTTTAAAAATTGTAAAATTTCATGATTTCAGCTATTTAAATCTGAAATTTCACAGAGTTGTAATTGTAGGGATTGTCACCCCAAAAAGGAGTTGTGGAGGGGGGGGTCACAAGGTTATTGTGGGAGGGGGGAGGTTGCAGTACTGCTACCCTTACTTCTGCACTGCTGCTGGTGGCGATGCTGCCTTCAGAGCCGGGCAGCTGGAAAGTGGTGGCTGCTGGCTGGGAGCAAAGCTGTGAAGGCGGAGCTGCCGCCAGCAGCAGCGCAAAAGTAAGGGTGGCATGGTATGGTATTGCCACCCTTACTTCTGTGCTGCTGGTGGTGGGGTGCTGCCTTCAAAGCTGGGCACCTGGCCAACAGTTGCCGGTCTGCGGCAATACCGTGACCCCGCCCCCCCCCCAAAAATAACCTTGCAACCCCCCCTGCAACTCCCGTTTGGGTCAGGACCCCCAATTTGAGAAACGCTGGGCTCCTCCATGAAATCTGTATAGTATAGTGTAAAAGCACACAAAAGACCAGATTTCACAGGAGGAGGCCAGATTTCATGGTCCATGATGTGTTTTTCATGGCCATGAATTTGATAGGGTCTTAATTATAAAGCTGGAAGAGACCACTGCGATCATGTAGTTTGACCTCCTGTACAACATACGCCATAGAACTTCCCCAGAATAAATTCCTGTTCGGATGTTTATCCAACAGATATGCTCTAGTTCAATCTTGATTTTAAAATTTCCAGGGCTGGATAATCCTCCACAAACCTTGGTAAATTGTTCTATTGATTACTTACCCTCACTTCCTTGTAGTCTGAACTTGTCTAGCTTCAATTTCCAGCCATTGGATCTTGTTATACCATTGTATGTTTGGAAGAACACGAGTCCTCACTCTGCGTTTGTTAGCAACAAGTCAGAGAGTTTATTTTGAGCAATTGCAAGAGAAGACTGCAGTTGGACAGTCCCCACCCCCACCTCCCGATCGTAGGCAGATCTTCCCCCTACAGGCAGTATTAGACAAGTATTTATACCTTCCTGTTACATGCATCAACGGCCAACTGTTATCCTTTGTTTATACAAACTCCCTCCAGACACTACCTTATCTCAAGGTTTCTCCTTAAATCAGCATTCCATCCTTATCAACTAAAAGCGAGGCAGAGAAGCGAGCCGAGAGAAGCGAGGTGAGAAACAGCACCTCTTACAACTCTCGCATTGTTAGGGTTAGGGCTACCTTTCATTCTATCCTTAAATTGACTAAAACATTTACCCTACTTTTAATTCTGCTTCCACATATGCTAGACTGAAAAGCCCTTAATTATTAAATTTGTGTACCCCATGGAGGTACATAATAAACTGTGATCAAGTCACTCCTTAACTTGCTCTTTGTTAAAATGAACAGATTAAGCTCCTTGAGCCTACTGCTATAATGCATGTTCTCCAATCCTTCAGTCATTCTCATCGCTCTTCTCTGAACCCGCTCCAATTTATCTATATTCCTCTTTGAACTGCGGACACCAGAACTGGTCACAGTATTCCAGTAGCACACTTCTGTGTTTGACACTACTGCAGTATAACCTACCCAATCAAGATTCCAAGCTCACATTACCCCTTTTCACCAACGAATTGTACTGGAAGCTCATGTTCAATTGATTATCCCCAAAGTCCTGTTCAGAGTCATTGCTTCCCAAGATACAGTCCCCCATCCTGTATGTACAGCCTAGATTATTTGTTCCCAGATATGTGACTTTTACTTCATGCATCTGAAGAAGTGGGTTTTTTACCCACGAAAGCTTATGCCCAAATAAATCTGTTAGTCTTTAAGGTGCCACTGGACTCCTTGTTGTTTTTGTGGCTACAGACTAACACCGCTACCCCCGGATACTTTTTTTGTGGTGGCATTAAAACACATTTTGTTTGCTTCCATCCATCTTACCAAATGATCTAGATCACTCTGTATCAGCAACCTATCGTCTTCATTTATCACTCTCCCAGGGTTTGGGTCATCTGCAAACTTTATGAATGATGATTTTATAGTTTCTTTCACTGATAATGTTAAATAGTGTAGGGTCAAGAACAGATCCCTTTGGGACCCACTAGAAACACACCCAATCAATGATGATTCCCTGTTTACAATTACATTTTGGGGCCTGTCGATCAATCAGTTTTTGATCCATTGAATGTGTGCCACATTGATTTTGGATCATTCTAGTTTCTTAATCAAAATGTTTGCAGTACTAAGTCAAATGCCTTACAGAAGTCTAAATATATTATATCAACACTATTACATTTATCAACCAAACTTGACACCTAATAAAAAAAAAAAATGAACCTGCATCCAGACTAGTACCCTAGCTACTGGCTTACCCTTCTCCCCTTCCGTGCCCCAAACTAAAGGGACCCTATAATTGCGAAAGCAGTATGCATCTCTGCTTAGATCTTGATGCTTAGATTGCTGACAAGATTTGTCCCAGATAATCCTGAAGAATTTTAGTTAATTTGATCAGAGTTTCAAGCTCGCAAGAAAAACTGCAGTTTCAGGGTTTATGGTGAAAATGTCACATGAGGAGATCTCCACTAGATGTGCTCATAACAGCTACACACTATCATCATGGGCTAGTTCTGCATCCATTAAAGCAAAAGGGAATTTGGCCTCTGATTTAGGAGCACGATTAAGCCCTATATTGTTACATTCTCACATATTTCAACTTTAGGGCCTGATCCTGTGAGGTGCTGAGCTCCCTCAGCTCCCACTGAAGTTCCTGTGAGTAGTGAACATTCAGAACTTTTCAGAAACAGGCCCATAGCATGGCACCTGAGGCTTTTATAGGATCCCGAAGTGCTGCATATTGATCCTGCATTTAGCAGTGTGACAGATACCCCGGGGGTGGGGAGGTTATTTCAGTTTCCTCGTGATCAAGCTGAACAACAGCACTTAATGCATGCAACTGCCATACTCAGATAGGGCATGTCATAACAACATGAAATTTGAAAATGCGTGATTGCTGAAACCAGCAGCTAACAATAGCTCTCTAAAAATAACCATGCTTTTGATTTTGCTCTGTTTTAAGGAAAGGTAATGTAGCCACAATAAGTTTAGCTTCCATACCCACTAATATTGAAGGGAACCTGATACCTGCATTTTACACCAGTGCTGAGCAGGGTAAATAAATGTTACCATTCTTATTTGAAATTGTTTCAGGCCCCAAGAATTTTCAACTCCGAGAAAGGCAGGATTTTTTTTCTTTAACATATATGCTGGTTTTGTTTTTAAACACTGGGTAAAAAGTTTATTATCATCATCATCAGACTTAGTAAATGAGCTACTTTTATAAATAGGGGATCTGGCAGACTATTGATATCAGGCTTTGAAATCGTGGTTTAGAAGTACGTGGTAAGTTACGTTTAATTACATTGACTAAATACCATTCATATCAATGCTAGTTCATGTGGGGAAAAAAAATGAATGAGCTAATGTGAATCCTTCATTCACTATCATTCATATATGCTATGAATCCACTGGGCTTTTGTTAAATATAAAATTTAATTTAATTGCATAATACATCAGCCTAGCTGTCACCTTCATTCTGATTTAGACACATTTTGTAACATTATTATATTTGTCATGAATTATTTACTGGCTGAATTAACTGCAAACAAAATGAGGCTCACTGGGAAAAAAAGTTAATTCTGAAATGGTGATCTATAACGCTCATATTGATCTACATCACTTTCCACTGCTCAGCTGCAGCAAAATTTCCAAAAAAAAAAAAAAATCAAGCTGATAGTTCTGGAACTGTAATGGTTTGATCCTTTCCAAAGGAAGTGATGGCAAGACTTCAGGCATCATAATCTGGAGACAATTACCCTGCTCTAAAAGTCAAGAGGCCTGTGTTCTGTTCCTGGGTGTTTGAATTGGGCAAGCCAGTTCATCAGTATAACACGTGTGCATCAGTATAACATGGATACTGATACTTACCTTCCTCCCATTACACAGTGTTTTGAAATCTACAGATGACACACACACTAAGCAAGAGCTAAGTGTTATTAACTAATTTAAAGACAGCCCACACCTCTTCCCCCACCCCAGACAAACTTCCTCCTTTACAAAACAAGATTTTTAAAATTTGCCTAGTGCTTATAAAGAATATTATGGACAAACTTCTATCATACTGTAATTCCCATGCACCTGAATCTCCTGCTCAGGTAAGTGGGAGTTTGGGGGAGGGCACATGTAACAGCCTCCTCCATCCCCCCATGGGGGTGAACAAGGATTGAAAGTGGGATCAGTACCAAAACCACTAGCCTCTACCAAAGTGGCAAAGAGTTCTGTGGCACCTTATAGACTAACAAACGTATTGGAGCATGAGCTTTTGTGGGTGAATACCCACTTTGTCGGATGCATGTAGTGGAAATTTCCAGAGGCAGGTATGAATATGCAAGCAAGAATCAGGCTAGACATAACGAGGTTAGTTCAATCAGGGAGGATGAGGCTTTCTTCTAGCAGTTGAATCCTCCCTGATTGAACTATCAAAACTTGGAAAACCTGATATATATGCCACAAAAGTGCTTCACTTTTTAGGAGATAGTATCGTACAGAGTGAAAACACTCCAAGCTATTTAAAATTATTGCTGATTAAGACACTGTACGTCGTGAACCACAAAGAAAATGATTATATTGATCCTTGTGTATGAATTGATGTTTACAGAATTTTCACTTTGTCTTTTAAATACGCTTACATTTCTTTATAATTTCAAGTTAATATTCCAGTTTCAATTAACTTGCACTTTTGCAGCTCATAAAGCTCAAGATGAACTCTTTCCTAAATACAATTTTAATCTATTTAAGATTTTTCTAAAGGTTCTGTACTATATGTCATGGGGCAAATTAGCAGAAGCTGAATGATTTTTTTTTTAAAAAGCATGCTGCTTCTACCTTAAAATTCTGTTTCATCTGATATCCTCATACAGAAAATTACAAGCTGAAATAGCCACTAAATTTCCACTCTGTTTTCCCCAAAGGATATCTTCCTACTGTAAAATCTTTAGGATTTTTAATATTTTGTACATTGCTCCCTTTACAGCTCTGTGGAAGTATTATTTAGAAATATTAATCAAAATTAATAACATTTTCTGCTTTTCTTCAAAGGCTTTTCTTGCATCAGAGAAGGTGGCTTTGGTTTCTCTCTCTCTCTCAAGTGAATATATTTAATATCTGAGAAATATGAAAGTAAATCCATCAACATGAGTGGATGGCTCAGAGGCTTGGTAATAGGATATTGAGCCTGTCACCCCTAGGTCACTGTTTCAGATGTAACCTTGGCCAACAGTGGCTGAAACTCATTAGCATTAGAAGGCGGTTCAGTGGTCTACAAGCCTGGATCCTTAAAATTCAACCTCTTGCATGGAAATCTTCTGCCTTGTGGAGAGAATTACATTTAATAATGACGAGATACTGTGAAGAAGCTAATACATTCTTCACTCATGGCAAGAGGAAGGGTGTATATAAATACAGTTGCTGATTCTCACTCCAGTTCCTAGGCCATGAGCGTCCACGGAACAAAAATCACCACTCCCATTAGCTACTAGCTGGCCCCTTTGGCAGAGAGGGCTACAATTCAATGAGCATGGAGACTGCACTACTTTCTTGCCCCTTGAGAAGGTCCCAACTGAAACAGTACTGTGGCACTTTGACAGACGTGTAGGGCTGTATCTATTCTATGGATAAACCGAGAATTTCAGTCTCCAGGGCTGTTGACCCCAATAATCTTTCACAATCATTGAATTAATTTATATAAGAGCACAAGTTAGTATATTTAATATATAATTAGGGCAAAGAGTCTAATTATTTTTAAATAGCATTATACCCTGATCTTGAACTCATTGAAGACAATGGATGTAGTGCCATTTACTTCAGTGGAAACAGGGTCCAGGTCTTAGTAAATGGCAGATTTAGCAGTTATAGAAACGCAGGTCAACCATGAAAAAATCCTTTCAGCTCTGTGACGGGTTATACCAGGCTTTTCATGACAGCCTGCTGAAGGACCTGCAGTCCTACTACATGCCATCCCAGGAAAATAACTGCAAAGGTGGGTTCTCCAGGGCTGTCTCGAGGCTACATGGAAGCAGCCCAACAGGCTCAGATAAAAGGAACTGCAGGGTTGTAGCATGTGAGTTCCTGGCTGGGACCAGAGGGGCACGGAAGGGAGTTTGGTTCTGGCTGCATTTGCTTGGGATGGGAGAGAGAGGAACTCCCAATTTTAACCCTGAGGTTAGGGCTGAAGATAAAGGGGCTAGATGGGAAGACGGTCAGGGAAGTAACCGTAACAAATTGAAGTGGTGGGTGGCTGCGATTTTCATGCCCCTGGGTTGGAACCCAGAGTAGCGAGCATGCCCAGGTTCCCCCACTGGCCAGCAGTGAAGTGGTTTTAAACACATGCCTTGTTCAGCCTGAGTAAAGGGCCCAGAACCAGGGCTGAAGACCCTGGGGAGGGCAGACGGACAGTTTTGTTGGACTCTTTGCTACCCCAGAAAGGGTTCATTTTTTACTGTGACCCAGCAGGAGGGCCGAGCCACTAAAGATCTGCCAAGCGAGGTTAACAACCTACAGGAGTCACAAGGAGCAGGAAAAGGATTGCAGTACTGCAGGCAGCAGTAGGAGGCGCTCAAGAAATGAGCGTCCCCTGTCACTTACTCATTAAACATCTGCTAATGGAATGTCAGAGTAGTCCCAATGGAATTACACTGATGCCGCTATTTTATCATCAATCATCATCTTCTCTAAAGTGACAGCCATATTCACATCTCTTCCCTGGTGCTTTTCTAAATATCTTGAGTTTGCTACTTTATGGAATTTGATAATTATTCATTATCCAGCTTCCTGTTGCTCCGACAACATCAGAAGTCTCCATTACCAAGGGGCACTGGCTTCAGTGAGTACTGAGGCAGTTTATTTTCCCTCAGGATCGAGCCCTCTAGTGATACAATCACAGAGAGAGGTCAAGCTGATAGCCATTCAATGAAGTGAAATAAGCACTGGTGCATCATACTGAATGCATTCTAGTTCTACAAATACTTGACTATCATTCTGAAGAGAGTTCCCTGCCCACTAGAGAACATCCTGTAACACATATAGCAGCTCTCTGGAATAAATGTTTCTGAAAAATTCCTGGAACTAGCAGCTCTCTGTGGAAGAGAGAAAAAAGACCTGTCTCAAATATCAACTAGATTTCTTGTGTACAAGCCTTATTTAAAGCCTTTGCTTAAATAAAATACGATGATCTAATTCCTTGGGCAATTCATAACCATACCATCATGGCTGGCTAGAAACTATTAAGAGGCATGTAGCAGAGGAATAATAAATCCAATAAACGAGGCTAAGCATTCGTAAATTAAGTTAATTAAAATGTGGCTAATTAACATACTGATAGAAGTCAGGCAATTTTTGTTGTAAAATGCACTTACTTATAGTTTAGACTTAAATAGCAGTTAAGGACAATTCATGAATTATGTTCAAAAAGTACCTACTACTGAATATGCAAGTGGTGGGAAAACACTCACTTGGACAGATGACTCTTATCCAGGAAGCAACTCCAGATAGATCCACATCACAAGTCCATTACTAAGTAATACCCCCTCCTACCTATGGATTATGATGATAACCTACTTCCTGTCCAATGTTCTCTGAACAGATTTGACCTGCAAAAACCTTTACATTTGTAAGGCTGGGGTGCAGTTCTGCCATATGCATTAAGTGTATGTTTCATCATCTGATAAGGGCATCAAAATGTACACAAGATTCAACCTCTTGATCATGCAGATGAAGTTTTTGTAGTTTGAGCTTCTATATTAATTCTCTTTCATGTGCTCAGTATAATAAGGGCCAGATTCTCAGCTGCTGTTCACCAATGTAGCTATTTAACAAAACCAGACTGATTTACATCAGCTGGGGATTTAGCCTTCTTTATCCCAATGTAAGTGCATTTTTGTATCATTTACCATAGGTCATTCTCTGTTCCAGTCTAGTATTGCCTTACTAGAGACGGATTCATGTTGTCTTCTCACTTCCCATCAGGTGCCACTATAACATACCATAAGACCATACATGTATATACTACCTTTCATTGCAAAGAATCCCACATTCTTTACAAACCATATCTTGTGGAATCACTTTGCTCACCACTAAAAATAGCCATCTCTGGAAGCAAATGCACACAGTGGTGTTACACTCTGTGATGTAAGAGAGGAAGAAGCACACTCTATCAACCTGAATTTGGAGCAGAATGCAGTTACTCAGACACAGATTTGTCCAGGATAGTGTTGCTCTGTTTATCACGGTATTAGTAAGGCCCCCATTACCATGGGGAGAAGACATTATTGGGGCCCAGTCAGGGTCACCTCAGCACCGTCTGGACTCAGAAATGTGTAAGGAATACCGACGCTCTGAGAGCACTAGGTGACATGCAGTCTCATCCTGCGTGCCCCTCACCTGCTTTGGGAAGGAAACTACAGGGAGGAGCCAGCCAGACTGAGGCTGGCACAGCAGCTGCAGAAAGGAACAATTAAAACAGATACCGCAGCATAGGGAGTATGAGGTAAAATAGAGCCCGGGTGGGCCACCCCTTCTGAACCAAAATGTAAAACTCTTTTTCTGGGGACACTAGGAGCTTGGGGCATTGCCCCCTACCAAGTGGGTTTAGGTAAAGAGATCACAGGGAAAAGCTGCCACAGCAGGTGCAGCAGCAGTTCAAACAGGGCCTGATGGAAACTGATGATGTCATCAAAGTGCTTTCTGCAGTGTTCATTCTGCTGATTCTCTCACCTGTGCTGATTGGCTATTTGCTCCAACTCCCATAATTTAATCTCAAAGTCTGATACAAGCCCCTTGAACATGGAACTACCTAAACATTAAAAGCATATTTCCATAAAGCTTTGAAAAATACTATGCCTTAGGCGCTATTAGGGCTTGATATTTAAAAGAGTTTTGATTGGGCCTCTTAAATGTGTTTAATTTGAGAGCTCCATTATTTGCATATGCTAAATGCCACCCCTAGAAAAGGGAACTGAAAAATCTGGCCCTTGATCTTCAAGGTGCTGCATGATCATTACCCAGTTAATCCACCCATTACAAAGAAGTGTACTATCATTCTTATTTATTTGATTTTGCTGTTTGTCAAACTGCCAGCTGTTTCAAACAGCAGTAGATAAATGTGCACCATAAAACTTTTAGTGCATAGCAGCAGGTCCATATGGTCGTGTAGTGCCTGGAAGACTGGAGCATTAAATTTACACCCCAGCCTGACATGTACTAAATCGCCTTCCAGACAAGCCCCCAGGAAGTCTTCTCCAAAGACAGAGCCAGCCATTGTCAGATTAGATTCAGGAATGACTGCTAGTCCTATTACCACAGCACTCATTTCTCTTCTTTTTTTAAAAAAAGGGTAGTTCTACTCAAGGAACAAAAGTGGGTTTTGAAGGAGCTCTGCATTACCCTGCTATACAGACGGCATTCTCTGTATAACTATCACTCTGCCCAATGTTTTGCGAAGACCACCCACGCAGCACAGCTTCAGACTGTACAAATTGTTGCAGTAAATACTAGGACTAATGAATTAATTGCAGTCTTCTGTCTATAGTGATGTGAAGGTGGCTGGGGGGGGAGATCATATGCTGAGAGAAATAGAGCAAGTGCCTTGCTGGTGTCTAGTAAAAATGTTTGAATAATTAAATGAACAACAAGCTAGCTTCTGCACGATTTTCAAAAACTCCTGAATAACTAGCAGAACAATGTTTATTTATGTTGAGGCCCCAAGCAACAACCAAATCAGAGGAGATTCAAGGTGGATGGCTGTAATGGCTGAATTAATTTTGCTAAGCAAGGGCCCTATTCAGCAGCAATTTGATAGTCCCCACGTGCCAACCACAAAGGCCTAGCAGCTGTAGTGCCTAATCCAGATTTAGTGAACAAATACCTCTCCTGCAGATCTCTTTTTCTTGGATTTGGCTATGCTACACAACAGGAGGCGTGTATTTGGCAGGTGGGTCATGGGTGTGACTTTTTAATGGCTGCATTGTACTAAGAAATGTACAGTACACACATGCTCAGAGGGAAAGGTTCTCAGGTGCACACCATAGGTAAACACACTGCTTTCCAGTCTGTGTCCATTAGGAAAGAATTTCCAGGCTCAGGCTCACTAAAATCTCACCTGAGTAGGGACACATGCCTCGACAAGTGGCATTGACTCTTGTTTTGGCAATACAAGGGACCAATTATGCTCCCACTAGAGTCAACCTAACCCTTGTCATTGACTTCAGTGGGGAAAAACATGGGTACTTTCAAGTCGTCTATTCATAACTGTGCCTCTCACCACAGTTATTTTATTCTGTATAAGAGGCATCTTGCATTTCTATACCATCATTCAGTCCTAATAATCACCACGTGCTTTATCATGTCACAAATTGGAGAATGAACTTTACACTGGACTCACTCACCCCAGCTCTGATATGAAAGATTACCATTGTTTAATAGCACTGTACAACAACAATTTAGGGGCACCTGGACTCAAGACAAAGACCATGCCTTAGGCCATTGGCCTCATCCCAAGGTAAAGATGTGCAGGAATTCCCATGAGGAGAGGTGTTGATGGATAGGGCTCCCATATGCTCCTTTGAAAATCCCAAACTATATACATTTGTATTGACTATGGAGGTTCAGTCATGCCCCACACTCAAGGCTGTTGAACTGAACTTTCAGGCACTACATTAAAAACTATACTCAATTTCCCCATGCAACTGTAGGTCTCCTGTTCTAATGCATTCCCTTACATTCAGTGAAGCTGACCTAATATTTTTCCCATCGCTTGGTTAGATCACTAGCTTTTAGATGCTGTTTTTATACTTTGCCAATGGCAATTCATAACTGTGCAATGGCTTCAGCTTTCCTATCCTCCAGACCTATTTGATCTGGAAAAGCTGTGGCCACTGTACTCAAGTGGTTAATTCTATCATTTTTATACAAGTGACCCAAGGTGTATTTCTTCTTGCTGCCTGAATTAGTTTTTCTTCCATCTAATTGACTCTGACCTTCCTCAGGCCTTGTGTCAAGTCCCAATCTCTTTTCCCCACATATGACATTGGAACCCCTCTAAGGCCTGGTCTACACTACCAGGGTAAGTTGGCCTAAGTTACACAACTCCAGCTACATGAATAACGTAGCTGGAGTCAACATAGCCTAGGATGACTTACTGCGGTGTCTACACCATGCTGCATCGAAGGAGATGCTCTCCCATCGACTTACCTTACTCCTTTCATTCCAATGGAATACCGGAGTTGACAGGAGAGCAATCTGCGGTCGATTTAGCAGGTCTTCACTGGACCTGCTAAATCAACCCCTGATGCATTGATTGCCACAGCGTCAATTCCCAGTAAGTGTAGACATCTAAGAAACAAATCATGCTCCCTGTACTTAGTAAACCACCCATCACCCATAGTTCCATCTTCATCCCCAGCACTACATATAGGTGGTACAAGTAGGATACAGATCATTGTAATCCAAATACTACTTGCCTTTGCTTTTGATTGTATAGCATATAGTTGGCTATGGTACATGTGTATGAAATACTTGTGACAGATTGCTGGGCAACATCAGCTGTACCAGCACTCTGATTACCAATTAAATTGCCCCACAGTCAACTGGGGTAAAGCTGTACCTAATTGGTTGATTGGGGAGGAGCTGGAGAGAGCTACAAAGCTAATTAACCCATTAGTCCAGAAATGGGAAAACGGCGCAGGAAGAACCTACATGGGGCATGCTGGCACGTTTTTCAGGATCAGAGCCAGGAAAAACCTCTAGGCGGAAACTACCTTCTGTCTCTCCCACACCCTGGATGAGTGAGCTAAGGAGTGTATGCTGGTGTAAAGACAGGGTTGCACAAGTTTGTAAAGGTGGAGAAGAGAAAACAGTAAATAAATTGCACAAGGTGTTTGATCGTATCCAGAAGGTTTCTGAGCAGTTTGTGGCTAGCAAAGAGACATGAGTGGGAAAGTGCACTGTCACAATGTTAGGTAAAAATAAATATTTTGGTATAGATGATGTTTTATTTGATTTGACTACATTTTGGATCATTTCTCCAGAGACTTCAAAAGAATTGCTTCCTTTTAATATACTGCTCTATTCACTGACATTTCCAACACTGGGAGCCTGTTTTATTGTTTATTAGACCTGCTATAATGAAAGTTTGCCACCTGATTAATTTTAATAGTTTAGCTGGGAACCTGGGGATAATGTAAAATGGCTGCCAGGCTATCAATAAATTTTGTCCATTTGGTTGCAAAGATTTTGCAAGAAATAAGATCTGCCCTTTGCAGAAAAAGCTACTGTAGAGAGATGTTTTGTTGGATTAAGGGTTTTTTTCTGAGACAGAGGCTGTTTCATCTTTCTAGCAGGACATTGATGTATTAGATTTTGATGGTGTCCCTGGGCCCAATTCTGATATCACTTACATCAGTATTACTTATCCTGGTACCCCTGGGCCTGATTCTGTAACCACCAGTAACTCCATTGAAGTCAATGGAAATGCAGTGGTGTAGAATAGCTAAGTGACAGCAGAATGCTCATCTACTAGACTCATAAGAATGATGTCAAAACAAAACAAAAAGGCAGAACAGATCCAGCCTCCTTTCTGATCTACACTAGAGTGACCTAGATCTGTGCACACCTTTTCTAATAGTTGGTTCCAGTAGAATTTTAAAAGCCTTCAGAGTCAGGTTGGAGAAACTAGCTGCAGGTGGAGGTATTGGCTAATTGGCTCTGGAGAACCATGCTGAACAAGAGAATTTCATATGGAACTGTCACTCTCAGCTCTTTTGTAAGTTACTTGCGTCCTGAGGTGATCTATTTCGTGTGCATCGTTTTTTAAAAAGAGCAGGAAAAAATCCCTTTGTTTCTTTCCATCTTGTACTAGCGTAGGCCTGGATCCTTCAAAGTCATTAGGACAGGTAAAATTTTACTAACAACTAAATCTTTGCGGGATCTGGCCCCTAGACTACAATCTCTGCTTTTATTAGGGATATTTTGAATTCCTTATCTGTAGTTCATTCACTTAATGTTTGAGAACCACTCTAAGAAAAGATCAGTGTCCTGTGTATTTTTATTAGGAAGAGTTACAATACACAACCTCATAAAAACAGACATCTCAGGTACTGGTAAGAAATAATCTATTTCCTGCTTTTTTCAAATCTCAATGCTTAATTTGGAATATGAACATTGTTTAACGTAAAACAGTTGTCCATTTCACTAATAAATTTGCAAGGTAATGTGTAGTCCATTGTGTAGCATAACAGAAGCAGAATCTTAGACCTCTGATTCTGCAAGCTGATATGCTCAGGTGAACGCCTGAAACTTAATGGAAACAATTTCGAGTCAACCCATACAGATCAGCTATAAGGACTGGGACCATAACGTATCCATCTCTATTTTAGAATTGTATACTTCTGCCCATCACTGTAGTATCTGGTCTTCTTCCATGTAAAATCATTAGCAATGCCCTTAAGAGATTTTATAGAAATGCATACCATTTCATATTTTGAGAAACATATATGAGTGGGGGGGTTGGTTTGTTAAATGAAAAGGTCTTTCTTACAGTTCTGTGAAGTTTTCACGATTTCTCTTTAGGTAATTTTCTCAAAGTTGTCAAAGATTCTCTGCACTGCTATTTTCCCCACTTTTGTAAAATTTATTATTTCTTAGACCCTGATCCTGCAAACACTTGTGGCTATAGGTAACAATACAAGTTTATACATTAGTAATTTCTACAGAATCCTATTCAATTTCAATTGAACTCTATGGTGCAAGTCTCTGTTCAGTTCTATAGAACTTATTCCCTGGGCATGTGTTTTAAGAAAATAGGTTAATTAAAGAAGTGTCAAGGAAGCAGGTCAGAGAAAGGAGAACGTAGAACAGAACAACACAGCAAACCAACTTAATGGAAGAAAAGCAATAATTCATCAAAAAGCAACTCACTTCAACGAAGAGCACTAAACAAAAATTATATAAGGCAATTTATGTATTCTCTTCAGAAAAGATAAACTAGATCAAACACAAATATCTTCATATCTACTTTCTGGTTTTGCTACAAACTAAACACTGGACTCTTATTCTTGCACCTGAACTCAAATTTGAGCAAATGCCCTTCCTATCCCTACAAGTTCCAGAGAGGAATTAATAGTTTTAAGGCCAAAACCAGATAAAATATGGTGGCTGCAGCTGAGTTGCTTCGAGTTTCCAGCTCATCCAAACCTGAAACTCAGATCAAAACCCATGGGGGAGAGGAACACAAAGAAACAATTGAGGAAATCTCCTGAAAACTGACACTTCCCCCTACACCCCCTCCATTCCATATTGCTCCGTATAAAAAAAAAAACATGACAGTAGCTGTTAATTTAATTCCAACATACAGATCATGCAGTCAACAGTACTGGGAGGACTCAACTTCTCATAGAGTTTGTTAGTCGCAATCACTTCTTATTCCTTGACAGTTACAGACAAATCCCAGACTGAATATTTTTGCCCAGCTGGCATGGAAACCAGGTCCCTAAAGCTCAGGAAAGGACAAACAGTATGGACCATGCTCTAAAAATGTCATTAAAAATAAATATTTACTTTTTTCAGTAGTCCCAACAGGTTTGGAAAAATGAAATCTTTTCCGTAAGAGCTGAGACAGTGGCATAATTTTCTCTCTATCACAAGAGAAAGGATGATTCATAAGTTATCTATAGCCACGATAGAGCCAACTCTTAATCAAAAGTACTCAAAACAAAATCAGGTTCGTTCCATAATTAAAGGTGGTTTCTCAGAAGGACCTAGTGTAGCAATGCATGAAATCACTAGTCAAAAAAATCCCTGTACACTAACAAATTACCCAATTAAATATCTGGCAAAGACATTGACAGAAGTGTTTTATAGCACATTCTCATCTGCTGAATATGTGTTAATATAAAAAGACTTTATACTGTAGATCTATATTTTTCATTGGCACACTGGGACAAAGTTTATCCTCACCAACTTTTCTTCCACCCGTAATTCTTTAACCTGAGGCTACATAAACACAAATGGAATAAAACCTACTTGACTTTTCTGATATTATTTTTTAGTATTATTTAAATATGTCCAACCATCAAGTAGTCTGGACAGGCTCGGTAAAGAGAGAGACCCGCTAAATGATAATCTGAGAGTCATTACTTATGTGAGAGTCCTTATCCGTGTGATTAGTCCCCCTGGCCTCTGTGTGAAGCAATTCTCATTGCTGTTTCGCACTGGGGGAAAGGGAGGCTGCTGAGATCGCAGATCATCTTCCATTTTGGAAGGTGGGGTTCTAGACTGCAGGGACAGATTAAGGAACGGCAGACTGCAGCAGACTCTGGTTACTGTATTTGAATAATGGAGCAATGTAATTGTTAACGCTCCTGTTGTTTTAATGGAAAGACCATACAGCCTCAATGAGACAGCATGCAGGCTCAGGGGATCTCAATGCAGTATGGCACCCTAACGCTGCACATTTCCAATCTTTATTGCAATCTACAGCAGGATAAAAAAAAAAAAGCTTTCTGCCATTTTCCAGTTTCATTACAATCTTTGTCTCTAGAATGACCTATCAGCAATGAAATGCCTAATGTATTCGGTGAAATATAGTACAGCTCTGTGCTACGGTGACCTTTTTAGTATTCTGCATTTTGTATTTTGATTAGCAATGTACTGGAAGGAAATCCCCTCCCTACCTTTAGGTAACAGAACTACCTTCTAGCAGTGCATGCCTTTGAAGAAAGTAGAATATTATAAGAATAATGGCATCTAACCATTTTGCAGCAGCAGCAGCTCAGATCCAGATCCAAACTTTTCCAAAGTCTAGGGACTGTTTATAGATCAGACTTTGGTACAATCCATTAGAAATAAGGCCAGTGCATGGAATCACATGTCACAAACTCTCAGCTCCTGCAATCAGTGTTAAAAACCTATCATATTGTTCTCTTCAAAGAGTATCTTTTCATTCGACTCAGCACAAACTGCCTGCACTTTTGTATGCGTAAAGAAGTGTTGAGCTCAGACTTAAGCATTTGAATCTCTCACTACCAGTTTTGTGAGAGAACTTATAAAATGGGGGTAGAGTTTTGCGGGTGTGAATTGTACCCTCAAAATGGCAGGACACCCACCTGAAGACTACCCCTAAATGTCTAGGTTTTGGTGAGAAGGGTTAAGATTATGGAACATATTCATCCCTGATATAAGCAACATAGAATCAATGAAGGGTTAAGACAGTACATGAAAGAAGGGGTGAAAAAGTACATGAAAGATCCAATTGAATTATGCTTGTATCCATCCAGGATGAATTAATGACACATTTTGATCTATGCATCTTAGATATTAATTTTAAAATCTCCATTTTCAGCAATAAAACTGATTAATTTTTGTAATTAGGAGAAAAACCAGAGTATTTATTTGAAACCCACGTTTATATCAAATGCAAAGGAAAAAAATTTAAAATAAAACATAACAGTATTTCCACAAATTGACAAAAGACAGTGAATTCAGACAAAAATGCAATTCTGTTGCTGAAGGTGATCTGAGAAGGTTTTTCCAATAAAAAGAAAAAAAACTGTTTACTAGTCCAAATCAGTAACAGACAGCATGTAGGGTATGTGCAGACTTGAAAATTACAAACACATTCACACAAACAAAATATTTGACGATCAGTGCCCCTTATTTATGTGCCAAGAGCTTGAGTTCAGGATTCTGATCAAATGTTAGTAACTCAACTTTACTAAAAATGTCCTGATATCAGAGTTGCTGGACATCCACAGCTCCTCATGACTTTAATGGGAATTTGTGGGTGCCCAGCACATCGCCCTCTGGGTCCTAGGCGGAGGTGCGACTAGGCGTGATGCCTCACCTGCAGGTGCCACTCCCGCAGCTCCCATTGGCCATGCTTCCTGCCATTGGGAGCTACAGAGCTGGTGCTCATGGTGGGGACAGCATGCAGAGCTCCCCTGGCCAGAGAGAGAAGTCGCCACTTCCGGGGAACTGCGTGAAGCCGACCAGGTAGGAAGCCTGCCAGCCCGGTGACAACCAGAGGCCTGGCAACCCTACAATATCTGGACAAATGGCATCCTGATCGTACATCAGTTGGGTTGTGGGACAAAGAATTAAATACAAGTACAATCTCAATTTTATCGGGACATCTGGGTACCCTACAAAGCAACTCCCACTAGCCTCTGAATACCTACTCCACCTTTTTCCTCACTGGGTCAGCTTTCCTGCTCATTTCTGCTCTCGTGTTTCCCTGTCAACAAAACACTCAAATTTAACCTTGTTTTAAAGATGTTTCTAGGATATAAATGTCACTGCACATGACATAAGCCAACACCAATACTGAAAACTTTGCTTCATTCTTCCACAGCCATACATCCTAGGGACACAAAAACTGCCAGACTGCATCAAACCAGATCAGAGCAAATCCGGTGTCCAAGAGTGGTCAGCACCAGCTGACTCAAAAGGAAGGTGCAGGAAACCCAGCAGTATGCAGTTGTGGAATAACCTGCCACAAGGAAAAATTCTTCCAATCCCCTTTATTACAGGATGGCTTAGATTTTGAAGCTTGAAGATTTATATCCCTCCAAAAACTCCTGGTTTTGTTTTTGTTTTTGTTTTTATTATTTATCTAAAGCCATTACTATTATATTCTTGGCACTCCTATAAATTTCTCATCTATTTATTAATCTTGCTAAGCTCTTGATATCAAAGAATAGCTTGTGGAACTCATTGCCACAAGGTAATCTGTACACCATTAAGGTTATGAATTCAAATATTGGAACAATCTACCAACTACTGGAATAATTTACCTAGGAATATGGTAGATGCTCCCTCATCTACAATCATTAGATCAAGATTGGATGTCTTTCTAAAAGATAAGATCAACCTTAATCAGAGGTTATGGGCTTGACATGGGAACTACTGGATGAAATTCTACGGCCTGTGGTATGCAGGAGGTCAGATTAGATGGTCTCAAGATCTATGACAATATGCAACCTAACTGACTTTGTTTCTTTGAGAAGCATCAACATTTTCATATTCCAGTTGGTATGCATTTGAATTCAGAGCCTTTACATGGTATTAATAGAATTTGCACGTTTAATTATATGTAATGCACCAACATAAGCATAGACCCTTATGTACCGTCACATACTTAAACACAGGGGTGTAAACATTGCATTAATACCAGAAGAAATTCTAATATTGGAATAAAAAGCCTTCCTTATCTAACATGAGACTACATTATGAAGCCACAATTTTATTATTTAGTTTTATTGTTTTAAATTAAATAGAACAAAGTGGCTATTTCATCTTGCTGATTTAATAGGTTAATAAAGTCTATTGCCAAACATATATTTGATATACTGTAGAGTACAATAGCTCCTTCTCAAGTTGAGTAAAGTATTTAAAAAATTCTTCCTCGAAGATGTTTTCTCCTGTTCTGTGCCTGATGAAGCCAATATTTAGTGAATTAAACTGTCTTATCTGGCACAAGCCCTTTCTTTCAGTTTACTTGTGCTTTCGAGACTTACTCTATAGTTATATGTCTCTCAAACCCTACAGCAACTTCCCATTAATAACTTCCTCGGCTTTGCTTAATTTTCAACAACCTAATTTCTTTATTATGCATTCCCCACTAGTCAGGGAGGTAGAGCTGTTGGGGGAGGGAGGGGGAGAGGTTGGTTGTTTCTCCTTGCCTTAACTTGCAGGTATTCTACAAGGAAGAACCTGCAATGGGAAGAAAACAGTGTGCCGCTAACACCACGGCTACACCTACCTACACCTCTGTGGGCCCCCACCTGACGCTGGAGTAGGGTGACCAGATGAGACACATGAAATATCGGGACGCGGGGGCGGGAGGTGCCGGCGGAGCAACAACAACAACAACAACAAATCCCAAGAGCCGGCAGTGGAGGAAAAAAACAAAAAAACACCACCGCCACCATCAAGAGCTGCCGGAACATAGGAAAAATTGCTGGGGGCTGAGCACCCACTGGCAGCTCCACGCCCCGCCCCCCTGCACCAGCTCGCCTTCGCTCTGCCTCCACCTCCCCTGAGCTGGCTACCACGTCCTGCTTCTCCCCCCTCGCTCCAGCGCTTGCGCCGCCATACAGCTGATTAGTGCAAGCCTGCGAGGGAGGGGTGAGGAGGAGGAGGAATGCGGCATGCTTGGGGAAGAGGCGGGGTCAGGGTGGGGATTTGGCGAGGGATCCAATAGGGCAGAGAGGGGGCGGGGCTGGGGGGCAGGGCTAGGGCAGGGATTTGGGGAGGGATCCAATGGGGGAGAGAGGAGTGGAGTTGGGGTGGGACCGGGGTGAAGTTGGGGTGGGGAGCACAAGCCCCCTCCGCCTGTGCTCCACAGGGCAAAATATCGGGACAATTTGCATCCTGACGAAACATCTGTCAGGACGCGGGACAAACAAGTAAATATCAGGACCGTCCCGATGAAATCAGGTCGTCTGGTCACTCTACCCTGGAGTCTTACACCCAGACCCTCGTATTGGCCTGCATGTCCCCCGATGAAAGCCAGGCAGGGGTAACCACCCTGAGTGAGAGGTGTCTGTTGGAGGAGTCCCTCAGGAAACAAGTAAGAGAGCTGCAGAAGGAGGTAGCTCACCTGGGCAGCATTCGGGAGCATGAGTACTTCTTTAACAGGACACCCATGGGACAGAGGATGCCTACAGCAGCAGCAAAGGAGAACCTACCGCTCTATGGGGAGGAGACTGGCTGTTGCCACCTTGAGCAGTAAAAAAGTGCTCCACCCCCAGCCACCACAGTTAAGAACCAGTATGCTGTACTGGCAACAGGAGGTGAGGAGCAGACCCCAATGGCTGAGAAGGAGGAGCCACCTGTCCCCAGGGCTGAAAGGTTCATAGCCACCACATCCAAAGAAGGAGATGTAAGGTGACGGTGGTTAGGAACTCCCTTCTGAGGAGGACAGAGGCATCCATGACATGATTCCCAGGAGGTATGCTGCCTGCCTGCAGCCCATGCCTGAGACATTATGGAAAGACTGCTGAAGCTCTTCTAACCTTCTGACCACTACTGCATACTGCGCATCCACATGAACACCAATTATATTGCCAGGTCTGACCCTGAGCAGATCAGCAGCAACTCCAGGGGTTCTGGGAGCTAGCATGAGGGGGTCAAGGGGTCCGCTTCCTTGACCAGGTGATGCTGTTTCAGGAAGAAGATCTGCTAGGAAGAAATGGGAAAGAGCATCTTCATGTACCAACTCGCCAACCTAGGGAAGTGGGACTTAAACTAGGTTCACGAGGGACAGGTGACAAAAGCCCACAAGTAAGCATGGAAAAAAGCAACCTTTTCAGAGAGCTAGATGTTGAAGGAAAAATTGAAAAATAAAGGTCATAAGAGCAAGACAAATGAAATCAGTGAGGGAACCTGCTTAAAATCTTATCTGTCTATACACGAATGCAAGGAGTGTGGGGAATAAATAGTAAGAACTGGAAGTATTAGTACATAAGCTGAATTATGACTTGATTGGCATCACAGAGACTTCGGATAAATCTCATGACTGGAATATTGGTATAGAGGGGTATAGCTTGTTCAGGAAGGATAGGCGGGGGATGGGTGGGAAGGGAGGAGTTGTTGCATTATTCATCAAGAATATTGTTATTCTGGTCCAGACATAGGTGAGAGGCAGACCAGTTGAAAGTCTGGGTAAAGATAAAAGGGGAAAAAGAAAGAGTGACATCATGGTAGACATCTACTACAGGCCACAAATCAAGAAGAGGAGGTAGAAGTGGGTTTTCTAGAACAAAACATAAATATCCAAAACATAAGACCTAGTAGTAATGGGGGACTTTAACAAGCTCATTGAGACTACTCATGTGAATGAAGTTATTCATGTGTGTTTCCAAGAGCAGAACATAAAGGAGTTAATTATATAGCCCTGGTCTATACTATAGAGATAAGTCGACACAAAGCAGCTTACATTGACCTAACTCTGTAAGCGTCTATACTAAAACGTAGCTCCCACTGAAGTCACTCTCCCATGACACCGACTTAATAACACCACCTCTGCGAAAGGTGCAGGGCTTAGGATGATGCAGTTAGGTTGACGCAGTATCAGTGTAGACACTGTGTTGCTTACATTTACTGCTGCTGCCATTGAGAAGTCATCCCAAAAATGCCTCACACTGAGTTAAATTGGTGCAAAAGTGATTTAATTACTGCGGTGGCTGTAGGTTAATGTAACTTAGGTCAGTTTAATTTTGTAGTGTAGACTTGCCCGTACATACACTGTACCGCTATGTTACATACATTCATCAAAGCTGCTCCAGTGGAATAGTACCTGAGATAGAAATCTTGTCACGCCGTCAGTCCCTGCCCCGCAAGATTTGAAAGCATAGTTTAGAGCAGTGCTTCTCAAAGCCGGTCCGCCGCTTGTTCAGGGAAAGCCCCTGACCGGTTTGTTTACCGGACTGGTTCGCCACTCCAGGCCAATGGGGGCTGCAGGAAGGGCGGCCAGCACATCCCTCAGCCCACGCCACTTCCCACAGCCCCCATTGGCCCGGAGCAGCGAACTGCAGCCGTGGGAGCTGCGATCGGCCGAACCTGCGAATGCAGCAGGTAAACAAACCAGCCCAGAACGCCAGGGGCTTTCCCTGAACAAGCAGCAGCCCAACTTTGAGAAGCACTGGTTTAGAGCATATAGTATAAATATTTACAAATATTTCAGTGTGTAAAATGATCCTGACTTGCCAATGATGAAGTCATCTTTCACTCCCACTAACAAAGGAACATCAGATGTTAAATCGTTTGTCTTCCACAGATCAGAAACCCTTCAAAAACATGCACTTTGTTTTGAACTGTTATCAAAACACCAACACAAGCTAAGAATCTAGAAAAACTTTTGGGAGACCATCTGTCATAAGATACTGTGGTAGTCAAGTGCCTGGTGAACTTGTTTAGAGAGAATAGTTTTCCACTATAAATTACATTTAAAAATTCTGTTAGCTTTCCATGCAGTTTTCTTCCATACAATACAGGTTGCTCTGAACATGGTCTGCACAGCTTAACAAGAATCTGGACCACCTTGGCTTGCACAGCTACAACTGCTCCTAAAAATAAGTGTTTAAAATTAGAGGAAGTGGATAATGGAGGATTAAAAGAAAATTAGATGACAAAACCGTATTCGGTTATTTCGATTGCTCAATTAAGATGGAAATAAATATTAGATTGGATCCTACTCCTCTGCAGATTAGGTAATGTATATTGGTTCATGACCACTTGGGACATTGGGCCTAATCCTGAGAAGGCTGAGCTCCCTCATGTCCTATTAGCTCTAGTGGAAGTGGAAAGCGCTGAGCACCTCACAGGAAGCACTCAGCACCATAAAGGCCCTTTCTTGATCTTGCAAATTAATGCTGAATGGCTTGAGTCAACAGGAATTGAAAGTCACTCAGCACCTCTCAGCACTGAGCCTAAAAAGTGACGTGAGATAGAAGAAGAGAAAATAGAAATGGACAGGCTCATAAAGCCGCACAGGGAAATTAAGACCTGACTGGGTATGAGTGAAAGTCAATTAGAGGAAAGATAATCAGAGAGAATTTGAAACGGGAGCTTTCATTTTCCCTGACGTTGGTTTCAAAGTCTTGAAGGGAAGAGCACAGTTTTAATGAATGTTATATCAAAATAATTAACATCTCACCATACAGCAAGCCAGAGAAAGAAAAACATTACAGGCTTGGATGTATTTCCTTTGTTCTCTGTAGTGCAGCCATTGATGTGATAGAGCTGGGAAGAAACACCATATATATTGGTGTGGGATATTTAATAACACATTCTTATATGTTCCATAAAATAAAGATTCCTAAGTTTAGCTGAGATAGTTTTGAAGCTAACATTTGATTTTACAGTACAGTAACAGTCATAGGACTTTATCTGCGCCATAACCTAGCTTGGAAAAAATGCAATTTTGCAGAGGTAATTTTATGCACATACACTAATTAATTTCTATAACAGCATTGACATTAGAGACCGACCAAAATTGAAGCATGTGCTATGAGCTATTCAACCCACCAATTAACCATGAAAATTGGACTTGGGTATTTTCCACTCAAAATGATGGGGTTGGACATTGGCTCATCAACGCCACTGAAAAAGCAGAAGTGCAGGGGTTTGCACTAACGTTTCTCTATGCAAGCCACTTCGCCACTGTTCAGCTGTTTTGCAGATATTATAATGACAGATGCACTAAAAATACCTACACTGACTGTAGGGTAGACACAGTATGGGACAATTCAAGAGGTTATTTGGAGGTATCCTTGAGAAACTGGAACTCCAGCCCAAGTGAAGCAAAGAGAAAGAAATACAAGCAAAGGCAAGTAAAACATGTAATAGAAATTAGGAAGTTTAAAAGGAAAATTAGAGTGAGGAACCTAAGACTTGATAACAAGCATTAAGAAATTCTTTACATACATCAAAACCAGAAAGTCCAATAAAGAATTAGTGGATCCACTGGTCTACCAGTGACTTAAGGGAGCAGTTAAGGATGGTGAGGGCTATATCGGGTCTAAAATAGACAGACCATTCTTCTAACTCACCCATAGCTGATAACTGCTGAGAGTAAGGCCTATTTTGTCCAACACCCACTAAAGACCCTGGGTGCTTTTCCACTGGATTTTTATGGGCTTTGGATCAAGCCCACAGTGCTGTGTCAGGCTGTAGCTAGGCCTATTAACTTTCTTTGTTACACACATTTTTACTTTTTTCATTTCCATTATGTCTGAGATACTTCGTTCCACATGAGTAATTATGGAAATGAGCTGGGGAGATGAGATTTTAGATTTCAGAATGAGCTCCCATTTATGCACAAAGCCTTCCTCTTCTCAGTGAAGATATCACATGAGGCTCCCCGTGGAGTAACTGCCAGCTATGAAGAGACCAGACTCTGAATGAGAAATCTGTTTATAGCAGTCATTGTAGTCCCTTACCAGGCCACAGGTGAAATTCACCCCTGCGGAGAGAGTCCAGAGCACCCCTTAAGCGCCACATGAGCCCTTAATGCAGAAGGCCTTACCCAAGCCCTCTGATTAGGGCAGATTTCATGCTAAATGCCTTAAACACCAGCCAGCATTTGACTACATGTATACGTACGTAAACAGAGACCCTGTGGCCAGACAGCAGAAATTGCCCCCGTCCCTCTGGATCACTATGGAGAGCTCATGGTGTAGATCTTCTGTGGCATGAACATCTCCTCCTCCATGGTATACAAGAACCATGGTCCAGATATCTATGTACATATTATGCTCAGATTAGACAATGATCTTTATGCACAGCCTCACACCCAAATTACTTCTATTCTTAACAGGAACAGAAAACACTAGAGATCTGTATAAAGGGCTGGTTTCCAGCAGAATATAGGTGTGTATTAATGCCATCTCTCAATGCTTATATACAGCTGTTTAGGGTGATTCACACCATATTCCCCACATTAACTAGAATTTGGCTTCAATTGTACAGTGAGGCCCCAGTTCAGCAAAGCATTTAAGCACATGCTGAAGTCTGTACCTATTCAGCCAAGTGCTTAAGCACAGCTGTATTCTTCTTCTTGACTACAATGGGACGTAAGCACGTTTAACATTAAGCATTTGCTTCCGTGATGTGCTGAATTGGGGCCTTTCTGTGCGAGAACTCAAGATTTACCATGAGATCTGTTAAAACTCTGTTGTCCTGTTGATTAAATTACAATAGGACCTTATGATTTTATTTTTGTTCTATTCCGTTGGAAAGCTGTAATAATTATATATGAAATAAAAGAATTACGGTTGTCAATCACAGTTAATACATGTGATTAACATGAAACAAATTAACTAGAAAAAAACTGTCATGACTAATCGCAGTTTTAGTTGCACTGTTAAACAATAGAATATCAAATAAATTTATTATAAATATTTTGGATGTTTTTCTGCATTTTCAGATATTGATTTCAATTACAACAGTGCTCACCTTATATTACAAATATTTGCACTGTAAAAAAGATAAAAGAAATAGTATTTTTCAGTTCACCTCATACAAGGCCACTCAGTCCTACTACTTGTTCAATCGCTAAGACAAACAGGTGTTTACACATTTATGGGAGATAATGCTGCCCGTTTCCTATTTACAATGTCACATGAAAGTGAGAACAGGAGCTTGCATGGCACTGTCAGGGCTGGATTAACTCTTCTGTGGGCTCGGGGCTATTAGATTTTGTGAGGCCCCTCTATACAAGTCTTTTTCCTAATTTAAAACAAAATGATCACAATTATGGCATCGAGGCTATTAACGCTATACTAAACTTGCCTTTTAATTAACATAAAGTTCTGTGGTTACATTTCAGTCTTAAAACATGTAGAATATAGTTAAGTTAATTCAAAATAGCTTATTTCTTACCGTAGAATAGCTGTTCTATTAGTTTCTTTCTGGGAGGGAGTTTGGGTGCAGGAGGGGGCTCCAGGATGGGGCAGAGTGTTGGGGTGCTGGAGAGGGTGAGGGGTGCAGGCTCTGGGAGGGAGTTGGGTGCAGGAGGGGGTTCAGAGCTGGGGCAGGAGGTTGGGGTACAGGAGGGGGTGTGAGGTGCAGGCTCCGGCCGGGAGGCGCTTACCACAGGCGGCTCCCAGCCAGCTGTGCAGCAGGGCTCAGGCAGGCTACCTGCATGCCGTGGCTCCACGCCACTCCCAGAAGGGGCCGGCTGTTGCCTCGTCCCTGCGCGCCGCTCGGGGGAGGGGAACAGCGTGTCTCCGTGCACTGCTCACGCCTGCAAGTGCCGCCCACGCAGCCCCCATTCGCTGGGAACGGGCCAATAGGAGCTGCAGGGACAGTGCTGGGGGGTGGCAGTGCACAGAGAGGCCTCCCCTCCCCCCCCGCCCCACCATGGGCCACAGAGACGTGCCGGCAGCCAGCCACTTCCGGGAGCAGCATGGGGACATGACCTGCAGGCAGCCTGCCTGAGCCCTGCTGCACTGGGGCCCTGGGCTGCAGTCCCTAAAGCCCCTGTGTTAATCCGGCCCTGGGCCCTGCTGTAGCCAGCGTTGCAAGGTATTTATGTGCACAATATGCTAAAGATTCATATGTCCCTTCATGCTTCAACTTGTAGGCTCTAAAGTTTTACACTTTTTGTTTCAGTGCAGTTATGCAAAAAATGATTTTACATTTCTAAATTACACTTTCACGATGGAGATTGTACTACAGGACTTGTCTGAGGGGAATTGAAAAATGCTATTTCTTTTGTTTCTTCTTTGCAATGTAATCAAATAAAGTGAGCACACTACACTTTGTATTCTGTATTGCAATTGAAATCAATATATTTGAAAATGTAGAAAAACCATCCAAAAATATTTATAATAAACTTCAGCTGGTATTTTATTGTTGTTTAACAGTGCTATTAAAACCGCAATTAATTGTGACTTTTTTACTTTTGGAATTGTGATTTTTTTTAATCATTTGAAAGCCCTAAAAAAATGAAATGAAACCCAAAGTACCAGACCTCTCATTAAATGGAAATACAACCTAAACAATTTTTTATTGTTAAAAATATAGGTTCTGTCTATGATCCCATTTCAGAGCAGGTGGATAATATATAGTGACACATTTCTAGGGACTATAACAAGTAGCAATGTTTCATTCTGTTACAGTACTTTGAGGGGAATGACTCCTTGAGATCAGAGAGAATACAGAATATCCCAGCATATTTAAAGGAGATGACCCAGAAAATAAGTGAGGCTATGTCTGATATTATATGTGGGGACTAAAATAAGATAAATTAAATAAAATACGATACATCAAAGTGAATGATGATTTAGGAGCACAGTACAGGTGGTACTGGAAATCTGCTCATCTAAGTCACCCACTTAAATCAATTCTATTAAATTAACACATTTTATATAATTTTTAAAGGCACCTCATCAACCAACCTGCTCCTGGATAGCATATCTCATATGATACTTGCAGACTGATAAGCTTAAATCTGCAATTACTTCACAATATTTTTGTTGGTTTATAGATATAGATATATATACACACACACAGATCTACCAACATTTGAGCTGCATGAATCTTAAGTTTCCTATTGCAAAAGTCTTCCTTCACTTGTTTCAGTCCATGTGGCTTTTCACCTACCAAGTTTTGCAGTTAGTTCTGAGAAAGAGAAATGCAAAATCTCCTGATAAAACAGAATCAAAACTATGTCACTTTGCCTGTGTCAAAGCCATGTGAAACTATGGGTTTGATGGAAAAACCACACATTTCTCAAGAGTTTGCCAAAAACCAGCTCCAAATTCATTGAAAGGATTTATGAATAGAATGGGTTGGAAATAACATTTTCTGTCCTGCAGAATTGTTTCAAGATTTCTAAGGGTTTTTCCGCCCCCAATCCTGAATCAAGCCAAAATGCCAAAATTTTCCGTGAAAAAAAAAGTTTCAGATCAATTGGAACATGTGTTTTGATAAATTTTAAATATTTTGTTTAGATTTTGACCCTTTATTTTGTTTATATACAATAAAGTACCTTTCTAAACAAAACAAATCAAACTTCTTCATTCAAAACATATCAGACAGAACATGGTGGCATTTTTAAATGTTTTCTCAAAAAGAAATTTAATCATAATCAATATGACTTCATACACAAGACAATCAGTTTTCTGTAAATGGCATTTTCCAAGAGAAACCTGTTTCGACTAACATTTTCCAACCAGCTCTATTTCTGAACCTTGGCAAATTTTTCAAACAAAGTTTCGAGTTCATAATGAAACTGAGTGAACTTAATATGGTATTTGCTTGGTTGCATGCTATGAATTCATTGTAGACATTTCATAGAGCTTTATGTAGCTTATGCTTTATTTTAGTGTTGCTTAATGTTACAGATCTCAGTTTCCAAGCCTTTAGCTTTTGTTCCAACTCCTGATAGCAAAACAATGGAAGCAACATTAAGTGATATTTTTTCTGAACTCTTACCCACAAGTTGTTGGCATAGTATGACAAGCCTCAAAATAATAAACAATACTTCACCAATAAAAGTAGATCAGTAATATGAGTGGCCTGGACAACAGATTTTCTTCTCCTCCTCAACCAATACTAACCTGTAAAAGACACACAGCACGATTTACCAGTGTCCTGAACTTTGTGCTGTTACTTAGACCAGTGAAAATTGAATTCAAAGTGCTACCTAATCAAAATGATAATAGTTTGCACCCACTTTGTACTGGCATTAATAACTGCACAAGGTGCAGGCCAATGGACCACTAGGTTCATAGTCTTGACATTCCCAACTTTGTCATATTCAACGGGAATCAGAATCACAGGATTAGAAGAGACTACAAGAGTCATCTAGTATAGGATAGAAAGAAATATACTGAATTTAAATGATTTTTACTGATTCCTTCCATGGTGAGTTGATTTTATTCGCATCATTTACCAAAAAACCCCAAACCACTAGAAACAAAACAAAACTTTGTTGAAATGATTAAAGAACAACAAGGTTGTGCGGAGAGATGATAGATTGAGGAACAGAACAGAAAGGAAAAAAAATTATTAATGGAAGCCTATTCCAGCCAAAAGGCCAACCTAGGCAAATATGTAAAAAGGCTTTTTTTTTTAAAGATTTTAAGCATTTACTGGGTTTACTAATCTAAGACAAGCTTTAAATAAAGTCATTGCAGAAAATGTTAAGCAAGGTGCTATCCTGTGGCTTTTAAAAGCTTAAATTTTTCAAGAGATAGAATTCTGGATGGAGGGAATGGTCTTTTTGTGTTACATTTGAAGCAGATATTTGCTGGGCAGTAAAAATCCAATGAGAGACCATAAGATTAGTACCATTTATCAGAGAGACAGAGGTAACTAGGCACTAAAATGAAGGTGTGGTAAAGTGACAGGGAAATTAGAGAAATGGAAATATATTTGGGGAACCATAAGAAACATTGGACAAACATGAAAGGAGGAGAGATGTTTGAAGAGGATATTAGCAAATAATCGAAAATAAAACTAAGATATGAATCTGTAAAGCAATTTGAGGGTCCCATTGGCTTGAATGAGAGTCAAGAGTGCTCACTGTTTCACAGAATCAGGTCCTATGTTTTGGTTGACTGGAGGAGTTTAGAATAGCAGAAGTAGAGCTGTATAGGGAATGGATGAGAGATAATTTTTGAATCAATACAATGGACTGGTCAGTTGCCTGGAAACACCGACCGTTGCCATCTCTAAAGCAATAGGAGAGTTATATTACAATTTCTGTAGAACTTGCTTTTGGCAGCCTCAAGGCACTCTTCTCTCACCATCTGTTCATATACAGTAGAGGAGTTAAAAATGTTTCATGGGTTTAGAGCTGGTAGGGGTGACTATAAGAGGGTGGCTTACCTCTTAATGGCCCAGGCTAGCCAGATTACAGAATGAGACACATCTGGTTTGGATCAGGTAGTTGTCAGTAAAGAGCAATGGGTGGCTACAGTGTCTGCAGAGAGTAAGAAAAAGGCTCCTGGCAGGAAAGACCTGAGACCATGGGAGTAGTACCAGGCAGGGAGGCCTGGCAGAGACTCTGTCCAAGCAAAGGAGGGACAGCAAAGGCCCTAGGCAAGAAGACATGGGAGGAAGACAAGAAACCTTGTGTTGTGTGGACTTGAATTGGATTTTGGTTTTGGAATTTTGAATTTTATTTGCAGTGTTTTTATTTTAATAAACCTAGCCCCCAAGAAGGGCTATTTTTGACCAAGAAAAACCCTGAAGGCAAGTTTTATTTGAACAGTCCAAGAAGGAGAACTGAGCAGGCTGCCTATACCATGACCTTAGGCCATGCGGGGGTATAAGGGAAGGGACCAGCTGACTACAGTTAATCAAAACTCAGCCATGATTCATCAAAAAAGTCATGGTTCTTCTGAGATTGGCTGGGTATGACTCAAAATAAACCTGGGCACAAAAGCCAACAAAAGTTGGCTGATCTGTACATGTATGTGAGAGCTTAATTTGTAATGAAAAAGGTGCCAAGGCTCAAAGAATTAGGTGCTGGTGCTCAAGCGGTTTTCTTACTTCCATAACTGATGCGGTAAGAGGTGCCAGGGCTATGAACTGCCAAGCCTTGGGTTGCTAGGAATCAGCCTGGCAACCCATGGGACAAATTAAGCCTGGTTCTGTTCCAACTATGCAAACCGACAAATTAGAATTTTATATAGCAACTACCACCATGAAACCTAAACCCTTAACTCAATGGGCTACATCCTTTAATTGCAAAAGTAGATGAAACAGAGAACTTTCAACTGGCTAAAACTCAAGATGTTAAAGGCCCGATTCAAAGCCCATTGAAGTCAATGTTTTTTCCCTATTGACTCCAATGAGTTTTGGAGCATATAAAGGGATGTGAACCTATGTGAATTGAAAATGAAAGTTTACACAAGCCTCTGTGAAAACTACAACCACTTAGTTTTATGGAACACTGCAGCCTAATAATACCAGTTCTGGATTATTTAAATATTTTTAAAGCACTCCCATTCCATTACTCAGAAGTAATTTACATTGCTACAGGTTTAGTTTTCTCATGTGCTTTTTTTCTGTGGGAAGTCTGCCTTTCACAAAGATTATTACTTTACTCATGTCAACTTGAGACAAATTTCTGCAGTGAACATCTGCCTTCCTGTCAGAGGAAGAGCAGTAATGAATATCTGCCTTCCAAAGAAAAGTTGGTCAGAATATTATGTTTCCCCAAGTGTGTGACAGTAGGGGGAAATCCAAAAGGCCTTCAATATAAATACAGTACCTGAAAGATGATAGTGAGAAGATTTTAGCTTATTAGGTACTTGTCAATAAGGGGAAAATGCACCTTATACAGTTAGCAGCAGGGAAAAAAAGATGACTTTAATATTTCTCATCTCCCAAAAGCAATCCAGTTAGTCAGGGAACAGAAGTATCAAAGTGAGCAGTACTATTACTTATTAAGTTGGCCTTCAACTAACTTAAATTTTCTATTACAAGGCGGATTTTCTGATAGTATAGCCAGGCAGTTACCATGCTTACAAGTGTAAGTGGGCACTCGGCTATAACTAATTACTCTGTGTGCACAGAGCTAACCTGTGCAATCAATGCAAGCACAAATTAGGTGCACCATCATATTGACGTTTTGCATGGAAAATTGTAAGCCTAAGATGCAAAAACCTGGCCCTATCATATAAAAGACAGAAGTTCTGAATGCGCTTGAAGCTGTATTTCAAAACTATGTTCAGGGCAACTTTTGTTGTTGTCAAGTATCAGAGGGGTAGCCGTGTTAGTCGGATCTGTAAAAGCAGTAAAGAGTCTTGTGGCACCTTATAGACTATTACATTGGTGGACGTGCAGGTGAATGAACCGGTGATGGTGTGGCTGATCTAGTTAGGTCCTGTGATGGTGTCGCTGGTGTAGATATGTGGGCAGAGTTGGCATCGAGGTTTGTTGCATGGATTGGTTCCTGAGTTAGAGTTACTATGGTGCAGTGTGCAGTTACTGGTGATAATACGCTTCAGGTTGGCAGGTTGTCTGTGGGCGAGGACTGGCCTGCTATAGACGTCTGTTAGTCTATAAGGTGCCACAAGACTCTTTGCTGCTTTTGTTGTTGTATTTTTTAAAATAGGAAAGGTCGGTTTGATACTACTTTTGCGTCCTTTGTCTTGACTCCTCTATGATTTCAATGGACTCCAGCCATTCTTGTCTATAAACCGACTGTGATATACACATTGCAGAGGCAATGGTCAGGTATTTCATTCCTTCCCATTTCCTGCACAAGGTCTTGCTAAGCACACTTTTACTCCTTCACTGTATGTTCCATTTCAATAGCTCTCTTCATTTCTTCTTTATCTGTCTCTCTCTCTCTCTCTTTGATCAGGACCGGCCCTAGGCACCAGCAAACCAAGTACATGCTTGGTTTGGCACAATTTCAGGGGTGGCATTACGGGTGCTCTCAGAGGTTTTTTGCTTCGGCAGTTGTGGGTTTTGGGGGGTTTTTTTTGGCTTGGGGCGGCAAAAAAACCTAGAGCCGGCCCTGTCTTTGATGTCCACAGGTTTCACAGAAAGGGAAGAGTTCTCTCGCTCTCTCTTTTTTATAAAGCATTAATTTATTAATGGACCTAAGCTAAATGGGCCATTGTAAAGAATAAAGTATGAAGACCTAGAAATAGCAACATTTGGGCTTAATTTTGGTCCTCTAATCGTAGCAACTTAAAATATGGCTATTTATAAAAAGAGCTGTTTTAATAACTAATTTTTAGTTAACAGGCACTTCCAAAAAATAATAATTTCTTTCAACTCAAAACCAAAGTTTTAAAAATATTTTGGCAAACTAAAGAGTTGAATAAAAGGGTTTTAATTTCAAGCATTTAACTTTCTTTAAAATAAAAATGAAGGATATTTCAAAATGACAAGTCACTTCAAATGGAAAAAACTAAATGCTTCATTTCAAACAAGTCAAAACAAAATTTTATTTTTTCAGAATGTTTCTTGTGTATAGACACACGACTGATTGAAACTGACACAAGTTTGCAAAACCTTTTGGTGTTGCCAAATCTGCATTTTTTGCAAAGGAAAGTTTTGGCTGAAAAATTCCATCTAGAGCTATTTTTAAACTATGTTTGAGTAAAATTCAGTATGTGAAAAAGTAGGTAAATTATTAATAAGATTGAACTATTTGAATCTGAGTCACCTTGAACTTCAGTGGAGTCACTCCTGATTTACACCTGTGGAACTCAATAGGGTTACACAAGGTGGTTGCTAGTCACCTTGCTTAAATGTGCTACTGTAAGGCACTCAGATATGACAGTGATAAGGCAGTATAAGAACGTATATAGAACAGACTACTACAGTTGTAAATGAAAAAAAAATCAAGCCCTCTGTCTTATTCCGCACATTTAAATATATGTATTGATTTCACTATTAAAGAATATTTCACATCTACTCAACCTTTATATATATATATTTGAGACAATAAAAAAACCCCAATAATGCTGTCTTTTTGGTTGATCCATTTCTAAGATATACCATAAAAGAAAGTGATGCTTTCCAAATGGGTTATATGATAATGGAATTTGGAGATAATGTTTAGTAAAGGAGAAATAAGATGAGAACTATTCCTATAATATTTAATTTTTTTTGCTTTTCATCTTAGTGACTGCATTTCATTTCTTCTCATTCTGTGTCAAAAGTTGGCATTTGGAATTATACAAAGCTCTTTGCATTATGATCTTGCTCAGACTCAATTTAATTTCTCTGTCTCCATTTTCTCTCTTGCTCTTCCTCCTGCTGCTAATTAAGATAAATATGTCAAAAATGTTATTGCTGAATGGAATGATGTAGCGAGTGTCCTCAGTCTCTATGATATTTTCCATTTCGCCATGAACTGTCACCAGTGATTTAGGACTGAGTGCTAGAGATTATATTAATCCTGATGAAATTAAGTGAGTGTTTTCTGATGTTGACATCGCTCAGTGTCTAGTGAGGACATTCTTCTGGCTCGCCCATTAACATTGCTGGAACACCCTCTTCCTTTCCTAGAGGATTAAAATGAATGTTCTCTGGGGAGACAAATTCAGGCCTCATCTACAATAAGAATTTGCTTCCTATTACAGTCAGCAATCGGGCTTCACTAGTGAAAACATGGGACAAATTCATATTTGGTATAAAAATCAACATCGCTCCAATGGAGCTAGGTCAATTTTATACTAGCTGAGTGTTTGCCACGCCTACCCAGGGCCAGGGCCAGGCACCAGCACAGAAAGCAGATGCTTGGGGCAGCCAATGGAAAGGGGTGGCACGTCTGGGTCTTCAGCAGCAAGTCCCTCAGTCCCTCTTGGATGGAAGGACTGGGCGCCGAATTGCCACCGAAGAATGAAGCGGTGCAGTAGAGCTGCCGCCAAAGTGCCGCCGATTGCGGCTCCCCCCGTTCGCCGCTTGGGGCGGCGAAGAAGCTGGAGCCAGCCCTGCCCCTACTCACCCTCCTGCAATGTCAAGTTTGCCCCAGCAACCCATAGTTTTCCATATCTACTTTTGGAGATTAGGTCAGTGCAGTTGCATCAGTGGAAGGCCATAGATTGTTATAATCTGGGCAAATTCCCCACATATTCAAGTACCCAGGAACTCAAAGTGGTACAAAGGTAGGTATGTAACTAGTTCATCACAGGATGGATTTTTTAAAGTAAATTTTGACTGGCTATCAAGATAACTTTTGGGCAGGGAGCTCACTTTGAGTGTAGAATAATGTTTCAAGGGAAGTGGAGGAGTCCCATTGTTTAGGTTGTTTAACGTAAGACTGAAAAAGATGTTAAAATTAGACTCTAGGGAGCAATCTTATACTGGTGGCAGGATGGATAAGATGGCCTAATCGTTCTTTTCCATCTCTTATTTCTACTTCCTTGAGTCAAATCCTGAAGTCCTTATTCACTCTTTACTTATACAGAACTCTCACGGATACCCATTAGACTACTGCTTGAATAAGAACGTCAGGATTTGGTCCATTGATTCTATTGCCAACATTATCCTTAGTGATGCAGGAAACTATTTCCTTAAGAGATTAACTGTCACAACGGTTAAAAGCTGAAAGAATAAGTGGGAAGGTATCCGAGTGGGGGGGAGGCACTCTTGTTGTATGGTCAGGAGAGCAGGGACATGGAATTATAGGAGAGTGTGATTTATATGGTGCATAAAAATACGGAGTCAAGAAGCAGCTTTCCAAAGAAATCCTCACTTACTGTCTTTAGATCCTAGTACCTTAAAGCAAAGTTCAAGAGTACAGAGCACCTGAAAGATTAACAAAACAGTTCTACTCTTGTTGATGAAGGACCAAAGATCAGCGTGGTAGCTGGAGTGTGATGAACATTAGAAAAAAAATTGATTCAGACTAAATAGGAGGACTTGTTTATATTTACAGCACTTCAGTGCTTAGTGAAGACGCTGGCAATGTCAACAGGAGAGCTTTTCCCATCAGCACTTCTGAGAGGCAGTACCTACGTCAATGGGAGAAGCTCCAAGAGTACGGAAGTTTAGAAAGAAAAAGAGGGAATAGAATATTCAATGGGTGTGTATCCAAATTACAGTAGCTCATTGGCCTGCTTTAGATGGCTGTTACCACTGCTTGGGTAGGCTAATGGGTTACCATTTCTGGGAAGACTAAAGATAATGGGGGGGGGCGAAGAGGAATGGAAAAAAATTGATTCAGACTGAAACTTGGATTTCCTGTCTTCTATCTAAACTAGGAATTGCCAGAACAGAGGTCTGTCTAGTGTCAGGAAGCCTGTCGCAGGAGGCCTAGTCTCCTAGCAACACACTGGACACCGCTAATCCTGACAAGGGCTGCCTGATTGACTACACTTCCTGACTGGTGGAAGGATGGACCTAATCATTATTTAACCCAGAAACATCCAGAGCTCACTGGATGCTCCACATGTTCCTTGCCTGCTCCTACTCCTGCTCCTGGCTTGCATCCTCCGCTCTGCTTCGGTTTACAACCCTAGTTGACCTTCCAGTTCTGGCATTTGGTTTCTGATCACCAGCCCCGATCCATGGTTCGGCTTCAGGACCAGTCTCCAGCTCACCCATTGCCTCTGGCATTCAGCTTCTGATCACTGGCTCTGATTCTCAACTCAGTTCTCAACTACATCCCCAGGTGTCCCAAGGCCCTGATCCTTCTCTCCAGCTTGGATCCACTCTAACCTCCAGGCCTGTCTACCCCCTGGCTCTAACCACTAGACACAACTGCCCACATCCCAGTCATGTCCTTGACATCTAGTCTAGTATCCTGTCTTTGGAACCAGATGGTTCTAAGGAAGGTGCTAGGAAAAAAACTCTTTAATGGATGTTTATGTAAGAAATTGAGCCCATTGAAATATTGGATCAAAACATTACCCCTCCCCTCCAAAAAATAGTTGTTTGTTGAGAAACTGGAAAATATCCATGACATTTTGGGGGGAAAGTGAACATTTTAATTTTTCATAATTTTTGGTGCAAAATGTTTACTATTTTCTGATTAGCTGTAGCCATAAAGCAGTATAGAGGAAGTATAGCCAACGATAATAAAAGGCCCAATCCTTCCAGGTGATGAGCAGCTCCAGGGAAGTAATGCAATCATTCAACTCCTACTTATTTAGGCTTTTAAAACTGATCTCAAGAGGCAGTGAGGGTGCTGAGTGCATCCTTGGAGTCATTCAGCATCTCACAGGATAAGGTCCCAGGCTCTTAGCAGTTCAGTGTAGATTATCTATTGAACGGAGTTATCTGAAGCCTTGCTGATCAGTTTATTAATCAAATATCATCACAAGCTGGGAGGTTCACACACTACTGATCTCAGGGGGAACAGTTTGGCAGCAGTTCAGTCTCTCCCAAAGTGTGAACTTAATTTGACTTATATTTATAGTCCACTCGTTTATGACAAGTAGCAGATTAATACACCTTGCTGTCTTTTTCTTATCTAGTTTCATACCTATTTTTTTAGGATACATAGACATCTGTACCAATCAGACAATACCATTCCAGATGTTAGTAAACCATAAATTACAAATATCATTAGACCATAGAGACATGAGCTGTTTTGTACTAACAGTACCCAACACAAAATTTATATACAACTGTCCTTAAGAGAACATACATCCTACTTCTGACAGATTCTAAACATATAAGGAACATGGAGTGGAACACTTTAACTATTAGTAAACTTCCACAATAAAAAGAAGTACAAGTACAAAGCATTCTGGGACTCCAATTAATTGTTATACAACTTAGCCTAAGCACAAACCATTTGTGAAATACTATATAGATTTAGACTAACAAGGTCAATCAGAAATTGTGTTTAAGATTCTTCTAACCTTATTTTGTTTTACTGAGAAGCAGCTTGTTCAGATAACATTGACTCTGTTAGGAGAGGCAGCATTGCTAGAAAGTAATCTCTCATTTGTAATAAGTGGAAGAACTATTACTGAATTCTTACAGGACAAATGACTCCAGAAATGACCCTTTTAAACATTGGCAATTAAGATAGTTTGGGTTCTTACCAACATTTCATAACCCACACTAAAAACCCCACCACTTTTAACCACATTTAGAGTACAAAATGTTAAATATATATCAGCAAGTATCTAACTATTTAGACTAGTAGGATATTCCTATTTTCTCTTGGCCCCAATTCAGTCATTCATCCCCATTCAGACAAGCATGTGATTAAGTGCTTAACTGAATAGGGTTGGATTTAAGTATGAGTTTAAATACTTTGCTGAACTGGGTCCCTAGGGCCAGATTTTTAAATGTATTTAGGTGCCTAACTCTTTCAGTGGGTGTTAAATCATTTAAGTACAGAGACACATGATATTTAATTATACGCTCAATATAGGCACAGAAATATTAGTTCCCCAAGATGGCTACCAAACAGTGAAGTAACATTTATAGGTAACTAATTAAAATTCAACAATGGGAGGTTTTCACCAGTCACTTGGTGCTAGTAGGAGAACATCTGTCAACTAAGAATCCTGTGGCACCTTATAGACTAACAGACGTTTTGCAGCATGAGCTTTCGTGGGTGAATACCCACTTCTTCAGATAGCAGCAGTGGTATAAAACTCCCTGCAGTTTATGCAAACCCCTGCCTGGAAAAATTCACCACTCCACACCAGCTGAAACTGCTGCTGCTGCAAAAACTGCCTGTTAGTCTATAGGATTCTTTGCTGCTTTACAGATTTACAGATCCAGAGAGCAACACGCTATATCTGTCAACTAGACAGGTGTGTGCACATGAATGACATCAAGGGAAATCTGCCTGCCAAATTAATATCTATAGGAATGATCCATATTCCATGAAAAGAGTCCACAGGCGAAAAAAGTGTACTTGCCAAGGGAATAATGTACCACAAAGAATGTGGTCAGTTGACCCAAACTTTGGCATGTATAAAGTTTTACACTATGGAAAAGCATATCAAGAGGATAAGAAAAGAACTGCCACTATACATTTTGGCAAAATTAGATTGTGTCAAGTCATTTATATGTTGTATAGTTTCTAGATAAGTTTGTCATAAACTTAATTAATCTGTCAGAACAAGATTTCTATTGTCTGTGGCCCAGATTCAGTAAATTCTCTCTATTCCAGAAGGGCACTTAAGCACGTGGTAAGTCCCATTGATGTCAATAGGCTTTAAGCAGCACTTAACGCTAAAGATTTTCTTGAGGGCTTTCCTGAATAGTGCTGGACGTAAGCATGTGATTAAGTGCTTTCCTTAGTCTAGCCTATCAAACAAATGCAGCCTAAACTCAGCATATTTAACTAAGTAACATAAAGGTCATAGGTTTGTTCTTGCTATGGTTCACTAATAGCATATTTTTCCTGTTCCTACAGTGTAGCTACTTTTCTCTTGAAACAAGAAGAGACACACTACATAGGCAACCATCAACAAACTGTATGCAGTCCTGGACGCCCCATCTGAAAAAAGATATTAGAATTGGAAAAGGTAAAGAGAAGGGCAACAAAAATGATTAGGAGAGAGATTGCAAAGACTAGGGCTGTTCATCTTAGAAAAGAGATGACTAAGGGGGGAATAAAATAGTCTATAAAATCATGAATGGTGTGGGAGGGGGGGGAAGTGTTATTTACCCCTTCATATAACACAAGAACCAGGGATCACCCGATGAAATTAATAGGCAGCAGTAAAATATTTCTCCACACAACACATAGTCCAACAGGTGGAACTCATTGCCAAGGGATGTTGTGAAGGCCAAAAGCATTACTGGATTAAAAAATTAAGTAAATTCATGGACGATAGGTCCATCAATGGCTATTAGCCAAGATGGTCAGGTATGCAACCCTATGCTCTGGACATCACTAAGCTACTAGCTGCCATATGAAGGGACTGGATGAATCATCTGATAATTGCCCTGTTCTGGTTATTCCCTCTGAAGCACCTGGCATTGGCTACTGTCAGAACACAGGATACTGGGCTAGATGGACCATTGGTCTGACCCAATACAGTCATTGTTATGTCAAACTACATGAAACAACATAAATGTGGTTTAGAAGTAGCTACCACTGTTTGGGCCCTCTCCAAATCAGCAGAAGTCACCCCAGAACCTTCATCACAAGAGCCATTGAGGAACTTCTCTAGAGTGGGGCCAGCTCACATGATCTGCTTGTTGGTGCCCAACATTCCTTTCTAACAGTCCCAAAGCATATTACTTCTGCTTCTTGCAAGGTTAATTCGGGAGACTGCAGGAACTGGTGCCGGTAAATATGGCCCCCCAAAACAGTGAGATCTTTTCATAGTATATTCAGTGACAACTTTGCTCATGCTTCCTGAATTAGGCCTGAAGTTTGGAATGTGGTTGACAAGTGACTGGATTCCAGCAGAGTTTTTGTTTCAGTGAACCTGACCCTGGGAGGTACTGAGAGTGCTCAGCCCCCATTGAGTTGAGGGTACCCAGCTTCTTTCAGGATTACGTCCTGCTCCTACAATGAGCTCATGACTTCACTGGGGCTTCATGCGAGTCTATTTGAGCATGGCAGTTTGCAGGATCAGGACTTTAGGCTATATCTACACTGCAGTTAAAACACCCACCGCTTGCCTACGTCAGCTGCTTGGGCTCGCAGGGCTTGGAATATGGGGCTGTTTAACTGTGGGGTCCCAGTGCCCATGCCGCAGCCCACACCTGAACGTCTACACCATAAATTAAATGACCACTGTGAGCCCAAGTCAGTGGACACAGGCCAGCTGCAAGTGTTTAATTGCAGTGTAGACATACCTTTGCGGTGATAAAGAATCTTAACTTACATAGTACACAGTAGTTACTGAAGTTCACAGATTTGCTGCTGCTGGGCAGGAAACTGTTTTCTGCAAGGTGGAAGGCATCAGCACATAGATTTACACTGGGATAGCTGTATTGTCTTAACAGAAAGTGCTAGAAAGTCATTTTTTTAAATGAAAGTTTAGAAAGTCTGTGGGAGAGTGCACAATGTAGCAAAAATTGCAGACACCCCTTAAAAAAAATCACAGCATTTGTGATTACATTTACATTCGGGATTTTCATCAGCCCTTTTCTCACTGCAAAATGAACTCTGCAGTTTTCTCACCAATCTGCGACTGAAGTCCACCACACATTTTTATTAAAAAGAAAAATTAAGAGTCTACTATCACACTCACTTACTGTTGCAGCTATCTCCTCTTTGCTAGCAACTGTACGGAACTCTTTTCAGCTTCACATCTTCAGAAAACAGCCTTGAATTTTTTGAAGCACTTAAAAATAAATCAAATATTAAAATGCTTATTTTTATAAATTTCCATACACAGCTATAGCGGCCCATAGTCCCTCATAAAGCTTCAAGGTATTTGTTAACAGCTTGAATTCGTGTATCATTTAAGTTGATTTTTTCTTTTTTATTCAGATACCTTCCTTTTTTGAGTTTCAGCTTGTATTTTGTTACAGAATAGGACGATAAAATTCAGCTCAATAACGTTTAAATTGTCTTTATTGTAAAGGACTGTATTATGATACCCTTATTCACACTGGGTACTACACTGCACCCATGAACACCCACCTTGACTTAAATTAAACATCTCATGGTGTAAAATACTCATGCTGAATAGTAAGTATCATCTTCTAATCCAGTTTACCAACCATCTTGGCTAGCTACTCTTAAGTAACAACAGTTGCATGTCATACATATAACTGTTCATTAAAATAAAATATATCCCACCCTCTTTTTAATGCTATGTCTGCTATAAGGATATTGCTTTTGGAACCCTAATATATTAAAACCCAGTGCTGACTGTTCTCACTAGCACTGCTGCTTTAACACAAAGGAACTGTTCTAAACTTTGCATAACTATGGGGGAGAAATCTGCACACAAAACAAGAGTTCAGGGACATTCATGTCCAGAGTTACATGCGCACATTAGGATTTAAACTGAAGTTAAATGTACATGTGTCTTAATACAGTGGTTCTCAACAAGGGGTCCGGGGCCCCCTGGGTGGCCATGAGCAAGTTTCAGGGGGGTCTACCAAGTAGGACCAGTGTTAGACTCACTGGGGCCCAGGGCAGCTCTGTGGCTCAGGGCTGAAGCCCAGGGCCCCAGGGCCGCCCGGGGAGCAAGTGAGGCAATTTGCCCCAGGCCCCGCAGGGGCCCCGCGAGCCCTGGCCCAGTGGCGGTCCGGGTCTTCAGCGGCAGGGGGCCCTTCAGTGCTTCCAAAGATGCAGAGTGACTGAAAGGCCCCCCCGCCGCCGAAATGCCAAAGACCTGGACCACCGCCGGGTGAGTACAAGCACCGCAGCTCCCTCTCTTTGCCCCAGGCCCCCTGAATCCTCTGGGCGGCCCTGCAGGGCCCTGAGCTCCACCACCCGGGGCTGAAGCAGAAGCCTGAGCAATTTAGCTTCCCGGGGGTCCCTGTGACCTGGGTCCCCAGGCAGTTTCCCTGCTTGCTACCCCCTAACGCTGGCCCTGGCTTTTATATGCAGAAAACAATTGTGGCACAGGTGGGCCGTGAAGTTTTTATAGCATGTTGGGAGGCCTCAGAAAGAAAAAGGGTGAGAACCCCTGTCTTAAGATATATACACAGATCTGTTGGAAAGCAGGGCTATCCTGCTATCACACTTTTCTCAATTTCAGCGGGAGTTTCTATAAGTCATGGTCAAATACGGATGAAACTAAAGAATCTTCTAAGTGACATGTACAGTGGGACAAATTCCAGCAACTGCAGAAAATAGCTACTAGCCTGAAAGCCCTCAGGAGAAGCCAGTCAGGAGAAGCATAAAATGGAAGCTGTCTGTCCCTACTCAATCTCTCCACAGAGCCTATGAAGAGCCCTCTCCACAAATTCTCCAATCCTACAGTGAAATATATGTAGTTACATCAGATACAACAGGAGGGATTCAAGGTCCACCTCCAATCATGTTCCCAGTTCAACCCAAGAACAAGGTACTCCAGAATGTGAAGTACAGAGGGACTTGGCAGGAAGATATGCTGCAAAAGGGACAAAAACATTTCCCCACCCCCTTAGGAAGAACAAGGGAAGTGACAATGCAGAAAAGAGGAGAGAGACTTATTATACCTGATGATGTGGGGGAAAAGCCCCAATATGGGTTTTTGAACAGCCTGGGAAGAGGTTTTTTTTTTTTAATAATTGGAGATATACCAATCTCCTAGAACTGGAAGGGACCTTGAAAGGTCATTGAGTCCAGCCCCCTGCCTTCACTAGCAGGACCAATTTTTGCCCCAGATCCCTAAGTGGCCTCCTCAAGGATTGAACTCACAACCCTGGGTTTAGCAGGCCAATGCTCAAACCACTGAGCTATCCCTCCCCCCAGTGAGTCAGTCATGGGACTGGTAAATGTGCAACAAGGAAAGTGTTTGGGGCTAGAAAGTGAAAGCCTGAAAAAAAGCTAGAGCTGTTAATAGGTCTTCACCGAAATACTATAGAAGAAGGTGGGATGAAGGACTGCTTGTCAGCCCCTGGGACTAAGGCTGAACTTTATACTGAGGATTGAAAGCTGTTGGACTTTCACTGGACTACATTTTGGGGCTCTTGTTTACCCTGGAAAGAGAGAAATTTTAGGACGTGGCTGAAAGGCTAAATTACCCAAGCGGTGGGAGAAAAACAGATGCAGTAGTTGTATGTTGCCAAGAGGAGGAAAGCCACGGCTATGTTGGAGTAACATGAAAGTGTAAATGAGATCAGAATTGGGCCTTGTTTCTTTTTTCACATTCCCCAAAAAACAGACCAGGCAGCGCTACTGAACCAAAAATAAATAAATAAATAATCTCATTCCAGTAACTGAGCAGCACCACATAATTAACTAACTTTTTGGAGGGGAAAAGAAAAAAAGAAAAACAGAAATTCTTGAAGACTATGAACCTACAAAATAGGAGTGGGGGGGGGAGAGAGAGAAAAGAACAAACAAGTGACGGGGAGAAAAATTGCACTAAGCAGAACAAATAAATTCCCTCCTCCTGAGGAAAAGCCTTTCATCTAAATCTTCTCGCTGCTGTTGCTGTAGCAATCATGTCAGATGGTACATGTATAGATGCCAGGGTAGATGTAAAAGCAAGACAGCAGCTGCAGAGGCAAGTACTCGCATCATCTTCACTCCCTGATTGGACTTCACTGACCTGGGTAGCGGCTAATCCTTCAGCTTTCTGAACAGAAGTCACTTTTCATTCTAGTAATTCGCACCCGCAGCAGCTTGATGAGCCATCTCTTTCTCCTATTAGTTTGCAGCAAGTACCACTGCATTGCCAGGAGCACACAATTCACCCAGCAGGATCAATAATATTGACTGCTTACTTAGAGGGTGCATCAACAATCAGTCCCAATGAGACCAAATCCACCTCATCACTACAGCAGCAACACCAGCTCATTATGAATAGAGCACGTATTTTTTTGGTGCTGCAGGCACAGCATGAGTAGATCTGAATATTGTTAGGTGAGGGCAGAATCAAAACAGACTATTACACAGGCATTCCAAATCACTGCAGTGTTAGCAAGAGAGACTTAAAGCAATAGGTAATATCACATGATGCCGAATCAAGGACAAGTTATAGTTTTTATGAAGCTGGGGGCTTTTGCAGTCTTGAGAACAAATTTGCTTTTTAATATAATTAAAAGATTGATGTCTGCTTGGTTTGAATCCATTAGGAGTAGTTCTATGTACAAGGTTTCAAAACTCAAGCCAGGCCAAAAAAAAAAAAAAAAAAAAAACCCTAAAAATTAGCTACCTGACGAATTAGACCTGGAATCTAGAGAGAATCTTGAGCTAAGTTCTGGTCTCAACTACAGTAAAGTAGAGGAGAGTTTGAACACGGAATTTGGTTCACCTGTTACAAAGCAATGGGAATTAGATGGAAAGTTCTGATCTAGACTTTCCCCAAAGTTCTGGTTCCACTTTGTTAAATGCCAGAGCTATGGCTTTGGTTTGGATCCATCTCAGCTAGCAAGGGAGCTATGTTTCTGTCGGAGTTTGAAAGAATAAAATATCTTCCTCAAAACAAGCTTTGCTAGATACAAATGCTGCAAATCTGAAATAATCTTAAAATAAAAGGTACACAACTATTGCATGAACGGATAGAAGAGAGTTTCACAAGGTGTAAATTAAAGTGGTTTTAAATATGTTTACGGAAAAGAAAAATGAAGACAGAAAATAGAATGAGTAGGCGATGATGTGGTTAAAGCACGAGGCTTTGACCAAAGGGATCCATGTTTAATAGCAAAAAACATATACCAAAAGGGTTATTACTACCAGTCTCTCTGGATAGACACATTTCCATCCCACACATCTTCCAGAAAGCCATGATAAGATTGTAGGAACTGTAAGTTTTCATGTTGCATGCAATGGCTGTGACCTACCCTGGAGGTGGCTACCCTCTTACCCAAGTTGTTCTGTGCCAGTAAAGCATTAAATTCTTCCCAAAATAAATTGAAATGCACTTTGCAAATGCAAGAAGACAGAAGTAAATCACATAGCCTTAAAAAAAAAAGTAATCTTGATTGTGAAAAGGATAAGAAAGAAAAAAATCCAATAATGTACTGCCAGGAATGCTGACTAGTAAATGGATGTTTGCAATTTGGGAAACACAATGCAATTTTTACAGGTCTGAACTGTGCCAATTAATCCACAGAAACACACGCAAAACCTATATTACAGACAGACTGACCAAGCCTCTCAGAACACCTCTTCATCCAAGGCACACGGGCCAAGCAAAATATGGAGTTTACACTCAAGAAGTGCAAGGTGTCTGCTACTAACCTTGAAAAGGGATGTGGAGGAGGTAGGAGAATGGCCCCCTCCCATCCATTGGAGCTGGTTGGTCACTGGATGGGATTGCATAGTCCAGCTTCTCTAAGGTTGACAAAGCAGTTGTGCTCCCTGGCTCCATACCACTTCCAAGGAGGGGCTGTGGCTATGTGCCACAATATAACCCCACACATGACCTAGTGTATGTGTCCATGTAACGGCCTGGCACCCACCTCATGCGAGCACCCCCTTCTGATCAGGTGTGTCTGCACTTCTCTTAGTTTCCGGTGACCACTTCTGGCAGTTTCTCTGGTGGTTTTTAGTGATTCAGCCCTCTGGCCGAGTCACTCACAGTCTGTAGAAAACACAACTCAAATAGCCCTATTCTGGGGTATTAGTCCAACAAAATCTTTAAGAACTCCTGGGGGCATGGTCCCTTACCAGGACTTCCTCCTTGGAGACTCTTCACCCACTCTGGTCTGCTGTGGCCCCAGCTCTCCAGCTAGGCCTCTTAACAGTTCAGATCCCCTTCTGGGGGGTTATTGCTGTCCAATTGTTGACCACTTCCCCATTGGCTTATGGAGGGGACACAGGCCCACCCACTACTCCAGGTCCCATCCCAGGGACCCTAAATAGCAACCATGCACCACCACGTCTCTTTAGCTAAACTGCTTTCAGTTCCCTGGGTCACTTCCCCACAACTCCAGCCTTCACCAGTGCTTCACCTTTACCTCAGGGCTCCTTTATGTTCAGACCCAGCAGCCCACCAGAAGCTCTCTCTCATTCTCCCAATCTCCGCTAGCACTGAGGTGCCCCATAGTGCTACAGTCCCTTTGGCCAGCCAGGAAGACCATTTGCATTCCTTGGGCTTCAGCACTGCAGCTCTGTTATACTAGCCTGCCAACCCTCTGATTAGTTAGCCTTGTGCAGCCCTCCTGATTGCCTGCTTCCTGCGCAGTCTCTCTAGGCAGCTTGAAAGACTTCACTACTCCTTTCCTGGGATGGGTGTGGTGGGACCCTAAGGCCTCCAGAAGGGGGCTTCTGGGCCTAATCCACTCTGTCAGAGTCCATATAAATAAAGTTGAACATGATATCTGTTATACCAACAATTCTGTGAGGTGTAGTAAATTATCTCTGAGGTATCCCATACCCATTTTCCCTGTAGCTTCAGGCATAACTTTAAGAAGAATTATTGGTATAGACTTAAAGAAAAATGTTCTAAATATTACAGGAATATGTTTGTCCATGGAAACCATGATTCTTAAGTTTCTAAATCTGTAATATTGGATATTACACAGAAATAATTTTGTACAGTCATCAGCAAAAGAAAAAAGAAAATGGAAAACCTGTTCATTCTGCAAAGAAAAGAAACCCTAGACTGTGAAAGCAAATGTAATGGGCAGCTGTATAGCAGTGACATGAACAACATGTTGAGAAACTAGAGTACACTACATGGCTATTCACAATAATGCTCCTGCATTATCTTACAGTAACAAATTAGCTTTAATTCTCTTTTCTATCTGTGATATCTGCAAGATAACAATTCCTGAGGAATCCTTGGGAACTTTAATTACTTCAATTTAGTGTTTATCAAGTGCATTAGTAAAATATCATGGACCACCCTCAGATCAATTTAGAAAGCATCTCTATGCAAGTCAATCTCAGAGGACAACAAAATCTGTCCCTGCTTTTGAACTGAGAACTGCCTCTATCTCTGTTTTAGTTTTGTGGGGTTTTCCCCTCATAAGGCTCTGCTATAAAATAAAAATTATGCAGGCTTTTCAAAGTAACACTTCAAATTCCTTTAAAAATGTTTTCTTAATTGAAAAGCCAATTCACTGATTGAATATGCCATATGCTTACTAGTCATTTACAGGTGGCAAAAGTTGGTTATCCTAATTCTGATGTCTTCTGGAAAAGCCTATAGACAGACTGCTCTCTGGTCCTTCACAACTGACTTTAAGGAGAGGCATAACGGGACACAACCATGGGAGAAATAGGTGCAGTTGAGATGAAGATGTTCATCTTCATATGTAGCCAGATCGAGCAATGGGGACTGATTCTTTACTGCTTTTCCTCTCACCTGTGCAATGTAACTACACAAAAGTTAGTGCAAAACACTGCCATTCTGATTTCATAGCATTTAACATTCATTCTGTACAGCTAGACTGCACAGGGTGCAATGCAATCGAGAATCACAATTACAGTCTCTGGACTGATTGCATCAGGATAACTCTTAGAATCAGGTTTCTGGTGTAAATAATTTTTCTTACAAGATTGAAATTTGCTTCCCAGGAATATTTTCAAATATTTACTAGAAATTGCTTGTTTCCTGTGCAAATTCGTGCTAATAAGCTTGTTCACTGGAATATGCATGGAAAGCAAATACAGTCCAAGCATTTTCAGATTTTTCATTTGCGCTAATGTTCACCAAAACAAATGAAGGTATTTGCTCAGCAATAATCCAGAGTTTTTTTCCCCCAAAACAAAAAAGAAAGACTGTTTGCAACTCCTTTGTTTCAGACAAATAGCTAGCAAAGTCATAGAAACTGTGGCAGACACAATTTGTTTCATTTAAAATAGCTATCTGGGAGCTAAATACAATCAAAGAAGAATTAAAGCTCTAAAGATTTGAAGATGAGAGCGTACAATTAAAGTGCAAGATAGGTTTTTTTGTATCTCTTTATGAGATACAATTGAATCATTCTACCTAATATGTCCACATTCAGCAAAGTGTTTAAGCACATCATTACCTTCAATCTTATTCAGCAAAGCACATAGAAAAATCCTTAAATTCTTTGCCAAATAGGGATGAACTTAAACACATGATTTAGTGCTTTACTCAAGCAGGGGTCACAGCAGACTAAGACTGATCCATGGTATGCAGCAGAATTTAAGAGGAAAGAATTGAGTAGCAAAAGCTGTCCTCCAGTGACCAGAGCACAAGAACTCCTGAGTCATAATTCTGGCTCGGACATACATCCCATTTTAGAAATGGTTCAGTCTGCCTCACTTTTCTCATCAGTACAATGGGTATAACAATAATTATTCACCTTCTACACAAGAATGTTTAAAGTGACACAAGGTGTACTATGCCTTCTCTGCCCATATGCTGGAGGCTTTGCCACTCTGAGACACCCACTAAGGAAAGAGGGGCAGTGAGTTTAAACCACTGAGCAGTGCCTAGAGAAGCCACACAAGCTTTGATCCTGGTGGAACCAACAAGACTTGGTCCTCCACTGCCAGAAGCAAAGGGAGGAGGCAGTAGCAAATCAGGACCTATCAGGAAAGAGAAGAAATCTTGCCTTCTTTTTATAAGGGTGGGTGCTGACTCAGGCATGGGTCAGAGCCTAACAATCTGACACACCTTCAGCGAAAGCATGTGACAGACTATTTTGTTGTGGAGTTTAAAAGCCCAGACAGATATTTGTGTGTTACATTTCAAACAAGTTACAGGAGCAGCAAGGTGCTCACTGCAGGAGATACCTTGCTCCAGCCTCCAGGCAGGCTTTGACAGGAAAACTAAGGTCCTAATCCTGCAATTGACAGCATGCAAGCAGAGTCGGACTCCACATAGGCACAGATTGGAGCTAAATTGCTTATGTTGGGTAAAGAGTTTTAGAAGGGGAACACAAAATAGATAAGGGCCATGTATCATTACAGAAGATATGAAGGTTTAACTTAATGATCTTTTTAGTCAGCCATTAAAATGAAGAAAAATTTTGGTTTTCTGTATTTACTAGACAAATTAGATGAATATCTGAAAACCATGGCAAACTCTTCCCTGGTGCTAATGCGCACCACTGTATTTCAGGTGTCACTTTAAATAAATAGCTTGCCAGTCATCACAGCTCTCTCAGTGGTTGGACCAGGATCATGGAATAAACTCCCACAGGATCAAAGAAACCTCACCACCTTCCGTTCCAAGTGAAAAGTGCATTTCTTTGACTTGCCATCACTAACAAAAAATTAACACTGCAAAAAATAAACATTTCAATTAGCACACCCATTTCCTCCATGTAGAGGGAGAGAGAGAGAGAGAAAAAGAAGGAATGAACCATGCGCTAATGAAAGGTGCTCAGTGATTGGTTAGTGGGGATTGGCTATGGCGTAAGAATCTAAAAAAAATAAATCAAATCATTCTGTCACTCAGATAACACGTGAGAAGAATGGCACTCTCATCTGTCTGTTACAAAAATATTTGATCTAAAGAAAACGTTGAAGGGATGTCACTAACTGTACAAAGGTTAAAGCTCATCAGAAAACAAAGTTCCATTCTGTGGGAAATTTCAAATTGAACTTTCATATTAGAATGAAAAGTTCCAGTTTGGAACCATGGAAACGTTCCATTTTCATAATGTCAAAAAACAAAAAGGTGTTTTGTTTCAGTAATGTCTAAACAATCTATTATATATTATAATGTAAAATAAAATACATGAAAAAAGTCTAAACTAATCATTTCAACCTTCTGCCATTAAAAGTTTCACTGAAATTGACACATTTCCACTAAATATTTCAATGTTGATGATACTATGGTTTTTTAGACAGAAGACTGTTTCACTGAAAAATTTTCAACCATCTCTAACAAATATGTTCTCTGCTATTAAGTTACTTACTTGGATTTTATAAGAAGAGAGACAGGTAGTATAATTTAACATAGATAATTATTTAAACTGGAGAGTCTTTAAAATTTAAATTGGTGTACCATACTCCATTCTGAGGAATATCTTGCAACTTACTCTCAGGAATACCATTCAGTTTGCCATTCATTTTAAAGTCACTATCAGCCACTTAACATACCACTCAGATAATGCTGAAATTTCAATTCATTTTACCGTTCAGGCTTCTATTGAAATGTTCCATTCATTTACTGTCCAGATCATCATTTTAAAAGCCATTCAATTTACCATAGAGAAGACTGCTGGAGGCCTTGCCGTCTTAAATTGAGAATACCATTAATGTTCCACTGAGCATTATTAATTACTGTATTGGTAACAGTAATTACTATTGATAACCAGTGAAAAAGATTTCAAAAAGTTATTGAATTCTGCTTCTTTGAAAGTCTAATGATGACAATAATGCTTTAAAGGGGTATGCTATTATGTATCTGTATAAGGGGGAAAAATTGCTCTATTCTTCTCTGCTCCAGAAAAAGTTTAAATTGAAATGGGAGTCTGACATTCAGCAACACAATAAGACAGCATATGCAGCTACCATGCCCAGAACAAAACAACTATTTTGAAAGCTTCTGAACTTTGGGACATAGTCTTCTTATGTGGCATCTCCATTACTAGAAGTTTGCAACCATGGTAGCCCATTCTGAACAATTCTCTGCTAATCTTTGTGGATGAATAGTCCTTTTGATCCCCCAGGATACCACATCATCCATCCAAGATCTTTTTCTGCCTTGTGTTCTTCTGTCAACTTTCCTTCTAGTGCCAGTAAACATGCATCATCTTACAATGTGCCTGGCAAATCAAATCTTTCCTTTCATGAGATCTATGACCAGCATTTGCTGAGTTCCAGTAATCTTCAGTACTTTTTCATTGGTTATGTGGTCTATCCAGAATATTCTCTATTAGGACACTGATAAAGTTACTTGTGTTAAACAGCCTCTGAAGAGTGGGCTTTATGCATGGTTTTGACATTTAGGAAATGAGCTGAAAACTCTTTGTTAAAAAACAAAAAACAAAACAAAAAACTGATGTTACCAGAAGTGACAGAAAAATAGAGAGACAATACATGACAAAGATACACAGATAAGATACACTTGAGAAGCTTGGAGAAAGAAGCATTTGTCTGAATGACATCAGTGATATCACTTTGTCACTCTTTGAAAGAAAATAGTTTCTGAAAAAAGAATACTTAGCTGGTGCTTCTCACAGTAATTGGAAGAAGCAGCCTGGCCTCTTCCCTATTGTTGCTGACCAGCTGGTAGAATTAGTCAACTCTTGGATAGCCACTGCTTACAGATTAAAATTCACCTTGAACCTATGCCATTTAAATACAGCCTGATCTAAAGTGCATGGAAGTAAATTGAAATACTCCCCTATTGACTTCACTGGGATTTTGATCAGGCCCATGTAAATGGAGGTCCTAAACCATGTAAGCAATGGGATTTCATGCACAGAGGGTTTGCAGATCAGATCCTTAGTACCTGAACATTAACAGTTTGATAGATGAAAGCCACACAGGAAGTTTTATCTGAATAAAATAGCTATCTTAGATGGGCACATTTTACTCTTACCAACTGAATGCTGCCACCAGAAAACCAAAACTGAAACTGGGCCAGAAACACACCTGTAAAGTTGGGCTTCAGGCCAGGGATTCAAAGTTGAAAATTCAGGGGAAGCTCATAGTAAATTTCAATCTAGTCTCATTCCTAATAAAACAACATCTTGCTGTCATAACATCTTTCATATGAGGTTCTCAAAACAACAAACAATCAGCAAATAATCTAGCCTCACTATACCTCCGAGGAGTAGGTAAAGTACTATTATATCCACTACACAGAAGAATTAAGTGACTTAACCAAGGTCACACAACAAGTCAGTGATAGAGATTGGATCAGAACCCAAGTCCAACTCCTGTACAACAAACAAAAATGTCCATTTGGAAGATGTAGTACATCCCTCCTAAATTATTTTTAGGTAGTGACCTTGTTTACTCAATGCAGAGATGTATTTGGAAATTTATACAAAGGATCTGTGGATGTGTACCTAGACCTGGATTGATTAAAATTAGAAAGAAAACAAAACACTATCCTCTGCCCAGCTGGTGAAGATTTTGTCTCAGTAACATTGGGTTTACACTGATGTAACTCAATTGACCTAAATGAAGTCACTCCTCTTATCACACACTAAGTGTAAATCAGTAGCAGGTCCATTGCTGCCACTATTTGAAGTCAGATGCATGTGAGTGCAAAACCATCCAAACATTTGGACATTAAACTTGAGGGAAATAAAGAATTAGAGACTAAGAGTAAGAGTTTCTTTAATGGCAAAAGGTTGGTAAAATAAATGTAGCGTTTACACCTTTTACTCAGAGTCCTCCATCGACCAGATTACATAGAGAAGGGTTCAAACTGAAATCCCAGATCTAGAAGCTTCTGAACTTTGGGAATATTCAGAAAGAGATTCAGAACTAAACCGAGTAGACCTTCTATAATGGGCCAAACCCCTCAGTTCTCACACACACACCCCAAATTTATAACCCCTTGAAAAATCACAGTGATGAATATATTACAAATGCTTAGAGTAGAACACATGGCAGAAACATTCAAAGATTAATCAGAATCCAAACTTGATAATGCATGACCATGTCTACAGTAATACAAGTTTTACCCCCATCAACTTCTGCTTTCTTATTGCCATAGAGGCATTGGCATATGTAACTAATAATGATTATATGTTCTTGTCACAATGCAAGAAATACAACAGCTGGATGGCTGGCAGCATCAGCAATGAGAAATGCTTGGGCTTAAACAAACAACCAACCAACCTCTTGTCCCACAAGTAGCAGTTCATACCTACAGGCAAAACTACAGTAATAAGGACTATGATTCAAACACTGCCTGGCTGAATAAGGGATGGATGCTCTAAGAAGAGACCTAGCAAGTATAGGACATAATGTATGATGCAGTGCACTGTGGTCAGAGGCTCTCTGTGTTGAATAAATAAAGAGTCCCTGTTGTATTGATGCATCCACTGTATTCCTGCCACTGCTCCTGAACTGGCAAAGTTTCAGATTCTAACCTAGATTTAAAACAAAACAAAACAAAAAAACCACAATCTACTGCTTAACTACAAGGATTTCAGGATATTAATCCAAAAACCAGACATGGAAAATGCCCATTGGAAAAAAGACAAGGGATTTTTTTTTGTTTGCATTTCAATTTTGGGAGAGGGAATTACAGCCCTAGAAACACTACAATCCAGCAAGGGAGCTCTCCGCATTGATACGTGGTACTTTGTGGAATGCTGACTATCTTCTCATAGCAAAAGCACTTTAAATCACAGTATGCCACCTACCAACTTTATTTATTTATTTATTTATTTAAACAAAAGGATGTTTCAGCATAGTCTGTCTAAAACTAGTATAAAATATATTGTATGTTGACACTGTACTGAGAAGCAGCTACACCAAGTGTACTGTGGAATGGATGCAGTAGAAATATAGAGGTATTAATATATCACTCCCCATCACACTGTTGGCTCCTGATGTGGTCTTTAGTACACAGATTGCCAATGCAAATCATTATGGTAAGGAAGGCTGCCATATTTGATACTAGGCTTGAATCTTTAGTACACACTTTTTTTTGCACGTATCTTCCTCCCTACTTTAATGCAGCCTGTTATGCTTGTAGAATTATTTCACTAGTATTATATCTTTTATACTGAAGCCATAAAAAATAATGCAGACACAAAACCACCCCACCACGGCCAGCTGTTGGACATCCTGCAAATGTTCAAAGTGGATTAGCTTTAAGTTCTTCTTCACAGGTGTTCCTGTAATTATGCTAATGATACATTGAAAAATATACATTCTATTGCCCTCTAACTCACTTTAACACCTGTGTTTTTCATTGTGATGCAATATAAATTACTGTGTAAGCAGGCTGGCTCCTTCAAGGAGTCACACATTTTGGGGCTGTTCAAATACTATTCTGGGTGATGGGAAGGGAGTTAGATGGGGAGGGATAGGTAGGAGTATGGAGGTGACATGGGGAATTATATTAATTTAAAGGAAAGAGTAAATAGAAAACATGTAAAAATACTCATCTAAATTCTCCTCACATCGGTTTTACACTAGTGTAACTCCACTAGCTATAAAATTACTGCTTCTGATTTACTGTTCTGTAAGAGAAGAATCGGGCCCCTGGTCTGTAAGTGACTGCACATTCCCCATTATTCTATATTTCCTCAAGATGGTGGTGTTAATATTAACTATATATATTTTAAAATCTGGGACAAAATTGTGAAAAAGCACTAACAAACATTATTGTTTTGACTTTGCCTATCATCCACTGCAATCAAATTCATAACCAACACTAAAAAGGCAACATGGTTACAGGGCAACATAGTCTAGTGGATAGGGCAGATGACCAGGGTTCTATTCCTGGCTCTGCTGCTTACCTGCTGTAGGACTTTTGGTCACATAATTACTCTGTGCCTCTCTTTCCCTTCTTGCCTTTCATCTTGTCTGCTTAGACCATAAGCTGTTCAGAGCAGAAACTGTCTCTCGCTCTATGTTTGAATGGTGCCTAGCCCATAGCAAACATCTTCAGTTTCTCTCTACAAATACTGTCTATCCAGGTGTGTCTATTGGTGCCCATCACTGGAATAGCTGAAGGCTTCCCAAGAGAGAAACCGGACAATAGTAGTCTGTCCGATGTGTGTAAATTTTAACTGAATAAATATCCTGTTGCGGGAAAATTTAGCCAAAGAACCACCCACTGTGCTTATGCTATATTTTCCTGGCCTGTTTCTAGCATGGTTGTGGTATTTCAGCACACCCTGCAAGAACTCCAGCCTTTTAAATAATCAAATTAGTTTTGTGTTCCCTTGCTCCTTTTTTTTTTTTTTTGCCTTTAAATAATAAGCATTTCTTCATGCAATAGAGACTGTAAGTTTTATAAGACCACCGTGAATAACGCAACCTGATAATTATCTCCTTTAATTGAACACAACTGAGCTTTGTTCCAAAATTAAGCACAGCAACTATCCCATTAACAGTTAATTAACAGGTTATTTCCTCTTAAGCATAGTTTTTTGTAGATCAAGAAAATCCAAGGTCAATATCAAATCAAGGCAAAAATTCTCAGAAAAGGAAAGAAGTGAAGAGATGTTTGTTGGCCTGTTAGGGAAAACAGGAAATACAAACAATTTCTGGCCTTGAACATTTAACCATTTACATCATCATACAAATATAGTCACAACGACACCAAGACAGGACTAGATTGAGAGATGCTTCCCCGATTCACCATGTTAGTTCTTCAACATGGTATCAGAGCCAACATATGTTCATGTATCTTCTTTAGATGGGTATCAGGAATGGGAGTGGAGGGGGAGGAGTTGTGAGTGAGGAACATACATTTTTTCAGAGAAGTCGGACTTATCACTTTACTCTGCTTCCAATTTGTAAATCTTTTTCAACATATAAATTTACCATGTGACTGTTTGGTGGGGCAGCCTGCCCAATGCTTCATTGAGTGGTGATATTGTATTTCATCGAATATACAATAAGACTAATACTTTTAAACTTAGTTGTCTCTTGTTAGACACCTGAATCTATATTTTAGGCACTAAATAAAAGTGGTCTGATTTATTAGAACTGCTGAGTACCTGGCAGCTTCCACTGAAGTCAATATATCCGTACCGCTAAAAAATCAGGACACTTATTTAAAATGGCTAACTTCAGGCATCCAAGTTTTTAGACATTTAGACATTTTTAGACACTGTAGATATTTTTCTCCTAGTCCTTTAAAAATATAGCATCTAAGAGCAAAATGTAATACCCTGAAAGTGTAAAGATCTCTACATAGGCAATATGCCCCCAAGATTTAGTCAGGGGTATAAGTCACAGGTCACAGGCCGTGAATTTTTGTTTATTGCCCGTGACCTGTCCATGACTTTTACTAAAAATACCCTTCACTAAATCATAGCCTTATGTATTAGGGATATGAAATGCACACAAACTATTGAGGCTAAAAGTTTTGATGAAATTTTGAAATAAAAAATATCTGGAACAATGGAAATTTGTGAAATACTTGCCCCTGTTTTTCAACTAATTATACAGCTCTCCTAAATTTTTCAAGTTTCAAATTTTGTATTACATTTTTCATATTATGATTAAAAAAAATAAAATAAAAAAGAGAGGCCAGTGGCATTTGAAATAAATGCAATTCCCCCGATACCAGCAGCCCTAGTATTTATTTTTTCATTAGAATTTTTCTGTGTTCCTTCCACTCCCACAAATCTGTATATGTTTCACACTCTGCTCTAGTGTCTACTCTTCATTTTCTTCCCATTGGCTTTTTCCCCCACATACACAAAATATGAACAATCCAATAGGAGTCAAAATTTCAAGCCTAAAGAAAATGAGTTTCTTGGTTCCTTATTATCCAAGCAACCAAACTAGACCTGCTAAACCAATAACTAGAATTACTACGACTATTTATTGTGGTAATTTCTTTTTGCACCATCTACGGCACCTTCACATTATGAAAATCATAGAAACTCATAACCCACCCTCGTGGTTTGCTTATTGTACACAGTCATATTGATCATTTAATGCTGCCATTGACTGGCCCTTGTATGCCTGCACCCCAAACCCACCTTCTCATGGAGCAGACAATGGAGAGTGAAAATAAATAGTGCTTCTAATAGTTCAATTTATGTTGGATTTCCAGGAGCCTGGCTACCACCTGGTTTTTAGTTCTCTCACGCCCAACATACCCACTAACTAATAAATTAAGGCCAGAAGGAACCATCATACCATCGAGTCTGACTTCCTATAAAACACAGCCCCTAAGCTTTAGCTTTGATTAAATTCTATCTTCTAAAAAGTCATCCAGCCTTGATTTGAAGACTTCAAGAGATGGAGAATCCATCACTTCCCCTGGTAGTTGGTTCCAATGATTAATCACCCTCACTGTTAATTTGTGGTTTATTTCTAATTTGAATTAGTCTGGCTATAATTTCCAGAAGTAAATTCCTGTTATGCCTTTCCTGCTAGATTAAAGAAGCTTTTAATGCCAAATATTTTCTCTCTGTGAAGGTACTAGTAACAGACTGAACTCCATTTTGGTTTATGTGCTCAACACACATCTAACCTTGCCCAGAACAAGCCTATTGAAATGTATTCCAGATAGTCTACCTGCCCAGTAAAAGGGCTTGAGCCCTAATTGAAGGACCATCATGGAGAAGCCATCAGAACTACTGTCTGAGGTTATCGACATTAAATGAATCTCAACTACTGATCTATCCCCATGACACAATGGGTTTTCTGCACAGGCACCCACATGGGAGAAGGGTCTGGAGCTTTTCAGCTGAGCTAATGGAAAAGGGGACAGAGTCTGGAATACAATTCAAAAGGGGGGCATTGCTTGTCTAACGTGTGCTATTTCTCAGCAGTGAGGTGAACGAAAGCATACACAAAAAAAAAACCCTACGTAAACATACAACAATGGCAAGTGGGAATCAAAATGGTAATTAAACCAGGAGGAAAGGTGTGACCTGTTTTATTGTATTGTATCCCTTGTGTTTTGCTGAATGGATTACGATTTTATGTTCACTTTCCCACTTGATATAACAAACAGCTGTACATTAAGTCAGGGTTAAACCTTTTTTTTAAAATCCCAAAGTCTGAATGATGGAAGGTTGTGAGGCTTTTAAAAAAAATATTGGTATCAAGTGATGACATTCCGGCTGCAGAATTGGAAGGTGTCAATCCTCTGCTGATTGTTTGGCTTCTGTAATCATCATGGTGTCACCAAGTAATCTTTCACATGGCTCTCCTGCAGGAGAGGACACTGCAGCCGAGAGATTTGGGCTTTTGTAAGAAAAAAAAATGAAAACCTTAAAAGGAGCATGTGTGGAGGAAATCCTGAATTCTTACAGCCAGAGGTTAGCGGGCACAGTGTGAAGCAACTGCAACTTCTATCACTTCAGTACATTTGTTCCCATTTTCCCCACTTTCTTTTGCAATGGAAAACTTTGCTTTGGAATATCAATCTCGGATGCATCTCCAGGGTGGCTGTGCCTGCTTTGCGGTCAAGTGGACTTGATACAATGAGCCACTTCTAACTACTGTGGTCTGATCTTATACAAAAGACGGTGCAGAGCAGCTAGAAAGTTCAGGGCAAGGGAGGCTCACATCAAATATGCAGACACGCATCTTTAGCTAAGGATGAGTGCTTTTATTCCGTTTAACTCAAAGCAGCAAGGACTTATGCAAGTGATGCACATCAGGTGGACTAATACTATAGTCACTCCGATTTCAGCATACAGAGCAGATAAAGGACCATGAGGTCTGAATCCTCCCAGGTATCTCCACTGAAGTTATATTCGGGACAGAATTTACCCCCTATGGTCAGGGCAAGCTGTCAGTTTGTGCTACATCCCTGCTCTTGTGCACATTAATTAACTGCCCCCTTGGACAACCTCTGTTTATTCTAGAACTTCGTACTCACATCAGGAATTGGGATACAAGAGTGGGAAACTGAGCTGTGAATTTAGCAAGTGAAATATATTCCTGTTCATGGCATGTCCAGTTTCCAATGTTAAATAACTGTAGCAACAAATTTCCATATGAACAACCCTTCTAAAATATCAGTAGGTGGGAGACACTCCTCAATGTGACACATCCAGTAAGGAAAGAGGCAGGAGAAACAATCGTACATGTCCCAACTGAGTTCTGCCCCACCTGCTCAGGAGATCAGTGCTTTTGGTATTGACATTCACATTTGCTAAGAGACATGCTACTGAAGCAGTCATCTGATTCTTGTGCACTGCAAGTGATGTTATAACCTACAGGACTCGATTTTTCAGAAGGGTTGAGCAGCTCTCACTGGAGTCGTTGGCTGCTCAGCACCTCTGGAAAAGAGGCTTACATTGTCTTCAGTACTGAGTTACTAACTTACCTATTGCTCCTTATCAAGGCAGTGGCTAAATTGGAAGACTCCAGAGCAGTGGTTCTGTGGCCCAGTATTAACTATGAGTTTGTGCTCATTGAAAATATGTTTCTGTTGAACACATTCTTGTCTGAAGTTTGGTCCTGCAGGTAAGGGCCATGGTGGGTTAAAATTGATTTTCAGATGTGTGTGTCTGTTCAGCCAGTTTCATTCTCTCTCTCTCTCGCTTAAGGGCTTTCATTCAGTTACTCTGCAACGTGCTCCAGTAGTGTACGGTTTGAGGCTATACAACAGCATCATGTTAAGGAATATAATATTGTCTACAGTTCCCCAACCTGCTGGGAGCTGTTTTACGCTGTGAATACCACAAGCTACCCATGCTTTGCTGGTGGGCTGTTTAGTACATTATGGCTACCTCCTAGTTTTGTATAAGAAGAAGTCACTGAGATTAATTGAATATATGAAAGTAAACCTTGGTTAGTCACTTCTTGCCCACTCCACCCTTCAAACAGATTCTCCTCCCCACCCCCACCTCTTTCTTCCCAATTTTCAAATAATGTAAACCCTGATCATTGCTTTCACTTTGTGCTCTTGGGAAGATTTTTAACTCTGGATTTCTAATCGAATGAGCCAAACTCATCTCAGAGGCTTAATGCGGGATGATGCTAAAACAAACAGCACCATTCAATTATGTCACTGTCTCAGGGGACTAGCAATGTAACACCAACTTTCACCGCTAAGTCAAGTTAAAATCTGGCTCGGGTCATGAGTGTACAAAAAAAAAAAAAAAAAGTACAATGGCTGCTTGCGGTTACCATTAAAATAGTTAGGATTTTCCAATAGTTAGCACATAATAATCAGGAAGCAATAAGTGCCTGTAGGTAAATGTTGGCTTTTCCATTGGCAATCACTGCATTGTTCATAGAGTTCCTCAGTTCATAGACTTACACGGCCTACATCAATCATCACCCTGTTCTCTATTGATCTCAGCAGCTGGACAAAGGACTGGGTGAGTATGGAGGATTTACTACCCCTTCATGCGGAGAAGCATTTCCCTTCAAGTCAAAGTGGAGGCACATTGATCAGGCAGCCTACGGAAGCTCTCAAGGCTGCTGCCTCTCCTGTATCTAGTAGAGGACTTCAGTCTCCAGAAATATCAGCCCAGCACATTTTACATGTCTTGAATTCACTCTTCAAACATCATCAGTATTTGGCAGGGATTTCATAGTTTAATTAACAATCTCTCACTTTAAAGGCCGATATGTTCTTTTCATGAGACAAGCAGCCCTGCTGCTTTGAAGACTTCAGAGCAAGATGAAGCCTGGTACCTATTGATAATGCTAAGAAGCCTCATTGCACCTCCCTTGCAGTGTGGTTCAAAAGCCTGATTTCATTCCACGTTCTCATCACCACCTTACTTGTGCTGCTTTCAGGGTTTGCCTTTCAAGCTATAATACACATTTTGCTTTTTGATGATGCAACGAAGAAACTGATGTAAATAAACAAAAGGTGATGTTTTTACAAACTATACCGTTTAAGAGGAGGAAAAAAATCACTTTGTAGAAAACTGCTTAGAGAGTCTATAAACCATATTAAGGCATGTTTTAATAATGGCGCTGAAGACTTTTATAACATCATAAATAAAGACCTCAAAAAGTGTAAAGTCATTTGTAGAACATGATCAACCAAAAATTGTTGTGCAAGATTAGTGGCAATTTTATTCTTTTTAAAAAATAATTTAGAAGTGCCAAAAAAAACAACTCTTCTTCTTTACTTTATTCATCAGCACAATTATCTCTGTTGCTGAATACAGCCAGTTTGGCAGCAACTCGGAAGCAGGAGCGATGAGCTACCTGAATTTAATATCAGAAAAGGTTCTCAAAAACAAAAACAGCCAGACAAAAAGGTATTATGACTGAAGTAAAATAAATGTGGAGTATGAAGAAACCAAGGCCAGATACTCTGAGGTGCTTAGTATCTCACAGAGCTGGACTAATAGGGCCTGATGGAAAATTCAGTTGGCTTTGGATCAGGGACCTAATTAACAAATGCAACAGGAGGAGTTATTAAAATCCATAGCCTGGAGAAAAAGACTCGGACTAATGCATTGTCTACAATACAATCATAACCATGTTAGGGAATTCTGTTACTGCATTTTCATGTCCTACCATTTTGGTCTGCCTTCATGTACCAAAACATTAGAATGACATTAAGGAAATCATACTATAGAGTTATACACTCTTCATTCTGGGAACCATTCCCCTCACCGGCTGCCAAAAACCTAGCTATCAAAGCCCTAAATAATTTATGCCAAGGTTAGCATCTCCATTTCTAATCCACATCACAACAAGCACTTGGCCTGGATACTAGAACTTAACTGTCCCAAGGAAAGAATTCAGAGTCCTGGCACTTTCTCAAGTGGTTCCATGCTTCTGAAATTCATTCTCTCTCTAGAGGAAAAAAAACACACAACTATTTAAAACATGAACTTGGCCACTTTCAGGAAGAACTGCGAGATATTTCTTGTGTTTGTAAACTATGAAATCCTGGCCATTTATTTGACAGATCACTTATGCTTTCAACCTGTGTCTTGAGAGTTATTCTTCGTATATACATATATTAAGCACCCATAACTGAGCACTTTATAAATATATGTACTAACAGCCATTTACATCAAGAAAAATTTCATCTAGGAGATAATTTAGTAGAAACAAAAACCAGATTGCAGAAAAGGAAAGTCTGAGCATTTGAGCCCAGATTACTGTTTTAAGGGCAGGCTGCTAGAGCAAATTCAAAGGGAGATAAGGATGCTCAGAATATTTGCGGGATCAAAGTCAATCTTGCAATCCTTACTGAGGATCTAGCAGGAGCTTTGGCTGAGTAAGAATTGAGTAAAAACCACATAAGGATTTCAGGATTGGGCCCTGCCCAAACTAGAACTTTGCTCACGTTACTATATTCAGCATGTTTAACAAAAACTTTTTGAACCATTTTGCCAAAGTGGGAGAGAACAGTTCCCTTCCCTGCACATCTTGCTGTCAGGGAAAAGCAGTTCTTGCCACTAAAGGCTGCTTTGTGCTTCACATAACTGAAAGCTGGATAATACAATGGCAAGATCCAGATTCAAAGGCATGAGGTCACATTACTTGGTGGTAAATCTGAAATTTACCATCTCAGCTGTCAGATAAAGGGCCTGATCCTGACGGGTGTTCAACACCCTCAACTCTCAATACTAGTGGGAGTTTAGGATGTTCAACACCCCACAGGATCAGACCCTTAGTTACCAAAATGGAGGACACTGGGAAAATATGGTTGCAGTTGTCTGAGATATACACAAAGGGCTACGGCTCCCCCAATCAGTTGCCTGACTTTAAATGTGTAAGTTGTCCCAGTGAAGTCAATGGACCTACTCAAATGCTTGAAGTCAGGCATGTTCTTAGCTACACTGCTCTCGTTGAGAGTCTAAAAGAAGTCCTCCGCAGAAAGTTTTGTAAATTCTTCCACACCATAGCAAAGTGTTTTATTTTCATAGCTTTCTCTTGTTGTACGACCATCTGCTGTGTCCAAAAGGTAAATAAAACAGACTGAACACCACGTAAAAAAACACATCCAGAAAACAAAATTGAACTGCAAGTCACAATACTAGCAGCTGTATGCCTGCAGCTCAAATACCTCAACCATGCCCTATGTTTAATGGCTGTCTCCAGATGACTGCTGCCTCTCCAAACACAAAGTCCCTATTTATTAAAGATCTGCCCTAGAGAGATAACAGTTCTGAAGTCAATTTGAATAGAAGCCCAGACTTTCCAAATTATTTCCCAAGATTGTGCTGTCCTAACCAAACTCCCTTACAGTCAGAAAAGTGCCCATGAGGCTATTTTTTTTAAACTTATCAGTCCATCTCTGCATACAGAATATTAAAAAAAAAAACACACAATAAAACAAAGACTCTCAGCTGTTTAGCTAAAGCACATACAACATGCTAACTTTAATTGTGCTCAGGTGATTTCAGGTCTTCATGTTCATGTGTGTGCACACGTATGCACCAAAAAAATACTGCTACTTCAGCTCAGAAAGAGACAGCCTCTAGCTCTGTACATGTCCAGTCCAGAAAATAGTAATAAAAATAAATAAGTTACCAAAAGGTCTGTGGAAACCGCAACCATAAAAATCGTTAGCCTCAGTTTATGAGAGCAATAGACTATGTGAATAGCACAGGCCTCTTGATATCTTCAGATAGAGGGTCAACATCATCAAGACACAAGCATCTCTGACAGCACAGGGACACCTACATCACAAATTTCTCTGTCCAGAAAGGAAGAAGCTGTTTGAGCAGCAAAATACCTTTAGCAGAAGTATCTTTGTTCTTTTTAAAAACAAAAAAACAAAAAAAAAAAAAACCACCCACAACACAACAATGACTTTCCTCTTTGTTGCTGATTTTACAAACTTCAGTGTTACCCAGAGTACAAATTTGGGGCATTTGGCAGCTCTGCCCTTAAAAACCTCACATTTAGTGCAAGAATAAAATTCATCACTTACTTCAAAATAACTCTGAAGGGTCTTGGCACATTTTTCTTACTGTAGAAAGAAAGGGACAAGGAAGACGACTGTGTGTAGTACAGTTTCCCCAGCTGTAAAATGGGGATAATAAAACTTAACTCCTTTTTGAAGTACCTCAAGATCTACTGATGAAAAGCACTATAAGAGGTAGTAGTTGTAGTAGAACTACATCTATAGAAATCCGTACTATATTCTCTACATGGCAGGCCCAGGTTCTGCAATCCAGCCCCATAGCTACCCACCAAGCAGTCCATTTCCTGTAGATTATAGCCATATAAATGCTAACTGCTGCTCAGTTTCAATTATGCTATAGCGCATAAACTGAAATGCCTTTGGTCACATTGGGAAGCTCAGAGCTACAGGCTGGCCATGAAAAGCATCTCGGGGGGGGGGGGGGGGGAGAAGAGAGAATATTCACCCTATTAACCCAAAGCGTTTGAAGTGAAAGCGGATTTCATCCCTGCAAGATAGCACTCTGAGTTATAGTAATTCAAGAATATACCCAACAGGCAATTTGATACAAGGGAAGGAGAGTTTAAACTGAAGCTGTTTCGCTCTCTCATTGCTAAATCTGCTAATTCACCATATTTTCTCCCTATGGGTATTTACTTTGCAGTCCAATGATGTCAGGTCACAGGTCAGTTTCTAATGCTCCATGGAACATTTACCATGAGATTGCTAATTAAATTAAACTACTTACAAATCCTCACTCCCCAGTTCTCAACCTGAACACGAAGGCAAAGAGGAGAAAGAGAAATTAACTTCAGAACAAATGGTTCATAATTAAATTTTAATTTTAATAAACATTAAGAAAATTAACAGCCTTTCCTATCCCAACTTGGGAAGATAGCCTCTTTGGTTCATGCACGAGCGTACTACCCATCAATGTTTAATGTTAATGCAATGTTTAGAGCTTTCATATGCAATGATCTGCCATCCCTCTAAACATTGCCAGTTCCAGCTTGTTCCCTTCTGCAGACGTTCAATAATGCTTTATATACAGTTTTACATTTGACCGATAATGAGAAAAAAAAATCTAACAAGGCTCAAAGTTAAGCTGAGCTAATATGGCATAAAACTGTTTTAAAACAAGTCTGCATTGACTGCATTTCTATCCCTTTTATGTTCACTTTCCACAAATGTTTTCGTGAACACAGCCCTAACTAGTAGGCAAGACTACAATGCTAAGCCTAGCAGAGCTCCTACTGAATTGATATTGACTTTTGACTCTAAGTACCGGTGCTAACAATGAAGCTAGAAGTGTTTTGGTTGCAGTACCATACCTATGGAGGGTTGGAGTCTCCTCTCACTCAGGTAAGTCAGAAGTAACTCCCTTAAATTCAATGGAGTTACCCCAGCATAAAGCGAGTGTATGTGAGAGGAGGGGGAAAATCTACTGAGTACAGCCACAAAAAGGAAGATTCAGTTAATTAGTTAAATCCCACCCTAGCATCCAGATAAGCTTTGTCTCTGGCACGGTAGGGCATCTGCGGACAATATGTGCCGCTTGCTTTCAACATCAGAGTCACAGTAATGTTACCGTGACAAGGCTTAAGAGGAAGTGACGGATGTCATTTAACAGAATATTTTGAAAACATAGATTTTGACAGAAGTCAATGGGACTATTTGCATGAGTAAGAGGAGCATCAGTTTTCCAAGCAGTGTTATGATGAATAATCAAGGTTTCTGAAGCGTTTTGAGATCCTCCCTAGGTTTTTAGACTGCACTTATCAGTATATTACCTAAGCAACATCATAAGAAAGGTGGTAAAAGAAAAAAAAAGCAGTACACAGTATTATCAATAAGTTGAATTCTCATAAATGAAAGTTTACCCAAAAAAAAGAGGGCCGGGGCGGTGGGGGGAGAGATCAGGCAGGAAAAATGGGTAGAAGTAATCTCGTACATAAACCATTTGTACTGAGCCCTGTAAACATGGTTCATTGTGTGTATTTAATGCCATGCCACTAGGTGCCAACACTGTGGCAGGTTCACTGACCTTCATATATGACCCAAACATCACTAGAGGGGGATAGAGCGCCACTGAAGGGTGTGGACTACGTTTGTAGCGCCAGCTATAACAAAATGACAGCAAGGCACAACCCCAGCAACAGAACCTCAGCTGCAGTAAACTGGCAGAGCTCCATTGAAGTCAATGGAGTTGAGCCAATTTAGACCAGCTAAGGATCTGGCCCATGTTATTTTGCATCTCTGGAACACACAGGGATGAGTTAGGAGATAATTTTCTCTGCAGCAGTCTGCCTTCATCTCTACTAAGGCTACCTGCCTTGATGGAATTCTGCACAAGTTCCTACTGAAAAAATAATGGAGATAGAGAAAGGGGAGAGGGGGTTAATGCAGGTGGAAATTCAGAGTCGGTGTTTTAAAATTTACGAAAAGAAGCAGTAATTTAACTTGCGATGGGAGCTATTTTATTCCCATTTCAACTAATGCTCATGTTCAAATTTTAGTTATTAAATTAATCTGCTTCAATTATTTATTTATTTATTCTCCTAAGGGGAGGATCTACAGGACCTCAGAAACCCACTAATTTCGGGGGACAACTACTAAAAGAACAGGGACAGGTGTGCGGTCAAAGGGTCATAAGAAGAGAGCCTGACGGGGACACCGAGCAGAGAACCACGGACAGCGCCCACTGCTCCTCGAAGGCATCAAGAGAGCCAGTGGACGCCGCCCAGAGGAACTCTGCCCGGATACGTGAACGGACAGAGGATCGGAACCAAGCCCCACAGTCACAGGAGTCGCCATTGGCCAACCGCCTCTCCCTGGTTGCGTAGAAAAATCAGCGGAATTGTGCTCTGCTGTATTGATGGATAAGAGCAAAAAATGCTAAACGTGACTTTGTGATCTGTACCCACTGGAAGCATCAATACCACCACTAAGGCATAAATAGAAAGCAAAAAGCCATAAAAAATTAATAGCAAATAATATGCCAAAAGAAATTTTTTTCTCCACTTCAGCTGGTTACAAGGTATGATCACACCCTTTGTGACTGATCTCACATTCCTGGGTGTATTGAAACCTTGCCAGATGTAAGACTTCATCTTCTGCTAAGTTCTCCAGTGTTCACCTCAGACACAGAGCTCATCAAATTCCAGCCTGTACTTCCCTTACCAAGGGTAAATGGGAAAGAATCAGACTGTGTTTTCTCACTGCCACTTGAGGACCAGCGTCTGCAGTGCTGCAAGGAGGCAGAGCTTTCCCTCTGCAGCTCAGTGTATGGTAAAGGCCCTTTCATTATCACTATGAAGTGATACTTGAAAAATGACTTCACTCTCTCAGTAACCTTTAAAAAGCCTCGATTGATCTCATTTACAAAGGGCTCACATGGAACCTGTTTTATTTTAGTTAAGACCAAGGCAGAATTGGTGAAAGGCCTCATGGCTAATGGCTGTATAATACTACAATATTGCAACAGCTTGCAGTCTGCTTTAGATTTATCATGAGTGACTGTTATTCTTTGAGCCAGTTCAGATCACTTTATCTTCCACACCTCTCTCCCTGGGTTTTTTTTAATCCATTTATTGAATAATCAGAAGGCTTCTGCTATTACCAAGAAGAGGAATGGGTCATTAAGTACCTGTGTATCAGGGCAAATCCAGCCTCCACCCTCTTCTCCGTGGTCACAGAGAGATCCTTTCAATTCTTCTGTGCGAGAGGAGTGAATATGCAGGAAGGACCAAACAAGGGACTTGTATCCTTTTGTGAAACAAGGATGTTCAGGCTGCATAACCAGGCACAGGTAGTGGGAGAGGGCAGGGCATATACGGGCTAAGCATCCACCTCAATTGTATCCTTCTACCCTGCTCCTGCAGTGGAGCCATTGTAAAGCACACGGTGGCTACTTCAATCATTGGGTAAAAGTCGTCTCTCAGGAGCTGCAGCTCCTCACCTGTTCCCATCCACAGCTTGAGGTTGATTTCATTCCCTCTCCCCGCTTTTTCCAGCCTGGAAGTTCTGATCTAGTCTCATTGTGTGGCTCATATTGCGGTAGTACATTAGAACCAAGAGGAAAGCAATGTAGACAGGCAGAGATATAATATAGCATTTATGCCTCCAGCCATATTGTTGAGAACATGCTCACAATTGTAGAATACTTGTAGTTGTAGAACAGTTCTAGCGCAGATCTGCACAGCCCAGCCCTGCAGTTACTAGCCGGTGTGTGGGAGAGAGGCTGATGGTTATATCTGCCTCCATCATATGACATAAACCTGTGACAAAGGGCTGGGCACCAGCTGCTGATCTGGCACTCTGCTCACTGCAACTGTAATTGCTCTAGGGTAGACCTGATTAAGAAGAGCTGTGCTTGATTGATGGATTGGGATGGGGCTGAAGAGAGCTACGCCCATTAGGCAGAAAAGACACAGGAAGGAAGTGTGGGGAAGGGAGAAAGTTTTTTTTCCAGAGTCAGAGCCTAATGGGATTTTCTGGGGGAAGAGTGGTTCCATCTACCCCCTCCTTGATCAAGGGAGCTAAGGATCGTGTGATAGTGTAAATATGGGGCTGCACAAGCCTGTAAAGGTGGTAGGGAAGGACGCTGAAATAAGCCATGTGAGGTGCTTACCAGAAAAAGGCCTGAGCTGGTTGTCATGTGAAAACAGGCAGGAGTGTGACCCAGCCCTTTCACAACAAATGCCTTGTGCAGTGTAAGTGTTACTGGCACCCTCCTGGCTCAACCCTCCACCACTCAGGAAGCATCATTGAAACGAGTCACATGAGCAAGGCAAGCAGGATGTGGCCCACAATCATTTCCTTTGCACAACAAGGGGATCGAACTCACAGCCACTGGATCCAACAGCAGAAGCCTCCGCTTCCTGAGCTTAAAGACCCAGCTCTGCTAGCTCCCAGCCAGTAGCAGACTCAAAGCCCTTTGTGGTCTAGTCATTAGTACTGGGGGATACAGAGCCACACCGTGAGACGAAATGGGTATTCACCCACGAAAGCTCATGCTCCAATACGTCTGTTAGTCGATAAGGTGCCACAGGACTCTTTGCTTCTTTTACAGACACTGTGAGAGTGTGAGTTACTGGTACACACATCACACAATTAAGTATTCATATAGCGTTAAAAATGTTCACAGTGCTTTACAAAACACAGTCCTTGCCCTGCAACATAGGTGAGACAAGAGCCAGGATAACAGTGAAAAATAAAATTATGGGCTATATGACAGATTTAGAATTGGACCTGATTTATTTACATGCACCGACAAACTGAGACAGCAGACTTGACAAGACTAACTTGAAAGGGAAAGTTTCAGAGGATGGCGTTAGTAAAATGCAGTGTAGCAATCTTTGAAAGCAATGTAATATTTTAAATCAAAGAGGCTCATAAATATGCAACTTGTTTTTAAGCAATTCAAGTCCCTAAAGATGAGAAAAGAGCTGCTAAAATGCAAGCGCCCCCTTTGAAATTATAGTTACTAGTGCTGAGCTATCAGATATGATAAATTATGCCAGTCCTGAAGTCCACATTTACTTCTGTATTTTTTCTGCCCTTCACTGCTTCACTACAGCTTTAGAAGAGTTCTATTTAGGGTTATGGTGTTACATTTTGAACTAATGCAAGTCTTTGCTAGCATTGACATTAATTCACAGTTTGAATTATGGGCCATTTCTGTAATGTTGAATAGTCAAAAGATAGAGGTCAAAATGAGATTTTCTGAGGGCTAATGCTTATGATATGCTAAACTGCATATGAAATTTAACAGCTACCTTCTTCCCACTATACAATTCTTTTGGTCATCTTTGGACAGGACAAAATCTAGTCAATGATACGGGGGGAAGGAGAGGGAGGTTGCCACACTAAAGGTTATTTTAAAGAAGTAGACAGCTTTTGAAAGTATGTTAGGATGAGCTGTACATTTCAAAATGGACCTTAAAGATTTTAGTGTTGCTTTTAAAAATAATACTTATGAATTTTTATTTGTATATTACTAAAGACTTATTTTGAATACCTGGAGTCACCTTCTTTTTTGGAGCCAGCAGAATGGGCAAAAGTGGAGCGGAATGAATAAATACATTTAAAAAAAAAAAAGAGATTAACTTTCAAAGATGGAAGCTACAAAATGTTTTTGTTTGTATTTGTGTCAACACATCATGCATGATTATGTATGGGCAACATCTGTCATATCCTGGGCCTGGCATTTCACACTGATGTCTACTTTGAGCAGTCTTATTAATTCAAGCTTTAAATGAAGTCTGCTTCAGGGGCTACCAAATACAAACTAATGACAGCTTAATTATAGCTGTAATTAAGCATCCAAATTCTTATCACATAAACTGAAGCCCAGCTGAAGTTCCTCAGCTGAGTTTGAGTTGAAGGTACACAAAGCCTTACATGATCCATTCCTGGGAGGGATGCACATATACAGGAGAAGTGCTAAGAGCACAGAAGAGTTGCTTGCTCACAAAGAGTTGGGGTGTGCGGTGTTATTTTTTTGAACAGGCAAATGACTTTCAAGATTGTATTGCACATTGAGGGCCTGATCCTGGGAAGTCAATGGGAATTGTGGGTGTTTAGCCCCTCGTGGGATTTGAAAAAAAACACACACACACACACGCAGGGAAGAAGGTTGACTTTTTAAATAATTCGCATCACAATTGCTTCCCATATACCAGCATCCTAGGCATCTCCATGACAACTGAGCTGGATTGCTTTCGAAGGTGACTATTAAAAAACAGCAATCCACAATCATGAATTAAGCACATTGAAGAAACCCATTTATGTGAAATTTCCAGCCTATCTTTCTTTGGGCAGATGGTTACAAAGCAGATGTTTTGGTAACCAGGCACTCTAGAAAATTATTGGTTTATTAATATGTTTATGGGTTTTTTTTCAGTAATAAACACAGCATATGTACGCTCCAGAAGGGTAAAACAATGTTATTACAGAACCACCAGGGTGGGAATAAAAATCCCTAATAGTAACCAGAGATTTTTATTAATTACTTATAACTTTGATCCAACTAATATGCAGAAATGGCACTTCACAATCAATTAAAAGCAACAATTCCTTTACAACCTAAAATAGACCTAACACAGTAAAGGGTGACATGAAATTGATATGGGGAAAGGGGTTGATAATGGTTACAAAAATGAGGGAATGAGGAAGGCTTATTGTTATACACATGCAATATTATGTATACAGAATAGTGTCTGCACACAATATTATGTATTTGCATATATATGAGTGAGAGGGCATTTAGCAATATATTATTGCAGTGTTTTTAACTATGTACAATTTGGAGAATAGTGGCCTTGAACCTACCATCTGATGCATGTGAGTAGACCCAACATTGTGTTCCACAGGCATCAGGGAGGCTTGATGCACGTGCAAGGTTCTGCCAGCCTGCATCTGATTGGAGGAATCACCAGCCCTGATCCTTCCTCAGCATTGGTATGCTCTATAGCAGCCCCCAATCTCTAGGTTTAAAGGAGTCTGAACCATCCCATTTCTATTTTTTATTGCAGAGACTCCAATGCATGAGACAATCCTGTTTTAAGAGACCACCCTTAATGCACCAAAGACAGTTCTGCCCCATTTTTACCTAAAGACCACATCTACCAATTTAAGGCTGTGGTGGAGGTACCCAAGGAAAGGTTAAATGACCATAGAAAGCACTGAGGAGATTCTGAAGGAAAATTCTGCTGCATAATTGCAACAGACCAGGTGGATCTCTCCAGTGGTGAGCTGGAGCCAGTACCCACCAGTTCATGGGAACCGGCTGTTAAATTTAGAAGCCTTTTTAGAACCGTTTGTCCCGTCAGGGACAACTGGTTCGAAAAGAGCTTTTAAATTTGACAAAAGCCCCAGCAGCTCCCTGCCCTTCCCTCGGCCCCAGCTCACCTCACTCCGCCTCTGCCTCCTCCCCTGAACGCTCCCGAGGCTTCTCCTCCCCCTCCCCAGCTTCCCGCGAATCAGCTGTTCGCGCGGGAAGCCTGGGAGAGCTGAGAAGGAAGCAGCGGCTTCCCGCAGATGAGTGGGAGCGGGGGCGGGGATGCGAGGAGGGCTCCAGGTGCTGCGTGGCTCCGGCCCGGCCCAAGACCCCAACCCCAGGTGGTGCGGCTCTGGCCCGGCCCCTGGGCCCGGGAGGCGTGGCTCCGGCCAGGACCCGGCCAGCTGGGCGCCCTGACTCTGGCCTGACCGAGCGCCCCGGCTCCGGTCCCAACCCCAGCCGAGCGGCCCGGCCCCCATCTCCAGGCAGCGCTGTAAGGGGGCAGGAAGCATGGAAGGGGTGTTGGATAGAGGGTGGGAGTGTTGGGTGGGGTGGATTAGTGTTGGGGCGGTCAGAGGGCAGGGAACTGGGGAATTGAATGGGGAAAAAAGAGTCCCGCGGGGGCAGTCAGGAAGGAGAAGGAGTTGGACAGGGTGGAAGGGGGCAGGCAGGGGGCAGGGAAAGGAGGTGGATGGGGAAGGGATCAGGGGGGCTGTCAAGTAACGCAGGGGGTTGGATGGGGCAGGAGTCCCTAACCTTAGGGCGGGAACCTGTACCCATAGGAACCCTAACCCTAGCTCCAGGTGCCCTACCCATAGGAACCCTAACCCTAGGGATGGAAGCCCTACCCATACGAACCCTAACCCTAGCTCCAAGTGCCCTACCCATAGGAAACCTAACCCTAGGGCGGAGCACCATACTCATAGGAACCCTAACCCTAGCTCCAGGTGCCCTACCCATAGGAACGCTAACCCTAGCTCCAGATGCAGTACCCTTAGCAACCCTAACCCTAGGGCGGGATGCCCTACCCACAGGAACCCTAACCCTAGCTCCAAGTGCCTGACCCATAGGAACCCTAACCATAGGGCGGGTAGCCCTACCCACAGGAACCATAACCCTAGCTGTAAATGCCCTACCAATAGGAACCCTAATCCTAGCTCCAAGTGCCTAACCTTAAGAACCCTAACTCTAGGGCAGGAAGTCCTACTCATAGGAACCCTAACCCTAGCTCAAAGAGCCCTACCATTAGGAACCCTAGGGTGGGAAGCCCTACCCATAGGAACCCTAACCCTAGCTCCAAATGCCCTACCCATAGGAACCCTAACCCTAGCTCCAAGTGCCCTACCCATAGGAACCCTAACCCTAGCTCCAAGTGCCCTACCCATAGGAACCCTAACCCTAGGGCGGCAAGTCCTACCCATAGGACCCCTAAACCTAGCTCGAAGTGCCCTACCCATAGGAACCCTAACCCTAGCTCCAAATGCACTACCCATAGGTACCCTAACCCTAGGGTGGGAAGCACTACCCATAGGAACCCTAACCCTAGCTCCAAATGCCCTACCCATAGGAGCCCTAACCCTAGGGTGGGAAGCACTACCCATAGGAACCCTAACCCTAGCTCCAAATGCCCTACCCATAGGAGCCCTAACCCTAGGGCGGGAAGCACTACCCATAGGAACCCTAACCCTAGCTCCCAGTGCCCTACCCTTAGGAACCCTAACCCTAGGGCAGGAAGCCCTACCCATAGGAACCTTAACCCTAGCTCCAAGTACTTTTATTTTAGTAATTTTGGACAGATCCTAGAAGTTTCTGAGCACCCTTAGCCAATAGAACATCTTGCCAAGGGATGTTGTGGATTGTCTATCAATGGATTTCTTTAAATAGGGTTTGATATAGATTTGGCAGAATTTTAAGGGATTAGATGCATTGGACGCTACAACCTATCCAAACCTCATGAAATTGGCTCTGAAATTGTTTGTACATAAATATTTTTGCCCTATTCTGGCACAAAAACATTTTTTAATTTTATGATGAGATTAAAGTTATATATATTTGACATCAAGTAGTTTCGACCAAGAAGAATCCAGGCCCTGATTCTGCAAAGCACTTAAGTGCAAGCTTAACTTTAAGCATGATAGAACTATTAACTACTAACTCAGCTACATTACCCCATAACACCATCCTTTCCTTTTGAGGAGAGGGGTAGTCTAGTGGTTAGGGTACTAGTTTAAGACTAAGCAGACTTGAGTTAAAGTCTCTGTTCCATCACAGATTTCCTCTGTGAGAAGTCTTAGTCTCTCTGTGCCTCAGTTCCCCATCTGTAAAATGGGGCTACTTCCCTACCTCACAGAGATGTTGTGGGGTTAGACCTAGTTGTGGGGCTAAATCTAGTAAACAGTGTGAGGTGCTCAGATGCTCTGGTAACAGGGGGCCACAAAAGTACCTAAGCTATATAGAAGTCCTTAGTCAGACAAACTCTGAAGTTAATGGGAGTTTCCCTGAGTATGAATTTCAGGATTTAGTACTTAAAGATGGGGAGAGATCCTCATTTGGTGTATGTTGTCATAGGTCCATTGACTTCAATAAGTCTATGACAATTTACACCAGCTGAGGATCTGTCCTACGATATCCTGACAGACTTCTAGAATGCATCATTATAACACGAAAAACAACCCCACATGAAAAGAGGATATTTCACATAGTAATTGTACATTCATGAACAAAAAACAGGTGGTTACTGGAAAACTCTGAAAGATTATAGTGGTTGCATGATGCATCCATGCCATAATGATTCTACCAGGATTTCATACGTTATTAAATGTACATTTAACATGAATCTTAATTTTCCTCATGTAGCCTGATCTATAGATTATGAATAAAAATTCCCAGTTATCACTTTGAGGGTTGACCCAGAATTATTAAAATTATTATATAGTTGGGAACCCCAATGTGCACAAGTGCAACACTCACACTATAGGAACTCTTTTCGATTTACAAATAATTGATTAATACATTTAGCAAAGTCACACACACTCTACCTCAGTAAGGTAGATAGAGATAATAGAGCAGTACATCTGAACATCCACGCTCACACCATCCCTTGCAGAACAACCTGAAATGTTATCCATTATCTTCCTCATCACCGTCACCTTTCTCATCTTCCCCACTGGCCATCATTCTGGCCCCTTCCAAGGGCTACATCTCTCTCCCTACCACCCTGGGATGCCACTTTTATAATATGTTACACTGACATTTCCATGCCTCATGCATATTCAATAGGGGTTTCTCCGCTCTTCCTTTTATGCATTTCCTCCCCTTACCAATGTTAAGGTTTCCTTCTTCTATAGGTTAGTGTATTTATGATTTCACCCCATTATATATGTCAATTCGTTGCCATGGCATTCTTGCGGTTGGATGCTCTGTACAAAACCTTCCAGAAGCTGGTGACAGTTCATATTCTGTGATTGGCAGATGTCATTATGGACAAAATTCCCCCCCGCTACCCTCTACTTCCAGTTCCCCAAAAATTATGAGTTACCTAAGTTTATCTGTGCCAGTGTTCGTAGGCCTCAAGCCTCATGCTAACTGCTGAAGCCAACGTCTTAGAGGACACAAGCCTCTAGTTTCCTTGCATTACTGCTGAATATAATAAAGCCAAATGTAATGCAAAGCAGTGAATAGAATAGAGGTAAGCTGGCCCACTGGGCCGCACTCACCATTCAACATTGGTGAAAAACTACCATAGGCATCCTGTCAAGACCAGGAAACTAGGATTATGGCAGTTGCTTCCCACCCCCCGAAAGCAAAATAGTTTATGGAATATGCAGATACCCCATCTATAAAAAACTCCTTCGTCCTGGGTGGCAGATCTCTCTTTTTATAGAATTGTTGAAAGAAAGAAAGACTTCAGCTAAGCTGAAGGACAAGGCTGGCTAGTGGGACTTGTACCCCATTTGCATCATATTAAGTTGTTACATCCCTATGTACACAAGACACTGGAAGGAAGGAGGGGAGAAGCAAGTGGAGAGTTAGGAATTGTTAGCCAAGTTATAGATGCTGCATGCTCACCATCAATAAAATCCATTTCTTCCCGCACCTTTTCCCCCGTTGACTTCAGAGAGATGTGCTTTAAAGAGGTGAAAGCACAACACATTTATTAACTAGAGGCACAGTGCGATTTCAATGAGATCAGGAATTCAATGGGAGTTTGGGGAGTTACCCAAAAACTCTAGATTGCCCTTTGTACTCTATCTGACCCATGATAATACCAAGGGTAAAATATATAAAAGCATCAAAGTGGACTTAATTGCCCAAGTCACATTTTGAAAAGCGATTTAGGCATTTGGGAGTCAAGTCTCATTGAAAGTCAATGGGACTTAGGAAACTAAGTCAGCTCTGAATATGAGACTTGGTCTCCTAAGTAATTTCGGCACTTGTGAAAACTTTATCCCGTGGTGGGCTATAGAAAATAAGCTGATAATCTCATTCAATGTCCTTATGGATAAATAGCCACACCAAAATTGTGCAACAATCAAAAGAGATAGTCCCTCCTGTACAGGGTAAAGGCACATTGGTGGAACAGTGTGGAGAAGCCTGCATTGTTACTGTACCTATCATGTTAAAAAAATGACTCCACCACTGTCAGTCCAGTGCCTTTCATGAGCCCTAAATTAAGTTAAGAAAACAAAGTTATATGTTTTATGTCTAAAAATCCTGCTGAGAAGTAATTCCTAGATGTTAGAAGGTTAGTACAAGTTAAATATTTCATCATTGTTCCAGTTAAAATTATATGAAAAAAAGGTCTACCTTGTATAATATCTATGACCCAGATGCTCCAACCCTTCCTCACACAAACTAGCACCTTACTCTGTGAGGAGGACAGTGGAAAGCACTACTTGATGAGCAGGGTATTACTCAGAAAGAAGGTGGAAAAATCTGATCCTAAATTACACAGAGAAGGATCCTCAGTTTCTTCAGAATTGTCAGAAAAGCCTACATGTTTCTTCTAGACTATAACTTAATGGTCAGCTGACAGTTATCAATTAATTTGTCTTAGCTCCTGGCAGTTTTTATATATTAATTTAATGGTGTCAATTCTATAGAGCGATGGCCCATGCATGATTCAGCTTTTAAAATTAGATTCTTTCAAAACGTGTTAGCAATACCTGTCACTTTTTAAACTTACATTCTACTGTCCAGGAGAATTCACATATAATATTGATTTATTCAAACATTCACTGCTGTGACTTATTCCCACAGGTGTCCTAGAGCCATAAACAGTAGAACACTTCATCGACACCTAACACAGTTGCTTCATAAAGTCTGCCTTCCAATCCTGTTCAGCGGGAATTATAGAGCTCAGGTAGGCTTGCATGGAAAATATCATCTTTATTTGTTTTTAAGCATTTTTAATTAAACATTAGGATGTGAAAAATGTCAAAACCACTTTTCCATAAATTTCTGGGAACAGGTGTGGTTAAACTGACGATATATTTATTTAATCATCAGTGTAGCCTCTTCAGATTGCAGCAGGAGGCAACACACAGGGTTCATGCTAAATATGGATGCATCACTGTCACATTTCTCACGGATGCTTCTACCAATCTCTGTCTGCTATGTAAGAGCACAAAGAGCAAGAGATAAAGAAATTGGGGATCAGCAGTTGGAGTTGACTGGGTCACAGTCATTTTAATGTGGGTGGTGCCATTTTTGTTTTCCGAAATCTAAGCTTTCATGGAAATCAATTTAGTTTCTCGCTTCTATGATTTCATGTAGTGAACCAAATACAAATTGATGCAGCTATGACTGCTTGAGTCTGCCAGCAACCTGAAACAATAGTTCCGAAATATCTGAACAGGCCCATCCATCACAACGAGGAGTTAACGTTAAAGCCCAAGATGGAAATTTAAGTGTCAGTGTTAATTAATTCATAGTAGTTCAAGGAAATAAGTAGGACAATAGAATGAGAATGTGGAATTTCATTCAGACTCACAAGTGGGCAGACCTTGATAGAGTTTCACAGCCCCAGTAATTACTTAACTTGCATAGGTAACAAGAATGTTTCATTAGCAATAAGTGATGAAGCAGGCAGTTAGAGCTGTAGCATAGAAATCCTTACTATGTATGCTTAGAGGACAATGTTACATGCTGAAAGCCTGTATTTGTCTGGTAACAAGCTGGCCTCCACTTTGTAGTCTTCTCACACTAAGCTGGGTCCCTCCTGAAACCTGACACTTTTTCTCCAGTTTCACTAGAATGCTACAAAGAAGTAGTAAATATATGAAGTGATCAAGTGATTCAGGTGCTCTTATATTTTCTCTAACAAAAACTTGCATTGTATCCAGGCTACCTCAGTCACTTAAAAACATCTAGTGCTGTAACATTTTTACATTAACTGAACAATGAGACCTAAATTACTGTAGAATTCTTGATAGTATTAGCTCTATTCCAAATAAGTCTATCATAATTAATGTCAGGGCCATAAATGCCGAAGGCATTAATAGTGATTAGTGGCTGATTGTTTTGCCCATCGTGTTCATTCTGTTAACATGCAAAAAACAACTTGCCTTATGAAAACATGTTTTTAAATCTCCACCATCAGTCTGTAAATCCATATATTGTATTTTTCTAGGATCAGGGAGTCTGTGAAAAGCACTGTGCCGTTCTCATACAAACAAACAGGATGTCATTATATTATTAAAGCAGATTATCAGTTAAAAAGATGGAAGGACTCTCTACTGACTCCAGATTTAATATCTTGAATTTGGCTATAATCCTAATAAAAAAAGCTGATGATGGGTATCTCCATGGAACTAATCTGGGTGCCATCCTCCTGTTGTTCCATCCTCCTCCCACGAATACATGAAACAAACATACTTGGAGATGGATCAGACAACGGGGGAGATTTTCAAAAGATTTTCAAAAACTTGGTCACCAGCCAGGAGGAGAAACCAGCAAAGAACACTGTTTGCTGAGAGAATTACTCAGTCTCAACACCGAAGACCAAGGTCTTCGGGCTTAATTCACCCCTGCTCATAGATAGGTACAAATTGCTCTCACGGTGCAGCAGCAAAGAAACTGCTTACCAGGGGAGCCTTACACCTGGAGGCTGCTAGGGAGGGTAGCTTTAAACTGTAGCAAGGGAGGCAGAGGCTGCCCTTGATAGATTCCCTACCCCAACAAGCACCACCCACATCTGGAGCTACACTAGCTTGCTGCAGACCTCAGACAGTAGATCCTGGGTTGCAGATGCCTCCCAATTCCCCTGCCCACTGACTTTCTGCAGCTTGAGGACACTGTGCTCTGTGTTTACAGCAGAAGAAGCCAGCCGGGAATATCCCAGGCTAAATGGAGTCTTTCTAGCCTTATTATAACAGTTGTTCCAAACAGTATTTGCACAGGAGTGCTTGGATAACTGATTTTTCAATTTGCTGCCAATTCTGCAAAGGTGAAAAAAAGAACTGTTTAGCTCAAAACCAAGAATGAAATGGTTGGCAAATCAAAAAGTCAAAAACAAATTTCAGGTCAAACCAAATGTTTCATTTGACCCTGCTCCTCTCACAAACATGCACATTTCATTTTGACTGGGCTTTTTCATTGTGTTAATTGTATAAATAAAATTGAAAAAATGTCAAAATGAAAAGACCTTTCAAATCAAAACATTTTGTTTCCAAAAATGAAAAACTAAACCATTGTGGGGTTTTTCCAGAATTTAAGGGAGACTCCCCCCCCCACCCACCCACAATCAAAACAAACTGGCAAATCTGACATGAATTCACAAAATGTTTCAGTTGACCCGAATCTGTATGTTTTCCGGAAAAAACGGGTTTTGGTTGAAAAATTTCACCCAGCTGTTTTAAGAACTAACCTGATGCACGTGTTGTAAAGGTCAACAAGCACTGGCATTTTTACTGGGGAATTAAAATACGGTCAACATAAACATGAATCATATCTTGCTTACTCTTGGATTCAGTTTCCTCTGGGTTGGCATATGTACAAATCTGTATATAAGCAGGTTTTTATCCTACCTGTGATATCACACTTACACATGGATATTGTGCACAGAATAAGATCTGACATGTCCATACCCACAAGAGTTAACAATATTTGAGCTTATGTACCCTAGCAGGGCATAACTGAATGAGGACACATACTCTAAGCTTGCCTTTCCACTATCCTCCTTGGCTCCTAAATAACAACTTCACCTTGGCGACTTGGATTTTTCAGCTTGGAAAAGAAGTGATTAAGAGGAGATATGATAGAGGTCTATAAAAATCTTGACTGGGGTGGAGAAAGTGAATTAAGGAAATGTTATTTACTCCTTCACGTAACACAAGAACTAGGGGTCACCCAATGAAATTAATAGGCAGCAGTCTTAAAAACAAACAGAAAGAAGTATTTCGTCACACAATACACAGTCAACCTGTGGAACTCGTTGCCAGGGAATGTTGAGAAGGCCAAAACTACCACAGGGTTCAAAAAAGAACTAGATAAGTTCATGAAGGATAGGTCCATCAATGGCTATTAGCCAAGATGGGCAGGGATGGTGTCCCTAACCTCTGTTTGCCAGAAGCTGGGAGTGCAATGATTGTCTGTTCTGTTCATTCCCTCTGAAGCACCTGGCATTGGCCACTATTGGAAGACAGGACACTGGGCTTGATGGACCATTGGTCTGACCAGTATGGCCATTCTTATGTGTAACAAAGGAAGTGCAAAGTAATTTTTATATATATACCCATTTTTCCTTTTAATAAAGAGTATATATATATATATATATATATATATATATATATATAAAATCTACTGAATCACAAGTTATAGACAAAAGCATGGAGTCTTCCATTCAGGTAGCTGTATTATGTAATTTTGTATCTATAGGGAGTCCTCTAAAGTTAGGAGCCTGATACCCAGTAAATTATAGCTCAGCAATCTTAGCTGTAAAGAGGGGATAAATATCTGCTGGAGTATGAACACATTTCAGCGTGAAAAAGAAAGATAGAGAGCATCCACATTCAGTCTATTACTCAATTTAACTTCTATAGAATACTGCATAAAAAGAAGTAGCTCCATGAAGAATTTTTGCAACAGGGAACAAGTTGCAGTACAAGACCTTTCATTACCATATAGCCAGGGGTCATTAACACAGAAGCCTCAGGCTAGTGCATTAATTTCCCCAGTTAAGAGTGAACCATGTGCAAAAATAAGCTTTTCATTTACATCTTAACAATTTTGAAGTCTGTATTTATTATTATTCCAGCAGATTACAACAGGCCTTTTATCTCTCCTGCATTCTGACAGGCTGTCGGTGTTAACATGGAAGGATGCTGAACTAGTTCTTTGACACTATTCAAGCTTGGAATTCACTGAGCAGAACAAACCTTAAGCAGTATTCCTCTCATAAAAACCTAATACCAATATACAGAGCTACAGGCGCTACAAATTATGGTTAGGGTACTTATACTGGCAAACGGTGCCTATGTTCTTATGCTCTTTATTAAAAGGAAAAATGGGTAAACAGTGAAGTGGCTAAATTTGAAAATGATACAAAAACTACTCAAGACTGTGAAGAGTTACAAAGGGATCTCACAAAACTGGGTGACTGGGCAACAAAATGACATATGAAATTCAGTGCTGATAAATGCAAAGTAGTGCACATTGGAAAACAAAATCCCAACGATACATATAAAATGATGGGGTCTAAATTAACTGTTACCACTCAAGAAAGAGATCTTGGCGTCATTGTGGATAGTTCTCTGAAAACATCTTCTCAGTGTACAGTGACAGTCAAAAAAGCTGTTGGGACTCATTAGGAAAGGGATAGATAATAGAGAAAATTTCATTTTTGTTGCCCTTTTTTGCCCTTTTTTCCCCCCAATTCCAATATATCTTAATTTTATATCTTAAAATTTCATATTGCCTCTATATAAATCCAAGGTATGGCCACATCTTGAATACCAGATGCTAATCCGGTTGCCCCATCTTAAATAAGATATATTGGAATTGGAAAAAAAAGTACAAAAAAGGGCAACAAAAATGATTAGGGGTATGGAACAGCTTCCATATGTGGAGACCGAGACTTTTCAGCTTCAAAAAGAGACGATTAAGGGGAGATATGATAGATGTCTATAAAATCATGACTGGTGTGGAGAAAGAGTAAATAACACTTCCTTAATTCACTCTCTCATAACACAAGAACTAGGGGTCACCGAATGAAATTAATGGGGAGCAGGTTTTAAACAAACAAAAGGAAGTATTTCTTCACACAACACACAGTCAACCTATGGAACTTGTTGCCAGAGAATGTTGTGAAGGACAAAACGACCACAGGGTTAAAAAAAGAACTAGATAAACTCATGCAGGATAGATCCATCAATGCCTATTAGCCAGGATGGGCAGCTATGAAAAACCATGTTCTGAAGTGTCCCTGGTCTGTTTGCCAGAAGCTGGGAATGAGCGACAAGGAATGGATCACTTAGAATCATAGAATATCAGGGTTGGAAGGGACCTCGGGAGGTCATCTAGTCCAACTCCCTGCTCAAAGCAGGACCAATCCCCAACTATATTATATATCTCCCCAAGTATATACTTGATGATTACCTGTTTTGTTTATTCCCTCTGGGGCACCTGGCATTGGCCACTGTCAGAAGACAGGATACTGGGCTAGATGGACCTTTGGTCTGACCCAGTATGGCCGTTCTTATGTAAAAATCTTGCTCACATCTGACCCATATAAACATGGCTCCATATGAAGACACTTCTTTCTCTTTACCAAAAACTCTCTTCACCTGCACTCTGCTCAGTGCTCCATCTCCACCAAAATGTCTTCTAACATTTCAAATATATATGCAGGTTCTAGCAGTCTCCATTACAAAAAAAAATACAGCCAGAGAAAATTTCCCCATTTCCCCCATAATGAGGAATTTTCCCCAAAATTTCATGAGTCTGAGATGTAATGTAATCAAAATTGAATCCTGCCTCCATGGTAGATTTAAGGTCTGATATCTTACAACCTGTGAAGTATTCCAATGGTGTATCAAACCCATTGCTAAGAGGAGATTTATCCAGCTTTTCAATGGATTCACTCAAAATTTGCCTCTATTCTTGGAAGGTTCAAAGGTATCAGATTTTAAATTATAACATCATTAGGTATGGAACAGTTATTTTAGGTGAAAAGATGGGGCAATATGGAATCTACCAAGGGCCCAATGTTGACTCCAATCAGTATTTTTTTGTCAGGATAACAATTGGACTTCACCTTGTGCCTACAGTGTAATATGCAATACAGTCATATGACATTCCAAACTATTAAATCTAACAATATGAATTTAATTGAATTAATTGGAGTGGACTGGAAGGAACATTGGAATAATCAATTTTTAAAAAGCTGCATTCACTAATGTGAAAAAATAAAAGTTCACATACCAGGATGCGTAACTGTAGAATATGAGACTATGGACATCATCAGGTTATGTAGTTTCCAGCCAACTCCTACGGATAATATTAGGTTCACTTATGGGTTTCACATTTAGTTAAAAAATAAAGATTTGGTATAATTTGAAAATACCAAATAAAGTTGGTGAGTGAGAGGTAAGGGTGAAAGCTTCACCTGTGGAGAGCAAAACTAAGTAGTTTAATTTGTTGAGAAGAACTCCTTTGTCACTAGTTGCAGCAGAAAACTGGGATTCAAGGTGCCTTGGTTGTTTTGTTCTATAGATTTTTGCTTTGACTTCAGTCTAGTCACTTAATCTCTCTGGGCCTCAGTGTCATCATCAATACATTAAATTTTACCACCACAGCACTGTTGCTCCCCTCAATTTGGGGTCTGATCCAAAACCCACTGTAGCCTGTGCAAAGACTCCCACTGATTTCAGTGCTCTTTGGATTAGGGGTGTGGGTGAAGGCACAGAGGGCACCACCAGCTGAGCAAAGCAATGCAGATATGGGAGCCTCTCAATGTGAAGGGAACATCCTTTCTCAATGGAAACCCAGGGTTTAGGAGCATTGGCCATGTCTTCTCATTTTAACATGTCCACTCACTCACTCACTCTCTCTCTCTCTCTCTCTCACACACACACACACACACCCCTTTTGCCCTGGTGTATGTGGGAGCAGAAGGGTTGTTTTGCAGAAGCTGCATCAGATAAGTTTCAGATATTTCTGGGGCCTCCGTCTCTGTCCTCTGAAGGAGTCCCTTAATGGCCATGGGAGACTTTCCATTGATTTCAGGGAGCACTGGAACAAGCATTGCATCATTAAAAGCCGTTACTATAAAAGTGACAGGACTGGATGTAACAGACACAAAGAAGAGGGAACATTTTTTTAAGTATGCCAGGACTCATGAAGGTGCAAGAAGGCCTATAAATCAAATTGGTTTGTCAGGGAAAATAGTGAGAAAAGACATTTTTTTTTACCTAGGAGAAGTGTTGAAATAACTGCCTTCAAATACCAAAAATCTGCAGAGCTAATCAAACAAATCTTTTCAAGCTACCCATCTTCTAAGAAACTTCCTAAGTATGAGAAATCCTCCAGGGGAAAATCTCACTACCACTTACTGTTCTTCAGAAATATCCATTCAGAGATGAGAACTTAATCAAGCCAGGTCCTACTACCTGCAGAGAAAAATCTGTAGGGCGAGTCAGTCAGACTTTCCATGGGAACCAGTATGGAATCCTCCCACAAATCACCATGCAGCATTTGGATATCAAACCTTTTGGGGAATGTAAATGTAAGCATTGCCATTTCTCTCATACTGTAGATTAAGGGATGGCCCAAGACTCTGATCACCGCTATATTTACACACACTCATCCCAGTGTTAGTTCACCCAATACCCAAAGCCATGACAACTACTTTAACCACAGTTTTGGAAAATCATTGACTTTCCAATGTCTGCATATATTTCCTGTGATCTCATCTAATTCATCAGACTGCTATAAAACTTAGGCACCTAAATAAAAGTAGCCTGCTTGTCAAAGGTGCTGTGCAACTATAATGCCCACTAAAATAAACTTTTTGGGGGGGGGGAACAAAAAACCATAACCATGGTTCACGATGCCCTGTCAAAATGAAACTCAACCATCTGCAACTTGATCAGAAAATTATTTGTAGGTGATTTTATCACATTTAAATAATTTTTATTTAGATTTTCTTTGAGACACAAATTGCAGTGGCATTTTGAATGTGTTGCCCAATCAAGTGGGTTAGCAAAATAAAGACAGATGGCAACAGATTAACCCAAATGTTTCTTTATGGGAACAGAGCCATTAAAGACCTCCAGCACATTGTCTCTAAGAAGATCATACCCAGTTTAATTTCTCCATAACTCACATGCCACCTAGTGACCTACCAAGGATTTGCAACTTATCATTTATTAACAATGCATAAATCAGGCATAACAGTGAACTCCCCCATTAGAATCTTCCTGCTCTTTATCACACTGTAATGAATGTAGGGGTTGGAGGGAACGAGCAACTTATTGCTGAAGGGTTTGATCCTGAAAGGTGCTGAGCAACTGTTAGGGGCTACTATCAACTCTCACCGGCCAATGAAGTCAGTGGGAATTGAGGGTTCTCATCATCTTACAGGACAACGCAATATTTTCAACAGTTCTAACCTTAATAAAGCAAAACAGCCCTATAAGTGTTCACCTTCCCCTGCTTCTGCCTAGTATATACTGGTTCACAGACATACAAGCTTTGTAAGACTGGCCTCGGGAAAGATTGCTTACCCACCAGCCTATTCATGGGTAATGTAAAAATGATTTAAGGCCTCTATTCTTCATGATACCACCAAAAGTGGTACTTGCAGGGAGGACATTCCTGCACCAGCCAATCAGCATACCCAATGTGAGCATCATGATGGCTGGAAGAATTGCTGTTGGGAACTGTACTTCCATGGGGATCACATAAAACAGCATTGCACTGCAGTTTGGTGAGACAGAACAAGCAAGAGTAGTACCTGACTTATTCATAGGTGTATGCGCAGCTGCATGCTCAGAAAGAAGTGAAGTTTCCCAAATTAGTTAAGCCCGTCACCTGGAAGGCCAAAATTAAATAGCAGCTATCCGTGTAAAAAGTGTTTGGGGACAGGAACTCCCAATGTAATTCAGTGAAAACGGATTCACAGAACAATGACAGTACACTTAGATTTTCCCAGTGCCATCCCATCAGCACTATTATCATTTGTATTACCGTCGTGCCATGGGCTAGGCACTGTACACACACACACACACACACACACACGACAGTCACTGCCCCAAAGAGCTTACAATCTAAGTCAGTCCTATGAGGGACTGCAGGGCTTTGGGATGTAAAACCTTGTCCACTGGACTGAGACCACTGAATTTGTTTCCTATAAGCCAAAAGCCATCAGATGATGGCACCTTGTAGCAGCTCATTAGAGACCTGGGCTGGATTTGAACCTAGAGATGGAAGGTTTCATTTGTACATTACCAAGCTTCTAGGTCAGCCCAACCCCCTCACCCCATTAGTATAAATCGTAACTCTGTATACACCACATTGCAAATTCTGTCATCCTGGCTACAGTCAGGCAGGAAACATGAAAGGAAAATGCCAGCAAGTGCAATTTCTAGAACCCCAAGTCCTATTGGCACCTTCTGGAAACAGACCTTTATAAAAATATTATATATATATATATATTATATAGAAAAAGGTATGAAGATTATACTTGGTGCTCTACAACAATTTCACCCTAAGCCCAAACTCTCCGGGACAGGGCCCATTTTTGTTGTTCTGTGTTTGTACAATGCCTGGCACAATGGGATCCTTGTCCATGCATAATAAATGCACGCCGGCTTCACAGTAACCCACTTACATTCCCGCTATACCCTCATTGGCCTGCTTTCCCCCTTGCTTTCCCACAAAGGCTGTATTCTAGCTACGGGATTTGTTGTAAGTGATGCAAACCTCGGCCGATAGTGCTACTGCATCAGCCCTCAGTTCTTTTAAAAAAAGCATTTGTTCATTTTAACAACATCTGCACACAGCATCCTCTTCAAAGTTCCTTCATCAAAATGCCTCTTGCTACGTTCAGGCTGCATCTAATCCTTTCATTTGACACTCCTTTTTAACTAGTGAGCATCCCCGAGACACTAATATGAAGTTTTATGGGCAAAGTGGCCCTTTGTCAAAACTGGTACAAAACAATGAAATTTAAAAGCCCAACATTTCAATTCGTTTTGCAGTTCATTAGGATTATTTTGTAAACCTCTCCAGTCCAGCCCGGGGTGCTATTTGAATACATTTCTTCAGAGGGTGCTAATTCAACAGGCACTCTTGTTAGCAGGTATACCCAGTTTGGCCATCTCTGCTATAAATGACTGCTCTAAATTCATCACTCTCCGTTACAGTTATGGTATAAATGTACTCCTGTATTAAGGGATTTGCTATTAAAAAATGAAGAAGTCTTATTCCTCTTTTCTGTCATATGACCAAGCACTGGGATCCAATAGCCTAGATAATTAACATCTCAGTATAAATTTTATATTTTGTGAATTAGTTTGATTCATTCTCCAGTGATCATTATCTCATGATGCAGGAATTTCAAAGTAAAATGTCAATTAAACAGTATTTTTTTAAAAGTTATGAAAAAGAGTAAAGATCCAAAAAGTCATTGGAATTAAGTCTATTTTTTCTTACAAAACTATTTTAAAGCCTTTGGGGGCACGCAAACTTTAACAAGGAACAACAGCTGTTATATGCAACACACAAAACGTTTTCCTTTGACAAGATTAATGCTATGGTTGAGACTTTCATATAACAACTACAAAGTTTATAGCATGGTTTTTGGGCCAAGATAAAGTGCAGAACAGCTTAATATCTGAAACATTCCCTACCTGGTACTGTGACCGCAATCCTGCTAGATGAATTTTCCACTATCTTTGACATCAATGGGAATGGAGGGCACACAGCAGATCTCCCAAGTTGCTCAGAATCTTGCAGGATCAGGCTCCATATCCTGCAATTGCAAAGTTACACATCCATTTCTAACTCCCCTGACCTTATGCTGTGGCATCAAAAGCTGCTTTACCATTAAATCTGTAATTTAAACTATTTTGCAATAAATAATTAGATCAAATCAATCTGAAGTCATTGAAAACAAATGTGTTTTAAAATTAATCTTAAGTGAGGGGGAATCTCTGGTGGCAATATGGAAGATGATAATGATTAAAACAGAGACCAACAGAGTGACACCTGTCAATTCTGAAGATCCAAGGAAATTTATTTTGTTTGGCCTCAGTTTAGGGACAGAGTCCAAACTATCAAAGCATGTAAGCATATCAATAGTCCCATTGACTTCAATGGACTCCTGATAAATTTAAAATGAACCATATGTGTAAGGGGGTTCTCAGAGATGAGCCCAAACTAAAGCTTAGATCTCAGCACCTCCAAAAGTCTGGAGAAGTTCATATGAAATTTCAGATTCAAACTTTGTGGCTTGAACCTATCTCAAGGAGAAACTTAAAGTTGCTTTATTTACCATCTGCAGCTCAGCTTTGACTCCTCTAACATTATTCTTGATCACTGCATTATACAAAACACTTCATAAAGCTTCATAATCCCCTTAATGCAGTCCATACTCATTTAAATATTAAAAATCACTATTGTTTCCATTATCCTTTTAATTGGGTGATAGCATGACTAATATACAATGTCAGAGTCAATTATTTAATCACACACAATCATCCTATTTTTCATTTTGTCCCTGCCAGGTATTTCAAATCTATTTCAGATTTTATACTATTAATTTCATGAATTGTACAATATTTCATTTGCATGTTATATATCAACTGACAAAACAATAAAACAAACTATTACTGTAATATACCTTAAGAGTGAAATGCACAACAATTGCATGATGGATACTTGATGCTGGAAATATTTAGGGTCAGATTATTGCAATCCCTTTTTGTGGGTGTGTAAATGGAAGGACATGGTGCTAAGAACCTTTTCCATATCACTTGGGTCCATTGTGCAGGAGCCAGCCCTGAAATGGCTTGATTTCCCAGGCATATTTTCATCTTATCTCTGTAAAGGAGGAGGAATAAGGGTGGAGCAATGGCTAGGGCCTTGATTCAGCAAAGCAATTAAACATCTGCTTAACTTTAAGTATGTGTTAAATTCTATTGAAGTCAATTGAACTTAATCACCTGCTGAAAAGTGATGCAGGCATTTAAGTATTTTCTTGAGTTAGGGCTTCAGTGATGTAATGATTAAAAAGGTGTCATAGTTCCCCTGCTTCCTCAGTATTGCAACATTGTGTCCCAAGGCACAATCTAGGCTTTGTTTGTTTACAGATTTCATTATACAACTGACTAGATGAGCATTATAAAGCAATCATCAGTATAAGAAGGGGACATGCGCTGTAGCAAGCAGAATTGCTAAAAGCTGCAACTACACAGGTTGTTGTTGTCTAAGGAATTCTGAAGTCAGATAGGAGACTAGAAATAGCTCATGAGATCAAATTTCTTGTCTGTCCCCCTTTCTGGAGAATCTCAACCCACCGTAACTTTTCCCTTTTGGTGTCAACTTGTATGTTGTTTTCCACATGGTAAAATTTGCATGGATAGTAATTTATGCAAAGGAAGCAGTTTAAGTAGAGTCCTTTCACAGATGCTATACTAAGTCTATAGAGGACTTGTTCTTCAGATACTCAGCTTTTAGAAAAAGACTCCAACATTTAATATATAGAAATCAAGTTTCAGGAAGTTGAATACAGTCTAGAACAGTGGTTTTCAACCTGTGGTCCACAGACTATGTCTAAGATTTCCAAAGGGGTCTGCACCTCCATTTGAAATTTTTTAGGGGTCCGAAAATGGGGGGGGGGGGAGTTGAAAATCACTAGTAAAAAAAGGAATATTTTTCATAATAGGAGTGAAAATAAGTTGCATACAATTGAAATTGTAAAGCCATTAAAGAAAGCAGTGGTTATTAATGGCTGTATAATACAGTCATTTAAAAAAAACCACTTGTAATTGTCTGAGCTGTAAAATTCAAATCAAGCTACACAGTAGTCAGGAGAAGTCAATTCTCTCCTAAATCAAAAAACTGCCACCTACAAAACAGCTATTAGACCACCTCAGATGTGTGGAATTGAAACATTTAAAACAAAGTGGGGGACAGGGGACAGGACCGATAGCCTGTCTTTCAGCAGTCTCATCTCACAGACAAGGGGAAATATAATTTCCCAAAGAGCGATAAGAGGCTAAGTGTGATTAGAACTACCAGTTCATAGGAAACACAGGAAAAGCACAAGGCTAAAAATTAAAGGATTGTTTAGCTGTAGTTACCACTTAACAAAAGGAGGTTTTAAATGGTGATTGGATTATGGAAACTTAAAAACACATTTCCAGAAGAGGCAGTGTTCGTTGTTGTAGCACAGCATGGAGCATTTAGTTTATTTTTGCTGGCCTTTGTAAAGTTTAGTGAGAGACTAGCTTGGTGGAGTAATATTGCTGATTGTACTTTGCATGTAAGTTGATATTGGAGGATCTCTTGCAGAAGTTATGACATCTGTTGCACATTTTTTATGCTCTAGTTCACCTAGAAGTGATGGGCTTAAGGCAACAATCACAGGGTGAAGTTCAGTGGCCTCTGTTCTGCATGAGGTCAGTCTAGATGATTGTAATGGTCCCTTCTGGCTTTCAAAAAATGAGTATAGGGAATTGGCAAAGGCTAATAGGATGTTGACATCCAGCTTTCTTCCCTGAGATGCACGTGCAACATAGCACATTGTCACACAAGGACAGAATGTGGGCCCACATGTTATAGTTCATATTCCCATAGCTGCTCGTACAGAAGGCTGCAAGAGTGTGAGAGAGAGAGGTTTTTAAAGAACCATTCTGCTAAACATGAGACAAAACTCCTATCATCTTTAATAGCAGCAAGATTCATCCCTTGGTTGATACTATTTAACAGAAGACAGTGCAGGAAAGTCCCAAGTTGATAGAACAGGCCTCAGCAATGAATCAGATCTTCCTGTTGCTCTGAATTTATTTCTGAGCAACTTTCCAACCTGATCTTTCTCCTTTACTACCCTCCAAAACATGCTGACATAGGAATGTAAGTGGACAGCGTGTTGTATGAAAGAACCATAGCATGCAGGCCTCTCTCCTGGGCTACTGTAACCATTTTCTCTCCAGCCTCCACCATCTCCCCACTTTCTGTCTGCTGCATTCAACATTCAGTGGCTAAAATCATAGAATCGTATGACTGGAAGGGACCATCTAGTCCAGTCCCCTGCACTCATGGCAGGATTAAGTATTATCTAGATCAGTGGTTCTCAAAGTTGTTCTGCTGCTTGTGCAGGGAAAGCCCCTGGTGGGCTGGGCTGGTTTGTGTACCTGCCATGTCCGCAGGTCTGGCCGATTGCGGCTCCCAGTGGCCGCAGTTCGCTATTCCAGGCCAATGGGAGCTGCTGGAAGTGGCAGCCAATATGTCCCTTGGCCCACGCCACTTCCATACTGGCTGCCACTTCCAGCAGCTCCCATTGGCCTGGAGTAGCGAACCACAGCCAGTGGGAGCCGCGATCGGCCGAACCTGCGGACGCGGCAGGTACACAAGCCGGCCTGGCGCGTCAGGGACTTTCCCTGAACAAGCAGCGGAACATCTTTGGGAACCACTGATCTAGACCATCCCTGACAGGTGCTTGTCTAACCCGCTCTTAACAATCTTCAGGGATGGAGATAGGGTGACCAGATGTCCCGATTTTATAGGGATAGTCCCGACTTTGGGGGCTTTTTCTTATATCAGCAACTATTACCCCACACCCTCTATCCCGATTTTTCACACTTGCTGTCTGGTCACCCTAGATGGAGATTCCACAACCTCCCTAGGCAATTTATTCCAGTGCTTAACTACCCTGACAGTTAGGAAGTTTTTCCTAATGTCCAACCTAAACCACTCTCCGAGCTCCCCAGCTCTGATCCAATCACAACGGACCCAGAAGCATATGAGGTCACAGCTAAGGGTTTTTATTAGAGGGCAAGCTGGATGAAGGTGGGGGTACGTATTGATTTTGGATCTCTGTTGGAGATAGAGGTGAGATTGTTATGGACAATTAGAACATTAGCTTTACTGACAATGTTGTAGGCAATGTGCTGGTGGAAAGGAACGCAGAAGCCTTTCCCCTCAAAAGTTCAGAAATAAGAAGCTGAAGTATTTTTGGGGTGGGAGCTAGGGGAGATGAGGGGCATCCTGCCTCATCCTTGACTGCTACTAACTGTAGTTTTTGTTTGCTAATTTGATCTGATGCATATGTTGTTTTGCAAGCCATAAAAAGTGTTTTGATAGATTCTATGACTAAGTAAGGATCCATCAAGATTTTCTCTTCCCCACACCGATGCCCTTTTACAGCCCTGCATGATCTTACCAGAATCATTTTACATTAATCAATGTCTACTGCACAATAATATCACCACATGTTGTTGGTTAAAAGTATCATTTAATTCTTCCCTTCCTATCCCAATCTTTCTAGCATTTTATAGCTCTTTCATCACCGTGCTATTGCAGCCATTTCAGATCACATCTGGCTGAAATTTGATTGCTGTTGCAGAGGCAAGTTTTCCTATAAGTAACTTTTGTAAATCGGTTACAGCATTTTTTATTTAAACAAAAACAGATGGTGCCTCTAGTTTGAGACTTTTTTGTCAAGAGTAATTTAAGTGTATTTATTAAAAAAAATGAAATTTTACAGTCTGCACCAGAAGTTTTTACTTTGCAAAGTCTGTTGAAATGAATAATTGAGCTGATTTCAACAGGACTGTGTGCAGAGAAAAAAAACAAAACAGTAATGTTAGAGTGGCACAAACAATTACAGGGAAACAGACCAAAACATACTCTAAGTATGGTAAACAAGCACAGAAATCAAGCCTCTCCCAACATGAAAAATTCATGTCAATTTTTAATAGAAAAACTTGGATGTCTATTTTTGCATAACATAAAGGTAGCGCTGAACAAAGAGGGTAGTTACCATTTCAACAACAACAGTAACTTAAGAAGCAGTGACAGTGAACAGACGCCTCTCTTTTCATTTAATTTTAAAGTGGATCTAGGGCTCAAGCATGGTGTTGGATTGACAGCTCTAGAAAGTGACATGCTAACACACTATCCAGGCTCCACCTCTCTGGGGTTTGAGCATTCTATAAATCTACCATAAAGTATCCTAAGGGACACCTCACAGATATGTAAGGGCCTGAATCTGACTCCCCATTAGAGAGTCTTGGGGAAAATGCACAGATTGGGACTCCAGAACTCCTGAGTTAATTCTCAACTTTGGCACAAACTTCCCGGGTGACCTTGACAAGACATTTAGTTACATAGAGCTCTTCTTCAGGTCTGGCCCAGCTCTGTGCAACATGAAAGCTTGTCTCGATCATTAACAGAAATAGGTCCAGTAAATATTATTAACCCCAGTGTGTCTCTAATAATCTGGGACCTGCATGGATATAACAATACTGCACACTTACTAGATCAGAGCAGTCACCCATCTAATAATCCAATATCCTGACCTTGACATCACCTAAGGTTGCCAACTTTCTAATTGCACAAAACCAAACACCCTGCCCCACCCCTTCCCCACAGCCCCACCCTGCCCCATCCCCACTCACTCCATCCTCCATCTCTCACTTACTCTCCGGTTTGGGGTGCAGGGTCCCAGCAGTGCTTATCACAGATCCCAGAAAGCGGCCACCAACTCCCTGAAGCCCCTTGACACATGAGTGGCCAGGGAGGTTCTGCGTGCTGCCCTCGTGCCCGCAGGCGCGACCCCCACATCTCCCCTTGGTTGTGGTTCCCAGCCAATGGGAGCTGTGGAGCCGGCTCTTGGGGTGGGGGCAGCATGTGGAGCCTCCCTGGCCACCTATGCATCCTGCCAGCCACTTCCAGGAGCCACATGGAGCTAGGGCAGACAGGAAGCCTGCCTGAGCCCCTGGCCCTCAGGGTCCCTTTTCGTCTGGGCATTCCACTCGAAAACCGGACGCCTGGCAATCCTAACATCGCCCAATACCAGACTTTCAGTTTCCAGGCCCAATAGTACTGTCAATGAACAACAGGCCTGATCAGCTGCCTGATGCCACAGATAGTGGGAACGTCTCAACTTGAAGTGAGGCAATAAGAGGAATGGCTGCCTGCCTATCAGAGCGTGTCGACACTGCATCATCAAAGCCTACTAATGTGTTAAGACATTCACAACTATAGATGACAAGCAGGACTTGGTTTTCAGCCAAGTCTCAGCCTAGACATCAAAACTGTGGACACAATTATTTGCAGGCACAGTTAAATCAGCAAAAGATGAGGTGCACAAATTACATTGCCAAGTCTTGCTGGGGGCTTCTCTATTACACTACTGCCTCCTAAGGGTGTTTCATGTTGGTGTCATGCGGTATCCTTGCTTATTGATCATGTCCTTTTATTTTGTCTGTAAAGTGCAAAGCTCACTTACAGCACTATAAAAATAATCATAAAGTAAAATCCTTCCTTTTCTAATAGTTTCCTGTTTGATTGTTCACTCCCCCATTTTCCTTGTGTCTTGAGTTGTAGCTCCTTCACTTAAAGGTCTGACAGGTTGTGGGAATATTTGGTTTCTGGCTGTAATTACGTTCTCCATCAAAACTAAAGGGGCACAGGATCATGCCTGACATTAGTAAGGCATATTAAATGGCCAGCTAGCTCTGTGAGAGCTTTTGCATTCTCAGTGATACAGTTGAACGTGAGCCTGTCCTAACTGCTACAGAGAAATCTGGTTTCTTTATTTATGCCTTTTAAACTTTAATTTCATTGGCATTTTTAATACCCTGTAACATAGTGCAGTAGGAGCACATCAAAGCACATAATCATCACACAAGTATTCCTAGTACTTGCTTCTACAAATAAGCTTTGTAAAAACCACTGAAACCCAAGTGGAAAGGGAGGTAAGCCTGGCCCTTAGGTGCTACATGTGTAGCGTAGGGGCAGTCCTTATCTCTCGCTAATAGAGAGAGAGAGAGAGAGAGAGAGAAGATACTCAGGCTGGGATTGTTGAAGATGCCTTAGGAAGTTAGGCACTAACTCCAATTCAAAGTCAAAGGGAGTTAGATACCTGTCTCTTTAAAGTTCCTTTGAAAATTCCAGCCTGAGATACTAAGGGGCCTCACTTGGAGCAGCACTGACCACCGACAGTTTCTACTGATCTTAATTGGAGTGGTGGGTGCTCAATACCTCATGTCGATGAAAATGGTACGAATACATAGAAACAAAATACTGAACCAGCCTGCAAGCCAGCTTGAGGAAATCACAACACAGACACATGATGAAAATACCAAATTGGTTACTTTGTTGTTTTAACTGGAGACTCAGACAAGAGCGTGGATGGATGGCAGAACTCTCTGTCAAGTCTGGCTGGATTCCTAAGGGGAACCTGAGTTATGAAGAATTGTTTAAAATTAAGAAAAAGAAAGAAAAAGAAAATTGGCTTGGCCACTTATTGGCAATTTAAAAAAAATCATTTTAACGAACAAACAAACAAAACGCAACCTCATAACAGCTCTATAGTATTTTTCATCGTCATGGATGCCAAATATCTGTATGCAGTATATGAATCACATCACTTACCAGAAAATGCAGCCACCTTTGAAACAAAATGTGACAGCTGGTTGCTAATATGCTACACGCTTTATGGCAAGAAATGAAGACAGTAACATCCCATTGAAACAGGAGGGCAGAGGGAAGGCAGAATTTAGGTGGGCACAGTGCTATTATCCAAATATTTTCTCACCAGAGAGGTGCTATGAAACATTTAAGGAATCAGGAAGAGTTTCTGTTCTGTTCTTAACATAGTACATGCACATCAATATCATGTAAAACTTACCCTCTCTCTGAGGGTCAGCTTTATTATTAACTTAAACAACACAGACCTCCATCTGAGCATCTCTATCAGCTTGGCTTTTCCTAGGATCCCCTCCCTGCAGAACCTCCTCTATCCCTAATTCCCTTTGCTCTAGAGAGCACCTCTCAATCTTTTAATGTGCCTGAATTGGCACAAATAAGATCCACCTGTTGTGGTAACCAGGGTGGGTCAAACAGAAACTGCATCCTTCTGTGCAAGCTCTTTGCACCTGATAAATAGAAGGTCAGGAGAGTGTAGGGTCACCATTAGGACATCCCTTCCAAAAAGCAGAGAAAGTATCACATGGCCTACATCGGGGACACGGGTTCTAATTCTGTTTGCACTGTTAAGTTAATAGCAACACTCCCAATGAATTCAATAGAAACAGGATTGGGTCCATTTTGTTTCTTTCCCTGAGCTGCTGCAGTCTGTCCCTGGTACATGTTACCACTTGTATTGGTTTTCCTATAGCTCCTATCAAACAACAGCAGGTGGCATGTTGTAAGCAAGCAAAGCCATTTGCTTGGGAGAAGCCAGGCTTATGGCATAATTTCTGCCAAGCTGAAAAGCTGGTTTTACTATGCAAATTGTAATTGCAGCAATCTTTAAAGAAAAGTTGTTGACAAGCTTTAGGCTAGGTAAAAAGGAAGCAATTAATGTATTATTTTCCTCTGTGAGGAACAACGTATAGGTAATAGTCCATTGTGGACATGAATAATACTGGAGCTGCAACCATTACCGTATAATTTTAACATCCTACTGCCTTTTTTAATCAATCTTATTGATGTTCATCACATCCATAAAGTGCAGAGGAATGGTTTAGTGAACTTAAGGAAAATATAAGATCTCATTTTGTTCCCCTCAGTTTCTTTGTTATGATGCTATAATGGCACCATTGTAATATATTCTCCCTCCCCCATCTTTTACCACTGTTTTAATGTTCTTTTTTGATTCCACTGTGATGGTATCTGCTTCCTTCAAGCAGCGACATGAGTTATGAACATTGCTTTAACTCCACTACTCACATCCAGAAAAGGATGGTGATGCGTTGTGAGGACAAAAATTACCTGCTGTAGAAATGGGAAGTTAATAGCAGAGGTCTACTGAGAAGCAAAATATATCATGATTGCCTCAGATACTCTCCTAGAAGATAGGTGGAATATGAACATGGAGAGCAACAGTTGGGGGTGGAGGAAAATGGACCTGTACAACCTCTTAATTCCACATGAAGGATTTAGCCAAAGAGATTAGTCAGTTTAGCAGGGAAGTTGCACTCTTTTGCAGTTTTTTGGGGGGAGGAGTAGCTCAGTCGTTTGAGCATTGGCCTGCTAAACCCAGGGTTATGAGCTCAATCCTTGAGGGGGCCATTTAGGGATCTGGGGCAAAAACCTTTCAGGGATGGTACTTGGTGATGCTGTGAAGGCAGGGGGCTGGACTTGATGCAATTCAATGACCTTTCAAGGTCCCTTCCAGTTCTATGAGATAGATATATCTCCATATAATAAAAAAAGAAGTCCATGGGCTAAATTATGGCTCCGAGAGCCAGTGAAACTCTAGAGGAAGTGAGGGCAGGTAGCTGTTAAGGACTGAGTAGTGGTGAAGGAACACATTATGCCTTCATAAGAGGGGCCACAATGGTCCAGTAGACAGTGCTATGTAAGGCCACACAGAGAAGTTCCTAGAATATAGCAGTCTATAATGGCAGCACTGGCTACCCTGGGCAGAACTAAATAAGTGAAAACACCAATTAATCACTTGACACCAGAAAGGTCCCCTCTCTTGATTAATTCTTGTCATGACTCACTTGTGTGCTTTTTTTTTTTTAAAAAAAGCAGTAACATTCAGCAAAAAAATGAGATTTGTTGAATGCTGGGAATGTATTCTCTTCAATTACCTCCAATGTGAGCCTCATTTTGGATCGACTAAGAGGAGTGTTTTCTAATATCTAGGTCAAGAGGCTCAGTCATGAGTTGAGTTCTAGTCCAGGCTCTGCCAATGGCTGCTCTAAGACACTGTAGCAAGACTTGTAACCTCTGTGCCTCAGTTTCACCATCTACAAAATGTGCATTAGATGTAAGATACCTTTTCAAATACGAGCTTTCTAAGTCCAGCCTACTTTTTCTGTACTTTAGCAAAATTCCTCAGTGTGAGAAGCAGCAACAAATGGTGGAAAATAAGCTTTAAAAACCTAGATTCTTCCAAAGGTGGATAGAAGAAATCAAATAACTTACACTTCTCTGGCAACTTTTAAGGAATGTTAAGATGAAGTTCTTTTTGGGTACTACTTACCTCAGAATTTATATGAATGTTCAAAGGCCTGATTTACCTAATAAATATACCACCTGCAAAATTTCACCTCAATGAAAGAAGAAGTAATTACTGAACAAATATTGAGACAATTTAATTGAGAGAGTTATAATATTGGATTCGGTGGGGTTTTTTTTAATTTCAGAGCAGGAATGTACTGAAGTAATTCAAAAGCTTTCTGGATAGTCAAACTGTCTATTGATTCATAATTAGGAGGGTTTTTTTGACTTTCCCTTCCTTATACTAGCAATAAGAGAAGAGCAATGCAAAAAAAAAATTGTTGAGCTGGTTGTTTCTGTGTTTTACTTGAAAAGTTTGTGTTTTATCTGAAAAGTTTTCAAAGTCATCACTGAACTTCAATGAAATTATTCAAAAATTGTTTGTTACCACATGCTTGCCCTCAATCTGCCTCATATCATCTTGTAATTCCTTAGAGAGAGAGAGAATGACACTTTTTTCCAACAGAAAACAATTACTTGGACCCTCGCCAATTTCCTATTAAAAATGAGTATCTACACCCAACGAGTTGTGTGCAGACAAAAATCTGTGAACATATAATTCCAAGCACAATATTACGCAAATATATTCAGCAATGTGCCTTTCTTAGGAGGGAAATAGAACCTGCTCATGAAAATAAAACCTATGTGAAGCATTCAAACTGTATCCTGATACGTTTTTTCTGTGATGTGTTTAAAACCAGTGGTAAAGATTACACTTATACAATTGATTTTATAATTATGTTGAGAGATGAGAATCTACAGGAAATAAAAGGGCACATGGTACCTAATAAACTATAGAAATAGTCATCAAAAATTAGGCACACATCTGAACAGTTTAAGTAATCTGCTATAAACCTCTTCAAGGTTAATTTTCTTCCACAGTAGTTAACTTAATCTCTCCTTAAATGTTAAAATTATTTTACCAATGGAAGATAGCAAATTTTGAATAAATTGATATAAAAACTTCAATCCATTTTTCACTTTATAAATGTCTTCATTAATTCGTGTGATTTTAGTCAAACTTCCAGCTGAACGGCAATTTACAACAAAACCTTAATGTAGACCTTTTTAAAAAGTAGATTTGTAGGAATTCCAAACCTTCTGTATTACGTGTTTGGTCATTTTATAAGGTAATCTTCTTTGCCTCAGATATGTGCACACAAGGTGATCCAGTGCTTTTAATCTGATTAACAAATACATGTATCAAGAACAAGAAAAAAATACTACATTTTCAAATCCGCATGGGCCACAGCTGAAGCTTATCAAAGTCCCTAAAGAGACATCTGTTGATTGGCTCAAGCCTGAACCTATCAGGATGCAGTCTGAAAGCTTCACAATGCTCTTCAGTCTAGTGAATCACTCAGTACTCAAGTTACTGCATCAACACCTGTGCACTAGACAGAAAGGAGCAAGCTGTATAAACTTGGGGAAACTGGATGCAAGTCTGTGGGGCCCCTTGTAGCCATCCAACATGAACTGATGCCTCAGGAGTTTGCTGGCAAGGGGAGATAATCTACATGTATCAGAGAGAGTGAATGCCTACTTTTTGGCACTGCAGCATAAACACTGTATAGACACATCCCAAAACACTCTACATTTATTAGAATCTATATTAAGATTCTTGTATTAAAGATAGTCAGTGTTTTGTTTAAAAAAAATCTACCATTTCACTCTCCATAAAAAAATCAAAAGTCATATTGGCAGCATAAAACTTTTGTTTTGACAACGCAGTCGTTAGCTACAGTCTGACAGGCCATTGTATGCTGCACTGCAAAGCATTTCTTTGACTAGAACAGAGATTTAATATCCTGTGAATCAAAGTGCAATGCACTGGATTTTCTTCACTTACAAAACAGAGCAGTGATTAGCAGAAGTCTCTAGCGCATACCACAGAGTCACAACTACAATGATGGATGGAGACAGAGGTGGAAGAGCTTATGACAGTGATTTAGGTATCAGGCAGCATACATTTAACAGCCATGTTATGAGGCCTGTTTGGTATAGGGCGGTGTACTAAAGAGAATGGATACAGTTGTGACTGTACATGTGTAAGGTGAGTGCCATGTAAGGGATCAGGTAAAGCTCCCCTATGCAGGGGCTCTGAGAAGCAGTTCAGCCCACCACCACCACCAGTGCTGAGGGCTGCAATAACTTGCATCCCTGCTTCAGTAGCCCCTATGGATCACAGCAAGGGTGCAGAATTGCTAAGGTGCTGGTGTGCTCCAGCCACACCCTTTCTACTCCAATGCACCCCACACACACCTTCACCTGCTGTGCCCCAGCCCGCCCTGAGCCCTGAGCCTAGGGCTGAACTGGAGGCAATGCAGAGCCGTTCTGTGCCTGGCATACAGAGCCCTCGTGTCAGGGGTTCTCGGTGGAGAGGAGGGGGAGTCATGCTCTCCTTTGCATCAGCTCAGCTGGCTCAAAGAGCCCTAGGGTGCACCTAAAACAGGCCCCCAGAACATGAACATTCTTTATTAGTTTGACTGTTTTCCTTAGCCGGCACTGAAATGTAATACAGGTGTAGTATTCAACAGCAAAGCCCAGTGCCCTCCAGCTGAAGAAGGTGAGTGGTTAGCCATCCATAAGCGATCAAAGGAGGTTTTGCTTTGCAGCATTAAGTGAATGCAGGAACTGGGCTGCCTCCCTTGCCGTATTCATAAGCGGCACGTACAGAGTCATCTATTTCCATGATTCCATCTTGATAGCTTTCATTATCATTATTGGACGGCTGCACTTGCTGTAAGATTTCTTCCATCAGTAAGAAAAGCACTGGTCTGAACAGCATCATGTGCATGAATAAAATCTCCAGCAGTATCATTTGCCACGTCAGGAAGAGCACACAGCATATCAGAGGTTGATCTAATGAGTCCTGACAGTTGTGAGTGATTAAATGCTTCACCCCTCCATTTTAGTTTCATTCACAATTGATGCAGGAAGAACATCACAATGTTGCCAACAGCTAACAACTGCAGAAGAGGTAACCAGTCTCTAACTGTCATCTATGAAATATAGTACAGACCAGGGATACTATTTAGTTCGGGTAGTTTAAAGGCAGCCAACAACAGCTGATGGCAGCAGTGCAGTGCCTTACAATTGTAAGTTATTCCCCCTCTAGTGACTCATGCCTTATTTGTTAGCACCTATGCTTAACATTTCTAAGCTGTGCTGCAAAGACGCATAAAAAAGCACATAAGTTACCTTGCATTTTAGGATATGCACAAAGCAAACTCTTGTAAGCAGCCCTTAAGAACCACAGGAGGTTCCGTTAGCATATTGCACCAATCCAACCTTCAGGTTAAAAATCTGTTCCCAAAACATAGTCTGGGTGATGGCTTTCATCCTCTGTTGCGTAGCACGTCACATGGGGCCCAAACCTGCTACTAGAGGTAAGCGTTAATAGGAACAGAATGAGCCCACAAAATGCCAGAGCTGGTTGGTAACGTTGCATTAAATTCCATTCCTTAAAATACATCTAGCCATGTTTAGGGAAAAAACCAAACACAAAAAGCAGGTTGTTTCCTGGGCCCCAATTCTATAAGCAGCTGTAGGTGGATTTAGGGCTCCACTGAAGTCAACAGGGCTCCACTTGGGCTCAGGATCCACCTGCAGGGAGATGTTTTGGGGGTTTAGTGCATGTTTTGACCCATCTTTCTTCTCTCTCACTACTGACAGACCCACAGGTATAGCTTTGCGCCAGTTCTAGCCCACTGGCAGAGCAGCTCCAATGAAGTGGGCTGTGACTACCCCACCCACCCATGGCTTTACAGAAGGGGAGAGACATGGAGTAGTATCTTATCTCCACAGGGCCAGATGGGTATGTGTGTTCTCCACCCACATGCACACACACCCCTGAATGGATCCCCAAACCAACACAGTATGTTCTTGGGAGAGAGGCCTCTGCAGAGGCAGCTGACTCTTTCCACACAGAAGGTCTGTGACCTTCCATCAAGGCTCTTCAGAGCATCATCACATCCCCAGACTTTATGGACATACATGCATCAAAGTTTTACCTGGAAAAACTTGAACAAGATCACTCGAGAGAGCTGCTGGGTTTAGTCAGGATTTTATTTAAAATTGCTTGATAAATGTAATAGCCCCTTTTCAGGGAAAAAAAGTAGTTCTGTCCAATCTCCCTTGTGCACCTGCTCTGCACATGGCATTTTAGAGTATTTTAAGGCTCCGGACTATGGACGCCAAGCTCTCATAATCAAACTGGATGCATAAAAGTCTTCACTGGCAGAATGATGACAGGTAAAAGGATACCCCCATTAACTAGAACTGAAGCAAGAGACAGTTGAAAACCCCTACGTTGCACACCCAGCAAGATGGTTTATAGCAGGATGGCACACAGAAGCTTAGGAGGCTAATTGCCCATAAATCATTTAATCACACAGAACCACCAGGACAGTAGAGTAGTCATAATCTGGAACAATTCTTAAAAAATAAAAAAAGCTCTATTTCATTAGCAATGTTCTTAATTCATTCATATGCAAGACCTTGAAACTGAATTCACTATGTATTACAGAAACCTTCGCCACACTCAGTATTCAAACAATTCATCTGTCCCTATACAAGCAATCACTGATAAATGCATTCAGGTTATTCTTAACAGGAGATCTATTAAAAAAGAGTGACAAATATTAGATACAACATGGCAAACGCTAATATTTTATTCCATTACAATAGCTGTTTCTGAGTAGGAATTAAGTAAAATATTGAATGTATTCATCTTTGTTTTAAAGATGATATAAAGATAGCAATTATAATACTGCTGATTATTGGTGCTATAGTGTGTAAGTTCCCTGCCATAGTTATGGGATGCTTGCTTTAGTATAAAACTCCATATCATGTCGTACTATTTGATCTGCTTTGGCTAATATTAAATATATTCATGAGTATTTAACACAAATGGAGAAAAGTATATGAACACAGCTGCATCTGGCTATTATAATGCATGCTGCACAGTAAGTATTAATAGGAAGCCTTTGGTTATTAATATTACTGGAACACCATTTAAAAGAAGTGTTGTTAACCCCAGCGTCCTGGCCAAGTTCCAGCTCTGGTAATTACATTCTGCATACCAGAGTTCCCCCTGCATTTAGAGACAGGACCTCTGGCTCTCAACAAATGCTGTAAGCTAAAGGAGCTGTTCCACTAGCTCATCAGAGGAACTGCCATATGTTAGCAGAGTTATTATATTCCAATAGAGGGCAGTGGTACAAGCCACTATATTGTGTGTTGCAAAGATCAGAAGCCTCTAAATTGCTTTTAGAGGAGTCAGTTAACAATATATTGCAAAGATAAAGAGCATCTTTAGTTTTCAGAAACATTTGCCCGTAATATTTCTGCTGCCTGTACTGTAGCCGCAGCGTGGAATGTACTATTAAAGCAGACCAACCCCAACAGAGAAGGACTTGATGAAACATGCAACTCCTAGGTGCTTAGCCAGACTCTCTCCCTGCATAGGTCACGTTGATTTGTATGTTCCTGATTAGTTTAGTTTCAGTGCAGAGGAGGAAGAATCAAAGTCAAAAGGAAAAGATTTGACATGGCTCGAGACGATTCCATATTCTCCTTCAAGCCCTTCTCTGTATCTCCTGCTTTTTCAATTTCAAAAGTCAGGGATGAAAGGAATCTTGTCATACTTCATGGGGATTTAGACAGCAGACTCCCTAAGTTTCAGAAGTGATATGCCCAAGTAATTTTTGTTATACGAGTTACAGTGCTTCAAAACGTGCTAAAGTAAATACACTAAAATCTAAATAAGATGGAGAAAAAACATTGTAGGGCCAGATCTTCAGCCAGTGTAAATTGGTTTAACTCCAGCATGACTATGCTAATTTACACCAGCTGAGGATCCAGCCTAGAATTAAGGGCAGGGGCCGCCTCTCACTGGAGCCCTGATCATGGTGTAGGGTGCTGCTAGAATACAAATAAAGAACTAATAAAGGTTTTGTTTTCCTTTAGGAAAGTAAGAGTATTCAGCCACAGTATGCCACATAGTAATGCACACCACTGGAACACGTGATTCTCCAGACAGTCCCTCTAATAAACTACCCAAGGTCAGAGAATCACAAGGACATATTCTGAATCCAGCACCTCACTCCACCTGTGGTTCTACTGACTATGAGAATCTGGTCCATAGAAATTAGGAATGGGAAAGGCCTATTAAGTCATTTACACCACCCTATCCAGTTCATCCACTTAGCAGTGTAGGATGACACCAGGCAGTACATTTTTTAATGTTTTATCCAGGCTCATCTTAAGTCACGGAGTGTGACTTCCACCTCTTCCCTTGCAATGCTATTCCACAGCTTTATACAGTAGAAGGGTTTCCCGATATTCAGCCTAAATGTTCTCTGTGTCAGTTTATTCCCCCCTAACTATACACTTGTGTATCTTCAAATAATCTCTCTCCCTCCCTGGCATTTGCTTAGGCTTCCCTAATGTTTTAGGCAGGCTAGTTTTAAGTGTCTCAATCAGGATTCAATTAATCAGTTCATGTTTGTCCATCCATTGGGTTCACATCAAGGTTACCTGCTGTTAATATTGTGTTCCCACTTCAGCTGAGTGCAACTGCTGACATATTCATTTAACTTGCATAGATGGGCCCATGCAGAAGCAGTGAGAGGAAATCTGTAAAAAGAGAGGAACTTTCCAGGAAGAGCTGTGTCTTGCTGGCTTTTTAAACATTTGAAATTATTGTAAAGTTGCCCAAAAAGGTTGCTGTTAAGAGGGGCAAGGAAAGATTTCTTTCAAAATAAATCTTTTAATTGAAAGTTAGTATATGAATAGATACCATCCATATGGGCCTGAACTTTTAGGATTTCTACCCAGGGAACATACTAAATTTCAATGAGAGTCAGTGCACAGACTGACTGCAAAATCAAGGACACTTCAACCTACATTTCCTAAGTGACAAGTGACTTTTGGGTACCCAACTTCAGACACATTAAAGGAGCCTAATTTTCAGAAAATGCTTATCACCTGCCCTCTGAAAATCAGGCCTCTTAAACATGTCTCAGGTGTTTACCCAAAAACCACTATGCACTTTTGGAAATTCAGCTTCAAGTATCCTGTTTTGGTGCAGTTAAGGTTAGGTATAGTATAGTATAGTAATGGAGAATGAGCCAAAATCTGCACACAAAGTAGGGCCTTTAACTTACATGGGGCTACTCACATGAGCAAGAATGAAAGGAACTTGCCCAATATTGATTCATATACCTGCCCTCCTCCAACTGAAGCTAAGATCATGTGGCTGGAGACATATAGTATAAAATACATTAGCCTTAAGAGCCATTGATTTCCTTTCCTCCCCCCCCCTTTTTTTTTTTTGGTTCTGATTTTTATCAAAATGCATAAATAAGTCTATTTATGACCAAGCTAGCTGCCACTCAAACCAGTGACCTTGTAGTTTCTCCTGAGTGTCAACTAATATATTCAGAAAGATAACAATCACAGTAGTCTTTGCAAAGAAATATAATAGAAAGAGAAATATACCCACTCTGTCTGCTGCAATGCAACATCAGAGCAGGATCCTACTGGAGCATCATCAAAGAAGGAGTGGATGTAAAGTAACAGCAAGTAACTTTAGTTAAGCTCTTCTTAGCTTCATGAGATTAGAAGCCATGAGAACTTTTCTTATCATATATATATTTATATATAAAAATTAAAGCTCATTCATTCTCTAGGCAAGTCTTTGCAAGTTCTCACAACTCCATCCGTCATGCCCGCTAGTTTGTCTTCCCGCTTTCTTCCTCCCTGTGCCCCACCCCCCGATTTTAAGTAGAGGTGGTCGTCTGTAGAATCAATCAAGAAGGCTTGATACTGAAGTCCACACTTATGCAAAGCTTCCATTACAGCTAATGAGGGTTTTCCTAGAGAATCACACCTATGATATTATGTAGCTGTGCACAGAGGAAATAGACTGTCTATTGGATGTTGTGCTGGAGTCTACAGTCACAGAATTCTCCTCTGGAATTCTGTATGTATGTATGTATGTTTTTTAGATGAATCTTATTTTTAATTGTGAACCTATGCAGTAGCTTTTCCGTTTTCCTATGACTGTTACATTTAATGGGGAACTGCAAGCATTAAGATAGTCTCCTGTAAAAAATGATTAACTCTGGCACTCACGAGTGGATTCTCAAACCTCTACAACAGTAAGCTACTAAGAGGCCCATACATCAGTTACAGCCATGCTACCGCCAGGAAAACATCTCATTTTACAACTTGGATTCTTGTACTCAGATACACATTTACTTAATGTCTCTGGTTACCTCAGGAGCAGTCCACAGGCAGAGCACAGTAAGATAAAGCACAGTGAATCCAAAAGATTACAGGTTTCAGTGAGAGCACAATATAACAAAAAGAAAATTGCTATTTGTTATAACAAACAGCCCCAGCACACAACAAAAGGCATTGAGTAAACAGTGTATCCCACCTTTATCCTCTTCACTTCTCTAACCCTCAAGCCACGCCTTAGTCCAAATAAACTTCTTTACCTGATTATCAGCCTCTGTGTATTCTGCTGGGTTTCCATCTGTGGTCCATCAGGCAACACTGCCCCAGGTATTTAACTCTACATCTGACAGCCTCGTCATAACTAAGTTTTCTTGGTGCTTAAATTTCTGCCTCTGGGCACATGAACACCTGCCCCATTGTAAGCATTCGTACACCTCTCTCTCACCTAAGCCCCAGAGCAATCCATGAACCAGAGGAAGATAGGCATTCGCCTGCCTATCTGGTAGGCATGCTCAGAGGCTGCTTACTGAATTGAGTCCCATTCAAAATCTGGCCGGAGGAGGATGTGGTACCACACACCTTATACCTTTTAGTCCAGTGATTAGAACAATCACCTGGGATGTGGGAGAGCCAGGTTCAATTCCCCCAACTCCTGAGAGGTCACCCACCTCTCAGGAGAATACTCTACTGAGCTATGGGATATTCTGATGTGGGCCTCCCTCAATGTCCCCTTTTGATGCTGTCCCACTGTTTATAAATACTTAGTCAGTGGGCCAGAGAGAGAATGACTCAGTAGCCTGATAGAGCGCAAAGGTGGGAAACCCAAGGTCTGATCCCCCGCTATAATAACTTTATTTGTACACAGTTCATGGGTGGCAGCTATCACAGGCTGGAGGAGGAGAAGCTGCCCAAAACAGCCCGCGTGGCCCCACCCACAATCCACCCCCAGACCTTCTTTGGCTTCCTGCTCTTCCTCCCGTGTGGGGCTAAAACGTCTGGGATTTGGGGCTGCTGGGGCCAGTGCTCACCCTGCATGGTGCTCCAGGGCTGGACGTGCTGGGGCTGTGGTGCCAGCTCAGCGCTCTGGGGTTGGGGGTGCCAGGGCTTTGCCACCCACCCGGCGCTCCAGAGGTAGGAGCACTCGGGTCGCGAGGGGGCTGGTGTCCATGAGGGCAGCATAAGACAGAGCGACTCTACAGCCCAGTGTTTAGAGCTCTCACCTAGGATGAAGTCCTGCTCAGAAGACACCCATGTTCAAGTCCCTGCTCCAATGAATAACTATTTATACAAGGTGGCATCCCTCAGTACTGCCTCAGACCCAGCCACATACAGGAAGTGCAAAGCCATATAGCAACGTTCAAAATCCAAACTTTACAGGTCCTGAAGGGAGCTTTGAATCCATTCTCCTTTCATCCAAACTGGCTGACCCAGCCTTGCATCCCAGCTCTCTAGCTCCTGGCTGTACTCCTGAGAGACTCACCAATTTTTATGGCTCTTTAAACAATTATATATAAGTGGCAAGACAGTAACTGCCAAAGCCCAAACTACTATCCTGCTCCTAATAAGACAACAAAGAGTCAAGTCTTATTTTTTTGGTTTCAAGAAAAACCTATAGGCTGCTGACAATATGCTTCTGCTATTATCATGTCACATCAAAAGTTACCATGGCCACCAGTTTAATAATATTTTCCAAACAACACAGAAGATATGCACTTTTTCCATGAACTTCCAGACCTACTATTTGTTAGCTGCACTACGTCTAATACCATAGTACTATATTGATATTAGGAGGTTAGTTCAAATTGAATAAAAACATTTTGTCTTACAAAGATAACACATGGAGGGTTTGCACCTAAAAACATGCTTAAGTCCCACTGCAGTCAACAGAACTTAAGCACATGCTTAAGTGCTTTGCCGAATAGAGATGGGATTACTCATGTCCTTAAAGTCAAACATGCCCTTCAGTACTTTGATAAATTGAGGTCTAGCTGAATAATGTGTAACATTCAACAGCCCCGGCCCATCCTCAAACATTGATTCTAATGGATTCTAGTAAGCTGTATTGACCTATATATCATTGGCTGCATGTATTCGTAGCACAAAATGACTAGAAGATATGGATCCAATTCTGCAACATTAATTTCCATGAATAATTCTATTGACTTGAGCAGATATGACATTCCATCCAGTAGGCAGCAGAGAAGAACAAATACATTAGCCAGTATGTCACATATGCAAAGTTTAAATTAGCACTCACACTCTCAGAGATTTAAGACAGGTTTCAGTGCCAAAGAGAAATTCATCCCTATGGAGAGAGACAACGTAAGTCTCACATACAACCTAAATTCCACTTAATTAATTTCTCCCCATGGGAACTAAATATGGGAAGCAGACTGATCGTATCTTGTGTATGAAAGTGAATTGGGAGGTGGACAATTAGCTAATAACTTATGCTCAAAACCAAATCAAACCTTTTATTTATGAAAACTTTCACACAATTTAATATCCTAGCAATCATAATTATATTGTTATTGTCATAGCAGCAGTACTGTTATTCATAAATGCTGATACTTTCATGAGCAGACTTTTTAAATGAATGATATCTAACCCCATTGGGTTACTTTTGCTTTGTTTAGTTCACACCTCTTAGCCTACTTCAGTAAGTTACTTAATTGGTACAAAATACTGAGGGATTTATTGACCCCTAAACATTGTTCTTGATAAGAGCATCTTAAGCTTTGCCTGAAAGGGTAATATGAATGATTTGTTTACCTGTCATGGTTGAAGAGCAATATTTTTATCTATGTGTAGACTGGCCACAGTAGATACAAAGCAGAAAATTTTCCTCAAGTTGGACTGCAAAATGTACTCAGTAAGATCAGTAGAGCCATTCTATTCGGTCCCATGCAGATGGGAGATTTCAGCCTTCGTACCACCTTCAAATGCCACTGCATGTTCCTTTTATCGCTTCATAATTCAAAGAGGACATCCTTTAGTCTCTTGAGACTTTCAGGATGACAATAGATGTTAGTTAGCGAGGGTTCTGTATGTTTTATTACAAAAGTCAAACACTGCTTTAGCCATAATTTTCTAAAACTCATTAATGATTGTTCCGTATTCCAGATAGGATAAAGTAGCACTTTAAATTTGTAAACCTATTTTCACTGCTACATGGAATCTATTGCCATCTGTACTTACAATATATGACAAAGGAATACCTTGGGGTTGAGTCTGTTCAAATGCAGATAAGGTGTCCTGCAATGAGTCACTGTCCTTCGGATGTGACGTGCTTGTTAATAAAAGGTCAAAGATCATAGCATCACTATTTCTCTAACAGAGAGAGAAGCAGTGGCTGGATTCCGCATCCCCAGTGTAAGAACTGAATTCCCAGGTATCTACTCTTGTTCCTGCTGTATCTCATTTGTAGATGGGCACTGTGTTAGCCTTTGTTTTTTAAGCACCACAGTCGCCTAGCTTATTCTTAACAAGCTAGGGTAGCTGAAGCACTGAACTGTATAAAGTTCAGATTCTTCAGCAGAATGTTTCAGTTTAACTTTCATTGTTAAGAACATGCATCCTGTACTTTACTTGGCAACACCTTTTTAAAAATTAAGCTAATTCTGAACGGAGCTCTTTGGAGCTCATTTCTAATTGGGAATTGTCCTGCAGGCTTGGCACTAAAGGGAGGTTCATTTCTCCTAATTCCCACTGCATTTTCTGAATGTAAATAAAGAGAATGAAAATTTCTATATAACTTACCAGTTTATATGTGGCAATCAAAGTTATGTTTCTATTTGAAACTTGTTCGATCTTAGGCCACAATTCAGCAAAGCACTTAAGCACACAGCTTTAAGTGCATGCATCAGTGGTATGCAAAACTGGGGCCTGGGTGAGTGCATCTTGAAGCAGCGGTGGTTTTAGAGGCGGAATTGACAAAGAGCATTAGGCAGAACCAGGCTTTTGCTTCCAAATAGATTTATATTTGGGCACAAGTCTGGGAGTTGCCCCCAAATCCCCAGATGCATTTGTATCTGGAGTGCTTCACCTAGTGAAGTCTGGAGTTTAAAACTCTGGGAAAGAATAGTCCCATAACTAGATCTGAATTGATGGGAGGCTAAGGCCTCTGAACATGTTTTGTTAATTAAAAGGCCAGTGTCAGCTTAAAAGTCATGGGCTCAATTCTCCATTCTTATATAGCCACATTGCACCAACAAAGCTACATCTATCCAGTTGGGAATTCTCCAGGGAGGGGGAATTTCTGTGTGGCCTGCAGCAGGCACAGTTTGCTCCCAGTTAGTCAGACATGCAAGGGGAGATTTTGGTCCCAGGTTTTTTAAAAACACAAACGGACATTTTCACTAATTGATCTGCAAGCAACTTGTCTGCAGAAGTCAACTGAATAAATAAGACCCTCTCTGAGAAAACCTGTCATTCAACAGAAAGAGGGAGATCTAAAAATATTAGTATTCTGAGTAAAGCTGCTGGTCAGCGTTTAATGGATTGTATCAACAGTGAAGGATTGGATTTCATTAACCCACACAGAAGCAGCCAGAGCTATTTACCTAAGCAGACCAATACATTTTACACTGCACTGGGCTTGTATAATTTGTGGCTGTTTCAACAATAGCCATAGGAGTTGTGAAACGTTGCACAGAGCAAGTCCACATCTGCATTTTATTGTGGAACGGAAAATGACAAAAGGAAAATCTTGAAAGGTCGCTTCTCCCATTTGCCTTTCAGTGTCCTTGTCAGAAATTTTCATTCTATCCCCAGCTTCTCTGACCTCAGCCAATCCCCGGAGAGCTCCTTTGATTTTAAAATGTAGCTCTCTGAGACAGTCATATTTATTATGTAAGCTGAGAACATGCTCTGCATGGTATTCAACATTTTTGATGTTTAAGAACTGCTGCCACAGAAGGCCAGCTGTTCATTCAAAGGGGAATGTACGAGAAGAACTCTTATAAAAGCAGCCTTCAAACCTCCCCAGCGCTCAGACTGCTGCTATGAATTGATTCTGCCAATGTGATAGTCATTGCTTCTTTTGATGGCTTTGCAGACACAAACATGCAACCATAACTGCAGCTCCGAATGGGAAAGGATGCATTTTCCACTACAAGAATCATCAGCACTCATGCAGGCAGAGGGACACCAACAAAATACGAAATGTCAAGTCCTGCAAGGACTGATATAATTTTGGAGCTAATGAGGGATATTATTAGACTCAGTGATCTAAGTTAAGAACATGCATTTAAAATTTCTAAAATTTTCTGTGGCTGCATCATTTTGCAAACCATTGGAACAAAATGATCAAAGCCGCCTTATCTTATGAAACAAAGACATCTTTCAGTCTCAACACGTGAGAGCATTCTTAGGGCCATTCTGAGATTGAGGGCCTGATTTATCAGTTTGGTGCCCAATTCTGCTCTCATTTGCAATTCTTTCTAACTTCAATGGTAATGCACAGATATAAGTGAGGGTGGATTTTTGCCTCAGATATTTTGCAAGAGGAGAAGGTTTAACTTGCCTGGTTGCGATGTTTCTTTTTGCTTATGAGCTGCTGAGTTCTCCCCAGGATCTGCGACTTTCCTCTGAACTGATTTACATCTTACGTGATCCCTCTGGAGTCAATGGGTCTGATTCTCCTTGAGCAGCCACTTACACACGGACCAAGTGGGTAGTATAAAATGCTAGCATTCCAATTTAGCCGTATGCCACACCAGCTTTCACAGGTTTCCATGACTGCATGAGGCGCAAGGAAGTGGAACTATGTCCAACTGGTTTACGTGAGAGGTCAAGCAGAACAGAATTTAACCTACAGATCGGCACATCTTCCATGGAGTTGTGAGATATCCCTTCCCTTTTCTGCTTGAAGTTTTATTGTGCATCTGGAACTGAGAGGAACCTACAATTGGCTTAATATTGAGCCTGATTCTCAATTAGACTAAGCCTCGTTTATTCTACTGTGCCAGTTTAAAGGGGCCTAAAAGAAGAAGAAACTGCAGTTACATACACTTTAGGGCCCCGTTACTCTGCCAGCATGTTATAAGGAGGCCTTGGTATAAGTGAGAATCAGGCTTATTTATTTTTTAATACAGCACCTTTAATATGGCTGTATTTTATCTTCACTTATATTTATGCATCTCAGGCTTTTGTGTTTTAATGTATTATTTCTATTGCTTGATACTGCACTCATTCTTCCTGTGTAATAGCATTGTCTTTTCAATAAAATATGAGAACGTAAAGGGTGAGGAGTTGCTGTTAATTCAAGTCACACAGACTGAGTACAGGGCAGGAGAATGGGGGCCTGTGTGTTTTAAACTTATGTCTTTTTCATTCCTCAGATGTGCCTGTGGCTCAGCCCTGACAACAGGCCTGTTTCTACAACTTTTATTCACCACCAGCTATTGTCAGCTCACTGCAGAGCAGGAATGTTACCGTAGCTCCTGTGACTTTATTGTTTCAAACTTATTTGGGGTTGGGTTTTTTGTTTTTGTTTGGTTTTTTGAGGGTATTATTTTCCACTTTCACAGCCCCGAGACAAAAATCATTTCATTGCCTTTTTTAAGGTGTTTTCTCAAATAAATCATGGGTGTTCCAGCATTTTGTCTTGCAGTTTTTGAAATCTTTACATTTGTTTAAGTTATTATTCATTTCTCTTCACTGCATTTTTGTAGGCTTCCAAGAATGTAAGTAGCTATTTCTTGCTTGTCTCATCTGTTTCATTCCTTCCCAGTTACATTTTTAATTTATTACTAATAATAATTTATATTGTGGTAGGACTTATGAGCTGCAGTTGTGGCCCATTGTGCTACACACTATACAAACAGAGAACCAAAAGTCATTCCCTGCCCCAAAGAGTTTCATATTTCTCAAGCCCGCTTTTCACCCCTCAGTCTTTTAACTGTTTCATGTCTCACAATTTTATCTCTCATATATTTTCCTAAGGAATAGTCTTGTTTTGTCAACAGTTTCTCTAGACTATCTCATAAAAATAAATCAATTAACAACCATTTTGGAAGGGATAAACAAACATCATGTTTCAGAGCTTAAGCAAATCTTTTAGAGACCAGCATGAAACGTAATGTGGGGAAGAGATTATCCCACATCTGCCTACTGTGGGATTCTTCCACCTTCCTGGCCACTGCCAGAGACAGAATACCGGAGCAGATGGACTGAGGGTCCGATTCAGTGTCTTCCATCCTATGATTCTCACTTTCTGTCAGTTTGCTCTAGAAACACTCACACCTTCAGAAGCCATACAGGATTCTCATCAGTATTAGGGGTGGCTTAGGGGTACCCAGTAAGTTCAGAGCTCCATCACTTATGGGAGGGGTTCTCAAACTTCCTTGTGCCACGACTCCCTTCTGATAACAAAAATTACGACATGACTCTGGGGTGTGTGCGCAAAGCCTGCGTCCACCTAAGCCCTGCCACCTGGGGGGGAGGCAAAACTGAACCCCAGAGCTGAACCCCAAAGCTGAACCCCAAGCCCAGGGGGAGGCTATAACCTGAGCCCCACCCCCAGGGGCGGAAGCCTGAGCCCTACTATCTGGGCTCAGGCTTCAGCCCCGGGCCTCAGCAAGTCGAACACCAGCCTTGGCAACCCCATTAAAACGGGTCCTGACCCACCGTTTGAGAATCACTGAGTTATGGGCATGGTTCCATACCTCCATCTCCAACATGCCACTCTAGAACCCTTCTCTCTGTAACAGAGTGTCAGTGGCCACCATCATGATTTTCATAAAGCTGACAACCTTGATACAGAACCTTGCTGAAAATTGGAATAGCCTCCATTATAATCTTTCAGTTGGTTTCTATTCATTTCTACACACCTCTTGTTTTCATTTGGGGGTCCAGCCATCTCCTGAAATGACCTCAATAGCCAGTGTTGTTTGTTCCAACGCCTCGTTGCTAACAAGAACTCTTAGGTGTCAGCTGAAACTTTTCAATTGGAATTTCCATTAAGAAATACAAGTTTGCAAGGACAGATATAGTTGTCACAGACAAAGTGCATTCATGTACTGGGGGCAAACACGGCTTAAGATTTTTGTTCTGCTATAACAGACCTTTTAGGGTGTAATGGTTTTTTAAAACCTAAATAGTCATATTGGTACAGCCCTCCTAATATAGATACAGTTATATCACTATAAAGGTGCCTTATACTAGTATAGCTTATTCCCCGTCCCTGTATCCACATTAGGAGAACTGTGCCAGTAGAACTATGCCTTTGAATGGTTTAAACCATTCAACTTTTGCATTTAGACAAGACCTTGGGCACTACCTAAGACCTGAAAATAAAGCTTAAGGGGGACATGAATTCATAGACCTTGCGCTGTGGGGTGAATTTCACTGCAACTGCATATCTCTGCTCAGTATCATTTTTGTTTTTCCTTCACTCGTGGTTCCAGAGGTGGGGTATTCTGCCAACAAAGGCAAGATAATGTCAATGGTGGAGTTATTAAACAATGTCAGTGTCAGAAATAATGCAACATTTGATGGGGAAATACTTCCTGGTTTTGATACTAATAGGGTTACTCCCCCAACCCCATAGGTACTGTAACGCTAAGTGTACTGGACACATACCAAACTGCTACCTGGAAGGAGACTATCAAATACATATTTTTTGCAGGAGGAGAGAAAGACAGAACTAATAAATCTCTCAATATGTTCTTTTGCATGAAAAAAGGAGTGAGGGAGAGCAAATCCCTTTAATTGAACAGCATTAAAAAAAAAAAAAACACCAGTGGACCATGATCCCTTGAAATATTTTACCAAGTGGAGGAAGTGGAACACAGTTTGATATAAGTATTTCCTTTCATGTCAAGATGATTTTGCTTTGTTTTTCATAATGCCATTAATCGAGGAAGATTTTAGCCAGTTCTAAATGTACATTGGAGTGCCTCAACCTGTTTAATGTGGTTGAGTGTGGTGAGCACTCCTTACCATTAGCACAAATCTTCTTTACTCTGGTTCATGGGAGGATTCGTTGGAAAGTGACAGCTGGAGACATATAATGTTGATGTTCCCCACCACAGTGATAACTGCAGACATTTGTCTAAAGGGCTGGTTCCTGTGCTTGTTGAAGTCCATGGCAAAACTCCGATTGACTTAAATGGTGCAAACTGATTTTCATGACAGGCCTTCACTGAGGAAGATCCCAAAGCACTGCATATACTTCGGAAGTCACTTACTTACCATGGGTCAGATTCTGCCCTTGGGACATGTTTGTGGAGCTCCTACTGAAGCCAGTTACGCAACCTTGGTGTTGCTGCTGGATGGGTAGAAGGGAACTGTTGGGGTTATGTGCCCACAAAGTCCTTATCTCATATTAGGTGTGGGATACCGGGAGGTTTGACTGGTCCCTGTACCTTTGCTACAGTGACACAGCTGCTGCTGAATTGCTCCCTCCTAGAGAATGAGGGGAAGTTTCCTCCCAAGTGTGCACCGTAAACCATTCTAAACTGCTCCACCCCTCCCCTATTGTTCATACTAAAGAGTTTCCCCTAATATGCACCCCCACCACATACTGAGCTGAAATCACTGCCTGAATTCTCAGGTACACTAAGGCCTCTTTACATCAGTCTGTTGGTGTAAAGAAGCCTGAAAGTGGGTCTCTAAGGCCTGGTCTACACTACCACAGTGCACCAGTGACCGCTCTGGACCCGCATCTGAAAACCGGATGCAGTGGGGTAAACAGGAAAAGGGCAGGCAAATCCGTTCTATCCGTTCTATCAGCGCAGCCAAAGAATCAAATGGATGCGCATGGACTGGAGGACTGAAGCTATCCCACAGTTCCTGCAGCCTCCTAAAATTATTTGCATTCTTGGCTGAGCTCCAAATGCTTCTAGGGTCAAACACAGTGCCGCAATCTACTCACCCACCCCCACCCACCCCCAGAGCGAAAGGTAAAACAATCCTCTGACTCTTTTACATGTCACCCTATCTTTACTGAATGCTGCAGATAGACGTGATAGTGCAGCACTCAACACCAACATCCTTGCTCCCCAGATGGTACAAAAGATGGAAATCCATCCTCATCATCAGCATAAGCTGATCGTACAAAATGATGGAAATCTATCCTCATGATCAGCTTCAGCTGATGGGACAAAAGGACTTCAGCCTATTGGCCCTAATTTTTCTGGTGGATGGATGGTGCAATATGGCTGGTAACCATCCTCATCATAGCAACAGGGGCTGAGCTCCATCAGCCTGGACTAGCAGTGGGATGCTGGGCTTCTCTCCTACACACGCTTAATGTCCTGTCTGGACTATCATAGCAGCTGGAGGCTGCCTTCCACTCATTTCTCACTAACAAGTCAGTGTGTCTTATTCCTGCATTCTTTATTAATTCATCACACAAGTGGGGACAATGAATCAACAGGTGGGGTTGTTACAGGAGCACCCCTGTGAATAGCATACAGATCTGACACAGAGCAGGTGGTTCTCTAGCACACTTGCCTATATTAGGCAGCACAGATTCTATTTTTAGATAGCCAATGGTACAAAACGATGGAAGGTACAATATGGCTAGTAACCGCTGATTGACCAAAAGGACTGGTAGCCATGATCATCCTCAGTTCCAATTTATGGAAGGGTTTGGATGGTGCATATGGGCTAGTAACCATCTCTGCTGTCATGCAAAATAAGCTCCATGATTGCCATGCTATGGCATCTGCCACATTTACCCAGAACCACCGCGACAATGATTTTTGCCCCATCAGGCACTGGGATCTCAAAATAGCTACCCACAGTGCAACACTCCAGAAATTTAATGTGTTTAGTGTGGTTTTATAAAATCTGCTAACTATAACTTACAAAAGACTTAAAGGCCTTTTCAGTCTACCAGACAGTACAAAATGGCCTTCGAGTAACTGAGAATCAGACCCAATGCTTTTATATGTGAAAATGTTAAGCAATCAGCTATTACTACTAGCTCTATTAGATTACCTCTGCTCATAAACTTAATAGTGGATCCACTGACCATTCTTTTTCTCCCTTGTTAAGAGAATTGTGAAGACCAAGAAAAACTTTCTTAGCCATAATAATAGCTGGAGATATGCAACACATGATCCGCCAGGGCAGTGGCCCCCAACCTGTGGGGCACACACTCCCTTCCAAGGGGACATAGAGAAATGCTCAGGAGGTTGTGCAGCAGGGTCCTGACCAGCTGTGCAGCTCTGCTCTGCCACCGAACCGATCTCCAATCCCAGCCACAGCTCCCCTCCACCCCCTGCTCTGCCCCCAGCCACAGCTCCAGACCCACTCTGGTGCCTTTTCTGCCTCCAGCCCAGCTCCGCCTTCATTCCCTCTCCATCCCCAGCCCAGCTCTGCCTCCAGAGCCGGGTCTTCCCCCATCCCCAGTTCTGCCTTCAGCCCAGGCTCCTCTGCTGAGCCATCTGTGCAGGAAAGTGGGGCAGGGGGAGGAGATGGACGGATTCCATTACTGGTGGGGATGTGGGGGAGGCCCATGAGAAGAAAATTTGGGGCACCACTGCTCCAGGGTCTTCTGCAAGAGTCTACCTGCAGTTCTCTCTCACCTGTGCTGCTTGATGCCCTTTTATCATCTCATCCCCTTGGAAATTGCTGAAGAGTCACAGGTAGGAGCTAAGCCCCACTCCTTAAAAGGCCAGCCTGCCCTATGACAAAGTGGTTCTTGACCTTTTCCCTACTGTGACCCCACACTGCAGCAGAAAGAGGGGCCAGGTTCTCCCACACTCTCTAACCCTTGGAAAATGGAGAGAAATTGTGATCCTTAAAAGGGAACCCGCGAACTAAGGGAGCGTTGCTGGCCAGGGACTATTTATAGTTGTATAACTTCATCTGGAGAACTGAATCTTCTAGAGGACCAGAGCAGCACTTATGACATGAACATGTCAGGAGCCAAGTCATAGGCAGTCAGGCCTAGTGGTTTAAGCAGGAGTCAGGCCTGTGGTCAGAATTTAAATACCAGAGGTCAAGGGTTAAGACAGAGTCAGAGCCAAGAATCAGAACCAGATTACCTGGAATCAGGGAAGGTTGGTTTCAAGGCAGAAGCAAAGCTGGTACAGGACTAGAATAAGGACGGGTGCAACAAAGGGTCTACACTGGAGCAAGGCAAGCACAGAGAGGCAGAGAATCCACAAACACATATATCCAGCAACTACTGATAGGTTGCAGCTGCTGGGCTTAAGAGCAAGCCACCTGACTGCCTTAGCCAATCTGGTGGTTCTGCTGTGGCCCAGCTGTGCTCACTGGCTATCTGAGTGGGCAGGCACAGCTGCAAGTCCTCATTCCGGACCGTACACACAGTATGAAACTGTCCTCTTAACAATTTCAACACCCCGCTTGGGAGCGAACGGGTCAGAAAAACCAGTGAAATACACTGTAGTGCAGGGGGCTGGCTCAAGAACTAAGCATTTATGCCGATGTCTAAGTAGGACTTAGAGTGCTTAGACCAGTGCTGATTTCTTCACAGGGGATGGTTTTCACTCTATGTTCTCATTAGTGGGAGTCCAGTCTGCAGCCCTGAAACCGGAATCTAGCACTGTATTTGGTAATTGTATACAAATGAACATCCCCCATATCCTCCGTTTTAATCTTGTTTCTTGCACTTGTCTCAGGGTGTTCCTCTTACTTTTATTTCCTATTATTTAGGTTTCAACATCCTGCCAAGAACTCCTTTTAGGAGTGGAAGGATATCTTGAAAACAACATTTAAAATATAAGAATGTTATTAAAAATTTACTAAGCCATCTTAAAAGATCAATAGTAGTCTCCGGTCCACATAGCCAAAAAGATGGAGATTTTTCTTTCGGGTGATGAAAGCACTCAGCCTTCGGCCTAATTTCTTCCAATTGATTTTAAGTTCCTTCCATTTGTGAAATAAGCAAAAAGATTAAACAGCCCTTGTGTTTCTGACAGTAGTGTACTCTGGGAGTAGATGGCAGGATGCAAAAGGCCAAAGGGTACATTTTCAAAGTGGTGGGCTTTGGCGTTAGATGCATGGGTGTTAATGGGAGTGGAAATCCCTGTGCACTGCTGTAAAAATTTGCCCAGAGTTTCTCACCTAGCCCACAAATGCAATATTCAGTTAAAAGGTATTGAATGGAGCATTTTATGCTATTGCAGCATAACACTTACACTTAAAAAACACTCATGCACCAGCTAGAGTGAAATTCACTCTTATGCACAAAGCCTATGCAGTCTGATATGCAACTTAAGTTCTCAAAATAGGGCTTAAGTGGTGCATGAGCATTGTTTTGGGGTCTCTGAACATGGCGATTTTCACCATAGTGAACATTGTTCATGTTATGACATAACTGATGGCACAACAGATACCTCCAGTCATGGTCAGAGTTCAACGCCATAGATAATTTTTCATAAAACTTAGGGTGAGTAAGAGAAATTTTTTTAAAATTTATTCCATAGGGTTAACATATATTACAAGCAATCAGTATTGTGAACTTTTGCCAAGAATAGATTTACCTCTTTTGTGCCTTCCATCCATACATGGCATAGTATCAACCTTATATGTACTTTTCACTGCTACAATAATTCCATGGCCCAGATTTCAAGTGTCCCTACACTAGAGAAATGTAATTCCAAGTAATGCTACAGTCTTGTATGCTCTACTAGAGTAGATTTTTTTTTAAAGTAACACTCCATACAACAATTGGTTGCATTCAGCTATAAACTGTCACATTTGGCTTTGATTGTCTCATACAGTATGTGCTTCCTACAACTGTTGCAATCTCATTTAGTCTGGATCTTTCTCATCATTCAGATCAAAACGCATAAATCATAGAGGGCTCTTGTATTTTGCCAGTTAAGAGTTGTGCTCACTGCTCGCTCTGCTGGTATCTTTGTAACGTTCTCTGTGTCAGAGAGGGAAAAGGATAATATTAACGTCTGTGATCACTGAGTGAAAATGTTTGACATTTATCTAAAAACTCCAAATAATCCATTACTTCTCGTGACTCTTTCTGATGAAAACTCTAATTATTACTAAATTGACTGGAAAACTTCATTCATATATATAAAAAGTCTTTGATTCAAGACATTTCATCTAAGGCACAGGATTGCAGCTTTGGCCATTCTGACTCAGCTACTTTTAATGGAGATCAGCATCACCTAATAGTATTTGATGTTAAAAGTCCTGTTTTTCCTGCAGATTTTGTGATTACAGGCTCACACTTCAGTGCAATCATATCTATACATTATGGTCTTAGCCACATTTATATCTCCAAAGTGTGCATTTAATTATTCTTCCTACTATTCCTTCCTTCTGTCTTACTACCAGCTGTGGAACATATTCAATAAAGAAACCAAGCTAAACGCAGGATCAGAGAAGTTATTGGGGATACTGAGGCATTTAAATGGTTCAGAGATTTGGGAGGAGGCAGTCTATTATAATAATCACAGTAGTTTAGACTTCCATTGCACCTTTCAGCAGAAGATCTCAAAATGCTTTCAAAACATTATTTCATATTCAAAACACCCTGGCCTTGTCATATCTATTTTAGAGATGAGTGAACTATGACAGACGTTAAATGATTTTCTGTGGTTCACAGAGCCAAAAAGAGCACAGGAGTCTAAGTTCCAGTCCCCTTCTCTAACCACAGACTGCAATCCCTGCCATTTAAATAGCAGCTCTCTTCATTGCTTAGGTGGTGGGCCTAGGTTGCAGTTAACTTTGTGACTTCTGTCTTGTAACGTAATACTCTGAGTATTTTGCATACAGAGATATTAGTAATCACTACTTAATGGTTTTTAGGTCTACATTATATCATACATATTCTATTTGGTTAAGAATTGCTGCCTGAAGAATAGTCATTTAAATAAATAATATTTATTCAATAAATATTAGTGCTCTGATTTGTGGAAGTGGCCTCCGATTTTTCAGTCACTATGGGTCAGATTTGGATACTCTTGCTGAGTTGTACCTCACTCCTTATATATTTCCATTGAGCTCCAGCTGACTACCTGCACTGTAAGATACAACTTATTGTGAATGTAAATGGCAGAATCAGCCCCCAAATAATGAAAGCTGTAATTCTGCATGCACAAATCATTGTGGGAGCATTTATTTAGTAATTCAAGGACTCATTATAAGGTTGTTGGTGAAAGGACCATCCTTTACTATACGTTTGTACAGAATCTAACACAAGGGGGCCCTTACCTGGTTGAGAACACTATGTGCTACCACAATATAAATGAGAAATAATACTAATAAACTAGGTAGTTAGACATCTAACTGCTACAAAATATACTTCCATATATTCGTATCACCTAGTTACCTTTGGGTGCATATTTGGAAACCAGTCTAGAAAATCTGGGCCTAGAGATTCAAAATTTCCCCAAGAAACAAATTTTTGAGCTTTCAGTTGCATGCAGTGCTATTTTGCAAGGGTAGGATGAGAAGAGTGATGTTCAGTGACAGTTCCTTTCATAGTCCCACGGTCACTCAATGAGCTATCACATGCACACTGATGGGTTCTGGGAGAATCAGGGTAGCAATAAAGCAGAGGTATTAAAATTGGAGATGGGGCCTTTGAAGATCCATTTCTAAATCTTGAGTCTTGAGCTCAAATTCAGAGGAGCTCAGATCCAGGCATTTGTGACTGATTGGGGTTGTTTGATTTTTTTCCAGTATTATGAGAGTCATTTGTAACATTGGGATTGAGGCTTGAATCTAAAACTCTCCAAAGTTCCTATCTCGTGTTTTGACAGGCCAATTTCAGTTCTGATTTAATTCAGATATAAGGAAGAGCTCTAGAGCTGAGGAAAATCTTGGTTTGGAAGGAAAGAGGAACAAAGAAAATGGCCATGCAGAAGAAACACCAGGACATGGAGTGAAATTGTAGAGTATCTGCTGAGGGAGTGAAAGATGAATGAAGATATAGTGCTGAAGGATGAAGGGAACCTGTGAGCAGGAACAGAGCTCTGGGGTTTATCCTTCAGGCTTAATGCAGAAATTATTGGGTGAGGTTCTTCGGTCTGTGTTATGTTGGGGGTCTGACTAAATGATCATAATGATCCTGTCTGGCCTTAAAATCTTTGGCAGCAAAAGAACCTAATCGATAGAATGAACCTGGAGGTCAGTGGATTGTTTAGATCTTATATGCTATGGTTAAATGCATGATATAAGTACCCTCACAGTCATGTCTGTGCTTGCAATGGAAAGAAATGGATTCAGAGTTAATCTGAAAATTCAGGAAGAAAGTCAGATACGAGTATTGGCAGAGAGAGTATTCGTCAGTTGGATTTCTGAAGGCCACAATGAAGGTAAGCTAATGGAACCTGAACTTGTGAATAGTGTATATTGTTTAATAGGATGCTATTATGTTTCATGTATATGCTTTATTTAAAGAACTACTTTTACGTGCAGTGAAATCAGAAAGTGGAAGTAAAGCATTAGGAATGGCCTTGAGGCTATCAAAAGTAGTGCTAACTGGTTGCTTTGTAAATATGCTTATTGGTTTGGGTTTTTAAAAAAAAAACTTAAATAGAAGTATTTGTCTACATGTGATGTCTGATGTGTATATTTTATACATACGAACAAACAAATATAAAGAAAATATAATCTAGCAGCTTCTCACAGGGTGAGTGGACCCATGAGGTGGGTTGGGGCTCAGCCACACTTGTGCAGGCTTAGACCATCTCTCCAGGGGCAGGGAATGAATACTGGGGTCAGGTGATAGGAGCATGGATCTCAGAGCCAGGTTTGCTGTGAGGTAAGAACAGCCTGATGTCCTTGAGGGAGAGTCTCACAGGTTCAGGAGGGCAGTGAGGAGGACACCATGCAGGAGGGCTGGGTAAGTGTTGTAGTAGCCTTCTAGAATGAAAACCTCAGCAGAGGCAAGAAAGGCTAAAAGCTCTGCACCAAGAGATTGAGCCAGTTGCATAGGGCTGGGTAGAAGATTTGGGTTGTTCTGAACTTTATCTTAATAAACCTGATTCCTAGAAGGGCAGAGTTACTGAGAAGGTATGTCCAGTATGGAGTGTGATTCTCAGGGCAATCAGGAGAAACCAGAGCAGCGGTGGGGTCCAGTGCTGATCTGGGTAAGGCCCAGCTACATGGCCCAAGCACAGAACTGGAGACGTGAGGCTTGGATTTTGTTCCTGATTTTCGACAAATTTCCTGTGTGATGTTGGGCAAATCACTTAACCTCTCTGTGCTTCACTTTCCCTTGTATCAAATCTGGACCTGGCCTTTATCCTGAAGACAGATGGACTTCTGCACTCATCAGGAGCCCCACTGACCCCAATTTGGCTCTTTCCAGGTGCTGAGGTCTGCCTGTGCAGATCAGCTTTAGCAAGATTGGAGCCTTATTGGGTATGATCCCAGCCTTCGGAGCCCTGAGCCAAAACTTCAAAGTTCTGTCTATACAACCATTTTCAGAGCACTAGCATGAGCCCCGCTAGCCCAGGTCTGTCAACCCAGGCTGGGAGACTTCCTCCAAAATGCCATGTAGACATGCCCAGTGATGATCCTGGTGAAAGGTTCCATGTAAGGAAACAGTGGGCTTGATTGTCTGTTGCCCTTCCCAGTGTTAAGTGAGTAAAATGTTACCAGATCTGAAATGGAGCAATTGTACACTCACTTTGCATTGGTGAAATGACCACCCAGTGCACAGGCCACCAGCAAACTAAGCTGCCCATCTCCATTAGATATCTGCACCAGTGCAGCTGCAAGTAAGGAAGATGTGGAGCATGAAAGGGAGTGAAAGAAGAATATAATCAATCAAAACATCTTGTTACATAAGTAAAAGTCTCAATATAGTACGGGGCTGGGGAGTAGAACATCCTGTCTAATGAGCCTCTGAGGATGGTGACATTTCTTCTGTTGTGGTGGGTGCGGATGGCTAAAATAATTCTCAGGAGTTTTGCAGTCAGAGCTCAGATTTATATCTGGACTTAATTTCTGCATTCAGTAAAGGACATTATGCGTTCTCTTCCTACCATTTTAAATAATAAATTAATATAATGCATTGCAAATGTAGCTTGGAAAGAGGAGATGCAGAGGGATAGGCTAGATCTGTTCACAAATCTTCTATGCCTTTTACTAGCTTAATTATTAACATTTATTGATACAAGACATTTTAAAAACTAAAACAAAGCTTTTATATACCTCCAAATGCAGCCGTGGGGATTCCCCAACCCAAACTGACAGTGATAGTATGGAAGGACCAGTGGGGCATGGTGTATGCCTGCAGATTTTTGCTGTAGGATCACCACAATTTTTATGTGATGATTGCACAAGCAAAGTCTGCAAACGGTGTATTCTTCATGACCCTATATTTTCCAGGCAGTGGAGAGTTATGCAAAAGAAACCTCTCCCCCATTCCTTAGCTTGGCCCTGTATCTTAGGTTATATCTTAAGGGCAAAATACTGGGTAGAGTGACCACATTTGAACCACAGAGAAGATAAAAGGAATCAGATGTGCAACTTGAAAAGTCATAATAGTGACCTATTCGTTAAAGCCCTGTCCACGTTGAGATCAGACTCAAAGGGTGAAATTATTCAAGGGCCTGTGATACAGAGAATGTCAGAATAGATCTAATGGTCCCTTCTGGCCTTAAACTCTGAAAAAAAAAACAACCCCAAAACAAGTTAGCAACAACTATGCCTCCCAGAATCCCTCTTCTTCCGTACCAGAGAAGCCCTTTTGCAAGGGCTCTGCAGAGTTAAAGTTTGATGCTGTGTTAACTGGGGCCTTGTTCCTTTCTGAACTGTGGAAACCCCCCTTTTAGAGGCAGTTCTGGGTCAGTCCCAGTAGGGGAAGCCCATAGAAACACCACTCTTTTTCATCCCCTCAGGAGAGGTGCTCCCAGGAGTCAGCGGGAGTTAATGAGGCCAGGAGCAAAAGCAAAGTACATCTGACCAGATGCCGCGTGCCACCTGCGCATATCTGAGATCTCTGTAGTTGTCAGAGACTTGCAGGCTAAAGGAATGAAACCCTCAAATTCATTCCTGGAAGTAGTATTTATTATTAATCAGGTTTATTACGGTAGTACCTAGGGGCCAAGCAAAAGTAGGACCCGGCTGTGCTAGGCACTGTACAAAGAGTCCTTCCCTGCCCCAAAGACCTTAGGCCCAGATCCACAAAGGTATTTAGGCTCCTAACTTCCATTCATCTCAATGGGTGTTAAGAGCCTAATTACCAGTGATGTTCCATGTGTGTGTGCACAACACATGCACTGCATGCCCCAGGACTGGCTGTGCCCGCAAGACAATTCCATCCAGCCCCCGAACATCCTTGGAGGGTGCCATTTTGTAGAACAAAATGGCGTCCTCAACACAGCATGACCTCACACACACCACATGTTTAGGGTCACATGACGTGGAGGATGCCATTTTGCATGCAAGTGTAGAATTACATGCCTGACTGAAAATATCACAGCACTCCACTGCTACCGTAATTACCTTTGTGGAGCTGGACCTTACAGTCTAAATATAGTGACAAAGGGCAGGAGAAAGGAATGTCACATACAAGCATAGCAAACAATGACATTGCCGTAAAAGTCAGTTAGTTTTGTGAGTAGGAGGGGCAAATTCCTGTTATTCACAGGAAATTGAAAATTCCTTCTCCCCTACTTGTTATTCCTTTTTGAGGAGAATAGGATTCTGTGCTAGAAGCCTGCTAGCAACAACCATGCTGAAATGTAACTGTAGTTGACTGGGTTCTAATTCTGGTGTGGGCAGGGCATGAATCAATCAGGGAAATTAATCAGGAACATACTTTTTATAATGTAAATATAACAGCTCATTGAAAAGCCTCACTCTCTATAGCATCTTAGGCCTCATGTCTGAAAATTCTCTAAAGAACCAGGTAGCTATTTATGATCCTGCAAAATGTCTGAATGGTCCCCCTCTTCTGAAGTGTCTTTATGTGGGGAGTTCCAGCTTTGTAGTCCTGCCACTATGAAAATGGTTTCCAACATTGTCATGGATATCTAACCTTAAAATTAAAGCCTGAGGGGAAACATTTTGTTTAGAGGGGACCAGAGTTTAGAAGAGTCTTCAGGGTAAACTGCAGTATTAGTAGAAAGCACATAAATACTAGCACAGACCAAATATCCTTACTGTATCCTGGTTCACTATGAGCATCCTTTTCCAAAGCTTTGCTTTTAATATTCTGCTAACAAATTTCCCCCACTCTCCTGATTTATTTCCCCTTAGATGTAGCTGCCCACACAACTATATCTTAAAAGCCACCTCACTTCACAGACAGATTACCAGTAACTGGTAAGATATAAGATTGATGACATATTTATACCATTTTAGGAGTAGGAAAATCAGACCTCAGGGTGTGCAGCCTCACAGAAATATCTCTGCTTTTCAGATGCTGGTGTTTTTCCATCCTAATTGGCCTTGTGACTCACAGTGCATTGAAAGTATCCATATGCTACATGACTTTACATGCAAATATTCTAATAATACACCCTCCATGAAGCATGTTCAGGCAATCTAGTGAGGCACAACTGGCAAAAAAATAAAAATTAAAAAAAATCTGAAAAAGAATAACTGTTTCAATTTAACTCTATTCAAGTCAGTTTCAATTTGGCCATATTTTTTAAGTGAATGAAAAGGTTTATGCGAGATACATAATGGGACAGATTAACAGCCATCCTCCACTTTTGCACACCCATTTTTGTGTGCCCAAGTCTTGTATTTGTATGTGGAAAGTGAGTTATAACAACAACAGTGTATAATAATGGGGCTGATACAACTACTGATACAGCTCCTTCCTGCCAAGGATCTTAAAGTGCTTTATAAAGCTGGGTAAGTATTCTCATCATTTTATGTCAGAGTAAACTTAGGCACAAGGAGGTTAAGTGACTTGCCCAAGCGCACAGAATGAGTCAGTGGCAGAGTGGGAAAATACAACCCAGATCTCCTACTTCTCAGGCCCTATTCTAATTATTAGGCTGTACAAACTTCCATGTGTGTCTTCATTTGCAGAATCAGTTAATTACCACCCAAAACTGAAGGATGGAGCTGAAAATCTTGACTTAGGGGTCTTCTGCCTACTGCACAAATATTGGCCTTAGTAGTTCTCTCCTAAAGTTTCAGTAGAGGGGGAAACAGTGGATCACTGTTTCCAAGAAGCTTTAAGTGTTTTTGATTATAACACTCTTGGTCCATTGCTTTTGTGCAATATACTTTTATTTCTGGAAATCTGGGTTCAGCTCACAGGTCAAAAGTGGAAATGAGTTTAGTAGTCACATGGGCCTAGATCCTCAAAAGGTATTTAGGTGCCTAACTCCCTTTGAAATCAAGAGAAGTTAGGCATCAGGTACCTTTGTGGATCTGGGTCATAGCATGAAGCGGACATTGTCCAACTCATTAAACCACTTCAACATTGTCAAGTCTTCTATGACAGGGCCAAAGTCCAGTGAAGTAACTTCCCAAGTAAACCTGAAATAATTTAAGTAATATCCATCATTTTGCCGGCACAGAACTCTAAGATGGAAAGACATTGCAGACCAAGAAGTCCATAATAGGACATAGGTCCCCATCTGGCATTTTTATGCATGCAAAACTCCCCCTGAACTCAATGGGAGCTTGGGTTGTGAAAACAGTACAGGGTCAAGCCCACTGGTCCTAGCAAGGCAAAGAACATGAAATGTGATACTACTCGTGATTATAGACAACGATACCGTTGGAGTAAATTCTTTGAAGGAAAAATTCCTGCTGATGCTAATGAGAATTTTATGAGAGAATCAAGTCTTTTAATTGTAGAGTTTGTTGGTCCAAGAAAGAGGTCTATCACCATAACTTGTCCATTTCCAGGTAAACTACTTAACCTGTGAATCAAGGACTGCTGTCAAAGATTTTTATGCCAGGGGTCATAAGTCCTGGCATAGTCAGAAAGAGTTGCTCTATTTGATTCAACTCTTTAAATACAAATTTAGCAAAGAAAATGTGCCAACAGTTCTCTTTTTCCATCAGAAGTAAGATGAATCTAGGAGGATGACTCCCAGGTTTACTGAGCCACTGCATCTGCTAGACATTTCATTCCAAGAGTATAGAATGAAGATAGGACTGCTGAGTCAGAAGGAAAGGATTTGGATGCATGAATGTTATTGAAAAAAATTGTTTCCATTATGGATACTAAATCCGCTACTGGTTGTGATTTTTGTGTGTGTTTGTTTTTTGAACAGGCTAAATATAGTTAGTGTTGTAACTTACTGCAGTGCTGTTAATGTGCACGACTTGAATAGGAACATGCTATTCCTCTTCTTGGTGTCATGTTTGTCCTTTTCCTTGCCAATTTTTGTTATTACAGCTCAGTTCAAATTTTACGGTGCCTACCCCTGGAATATTATGATTTCAATGCAATAATGTCTGACTCCAATTTTAAACTACCAAAACACTGCACAGCACGCTGCCAGATCTCAGAGGAGAATTAACTGGTGAGACTATATAATAAGGCTTTGCACACGGGAAAATGACTAAGCAAATAGATGCAACCTAGACTTCTTGGTCAAGTCTATTTTGTTTTCTGGGTCTGAACTGTTGATTTCAACTTGGGATAGCGCTGTGCAGAGAACTTTCAGAAGACTAACTACTGGATGTCTTTATAAATTATCTTTTCCTGCCCTTCAAGTTGTTGTTGTTTTTTGCTTGTTTATTGATAAAGTGACTTGCCTTGTGATTAAGAGCCTCAAATGGATAACTATTGTGTGATTTGCAAGCAGTGCAGAGTATAGTATTTCATGAAGTGATATTGCCATAAAAACATAACCTGTGTGCTGTGTCAGCTTATTGAGCACCTTGAGAGCAATATTCCTGTTAGTTTTATGGTGCACTAAGTCTCTTTTTGGAATAAATTGGGTTTATACAAGTGGGACTGGTTACGTCCAAATAAAAGAGTCAACAAAACTCAATAGCTGAAAAGAGATAAAATGAAGAGTAGGGGAGGGGAATTTTAAAATTTTAAACTAATGGAGATGAGGTGACAGAACAAGAGGTGCCATACATAAGCCAGGGAAAGTATCTGTAATAAATAAATTGGACAGCAGAGCACAAAGTAATATTTAGCGGTGAAGCAGCAAGGCTTTAAAAGAAAAAAGGCACAAAAGAAAGAAGGGCCCAGTTCAGGAAAGCATCAATATTCAGGCTAGTACTGAAGCATGTGCTTGAATTCCACTGAAATCCATGGGACTTGACCACATGCTTAAAGTTAAACATGTCCTTAAGTACCATCCTGCATAGGGGGAGGGATATATGCACATACTTGAGTAGTTTCCTGAATAGTCTCAGGAGAAGGGAAAGAATTCCAGACAACAACAAAATGGTCTGTCAGAGGAAATTCCTAAAGGGCCTATAGTAAATACAAACAAGAGACACATGGGGGAAAAAACAGAGAAGCACAAAGTATATGCAAACACAGGGTTATCACAGTGATAATGGCTTGAATGAAATGCAATGGAAAATGAAAATCACCGGGAGATAAAGACTGAACCTTGCAGCTGTTCACAAGATGACTATGAGTTATGAATCAGGAAGTGGGGGAGTACCGTTATAGATAAGGGAGAGTCTGAGTCACAGCATGGATTCCGCAAGACCCATGGATGAGGGAAAGATGTTTCCGTGGACATTGTTTGAAGACAAAAAATAGATAAATAAGTGTGTCAGCAGCTGAATTCACACTGGGCAGAACACGATGAAAAGACGGTAGTGGAAAGCAACAAAGGGTTATGCAGACTGGTTTTGGTAAAGGAATTGGTGATCTCCTTTCAGTTACGACTGAACAGGCAAACTGATTTTTTTTCCATACAATAAAGAAATTAAGAGATACTTTTATTCTGTTCAAATGATATGCATTAACATCCCACTTTTTCCAAACACACACAAAAAAGATATTTTTAAACCATCATCAGTTTGGCTTTCAGGAATACCAAAAAAAAAAAAGAAGTGCAGGGTAGCAATTTAGTAATCCCAGATTAAACCAATTTTAAGAATAATTAGCTGCTGCATAGAGGTACATTAAACTTTCAGCATTGTATGTCAGACACCTGTTAATACAAGTTTACAAAGATAGGGCCAGCTTCCACTCTCAGTAAATGCCAGTGTAAATCTACTGAACATCAATGGAGTTACATTATATCTAGCCCACCTTTTTCAGATGAGTAGTGCCAGTGAAGTTCCATGGCAGTCTTCATTCATGCAACATTTCTAATGGGAGTTTTGCCTGAACAAGGATTGCAGGAGCCATGGATTTCCAGAACTTAATCAAAGCATTAATTTTGGGGGGAAGGAAAAGACACCCTATATTAAAATCTGTAATCCAAATAAATTAAAAGATCATTCAAAAATTACAGACTGGTGTGTAGCCTGACTAAATTGTTGAAATCTAGTCTACAAATTGCAAGTCATTAATAATTAGTATTACAGAACCTATTACAACCTAGATTGGGGGAAAATGTATCGAGGCTAGTATTACATTATTCAATTAGATCTAATTCTATTTGCTATGTATTTTACTTTATTTTAAATTTAATCAGTAAAACAATCATGGTAGCATCAGTCTAAAATGTCAATTAATCTGTATATAGTGCAAATAGCACATGTAATAGTTCATCATATGGTGTGCCTCTGCTGATGGACAGAAGTGCTGCAAGACTCACTATGGTTAATTAGATTTCTTAACGCATTATACAGCACTGTTACAGAGAGTTATGTATAAATAACTTTATTATAAGTACCCATGACATTCATATAATGAAAGACTGTAAAACCCTGTTGCTTAAATGTATGTTTATGTTCTCACCTTGGTATGCTTTGAGTGCATCTTCACTAGGAAAAAAGGTGTGTTCTTAAGTTAACTAACACAAGGTAAAATCCAAGAAAAGACAAGGCAGTTTGTAGTTTTCACACTTGTTAGCAAATCAAGTTTAAGGGCATGTCAACAATTGCCATTTAAAGCAGAAAAAGTCCTTTTTTTGCACAAAAACCATGGGAGTGTCTACACTTGCCAATGACTTTTTGCAGTGAAACTCAGACATTTCACCACAAAAAGAAAACCACCTCCATGAGAGGCATACAGAAAACTTACCAGTCATGCGCAAGTGAAGACACATTCTTTCTGTTTACACAGCTTTTAGCCTACGGGAGGATATCCCACAGTGTCTAGGTGACCGCTCTGCTGCTGGATAAATAGACATCCACCCCCTTCCCTGTAAAGCCCCAGGAACTTTGAAATCCCCTTCCTGGTTTCTTGGCAAGTACTCACTTATCTGGCCAGCTGACAATGCCTGCTTCAGGGAGCAAAGGATCCCCTGCCTGGAGCAATGCTGAGCTACTGGAGCTCAGGGCTGCCCAGAGGATTCCGGGGGCTTGGGGTCTTCGGCGGCGGGGGGCCCTTTCGTTCCGGGACCCGCCACCGAAGTGCCCCGAAGACCCGTGGCGGGGCCCCCCCGCCGCCGAATTACTGCCGAAGTGGGACCCGACGCCGAAGTGCAGCCCGGTCTTCGGCGGTAATTCAGCGGTGGGGAGCCCTCACCGCGGGTCTTCGGGGCACTTCGGCGGCGGGATCCGGAATGAAAGGGCCCCCCGCCGCCGAATTACCGCCAAAGACCGAGCTGAACTTTGGTGGCGGGTCCTGCTTCGGCGGTAATTCGCCAGTGAGGGATCCTTCCGCCCCGAAGCGGAAGGACCCCCCGCCGGCGAAGACCGGGAGCGGAAGAAGCTCCTGGGCCCGGCCCCGCAAGAGTTTTCCGGGACCCCCGGAGCAAGGGAAGGACCCCGCTCCAGGGGCCCCGAAAAACTCTCATGGGGGCCCCTGTGGGGCCCGGGGCCTGGGGCAAATTGCCCCTCTTGACCCCCCCTCTGGGCGGCCCTGCTGGAGCTTATCAGTGTTTGGGGAGAGGAGGCTGTGCAGGGACCCAGGATGCCCCGCAATCACCTCTCCCCCTCCGTCCCTTCCCACAAGACCCATCTTCAAACTGGAGAGAGCTGCCCTGTGGGATGGTTTCCCTGGAGCACTGCTCTCATATGCGATGGAAGTGCTGCTAATGTAAACACTCTCTGACACCTGAGGAATTAAATGAGTACACAACCCAGCACTTTTCTTTCACCGGTTCCCTATTACCAGTGAAACTTACAGCGCAAAAAAATCTGCAAGTGTAGACATATCCTAACTCCTTAGACTTCAACCTGACCTGCTAACTGATGTAAAAACTACAGACTGCCTTGTCTTCCCTTGGATTTTACCTTGTTTTAGTTAACTTGAGTTAAGAACACATCTTTTTTCCCCTTGTGAAGGCACAGCCATGGGGTGAGATTATCTGGCGTACTGCACTTATGCAGTGACTTACACCAGTGCAAATGTACAGCTTGTCTACACTTGAAAGTCAATTTGGATGAAAATGGGCTGTAAAATAGAAGCACAATAGGTATTCCTGATAAACTCCATGTGTGGACACTTTTATTCTGGAACAAGAATGCGTTGTTCCTGGTTATGTTAACCCACTTTCAAAGAATAGCTATAGCAATTCCAGAATAACTCCAGGTGTAGACAAGCCTTTAGTACAAAGTGAGTGGAAAACACTGCTATATTGGAATGGTGGCATTTTATACCTACTTTGCACAGCTGTGCATGACTAAATGAGGTACAGGGCAATGGAGAAGCTAGCTCCAAATGTGCTTTAATGAAGTAAGAGCTTCCCAATCTGTACAAAAAAAGGCTTGTAAGAAAATCTTGTTGATTTAGATAATGCACTAACTGATGGGGGATAGGAAGAGGAATGTAGAGAAGGAAAAAGGAGCAACAGAGAAATATGGGGGTACGGACACAAAATTTCCTCCTACAATGGTCCTGCCCTCAGCTGGTTTAAATCAACAAAGTCAGAGCTACACTGCAACTGATTAAAAACTTGACCAATGAAGGATAATGGTGTTATGCCAATTTACACCAGCTCAGGACCAAGTTTAGTTCCTGATCCAATGTCTGTTTAAGTCAATGGCAAGACTCATTGAATTCAGATGGTGCTGGATAGGGGCCTTTTTTCCAAAGTCCACACACTTCTCATTTGTTCTACTGTGAGATAGTAGGTGAGTTGTTACTCACCTGAAAAAGGTGGGCTCCATCTGATGTAACTTCACTGATGTTCAGTGGTATTATTCTGGATTTACACTAGTGTAACTGACAGCAGAATCTGGCCCTATCTCTGCTAATACCATGCTGAAGATTTAATGTAGCTTCTGGTTCTATGCAATAGCTAATTATTTTTAAAATTGGTTTTAGTGGAGATTACTAAATTGCTATTCTGCATCTCATTTTTTGTATTCCTGAAACCCAAAGTGATTTTTTTTCTTCCTGTATTTTTGAAAAAAAAAATATATTGCATATCATTAAATAGAATAAATGCAGCTCTTACTTTCTTTAGTGTGTGGGGGAAAAAAATGAATTTGCATACAATATTTCTTATCACGGTTAGTACTCATTACTCAAAACATATCCTGCAAAATGTTCTCTTGCATTGGGCAAACATCCTGCTTGCCAGAGGCTTTTATAAATAGTCCATTTGCTTTCCATGAATAGTTACATTTAAAGTCATCAGGATTTGGCCTGAAACATAAACCCCTTTTTTATTTTTAATGGAAAAGGCAGCATATCAAATCTTGAGATAAGAAGGTATAATATCTGTGGGGATTTTGGTGGCAAATTTAGATTGAGCCAGAATGATAAAGCAGTCACTACACACAAGAAAATAGTTAGGCCTCAATTCAGCAAGGTACTTAAGTATGTGTCCAGTTTAAACCACATGATTAGTCCCCTTAACTTCAGTAAACTGATTAGTTGGGTACATGCTTAATTCAGATTAAAAACTCTTTGAGTTTGGAACCATTTTTCTTCCTATTTGGACAGCCTCTATCACAACAGAGTGCAGGTCCATGATTGAGGCTCCTAGGTTCCACTGCAAGGCAATTAACTCTCTAACTGCAGGCACAAATCAGGTAATCAGAGTCGTTATTACTGTCACAAATTCAAGGCCAAGAGACGACCACTGTGATCATCTAGTCTGACCTCCTGCCCAATGCAGGCACACAGTACATCCCTGAACACATTTCTGCTTCAAGTACAATAGCTGCAGTTGAATTAGAGTTCATCATTCAGAAAAAAAAAATCCAATCTTTATTTTAAAATATCAAACAATGTTGAATCACCACAGCCCTTAGTAAGTTGTTCCACTGGTTAATTATCCTCACTTAAAACATTGTTCCTTATTTCTAGTCTGAATTTGCCTCGTTTCAACTTCCAGTCATTGGGTCTTGTCATACCTTTTGTTTACTAGATTGAGGAGCCCTCTATTACCACATTTCTGTTCCATATGTAGGTACTTATGTGTAACCAAGTTGCAGATTAAATATTACACCCACGCAAAAGGGGGAAGGAAAATCTCAACCCACTTGAAAATGTTTACCCCAGTATGTTTTCTTTTGACCTACTCTTGCTTCCATTGGGCTTTTTAATGACCTAGTGCAGGGGTGGCCAAACTGTGGCTCTGGAGCCGCACACGGCTCTTCAGAAGTTAATATGTAGCTCCTTGTACAGGCACCAACTCCGGGGCTGGAGCTACAGGCGCCAACTTTCCAATGTGATGGGGGGTGCTCACTGCTAAACCCCTGGCTCTGCCACCAGCCCTGCCCCTACTACACCCCTTCCCATGCCCTCCCCTGAGCCTGCTGTGCCCTCACTCCTCCCCCTTCCCCCCCCAGAGCCTCCTACAAACCACGAAACAGTTGATCGGGAGGTGCGAGGAGGGAGGGGGGAGGTGCTGATCAGTGGGGCTGCTGGTGGGCAGAAGGCGCTGGGAGCGTAGGCGGGGGGATTAGAATGGGGGTTGCTGACATATTACTGTGGCTCTTTGACAATGTACATTGGTAAATTCTGGCTCCTTCTCAGGCTCAAGTTGGCCACCCCTGATCTTGTGGATACCAACAAGGAGTGATAAGAGCAGGGGAGAGAAATAGCTCACACAAATCATGCTACAAGATTAAACACTTGTGCACATGCTTAACTTTGCTATTACAAGTAATCCCATTGATTTAAACAGGACTACTCTGAGTAATAGTTAAGCACATCTATAAGAGTTTTCAGGATCAGGCCCTAAGATGTCAAATCCTACCCTGATGTACATTCTATGCAAACTCACTGATTTTAACAGTGTGGCAAACAGAGCACCGCTTTGATTCAGTAGAGCACAGACACACATGCTTAGCTTTATCTCTAGTGGGACCTGAGGACATGCTTTGGTGATGGGCTAAACAGGGATGGATGTAAGCACCTGCCTAAGAGCACTCTTCATTGAATCAGGGCCTAAACAGGGGCAGAATTTAGTCCTTGGATCTCAGTGAATTCTCAACAAATAGTTTAGCACACCATTTATTTATATATTAAATGGAGAAGAAGATTTCACAGCTGTTAAAATGATCGATGAAAATTATAAATGGATTGCGCAGTTTTTCAAACACATTCTTAGTTGTTTGTCTCCGCAGAGCATGGCTGAATTTTTAGACCCTATGTGTGATGGAATGACATTAAATGTGCTTTTTTGTCAGTGATGCTAGATACATGGGCAAAAAGCAAGCGTTGGGGCAAGTGATGTAGATTATGATCAATTCATGAAGGTGTTAAAACATTCATCAACAAGAGTACTTGGAAACTACAGAAAGTTGTGATCCATCACTTAGCTGTGGGTTTATGTGACATTTACAACAATTGTGTACATTTTGCGATAGTTGACAATGACATCTTTATGTCTTTGTTATCAAAGCTTCCATCTTACAAACCCCTTTGGTCCCAGGTATTGTTAACAACATTCTAGGGTTACGGCTGTTCAAACCTTCTCTCTTTTAAGAGGTACAATGTGCAGAGAAGAGCTAAGTCTTGATTCCTTCAAGGTATTTGAGACCAACACTAAATGACGTTTATAAAGATTTCTAAAAGTAATAACAGAGCTGATCCTTCTGCCGGAAGGTTTTGTTCTCACACTTACAATTGTGCTAGATACCAACTCCCACACTTTTTCTAGAAAAATACATTTAAGTTTCACTGGTCCTGTAATTCTGCTGATAACACTTACAGACTGGCTGTCTGGCACAAATTTCTTTTTTTGAGTAGCTGCAATTCTTAGCAGTTAAGTAGTGCTTCATGTCTTCAGAGAACTTTGCAAACTTTTACTGATTTAGTCTTCTGTCCCCATGAGAAGCGATCAGCTAAGTATTATCCCCATTTTGCAGGGGAAATCTAAGGGGGAAAAGGGCCAGGGCCCATTTAACACCCAAGCTTCCACTTTAAGTAACTCAGTGCTTGAGATGCACGTAGGAGAAAGGAGGAGAGGAATCTTCTCTCAGCTGTTGAGTCGGAGAGGAGATTCTGTGCTGCTTTGTAATTGTAAGGTTGGGTTGGGGTTTAGCTGGGGAAAGGAAGATGGGTCTGTAACTACTCCAACAGCCACAACCAACCATGTTGCCTCTATGCTGTGAGTGGTACAAGATATGACATTGCAGGTCATTTCCTGAGCCCACACAATATTAAGTACATGAATAATTCCACTGACTTTAATGGAAGTACACATCCTTGAAGTTCAAGAGGTGTATAAATGCTCTGCTGGATGGAGGGATGACTTCAATGGTAGCAGGTTCAGGCCCCTGATCAGCGCTTTATGGACTTCTTGTATGAGAAGAGTAGAAAGAGAATTTCTAAATGCTGAGAACAAGCTCCTTAATCGCAGCTAGGTTCAGATTCGGCTTCTATGGGCTGACTTTGCCTAAATAACTATACGAGCAAAGGATCTGCCTGCACAAGTCACCATGGTTAAAGAAAGCCTTGAGTGCAAACGTAAAAAAATATATATATATCTGAAGACAGACAGGAATGATGCTACTCAGCAACCCAATTTCCTTTTTAAAATTCTATTAATCATTTCAGAAAAATGGCAATAAATTCCCTAGAGAAGATGAGAGAATGTTTCACATCCATATTATCAAATCAATTTTACATTGTCTTTATCATCCTAAAAAAATAGAAATAGAAAGCAGTAAAAAAAAAATTGTCCGTTGCCTTTCTCATGCACATAGGAAAGTTGGAGGGTACGAGCACCTCTTTCTCCTAGATAGGCCATATATCTGGCATGTCCCAGCAGAGAACGGGCAATGGCAACCGCTGGAGCAGTTACTCTCCCTACATACATGGGCATGCAGGTGTCAGGAGTAGACAGACCTGGAGTCCACTCCAATGCACAGACAGTACACCTTAGCCAGCACACAGGGGGAGGTAACCTGCTACTGGATATATGACTTCTCCCCTGGAGCATGGGATTACATGGCAGAGAAGTGTCAATCACAATGCCCACCCTGATCTGAAATTTAGTATATAGTCCCTAATAATCACATATGCATAATAGAGTAATATTAATCTGATATAGCAATTATTAACTGCCATAGGAAGCTATGTTAAATAGTCACCAGGTGACAATTGACAGTCAAACTGTGATAAGGAATCAGTTAGATCCCCATCAGAACCATTTTCAAGATTAGCAGCATGATCTCTGCTTTTAATATGAGACGTTAAGAAATCATCACACTCAAAATAGTCTATTGCTTTTGATCTTTAATTAATCTCAGTTTGGAAAGGGAAAGGATGGAGGCAGAAAAAAAACCAAGAGCAGCAAATTCTGTTTTGAGTAAAAGCAGTTTCTTGCAGCTACGGTGAGTAACTTTGGAAATGGCCAGATCCTGGGATGCAATAGGACAGCTTCATGCCTCTCTTCCTGCACAAAGTTGCTGTGAATGTGGCAAAAGTGGCTCTGGCAGGAACTTGGGTGGGTCAGAAGTGCTGAGGCATCTCCTAGACAATCCCACTCCCCATAGCTGGTGCCAATGTGCGGCGAGAGGAAAGAAGGCATGGAAGAGGCACCAGTGTGCCCCATCTATCTCTGGTAGCTGGAATGTCTCCTTCTGGTCATTGGCAGCTGGTGTAACTTAGAGCAGCCCTCAGGTTGCTCTAAATTGCTCAAGAGGATCAGCTAGGTCTGGACTCTGGATCACAGGAGTGGAAAAGTTTCTTAAAGCCCTCTTTGTATCCCCTCTCCTTACCCCAAGCACACTTCAACTCTAGCTCAGGCCATAATATTTCAATTTTTCTTTTTACAGGAAAATTGTTGGATATGTTTCCTATCTCACAGAGATGTAAATTCAAATTTATCTGGACACTGATACTAACTGCAAACCAGTTTTCCCTCTCCATATGTCCTATTCAGTAAGGCCTCCTCCCACAGGCTGTAAGCAGCCAAAACTCCCATCCAAGTCACAGAGAGTTTTCCCTGCATAGGGGCTGCATGACAATGAAATGCTTTAAAAACATTTGGATTCTCTAATATCTTACTTCTGGAAAATCTAAATGACACTAAAAGACATTCTGTCTTTTTGAATTGAAGGAATGTTATTTCACATACACATTTGATGTCTTAACACTATTTATTGGTCTTCAGACATGAAAGAGTAAATTGGCCCGACAATACGCCTTTATGATAACTTGCAGACTAACTCACAGGGAAAGCAAAAAAAACCATTGATTGACAACTGCTAAGTCAATCAGCTTCCTGTTCCCTTAATTCAAGCAATGTTTTAACTTGTAAATAAATTGATTTACCAGTAAAATATAAATTCCATCTCAGTTTTGATAAAGACCACCAAGAGAGGAAGAGAATTGCCTTAACATACTTTGTATTGATGGCTTCTTAGAAGCTGCTTTTTTTAAATGACAATTATGTTGATTTGTTTTTTCAGTTTCCTTAGTGAGAGTATGGCACTATTTATAAACATTTAAGTTATTATCAGAAAAGATAAGACTTTATGGTAGTAGCAATATATACGATATAGTGAATATAATATATACTATATAGCGTAAGTGCAGTTATATTAGTCTAAATCATCGTATGCCAGTATAGTCTACTATGCTTTGCTGAACTGGAATAAACTATATTGGTATAACCACACATAAGCACTATGGGGATTTTGCCTCTTTAACTATATCAGCACAATTAAAGCAACAAAACCTTACATGTAGATGTGGCCTAAGGGAGTTAGGTGCCTAATTCCCATCAATGGGATCTGGATACCCTTAGACTCCTGTGAAAATCAAAGCTTTGGTGTCTCAATAGTGAAATCCTCATATTTAAAAATGTATAAAGATACTTGAGACTGCTCCTAAAAACACTTAATACTCACCTTTGTCTCTAGACATGTGACTTCAATTGGATTGAAAGACTGGCATAATTAGGTCTTAGTTTCCTCAAGTCTGGACAACCACACAAATATGATGGAATTTTAATAACTAAATCATCCATTTTAGTGAGTTATAGCAAGCATTTTGGATGGAACCTCATTCAATAAAACATTGATACTGCAGCCAACGTTTTAATCTATTTTCAACTTAAAACTAAACTATAGTACACAAGAGAGCTATCCTCTTCTCCTAGCACTCTTTCCTCCTAACCTAAATATGCTGTACTGTATTGATCTGTTTTCTTTTAGATCAAAAATATTGTGATCAGTTCTGCAGTTAGAGCCTGATCCAAATCTCACTGAAGTCAGCAGAAAGACGCCCACTGATTTCAGTGGGATTTGGATTAGACCCATATTTATAGCTATTCAGCATTACAGAACCAAACTCCAGTGGAGCTGTGCCACTTATGACAGGAGCCAATATGGCGGAAATGACTTCAAAACCAGCCTTTAAGGCTCAGTAGCAGTCAGCAGAGTTGCAGTAGGGTAAATAAGGGCAGATTGTGGCCTGAAATGTCTGTCTAGATAAAATGACAATGTATCCCATTTCTTTTGTCCTTCCTTGAAATCACAGAAGAGGCAACTCCCCATTTTCCTCAATATCCTGCATACTGGTATACAAGTCTATCTATTGCAGAACCAGAGAAATTGCCACTGTGCATCAGAGGAACATTGATCCATCTAATCTAGTATGCTGTCTCTGACAGAGGACAGTGCCACCTGTCATCCACAGTTGTATGTGCATGCATCAGCTCATCTGAAAATCTCTTGTCAAGCTTGTGTATTCCTCTTCATGTCTCTTTCTCTGCAATTATATTTTTTTACTTACCTCTGTAGCCCCATTTAACTCAGCAATGTAGATTACATGAAAGACACTATAAGTAGTAAAATTGTATTTGCCTAACTAGAAAATCCACCCTTGATGGATGTACATGCATACGGTCCCCTAGAGTTGGCTAGAAAATGGTTTCAAATTTTCAGAGATTTTTCCACTAAAAGTTTAATTTTTAAAAAATATCAACCACCTCTATCCGTAGCTTACAGTTCAGGTGGTGATGAATGATTATTAAATAATGTGTACCAAAAGGCCACATGTTAGGCTGAGACCCTAGGCAGTCTATTAACATATCATAAGTTACAATCCCCGTCTCAGTGTGCATGTCCATCATCCATTGCACCATTTTGGACATTTCTGGTTCTTCTGCAAGTCCTGCTTCCCTGCTAGCATGAAACACTATGTCCCCCTATTTCCCTACAACTTTTCTCAGCTGGTGAGCCAAACAACAAGACAAAATTATGGCTCAGTTGTTGAGCGAAGGGGATAAGTAAAGTTCAGGCAGTTTCTCCTGACAAACAATTAGTTTGATCCCGATGTTCTTACTCAGGAAAAATTCCCTGATGGATATTTTGCATGAGCATGAGGTGCGGGCTCAGGTCTTTAATATCTGTATTCCAATGTGCCTTGGAAAACACATTACAACCACTTGGTAGTCCAATTATAGCAACTCACGTGAATGGAATCCCATGACAGAAAGTGTCACTGCTGCCTAATTGAATCACAAAGGGCAGTGATGGCGATTTTCTGTGGCAGCTAGGCAGAGGAAATGTGAGAGAAGATGTTTTTCTGGGAAAGAGAGGGACCGAGGAGAAATGACAACTTAGAAGATCTTTTTGTTTGACTATTCTTTTAATTTGTTGTCTGCCCTCTGTGTTTGTCCTTCTTTTAGATTGTTTAGCTCTTCTGGGCAGGGAGATTCTTGTTGATTTAGTGACTAGTACGGTGGGGCCTCAAAGCTGATTAGGGGTTTGAGGCACTACTGGAATAACACCACCATAAACAAAAAAAGGCAGTAAATCAAAAATTTGAGATAACTGGAGCAGCCAGTCAAGGAGATACAGCTAGAGATGTTCACTACTAAGGCTATCTACAAACATGACACCAATCGTTACAATATATGGTGACTTCACAAATGTGGGACTCTACCCTCCCTGCACCCCTATGAGAGAGAGAAGTGTTAACATTCCCATTTGACAGCTGGGAAGCTGAGGCACAGAAAGATTAAAAGACTCATCCAAACTCCCACAGGAAGTGCATGGTAGAGGCAAGAACTGAATCCAGCCCTACCACATTCAAAGCCTTAAACACAAGATGGGCTTCAGGGAGCCTAGTCTTAAATCACATGGAAGATTTCAACAAAAAATTCTTATTTTTATTTGTGCCTGAAAACACTCTAAACTGTTTTGGGAGCAGCTAAATGTACTGAATATAGCCCCTAGTAAGAGTCAACCCCTGGGGAGAAATATCCACAAAGGTGTTGTTACTCTTGTAATCTCAAAAACCTAAAGGCAGAGTCTGATAGGTGAATAGAAGTACCCAGTGCTTTGTTTTTGAGGGGAGTCAATGAAAAACAGTAGAGGGAAAGGATGGTGCAGTGGTTAGGGCACAAGCCTAAGAAATAAAAGACCTGGGTTCAACTCCCTGCTGTGTTATGGGCTTCCTGTATAACTTTAGGCAACTCACTTAGCTTCAATTCCCCATTTTTAAAGGGGGCCTTGGGTTGAGGTGGCAGGGAGTCTAGGTGCCTAACCAAGCCAAGAAACTGGCCATGTTAGTCTGATGCAAGTTAATGTCCTGTTTAAGGGTCTTCTGATAAGTCAACTCATTGTAATCCTTGTGGATCGTCATTCACAGAAAGCGGTGACTTATTTAAAAAACTCTGGCTTTGAACACTGGGGCATGTTCCAAGCAATTATTTTGTTCTGAACCTAGATGACATTGTAAGAAATGAGCAAGGAAAGCCCAAAAGGAGGTCAAGAGCCAAATCTAAAGAAGATGAACATCGATCTGAATGAACCTTCATATTAGAGGATTGTGGAGACACCTCTGAACAAAGGTTCATAGCAGAGGACAGGGGGAATGTTTGCTGAGTTTCTCCTAAGACATTCATAAACATGACGACCAGCATAGCAAAATAGACAGAAGATAATACTTTCCCGCTATAGTTCAACTTTAAGTGATTTTTCTTAGCAGTAAAACCAAAACTTTAAATAGGATGCAACATTTTCTGGTGTTCTGAAGACAGAACAAACATGAAGTATTTTGTAAACTCAGGTTCAAACCCCCCTAATTCTTACTTTTTCCTGGTGTGTCTTCAGCAAAGTAATGCCAGAACGATGAACCTCAGAGGCTCCTGCCTTCTTTAAAAGGGCATGATACAGATACAGAATAATTTTTTTTACTTTAGAAAGAATATAGACCAATTTTTCCCCATGTTTGTGGGTATTACAATCCTCAACACATGAAGACATAATGACACAAATTATATGTGTCTTCATGGATGATGCCTCCCTTCACCAAATCCTGGGAATTTTCAAAAAGTGACAAAAAAAATTTATTAAAAAAACACCAGGAATTAAATTATATATTCAACCTCTACCCAGTGTTTGTCAATCACCTTAAAGAGAAAATGGCCCCCTTTTACACAGCTGCACTATTTACTGAAAATCCACTGCAAAATGATTAGAATTCCTTTAAACCAACTCATGACTCTAAGGACATGAGAGAGAGGTCCCCATGCAGCCACACAGCAGTTTTCAAAGGACAGGGGTTGATAACTAACTTGTTGGTTTATGTAAGGCTCAGTTTTAACATCAGCCAAGGTTGGTTGCTGTAGCCTCAGGAGCAGTTAGACTCATAAGAACTAGCAAAGTGAATGTGAACTATAAAATTAGACACCCGATTAATTCATTCTAATGTTTCCGATTCGTCCCCTCTATTTCTTTTAAAGCAAAGAATCCAGAGACCTGCACGCAGTAAACCAGCTATGTCGCGACTGAACGCAAACACGGGGACTCTGAATTGATCAGTCTTAAGAGTCTATGCAAGAAACCTCCGCAGCCTACCTGAGCTTTGGAAGCTCTTAATCTTGCCTAAAGACGCCCCCCTACCCCAGTCTGGAATCTAGACATGCTCAGTCTGCTACTCGAATGCGAGCAAAGACCCGTTTTACAGCTGGGCACTGCGCTTCGAGCTCTATTTATAACCCCCACCCTATGCTCAATCTATTATGCATGGCGCCTCGGCCGAAATATTTGCAATATCACCTCTGCGCACCTGCCCCAATTTAGGATTTCTAACTCAAAGCTGCCCGCCCCTTCTCTTTCCCCCTTTCTATTATCTCTGTATAAGCATCCTCAGCTGGAGCTTTTGCAATATCACCCCTGCGCACCTGCCCTGAGCTGGGATTTTTCTGTTTATCACCTAAAGCCCACTTCCTTCCCTCAGCCTATGATCAATCCATCATGCGTGCATCAAAGGTAGGCGGAAGCCTCATGCAATATCACTCCTGCGCACCTGCCCTTCGTTTGCCGCTTCATATATAACCCAAACACCGCCTCAGACATCCCTAGTCTCTCGGAATCTATATTAAATTGCCTCCCCCCTGATTTTTAACACTGCCTCCATTTCCCGCCCTACCCCCCCCCCCCCCAATAAAGCACGGTGACACTATTATTCGTGTAGTTATTTAGTTTGCAACCTCAGCTAGTGCCTATTTTAAAATAAAGTGGGAAGAAGCGTCTGGACTGTGCCGTCCAAAAAGCCGAGGGGGCAGCAGTGATTATCTCCTACCGCTTTTCTTCCTCGACCCCCTACAGAGGCCGCGGAGCTATTCCAGCCCCAGCTGCTCACCGGAGGCGGCCGCCTTGTCGCGCGCCGCCTACCCGGGGGGACGCTGCCTGCCTCAGCCGCCGGCTCGCGCCTGTGCGCGCGCGCTCTGCCTCGCCAAGCGCCCGTGAGCTCTGCTGAGAGCGTCCTGGAGCCCTCAGCAAAAGATTCCCCTCCGCGAGAAGGCGACACCCACTCCCAGCCCTAAGAGCAGCGTGATGGTGCTGTAAGGTCTCCCCAGGGGGCTGCAGCAAGCTGCTTGGAGCTTGACCTCTTTTGGGGGACTGCAGACAGGAGGGGCAATCCCCCGTGAGCTGAGGGGGGGAAAAAGACGGACGTTTTTGCGGGGTAAGTAAAAGGTTGCCCTAAAATAGTGTGTGTGTTTGTCTAAGGGAGGGGGAGGATCAATTGCGTAGAAGTAATGTGGGTTCAGGTCAGGAAAGCAATTACATACCCACTGCAATGCAACTACTTTTTGCTAACTCTTGGCTGTGTCCTCTTGTCACAATATCCGCACCCCAACCTGTGCAAACTTGCGTTTTTTTTAAATAAGTTTTAAAATACAGTCGCTTATGTCCCTCTGCGCGTTGGCACCCTATTAACCGGCCAGGTCATTGCACGCAGCTGCACCCCACCGCTGCTTGCCCTTTCACCGCGGAGACCTAAAGAGCAGGTTTTCATTTGGGGCGCGCGTATGTATTTTAAAATAAATTGAAACCCTACCGAGCTACGTTGTTTCTTTGCTTGGTGCTTCGGAGGCTTCATTAGCCTGAACAAACTGGTAAATGCAAATCAGAGATTGGAGGCGAACCCCACCACTCTTCTTTTCATCCCCCCCCCGCCCCGCGACGTGATTTCCCCTCTAACTTGGAAACAAGGCGAGGGAAAATCCGTAGACGTGGGAAGAACGACCCCTGCAGTTGCATTGCGGAAAATCTCGTTTGCTTGAAGGGGAATTACAGGAGCCAAAGCGTTTTTGGAAGGAGAACTGGGCTATGATACTGTGTTTTCTAGTTTGTGTTATGTACGTGAAATAACACGCATGGGGGTCTCATGCGTAGCAACGAGTATTAATCACCTTCTGATCACTTTGTAGAAGCAGGAAAGGAAACCCACCCTCCTCCTCCGGCATGGGGCTTTGTGGCAGTGCCCCGGTGAGTCGTGCAGAGTTCGGGGGTAACTTGCAGCTGGCTGCCCTGGAATAGAGACTCTCCGGACCGGATCAGTTGGCGTTTGTTGTCTATGTCTTATTGGGAGAGCTGGTGGATTTTTGTCTCACTCCTGGAGGAAGAGCCCAGGGTTGGTGGTTGCCGCCTTCTTGGTCTTTTTTGGAGGGTGAAAGAAGGGAAGGGATCTCGCTTGAGCCGTGCAGAGAGAGAGCTTGGACATGTGTTGTCAGCACATCTGGGGAATACAGTCTGCAAGTCCGAAAGGAGATTTGCTGGGATCGTTCAAACTGCGATATTGATCTTTGTTATTTCTTTTCGCCGAGGGATGCACTTGGCATGAGACTCGGAGGATGGAAATTGTTTGGGAGGTGCTTTTTCTTCTGCAAGCCAATTTCATCGTCTGCATTTCAGGTACGCATTGAACATGTAAGGGGGGGAAATACCATGCAGTGTATTCGGGTTTCGCCGTCCGTAGAAGTGCGAGAAATAAAAAAATAGCAGTGCTAATCGTGGCTAAATTAGTTTAAGAGATTCGTTAGGTGCCTTTGCCCCATTCTTTACTCTGATAGCAGTGCATTAATTGCGGTGCATTGGTTGCAATAATTAATTGCAGTGATTTGGTAGCACACTGGTAGTCATTCCTAACACACAGTGATTGCAATAATTAATTGCTACATTGCAGTAATCCCAGCATGTCATGGCTTTTACAGAGCTAAAACTCGGTTGATCTGGGGGCTTTAAAAGGATTGCAGTTCACTGGCACAGTTCTCATGTTCTGGTGTGCCATGTTTTTTAGGGGTTGCAAAAGATGGAATGGTAGTGAGCAGTGTGTTTACAGTGTGTGTGCATGTGTGTGCTGTAAAAGGATTTTTAAAAAAATCCCAAACAGTGTGGCTGGGAATCCTGTTTCAGACTCTTTCATTTCAAGGTTGCAAAGATCTCTATCATTCTGCAGAAGTCAGGTAATTTCAGTTGTCCTCAGAGCCTGTCCAGTTAATGAATAGGCATGGCAGGGTATCTAGTGTTAAGGATTAGAGCAATTTATTCTTAGGGAAAACACTCTTTTTTTTCTACTTAAAGAGCCCAGGTTAGTTCCTTAATTTGTCAGATCAGTCATGCTGGAATAATTATATTGTAGGAGCAACTGTGGGGGAGCCAGCCAGTTTTCTAGTTTGGGACGGCACCAAGGGGATCCAAGCTGCCTGATCTGCTTCTCTTCCCTGCAGGCTGCTTCTGCCCTGGAGTCATTGCATAAACCAGTGAATGGGAACTCTGACAGCATTGGCTGTTCCATTGCAGGGAGGGAGATCCCGCTGGGCCTCAGTGCAGAGCCAGGAGCGCTTAGCAAAACTTGCAGCTCCCCAGTGACCATAAGCATCTGCACCAACTCTCACTACCAGTCCTTGTACCAACTGGCACTCCCTGCACCAGTCCCTGGTCTAATCCGGCTTCTCAACTGCTGGATTGTCACCTCCTCCCCTCCCCACATTGGCAGTATCTATATCATTTTGCATGATCTGCACCTGCCTCACCTCTCCTCTTGCCCGGTAGTGCCTGCCTCAGCCCCCTGAGTAATCCAACCCCTTTTCCCTGCATTCATATCACTGGCATTTAGATTGGCACCCTCTGCACCTGGATGATGTGTCCTCTCGTACTGGCAGCATCTCAGGCTGCCCTTGTGCTAATCCACTCTCATATGTGCCACCTGGGTAACCCACCCTCTCACTCCTTAGACTGGCATGATTCCCCCACCCCCCAGCCTCTTTCATCCAAGCCTCAAACTTTGCTGTCTAACCTAGTGTGATTCGCCAGCTGTCTAGCACTTTTCAAATTAGACGTCATCTTTAAAAATAACAGCAATGGAATAGTGAATTCCTTGGTGTGAGCATGGGAAGGAGGAATATTCTTGTCACTTTGAAGATTAACGTCTGGAGATGGTCACAGGATAGTATCCCCTGATCTCAGCGCCACCCGCTGCCACCCAACCAAAACCCTGCTTCTGAAACTGAGTGGGATAGTCCTGCAGGGGCTCTTTTTGCTCTCCATCTCCCTCTAGCACTGAGAACAGTGGGATATCCATCCTTTATTTTTTAAGGAATACAGTGAAGTACTGGCTGCTTTTTGCTGTGTGGCCTCAGATCGTTTGCTTTAACCTCATACAGGATGTTTACATACTTTTAGCCTTCAGTTCCATATATTTTCCCCAGGAATCCTCCTTTTTCATGGATTCTTAGTACTTGTCATTTCAGAAAGAAGGATTAAGATCTGCCTATATCTGCTTGGCACTAATGCTTCATTTCTCCCCCTCCCCCCCGCCTTTTTGTATGCACTATGCTGTGTTAGGGAAGCATATACAGTGATCATTTGATAATGCTTGAGGTTCAAGAAGGCTTTGAATCCTGTGGAGACTTGTCCCAAATTAACATGTATTCCAGAACTTTATATTCCAGGTTATTCCAGAACCTTATATGTGTAGCCTGTCATGCAGTCTGCATGGTAATCACAAAAAAAGAAACTAACTGAGGAAAGTGCTCTAGTAATACAGTTCTTGCAAATTAAAAATAATTTACTTTTGTAAATTAACTATAGCATTTTTTCTTGACCAGTTATTTTAGTAATGGAGTATAAGATTGTGCTTTTTCTATTGGTGTTGTATACATGTATCTTTCACTTGCACTTATTGAGGGCCTGATTCAAAGTCCATTTAAGTCTGTGTGTGTCTTTCCATTATCTTCAATGAGTGTTGGATCGGGCCCTGTTTAACATAGTTGATATGTAACCAGAGGCTACAATTCAAAGCAACATCATTGGTTCTCAGCTGAATATGGAAAGCAAGGTTTCCTTACCCCATCTGTTGACTGGTTATATTAATAAACATAATAAAAATGTTTGGCTAGAAATGTATGAAACATTTATTTCAGGCAGTCTTTTGTGTGTTTATCAAAATATAACTTGTAGTGAATATAGCTTCTTACCCAGTTATGCACTTCTATTTAATCTTTCACATGAAGATTGCAGTCTTAACACATGCTTGCCACTTTCTGATGTCATAACCTCCTCCCTCCCATGTGACAGTTTGAGTATATTGGGAAAGGAAGACTAATAGGAAAGATCATTTATATCTCAAATATTGTGACACGCAGCTTTAATTTTGGTAGCATGTTAGTGGTGTTCCAGATAAGGAAACAGAGTTTCATTTACTAAAAGAAGTACCGGTACATTTAAAAAAAAAAAAAAAAAGAATGAATTCTTATTACATCATCAGGCACCTTCCACCTAATGTTCCTCTTTCATCAGTGCCTCAGTTAATGATATGTTGGGTTGGTCTGGGAAGAATGGTACTGAAATGCAGAAGTAAAACAATTGTGGTTTTATATACATTTGATTTAGTGACATTTATTTCAAAACAAGTATATTTGTTTGCACATGTTCTTAAACTAGATGTTTTTATTTTCTACAAATACTGAATTAGGATTTTGGCTTCTTGAAGCTATTTAAAAAGAGAACCAAGCTTTGATTGTGTGAATGATAAATAAGAACAGGCTTATTGGAACAAGAAAATCATTTTAACGCTATAGAAGGGAATGAAAACCCTCTTTAAAAAAATACTCTGGTGCATTTCTAATGCTTTTGTAAATAGTGTCTGTGTCTGATTCAAATGATCTTAAAGGTTCATGTCCTTTAATGATGCTATAGCATGGCATTGACAGAATGCTGTGCCAGTAGAGATGTTGTCCTTTAGACAGGATGTTAAAATAAGATCCCTTCTGGCTGCTATTTCAAGGGAGTTGCAGATAATCCTGACACTGAGTAAAAGGCAAGGGGATTATGGTCTGTGCTATCATGGCCAAAATTCCCTTCCTGTGTAATACTACCGTAGATTAATTAGCTGCAATGTTCACAGCTATGGGTGGGATGTTGCTGCTCACATAATGGCTGCCACATTTGCTTCTACAGTCACTTACGTAAACCTTGTGTAATGTTCTCATGATTTTAGACTTTTTTGCCAACCAAGCGTAATAGAAGATGCTCTTTTCAAACCTTTGCAGTATGTTAAACTTTTTTTTTTAAATGTAAGTTGTCACGTGCATTTACTGTTCAAGTTTCTGTTAAACAAGTTCTCTTTGGATCCATTCAATAGAAAAATTTGTGGAACTTGGATGCTCAGGTTCTTAGTGGCATACTGCAATTGTGATACACTACCTCATAATGTCCTTGGTCAATGAGAAGCTCATATAAATGAAATGCATTCAGTCCCCCAGAATTATCTGAGAATAGTCTCATTCTGGCTAGGAGTTTGCTATTGTCCTGACACATATGGCCCCTTTCCACCAATTCAGCAGGCAGCTAAGGCTTCCCACATGGAGGAATTCCTTGGTGGTCTAAAACTGATATAACCTCCCCTGGTATTGAGGGGAGGTGTGAGAGGGTGTGCTGGAGCACTGCTGCATGCCATCTGATCTTTAACTGGTGTTACGGTCTCTTGGAGGCGGTGACCAGCTGGCATAATGCAGAATAGCTTTTAAGGTGCTCTGAATTGTGCTGGGGGTTAAATTAGCTCCTGGATGGCTCCAGGATTTGAGAAGCACAAAGGGAACACAAAACCTACTTGGCTCACCCCATTTCCAGGCCTATATTTGAGCACCTAAAGTTGTAGGACCTGATATTGCTGTCCCACACCAGTATACTGCAGAAGTAAGTCAGTTGTAGTCAGTGGAGTTTCAATGTTGTAGATGTGAGGTAGGAATGAGTTCTGTCTAGTAGTTGCTATTGCTGTATTGTACATCAATAGTTCAGGACCAAAAACAATGGAAATTTAGTTACTCAGATATTTCTACAAAAGTGGATTTTTCTCATGATTTTGGTGATGGCAGAAGGCTGCGGATAAGTAAACAGTGTGTAAGGTTCCAGGGGAAAGAACTATGCATACATGGGAGTATATGCAGCTGATGTGCCATCATTAGACATAATGATCTATGGGAATATACAGCCAATAGTTTGGTATGATAAATGGCTTAGAGCTTTTGGCATCCTGTGTATGATGGCCTCTTGTCTTCTTGGGTCCCAGTCCTGTAAACTAAAGTGCGTGGGCAGGCCCTTAGCCTTGCACAGAGTCGATTGAAGTTAGTGGGAAATCTACATTGACTTGGGGCCTTCAATTTATATCCGACTGAAGGATCGAGGCCAGACATTTGCAGGGATTAGGAAGGGCTTTCAGTTCCTAAGACTTTCAGATTGGAACTAGTTGTATGATTTGACTGCTCTTCCTCTAAATGTTTTGAATGCCTCCTCATGTTGGAAGTGCCACAGATGTTTCATCTCTTTCAAAGGGTGTTAAGTTGCTCCTGTTTTTTAAATGCTACTGAAATGGCCTTGTCTGTTATAAATATTTTCATGTCCTTTTTATATTTTCAGCTATCATATTTGTTTCATTACCTTGCCAGCTACAACACATGACCAGATAGGTGGTAAAATTATGTACTTATTTTTTGCTGGTGTGAGTATATGGGAAAGGGAAGTTTATGAATAATCTTGCAGATGTTATAACAAACTGTTTTCTATTGGACAAATAAACCTGAAGGGAGAGAGCTGTAATCTCTGCTATTGGTTCACAAACAACTATGATTAAAATCTTCTATTCCTAAAGCTGTATCTGTCTTTTGGCCTTGCTATGTTAATGAATCTCATTGTTAATGAATCTGAACTAGACTCCAAGCATGCAAGACAAAATTAAAATAATAATCAGTACTTCCCAGTTGGAGGGCCTTGAAAGTGATCATAGATGTAGAAGACACTCATGACTCTAAGATGAATTTGAAAACAACTGTAACTAATGCTAGTTTCTCTAGTTTTGTTCTTGAGTCCACAAACAGTTTCAATCATATCTTTGGCAAACAACCTAGATGTTAAATCAAGGATTTAAATGGTGGATAGCTTTGCTTTTGCATAATTAATATTCCCTGTACACCATATAATATTTCCTGCTTACCATAAAACTAGTGTTTTGAATACTCCTGTGTGATTGGCAAAATGTTATTGTACATTACTGCTGCTTAAAGGTTGGAGAACGGATGCATTTGTAGCTTAAGCTATGCATCATTCCTGACCCGTTGATGACTAACATTCTTTTGGCAGGAAGTGAACCTCTTTCATGGTGTAAATGGAAATAGCAGGTCACCATGTTAGAGTTCTCGTCCAAAAAGGGGAAAAATCTCGAGTCCTTTTGTTTGTCAGGATCTTAATAATCAAATTAAATTCTTCTCTTTGGATAGCACAAATTAAGCCTGCTTGCATTTTTGTCTTGAAATCAGAGCTGTACTTCTCTCGGCTCTTTGGATCCCACGCTAATAGTTTTTTAGATGGCCTTGCAATCACTGTAGTGTCCAGGCCTTACAGTATCTTTAGAACATGACTGCTGATAGAAAAGTTTTATATATTTGTTTTATCTCCTACTTACTACAACCTTGTGCCATGGTCATAGCTGGGTAAGAGTCCTAGTTATGACGACCCTTTGACATCTGGGGATAAATTGATTATCTTGCTCCCATCCCTTTTTTATTCTATTTATAGTCCACGTTTGAGGAGTAGAAAGTAGAAGTAAAGTATTTAAATGGACTGTTCAGATTTGTTGTTTCTGCTTCTAGTGTAGTTATATTTGCATTGCTTGATGGCATTACAGTGCAAACATAACCATACTAAAAAGTGGTTGTCAACAATGGAGAATTCCAGCTAGCAAACAAAATTCCATTATGGTAGACGAAGGGTAATGGTAACAATAAATAGGAAATAAAAAAGGAATGATATTCTTTATAAGTACTGGCAGTGGCATCTTCTAGTGGGATTTACTGTTAGAAACCAACCCAAAGTAAGAGAACATCTAATTCTAATGTAACAACACAGATAATACCGTTCTTGCTGATGTAGCTATCTTACAGGGATGTTATGAAATATAATTACTGGTTATGAAATGGTTTGAGGTCCTCCAGTGAAATGTGCTAAAGGCAGATATTAATTATCATAGGAACTGCTGTATCATATTAAACTACTAGTCCATCTAATCTAGTATCTTGTCGGTGACCTGTGGCCAGTACTGGATGCTTCAGAGACAAGTGTAAGTCCCCCCACACTGGTTAACTGGGCAGTAACATGCCCGTGTAGGAAATTTCTTCTTAAACCCAGGTGCTGAATTGTTGACATGTCAGTTAGAGGAAGCTTGAGGCTATATCTATCTCTCTATCTCTCTATCTATGAGATGGATTGGATCACAGAAACCCTCTTGGGAGCTGCCACCCAATGTGCCAAGACTACTTTTACCCCGCTTTTCCTGCCATCTCAGGACTCCAGCACTCTGTCTGGCTCAGCAAGACACTCTCGTCTGCTCCAACAGAGACCCAGAGTCTGAATTACTTGCCCCAGTGCTGCAGGTTTACTTGAAGGCAGCTAACAGAAGTGTTCTTGTCTTTGACACTCAGATGCTCAACTCCCAGTGGGGTCTAAACCGAAATAAATCCGTTTTACCCTATATAAAGCTTATTCAGGGTAAACTCCTAAATTGTTCACCCTCTATAACACTGATAGAGATGCACAGTTGTTTGCTCCCCCAGGTGTTAATACATACACTTGAGTTAATTAATAAGTAAAAAGTGATTCCAATTTTTTCCAAGTATCCTGGGGTGGGTGGAGATGCTCTCTCTTTAGCCAGCTGAAGACAAAATGGAGGGGTCTCCCAGGGGTTTAAATAGACTTTCTCTTGTGGGTGGAGACCCCCTCCTCCTATGCAAAGTACAGCTCCAATATGGAGTTTAGGAGTCACCTGGGCAAGTCACATGTCCATGCATGACTCACAGTTTTTACAGGTAGCATCTGTTGTTTACATGCTACTTTGAACATCCTCAAGTAGACTTCTTATGTGGATGGGAGCATTCCAAGATCCATTATCCTTTAAGTGTTTCTTGATTAGGTTCTTAATTTCAACATTCCTTTCTCCAGGAACTGACCACATGCTGTGCTATGGTTATTTAGAAATCAAGCCAGTACACAGCCAACATTCATAGTATCGAATACAAAAATGATACATGCATGCATTAATACATTAATAATAATAATATATCTCTGTCCACATATCTATTCAAGTGACACCATCATAGGACCTAATCACATCAGCCACGCCATCAGGGGCTTGTTCACTTGCACATCTACCAACGTGATCTATGCCATCGTGTGCCAGCAATGCCCCTCTGCCATGTATGTTGGCCAAACCGGACAGTCTCTACGCAAAAGAATAAATGGACACAAATCTCACATCAGGAATCATAACATTCAAAAACCAGTGGGAGAACACTTCAACCTCTCTAACTACTCAGTGATAGACTTGAAGGTGGCAATTTTGCAACAAAAAAACTTCAAAAACAGACTCCAAAGAGAGACTGTTGAACTTGAATTAATATGCAAATTAGACACTATTAACTCAGGCCTAAACAGAGACTGGGAATGGTTGGGTCATTACACTAATTGAATCTATTTCCCTATGTTAAATTCTCCTCACACCTTCAATGGGTCATCTTAATTATCACTTCAAAAGTTTTTTTCTCCTGCTTCTGATAGCTCATCTCAATTGATTAGACTCTTCCTGTTGGTATGCGTACTTCCACCTTTTCATGTTCTCTGTATGTATAAATATCTCCTGTCTGTATGTTCCATTCAATGCATCCGAAGAAGTGAGCTGTAGCTCACGAAAGCTCATGCTGAAATAAATTTCTTAGTCTCTAAGGTGCCACAAGTACTCCTGTTCTTAATACATTCAGTAGATTATAACCTTTACGGAGATGTGTTACATGGCATATGTAGCATAAAACACATTCTAAGCATATTTCGATAGAGCCTTATGGGAGGTACCGTCAGAATATAGAATGACATTCACACCCACTTGATAAAGCCCCTTGGCACTGCTATAATGATGGAAAGTCGTTTTGGGGTAAATGAGAAACCCGGCCCATATCTGGCAAGCTGTTGTGCATGGCAGAGCCCTGCGCTGCCTCTAACTTCAGTGGGGCTCCATCTAGGTACAAAGGGGTCCACCCACACAGTCTTGGGGCACTACTAGACTTTACGCTAGTTTAGTATTTGCCATTTACTCAGCTTGAAAAATGGAAAGAAACTAGCAGTTTATGGTTTCCAGGCTCTAACACAATGGTTCAGTGATAGAATAAGGAGACTGCTTAAAACTAAGACAAGTAGCTGTTGTCATTGGGTTTCCCCCTTTAAATTCCATACAAAAATACATTTTCTGTGTATAGAGGTCTTGTAAATCTTTTTTTTAAATAATAAAATGTTGACCATAAATTCCCAGGCAGTATCACCTATTGTAACATAAATATTTGACAGTAAAATACCATTATAGTTTTATTTGGCAAATAACTCACTAAAAGATGATAAAACCTTTGAGAAATGGAGGATTAAAATAGATATAATAGTGTAACAAATAATGGTCAGACCTGTCTGACGCTGCTAGGTGTGGAGCACTCTCAATAATCATTGCCCATTTGCACTTCTTCCATGGGAGTTCAAGGAAGTCAGCACTTTGCAAGAGGTGTCAGCAGATTACGTGATCAACCCCTGGTGTGCAGTATATTTATCCTGATATGCGATCGTGTTGTCAAACTTTTAGGTGTGGAGTGGATGAAAAAGTTTGCGGTTATTGGCCCAAAGTGCCCATTAAGCACATGCAGGAAGGAAGAGGAAACTAAGCATCATTATTCTTCCTTTCCTCTGAAGCCACCTTGTATCGGTAGCTTTTGGGAGCAGTGTCTGTCCATGGGGATAGATTGAGCCACCTTATGTGACATCTTCCTCCTTGCAGATTGCAGGCCATTTCTTGATGAATTTATTGCTGATCCTTCCCACTATGAACTTTCACAGTGTCCGGATTTGCTCCAGTCTTGTGTCGAGAGACTAGGATAACAGGGCTTCTGTAGCACCTGTCATACCAGTGCGGGGAGAGAGGGTGAGGGAGTAGTACAGGATGCCTAACCCCCTGGGTGCATGAGTGTGTGGACAGCTGTGGGATTTGAAGCAGAGGTGGAATGGGCATGCCTTTGGCAAACCATACCTGCACTCTCAACAAGTTATTTAGGTGAGTAACTGAAGGAATTTCCCGATGTAGAGTCACTCCTTTGGCGAGGTGGCATGATCTAGCCACTGGAGAGAGCATTGACCTATGCTTGCTACACATGGTGGCAAAAGGAAATAGATTGTCCTCTATGCTCTCTGAAGAGCAAGGGTGTTTTTTGCATGCAAATGTTGAATAGGAAGAATACATTTTATCACAGAACCACCTGCAAATGAGGTTTGGTGGATAGCGAGTCATTTGTCCTTGTGTGAGAGGAAATCCGTCTCCTTTGCAGGTGAATTATATTATTTATTACATGGGAAACTGCAGTTTTAAATTACAAAAGGGAGAAGTGTAGTTGCCAGGAGGAAGAGATTCTGAATGATTGAAGTCTCAAAACATCTGGGTCCTAATCTTTCCCTGAATAGGGAAGTCTGAGGAACTCTCTGTGATTTCTGCATGAGTTTTGTCTGGACCATAGGATATGGGTCCATCAACACCGTGTTATTTTAGTTAAGTTATGAACAAAAGAAGCCTTGTATTGATAAATACTTAGCTCTCATGTAAACTTTTTCCCCCTTTGATTTCAAAGCACTAAACAAGGAAGGTAAGGATCAGTTTCCCCATCTGCAGAATGGGGGACAGTAAGGCCCAGAGGTGTAATGACTTGCCCAAGGTCACCCAACAGGGATGTTAGGCGTTAATCCTTAAAGGTTGTTAAACTGTTGTCCATTTTCTCTCTTCTCAGCTTCTCCTACCCTTTCCAATTAGCCTTGGGCCCTGACTCTGATGCTGACTGTGCACAGACACAGCCCTGTCGAATTCAGTGGTTCTTCACACAGGTGCAGGGAGTTTGCCCAGCCACTGTCAGGGTCAGAATTGGGGCTTAAGCCCAAACCGATATATTAGCTCTTTAACACCCTCATGAAAATGGCTTCAGAGAATTACAGGCCCTAGTCCTTAGTTTGTATTTCTAATGCTCCAGTGTTGCCCTTTATTTCTGTGAGTGGAGGGGAGTCTGCACTCCAGCAACTGATGGGTGATGGTGTGGAATCTGGGAGAGCATTACCATTGGGGGCTGAAAAGGGTGGAGGTGAAATCTGCAGGGCAAAACAATGCTAGTTACTGCCGAGTGAACCAGCAGTAATTTGTGCGGCTTCCTGCACCACCCTGTGATATACCCCTCCCGCTCCAGGGAGGATTTGGGGCAGCCAACAGCTGAGGAGCCACTTGCAGTACAGGGGCTGAAGGAGCTAAGCTGTCAAGAGGACTCAGAAAGCCAAGGTGCCTGGCCTGTGCTGTGGCAAAGAGCCCTCATCTTCTAGTGGAGTCCCTGAAATCTGCAGGTTAGCAGACTTAATTTTGGTCTTTGTAGCATGAGGTAAACTGCACGCCTGCGGTGGAAGGCTTCTAGGGCCGCTGCCCTGTGTAGGGACAGCTTACATAGACGAGCAGAAGGCCCTGAACTCCTTGGCCTTGCTGCTTACCAAAACATGGTGCCTTTAAAGCTTTGAGGCTTAACGGGGAAATTTGAATATGTGATCACATTCTCTCCTCTTGCTCTTAGCCTCTGGCCTCTCCATAGGTTTACTGGAGCTTGACTTATTACTCAAGCCTTATTACTCGCTAAATATCAGTTGCTCTCTTTTATTTATGCTTTGTGTTAAACTACTAATTCCAACGGCTTTTGAGAACGTGGAACAGATCAAATAGATGATAAATCTGACTCTTATTAGGTTGACCTTCAAATTGGTGCCCGTTTGCTAGAATTCATCCCTTTGTCTTGTGCACCACATAGTTGGGTTAAGCTCTCTCATTATATTGGGCTTTGTGAAGGGGCAGGCTCTCGCTCTGGTGGTGAGGAGACTAACGAGCTCTTCTGGGCCAGTTCAGCACTAATGAGGCGCACCTGCAAGGCTTGTTCTGTGGGGCCGGTGCGGGGTTGTTTAAAAAGGGAAAAACCTGCCACAGGAAGGGTCGGTGAATGGTAGAAGGACTCCTCCACCTCATAGACTGCTGACAGCAGACACAGGTCAGCCAAGAGGAAAACCACCACAGGCCTCACCACTCCTGAAGCGGCACAGACCAGCTGCAAAGTAGCACTCCCGAAGAGGAGGGTGTGACGAAGTGGGAATGTTCTTAATGTTTTCTCTGAATACTGTGTGGGTGCCTCCATTTCCCCTATGCCTTTCTTAAGTATCTAGGTGGTGGGATAAGGGTGTGTGATTGTTGCAGAGCCTTAGAGGGCCAGTGCGATGCTGTCTGCACAGAGAATGGCCGACACCCTGTCTCATGGCAACTGATGGCTTGGGCCCCGCCCCTGCAAAGGTGCCAACTGAAGGTGTTGTGGATCAAAGAGATCATCAGGTGGCCTCCTGGCCCGGGAAAGAGACAAAGTCCAGAGGAGGGGCTGGAGGGGGTTTCAATTTGGAGCTGGCTGGGGAAAGAGAGGGAGGCCCAGACCCAGGGCCTGGCTTCTCTGCCCCAAAGATGGACCTGACTCAGGGGTCCTGTTTCCAGTACCTACAAGCTCTGTTTTGTACTGTGTTCCTGTCGTCTAATACACCTGTTTTACTGGCTGGCTGAGAGTCATGTCTCATTGCGGAGTTGGGGTGCAGGGCCCACTGGCTTCCCCAAGAGCCCCGCCTGTGTGGACTCGCTGTTGGAAGTGCACGGTGTGAGAAGGGGATGCTGAATGCTCCGAGGTCAGACCCAAGAAGCTCGAAGCTGTGTAAGCTTCCTGCCCTGGAGATAGTCTGCTCAGAGAGAGGAGGCTCCCTCAGAGTCCTGACTGGCTTTGGATGGAATAGTTCCAGAGCATTGCCCGGTGACTCTGTGACAGAGGGGCTGGAGGTAGACCCCACTAAAAGACAATGGACCCATTGATAGACCGAGCCCAAAGGGCCGAATCTAGAAAGACTGCCTGAAACACAAGCCACCTTTGTTTTCACTCACATTTCACGCTCTCCTAAGGGAACGAGAGGCTTTCATTTGTCTGTTTTGCTCCGAGAACCCCTCATGTGCTAGGAACTGTGGGAGAGGACATGATAAATGACTAGAAATGGGGTCTGGAGGGGACTCTGGGGAACCTCTGCCCCCTACAGTCCTGAAGGTCACTCTCACCTTTTGCGTGAATTTCCATTGTCTTGTACCTAGGTGGTACAGTGCGAAATGGGTATAAAGAGCTCCCAGAACAGTAGCAGGTTGCTCTGTTTTGTACAGGTGTGAATGACTGCACAAGGTGCAAGGTAATGGGGAGTGAGGGCTATTATCTTCTATCCCAGATCTCATTCCCATCTCCCTTTTCTTCCTCTGCACTGAAATGTACATTTTGTCTATTACAGCTGAATTAATCTGTCCATTCTGCTGGGTGAAAAATAATACCTGAGTTTCTCGAAAATCATTTAGAAAAACACCTTGTCAGAATGCATTATAGAAATCATGAGGGATTATGACTGCCTCTTGGGTATGGAAAACCCCACCATTAAACCAGGTCTCATATTGCACAAATTGCAGTCATTAGAACTTGATTCTCCTATCTTACACCAGTTTATACTGACGTCAATTAAGTTACTCTAATGTAGGGCTGATGTATCAGAAGTATTATATTAGGCCCATTAATATTTAATTAAATTTGGTTTATCTTGATTTTGATTCCCCTGATCAGTGGCGCCTGTAACTGGGGAAATCCTCCCCGGATATGCACTCACGTAGGCAGAGCCGCTCAGATGGGGGAAGGGGACAAAAGGGGCAGTTTGCCCCAAGCGGGCTCACAAAATGATGCCAGGGCACTGTGGGACGCCTCAAGCTAGCTGGGTGTGGGAAGGAGCACTCCTGCTGAGAGGGAGTGCCAAGCTTGGTCCTGCTTCATCTGCTGGAACCAGGGCAGCTGTGCTGGGGACCCCTGCAAAGCCTTGAGCCAGCAGGGAGGGGTAATGATTGGAGGTGGGGTAAGCCGGCCTGTTCTCCTTGTCTGGTGTGCAGGGAGCTGTGGTGTGAGTGAACAGACAGGTTGAGGGGGAGCCTGTGCCACTGCAGTTGGGGCAGATCAGCCTGGTCTGTGGGCATCTGCCCACTCCAGGTTGCGGTGGCATCTCCTTCCCAGGGATTCAGAGTGGTTGTGGGACAGAGAGGGGAGCAGGGCTGGATGTGGGATAGAGACGGAATCCTTCCCCCCACCCCCTGAAACCTTGAGCTGGTAGGAAGAGGGAAGGAATGGGGTGAGAGGAAGAAGTGTGGGATCAATGCACCCATTGAATTGGGAGGCTACATCTGCCTCTGTCCCCTGATGTAGACCAGGAGCTATTAAGGTGCCATTCACTCCTGTTGGGGGCAGGGGGAGCATGGACAAAGTTTATGCATCATTTAAAATTCCATTTAAGCCATTACCAATCAGATTTGGTAGTGTTTGACTCTTCCTTTGCACTGGTGTAAATGACAGCAGAATGTACAGGATTATAGAGAATCAGCCCTTAAATTATTCTCTTCCAGTCTTCCATTAACGTTGTACCTGCTGACTAACAGATTCCCATAGATATTGATATACTAGCAGGATGTTCCATGAACGTGAATTAATATTCTGGGCTGAAATGCTGATCACCTTGAAGCCAATGGTATTCAGAGTTTTGCCCATTGACTTCGCTATGGCCTGGATTTCACCCATGATATCTACATTTCCTAGTAGCCAGTTTCCAGTATATTCATCTAATTTTCCTTTTGAATAACTCCTACTATAATCTTCACACTTTTTAAGGGCAATTTCTCATTGTTTTAATATGTTTTCATTCCTGCTGGAAAACAGAGTGCTCTACAAGGACTCCACAGACTTCTCCACTCTGCTCAGATCAACCGGAGGGTGCCATGTGGCAATTAGTAATTGCAGACAGAATTTAAGTTACCTGCAGGTGCATATTTTTTATCCTCCGTACCCTTCTGGCACTCTCCTTGCTAGTTGTTAGCAATACATCTTTGCCAGTCTAGACTTCTCATGTAATTGTGCCTTTGCCCTAGAGTCACAGGTATTTAACTTGGTGAAGAATGGGATGCAAAATAGAGTAATAAATAATGTGATTTATTTTTAATAGGTAGCCTTGAGTGAGTTTTTCATGCTAGCATCCTAAAAACAAAGTTATCTTCATCTACCTTTTATTATGCCTGCACTAACTCCCAGAAACAGCAGAACACTTAAGCATATGCTTAATTCACATTGAAGTTGATGGTACTTAAGCACATGCTTAAGTGCTGTGCTGGATCGAGGCCTAAGAACAATAAACATATTTATTGATAATCTAAATTCTTTTGAAATGCTCATTCTGGGAAAACACGAGAAGTAATTCTTGTACTCTATTCCGTGCTGATAAGGCCTCAGCTGGAGTATTGTGTCCAGTTCTGGGTGCCACATTTCAGGAAAGATATGGATAAATTGGAGAAAGTCCAGTGGAGAGCAATAAAAATATGACCTATGTTATAAGGAGGAGAGTGAAAACTTGTTCTCCTTAACCTCTGAGGATAGGACAAGAAGCAATGGGCTTAAATTGCAGCAAGGGAAGTTTAGGCTAGACATTAGGAAAAAGCTTTCTAACTGTCAGGGTAGTTAAGCACTGGAACAAGTTGCCTAGGGAGGTTGTGGGATCTCTGTCATTGGAGGTTTTTAAGAACAAGTTAGACAAACACCTGTCAGGAATCATCTAGTTATTACATAGTCCTACCTTGAGTGCAGGGGGTTGGACTAGATGACCTATTGAGGTCAGTTCTACACTTACATGATTTGATGCGAGAAGGAATTTGCACCATCCTTGATCAAACTACTGAAGTTCTGCAGAAACTATACTTTGATTAAACAAAGTAAACTCTGGATTCCATATCAGGTAAGGTGAAGATCTAGACTATTCTAGATTCACTAATGTGGCAGGAGCAGGTGTGCATTCAAAATTTTAAAACAAATGTATTAACTGTAGTTTAACCCTGACTTGATAGAGGCCACCAATGAAATACATACTATTTTTCTCTTGACTGTAGCAGAAACAAAAGCAAAAAATTATAACAGAGAAATGACAGGTTATATAGTAGTTAATATGAACAAAATTGTAATCTCAATTTAAATTTTTTTTAAAGTTAAACATTTATCGGCCCGATTGTCAAAACTGTGAGCCTGCAAAATTTGCACTTACCTCACTTGACGTTGCTGGGCACACATGCATTTGTGCATCTAGTTACAGTTATATATTCTAGGTCTAAAAACCTCATGCTAGTTTTATGCAAGGCTAGATTTTGCAAGTATAGTTCAGGCAGAGTTATTCTCAGCACTCCCATTTTTATCTCCCTGCCTTTGCCTATAACTAGGGCAATGTCTTCATGTTTTAAAAGTTAAAATAAATCCTTTTGCTTGAATATGACACAAAAGGCATCTTTAACATTAACTTCAACATCATTTGTTTGTTTTTAAAAAATGCCCCTGAAAAAATAAAACTATGGCTCAGATTTGAGACGGAAGTAATTTGCAATTGAATATAACCCTCCCCTCCTTAAAAGGTCTGCCTTTCAGTGATTGATTTACCTATCTCCAGATAATTCCATTGGGAGCCAATGAGTGCAGAATGTGTGAGATGACCTTATGTCACTCATCAGATAAAATGAGATCACATGACTATCTCAGGACCCAGGATGTCATAAGTCTATAAGAACCTACAATGGGAACAAACATTTGATAATGGGCTATTCAGTCTAGCAGGAAAAGATGTAATGCAATCCAGTGGCTGGAAGTTGAAGCTAGACAAATTCAGACTGGAAATGAGGCTAATATTTTTAACGGTGAGGGGTACTTAACCATTGGAACAGTTTACCAAAGGTGGCAGTGGCTATTTTTAAATCAAGATAGGATGTTCTTCTAAAAGATCTGTTCTAGGAATTATTTTGGGGAAGTTCTGTGGTCTGTGATACAGGAGGTCATACTAGATGATCACAATGGTCCCTTCTGGTCTTGAAATCTATGTCTAGAAACGGGAGAGAGATTCTTCTCTCTTCAGCTGGATACCGAGCACTTGATTCTAGTTCCGGGATGGATGACCTAGAACATTATTATATGTTTAAAAAAATCTTCTAGGAAAGTTTTTAAGGGGTTTCAGAAACACGTTGTTTTCATTTTTTCTCTCCTTCAGTGGCCTGTGCAATGGTTTCATGGTAACTAAGGGGACATGGCTTTCTAGACAAGGTTTACATAACACAGGATCTTCTGCATTTTTAAAAAGCTCGACACTATTTCTAATATGTCTGTACTGCAGCTGGGAGGTTTCATTGCATCACCTGTAGACACGCTAGTCCTGCCCACCCAGAACTGAGGGTACGTAGTGGAAAAGCTGCTGCTCATGTTGAGCTTTTGCTGCTATTGTTATTTGAACTAGCTCAGTGTTTCCCAAACTTGGGATGCTGCTTGTTTAAGGAAAGCCCCTGGCAGATTTGTTTACCTGCCACATCCGCAGGTCCGGCCGATCGCGGCTCCCTCTAGCTGTGGTTCACTGCTCCAGGCCAATGGGGGTGGCGGGAAGCGGTGGCCAGCACATCCCTCGGCCTGCACTGCTTCCAGCAGCATTCATTGGCCTGGAGCAGCGAACCGCAGCCAGTGGGAGCCGCGATGGGCCGAACCCGCGGACGCGGCAGGTAAACAAACTGGCCCGGCCCGCCAGGGTCTTTCCCTACACAAGCAGCGTCCCAAGTTTGGGAAACACTGTAGCTGCATGTGCTGCAGTCACACCTTCTGACGTAAGTGTAGACCTACCCTTAGCTTTTGTGTACTGTGGTATGTGCAGAATACCTGATTTTAGGTTTTATAGGCACTTGTTTGGAAAGACACACACATTTGATGTACATTTATTTAGAATCCTGTTTTCTCTATGTAACACTATGGATTCATTTTCCCTAAATGAAATGTGTGTTGGGTTTTCAGTCAGGGAAACAAATTAAGCTTTGTGAACAGAAACTGAAATGAAATTTAAAACAACCACCTCCCAAATCAGACCTTAGTTGACAGTGATAGGATTAAAACTAGGCAAGGCAATACTCTGCCAGACCTTATTGGCCCCAGGTTTGCTAGGTAGTGGGCAGAAAAGGAAGATGAGCTTTTTGTGAATAGTGTTATTAAACTGTGACCTCAACTGCAGGGATTCAGGTAGGCTCGAGAACACTGCTTAGGAGCTTTTTCTGGTCACATGGTTTAGAATGATTTTCAATCAGTTTGCTCATGGCTGGATTAAAATTGAGGATGCAGAGATTAATGGCCTGTTGTGACTAATCCACTAAACCAGGGCTCCCAGTACTCTGAAACTGACTGAACCTATAGATAGTTAAGAAGCACTAGGCAAGTTGATATCATATCTCAGTGACTTTACAATCTGTGTTAATATTTGATATGGCCAATAACTCACTAGATACAAATCTTTTTGTACTCCTGATCTGCTGAGACATCTTTGTGTGCAAGTGAAACTTATTTTTCCATTTTCCCCTTTTATACTCTTCTATGGGAGAGTCAAAGTGGGTATTATTTTAAACAAACCCTGGAGGGGAAAAAAAGGCATACTGTATTGGGACACAAGTTGGCATTAGGACAGGGTTTAGGCAAGCATAAAGTAGAAAATAAGCATGAATAATTGAAATAGCATTTAAAATGCCTGATCGGGTTGCATGCGTGGAGTGAACTTGAATTTATGTGGAGCTAGTGTTTGTAGGATGAGATTAGCCAGACACGATTTATTTGACAAGCGTGACTAATCATAGAGGGCCAATCTCTGCCAGCTTTTGCAAACTGGGCAGGCCCCTGGTGATGGAAAATGTCTGAAGTAGGCTGTGGTTTCTGGGGCCCATTCAGCCTGTACAAACATCTCCCTATTGGAGAGCACCAGCTGGGGAGGAGTGTTCCTTGGGCAGATGTCTACTGCATTGAATTCAGTTCATCCCTGCTACTGTCCTTTGTCACGTCTCCTGTGAAGTTCCAGCAGAGATTAAAGTGGTCTTCCCTGGTTGGAATTTCCAAAGGGAAAGAGGTCACCCTTGGGAGTGAAACTCTCTCAACCCTCTGTGTGCAACAGCCAAGGCTGATGGTGGGAGGCAAAGTTTGCCCCTTTCAGTGGGGATAAAACTAGCCCATTTTGTGAAGCTGAAGTGGTGGCATTGTCCCTACCAACCAGAATACAGGGGTTTTGCAGCTACTGACCCAAGAAATAGTTCAGTTAGGCCCTTGCATACTGGTTGAGAGGCGTCTCATTTACAGAAGCCTGCATCCACAAGAGACCTGGGTGCTCAATGCTCAGTGCGCTTTCAGGCGCCTAGAAAATCACAGAAACAGCCCTGCTATCCACAAAGCCTGACTGAGACATGTAGGCTCCCTACATAAATGCATGGGGAGAAATAGGTGCTTTAGAATGTAATCCACAAAAGTCAGCACACTAGGTGGCTCTCCAACGGGAGATGCCGACGAGTGTGGTGTATACTAAGTTTCACCCATCTCACGGAGATGGGCACCAAAATACAGGCTCCAGGGAGGTGCCTAGCTCTGCTTAGTGATCCACAAACGGGAACCTCTGAGTCAGGTGGCTTAGGTGCCTAAGTTGTTTGTTTGTGGGATGAGTTAGGTGCCAACCTCACTCGACACAAAGGGGGGAAGAGGTCGGGGTGGTAGGCATCTTATAACAACTCTTGTTGAAGCTAAATAATGTAAGCGTGACTGGAGCAGGGAAACTGGACCCTTGGTCTCCCATCTCCTAAGTGGATGCCCTGAGCACTGGACTACAAAGTCATTCTCTCTCTCTCTCTGGCCTATTGGTTGTTTCACTGTGGATAAATACTTAAGTAGTCATTGGGGCAGAAAGAGAGTGAGCAACTCTGTAACCCTATGGTTAATGGCACCTAGCTGGGAGGTGAGAGACCTTGGGTCCAGTCTCCTTGCCCCAATCACTCTTCCATTATTTATCTACAGTGGTACAACTTCAACAGGAGAGACTGAGGAAGCTCTGTATCAGAGTAACCTATAGCTCAGTGGTGAGAGAACTCTTGTGAGAGGTGGGAGACCACTGTTCAAATCCTTTCTCTCCCTCCAGCACAGAGTGGGAGGGGGACATTTCTTGGTCTTCCACATCCCAGGTGAGTTCTTTAATCACTGGGCTAAAGTTACAAGATGGACACTTCTTCTGTCTGAGTGGGACCTGATCCATGAGGCAGCCTCTGAGCACATCTACTGGATAGGCCCCACTTGGACAGACGAACACCTGTCTTTCCCTGGTTTGTGAATTGCTCTGGGGCTGAGATAGGAAATAGGTGTCTGGAGGCATAGAGTGAGGTGGCGGTGAACGTGCCCAGAAGCAGAAACTTAGGCTCTGCGAGAACGTTCATCCTGAAAACTTAGATGGTGAGTGAGATTTAGGTGCCTGTGGGATTCATTGGGAGTTTTGAGGATCACAGTGGAGCCTAAAACTGGGACTTAGGCACCTAAACTCAAGACATAGGCACCTAAATAATGAATCTTTGTGGATGGTGGCCCAAGTGACTACTGTTGAGATCTCTATACTCTGCTTCAAGTAGGGGCTAAGTCTTCCTCAAATGCTGTGGAGGAAAGGAGGGTAGGCTGTTGGGAAGAGTGGGGATAGAGTGATGAGGAAGGGATCAGAAGCTGATTACACCATGTTTTCTGTTGGCATATGGCTGGGAAAGTTGTGAGGGTAGTTAACCAGTCAGAGTAGAAGAATTTATAGTAGCCAGCCAAGTGACAGAGCAGTCATATAGATATTGCAATATATTTAAGGTTGCAAGCCAGGAACCACTGCTTATTTTGTTGGGCAGATATTTTCCATGCTTGGTCTCTGACCAAAAGTGGTTATTTTTTTCCTTTCCAAAAGTTTGATGATTAGTTTCTCTCTACAATTTTTCGGGGTAGAGGAGATGTTGCCAAAGCCCTGTTAAACAACAGCTGAGACGTGAAAGTTGCAGTTTTGATGAATATTGTTATTGATGTTAAAGGTAGGCAACTTTCTTTTCTGCTTGTGAATTCACCATAGGAAATGCAGAACTTTTCAAGTATAGGTGAGAGGGAGCTTTCACTCTCAACTTGCTACAGTCGTCTATACATGTGTTTTGCATTACTCTGGTCAGCAAAGTGGAAACAACATTTAATGACTCGTACGTGAATTTTTAGGATTATTAGCCTAAAGCTTGTTTAATAAATACTACCCTTTTGTTTAACTTTCAGCATAGTGATGTTTATGGGGTAACCTTATAATTTGCTGCTTATTCTATTAATGGGTCTAGTAACATAAACCAGTAGAATAAATAAACCTTTTTTATTATGTAGCCATTTCTGTTTCTGACCCTCAATGATTTGGTCAATTCTTTGCCTGCTGGTTATCTCAATGATAGTACCTGTGATTAACAATACAGACAGCGTTTACAGCTCTTCTTGTTGTAGAGATGCCTAGGCCAAACTGTTGCCAAAGATAATTTAACCTACATCTCTCATGCTGGCCAGTTATGGACCACCAATTATTTGTGTTTTGTGGGATTTAATTGTGCATTCCAGTGAGAGCTAGACCTCAAAAAAAAATAAATCTTTGCTTTTGCTCCCCCCACCCCCAAAAAAAGAAAAGAATTTAAACAAGTTTTTCCACAATCTCTCTCAACACGGTGGGGGGAAACAAGAACAGTTATTTAAGACTGCAGTATATGTGACCCAATGTGGCTGAGAAAGATAGGGTCTTGTCCTAAGGGATTATTACACTGCTGGCTCTTAGGAAATGTAATCCTCCCCCTCTGGGAAAACAGAGGTTGCCACAGGGCTGAAACAATCATTTCAGTTACTGAGGTGTTAATTTTAAGAAGACCAATGAGAAAAGCTATGATCTGGGAGGGGAGTGACCTCTTTCCCCTTAAACACTAATGATACCAGGTATCAACCAGACTGAAATCGTAGCACCATAGGGACTGTCCTGAGGCTGTTTTATACATAAAAACCTTTCTGTGAAAGCCATGGAATCATTAAAAACCTCATTCCAACATAAGGTGAGGTTGGAGTTTCTGAAACTGCAAATGTATTGCAGTTGCATGCGGCCACATTTTTGAGAGAGCCCTCTCTTGCTGGTGCTAACAACAGACCTTGAATTATCCGATTTGTGTGAATGATCCGTTCATTAGCTGTCTAAATTATTTTATATGTACCTATAAGAGGTTTGTGCTTGTGAAGTAGTGAGTGCAGATAAACAGAGGTGTCCAGGTGTTGGTATGGCTTTAGAGACCAGGTTTGGTCAAATTTGACCCGATGTGGCTCAAAGTAAGGGTACATCTGCCCTGCCGTTGGGAGGTGTGATTCCCAGCGTGGTTAAATGTACACATGCTAGCTGTGCTCAAGCTAGTATGCTATAAATAGCAGTGTGGATGTGGTGGCACAGGCCAGATCCTCAGCTGGTACAAATTGGCATCGCTCCATTGAAGTAAATGGATGTAGCCCTAGGTATAAGGCAATGATGAATCAGATTCTGTGATTTGTCACTTTAGTGAGCCTGCCTGTCAGCTCATTGGCTTTATTAGCCCAAATGCATAAACTGGTACAACTATTCTAATTCAGTTTTAAGACTCACTTAAATATCATCATAGTTGCCAAATAAAAAGGTTGCCTGCTTCCCCCGCAGCTCCTTAATATCTGCAGAATCATTCGCTTGCTGGTCCATTTTAAAAGCCTCTGCCATCTCCTGCACTGTGGGTATTGCAGTTTTCGTAGTTGCTCTTAAAGGCATTATTGACAGATGGTATGTGCTGCTCATTAAATCCAAATCTACACCTCTCCAGTGACTGCAAGGCTGTTGGGAAACTGACCTTTTCACTGTAGTAAGCACCTAGAAACACAGAGCTTATTGTGCTGTGTGTGTGTGTGTGTGTGCGTTTCTAGTGCCACGGCAGTGCAATTATAGACCTTTCAGTGCAATGTTTATAATGCGGTCCATAGCCAGGTACCTGGTTTTTGTTAGGAAATTGCTTAAGCTGTTTTTTTCCCCCCTCATTTTAACACGTCCCACTGTCAGTGCTGAGAACAATGCTATGGTTCTTTATGTAAATAAGGATAATTAGTATTTTATTGTTATCACTTCTGAGAGTATAGCAGTATGTCTACCCTGCAATGAAACACCCGGGGCTGGTCTGTGTCAGCTGACTCGGACTCGTGGAGCTTGGGCTGCTGGGCTGTAAAATTGCAGTGAAGATGTTTGGGCTCAGGCTGGGCTCAGGGATCCCACGAGAGGGCAGTGTCCCAGAGCCCGGGTTCAGCCCGAGCCCAAATGTCTACAGTGCAATTTTATAATCCGCAGCCTGAGCTCCGCGAGTCTGAGTCGGCTACATGGGCCGACCGGTGGGTGTTTTATTGCAGTGTAGATGTAGCCGTAGAGACCTGCCCTTTCACATCATCTGTTTTCTTTGAAGGGAAATGAAAACTTTCCCAACTTTGGCACCCTCAGTTGTGCTGCCTGGGGACTGATAGACTTGGGTAGGTTTGTACCCTCTCTTCCACTGAGAAGCAGCCGTTTTCTAGAATCATAGAATATCAGGGTTGGAAGGGACCTCAGGAGGTCCTCTAGTCCAACCCCTGCTCAAAGCAGGACCAGTTCCCGGGCAGATTTTTGCCCCAGATCCCTAAATGGCCCCCTCAAGGATTGAACTCGCAGTCCTGGGATAAGCAGCAGGGCTGGCTCCAGGCAGGTGCCTGGGGTGGCCAATAGAAAGGGGTGGCAGCATATCTGGGTTGGCAGCGGTGGCACTTCAGCGGCAGCTCAGTTGGCCCGCTTTAGTCTTCGGCGGCAGTTCAGCGGCGGGTTCTTCACTCCCTGTTTTCCTCTTTGGCGGCACTTTGGTGGCAGCTCAATCGGGTTTTTCTTTTTTTCGCCGCTTGGGGCAGCAAAAAAGCTGGAGCTGGCCCTGTTTAGCAGGCCAGTGCTCAAACCACTGAGCTATCCCTCCCCCTATCTGTGCCGTGGGTTCTTTTCTTTTTCTCAGTTTCCTTTTCCTTTCACAAGACACAAAAGCAGCAGTTTCTCCCCGGGTTTCGTTTTTACACTGACTTTCATGGTAACCCAAACGCCTGGGAAGGCTGAAAAATACCTGCAGTACAAAATGCCTGCCTTTGTCTAATGCCTCAATCCTTCCTTGTAAAGTGCCTAGGATAACTAGGTCTTCCTGGTACTAATGCAATATATATAAATAAATAACTCCATAATAAACCTGAAGTTGCTAAATCCGTTCATTTTTGAGAAACTTCAGAATGGAGTTATCCCTAGTCCATGATTCAGGTTTTGGGGCCCTTTGGATTTTATTATTAAAACTTACGTTATGGCAGCATGGATCCCATAGTGCCAGGTATTGTACAAACACCGAACAAAGGATGGTCCCTGCCCTAAAGAACTTGCATTCAAAGTAGTTGGTGTAGGTCCTGCTTGGAGCAGGGGGTTGGACTAGATGACCTCCTGAGGTCTCTTCCAACCCTAATGTTCTATGAGTATATTGTAGCATGGCTATTGTGGTATTGTGAACCTCCACAATGCCTGTTTTCATGTGCCCCTATACAAGTGTCACCAGCAATACCTTTGTTTCTCCTTCATCTACAGTCCTGTGCCTTTCCCTTTGTCCTGACTACAATGAACCAGAGTTCCTGCCACCCCGCATTAGATATGTAGACATTACTTCTAGGCACACTAAACTGAATATGTTTGCCTCTGCAGATGCAGCCTTTTGACGTGCGAGTCCAAATGTCATTCTGCCAAAGTGGAATTCAGATTCCGGGTGTTTCAGATTGGTGGTGAGAGATGCAGAAATCCAACTAGCGGATAAGAATTCTCATTTCAGCTCCTTTATTACTGTGATTTGGAACTGATGGGATCTGAGTAGCAATCCCAAACGCATCAATACAACCAGATATAAGGTGCTCCTAACTCATTTCTCTTAAGTCTCTATTTTTAGTCAGCATTAGAGCAGAAAGGTCAAGTTGCTGTTGGTTTTACGGTTCATGGAAGGTTTAGGATTTAACTTGCATTTCTTTTATTGTTGACCTGCCATGGATATGCTGATAGGGATAAAGAGGCCACAGCAGGGATGGTATACACAGTGGGAATGATTGGTGCTCCTGCCAGTTGTGATGGAAAGTGGCATTTCAACCCTTTCAGTGTTTGAGCTGCTTCAGATTGGTGTAATGAGAAGTGGAAATTCAATAATTGTCCTAATAGCTCACATTTATATTTACTATTTTGGATTGGCTAGAGTGCTAGGGATCTCTTATGTTCCAAGAACTGGTCTACATGCAAAGTTGCATCAGTGTTTAGTTAAACAGGTGCAAAAGGCCATGTGGACACTCTTAATTGATGTAAATCTGGTGTATATCAGTTTAGTTTAAGTTGATTAGGACCAGGGTTAAACTAAACCTCAATAAACTGCTCTCAGACTGAAATAAGTGTGTCTACACAGGCCTGTGCACCAGTTTAACTCAGTATGTTTAAAAATACAATTAAATTAAACAGGGTCTATTTGATGAAGAGTACCACTTAGCTCATTTCTACATTCTGCCCTTTTTGGTATTTTGTTTTAATATAATCTCTCCTGTGTTTTCCTAATCTTCTTTGCCACAGATTGTATTTTAAGATCTAAAAAACCTCTCATCTCTCTTTTTAAATGATCGCTAAGAAAAACCAACATGATCCTTGTGGGTCCTATTTCACAAGCTTTGAAAGGCAATAGGTCCCTGCCAATGACTCATGGGAGACAAGGATTCTGCTGGTGGATTTGCACAATGGAGGGACCATGTAAAGTAGCATGAGCAACGTTGGAGACGCTTGAAATCCACTTCTTGATAAAAAGGACTGTAATGCAATAGGGCGAGTGGGACAAGAGTTTTCACTATGTGCAATTGATAGAACAGGGCCTCTAACTATGCAAATACCTTATTGTGTTACATTCATTATATTGTGATAATCAGCAGTCTGTGAGACTATTGGACTCTTGAATAATACTTCTGAAAGCACCCAGATACCACAATGATAGGCCTTATATAAGAACTTGAGTAGACTAGACCAATGTAAGGGATTAGGGCAGGCTGCCTGCCCTAGTGGTCACTGCTGGGCTGGCATCAGAGAGTCAAGGATGGCCACAAGCAGGGGTCAGTAGGCAAGGGTCAGGGTCAGAGTTGGGCTGGGGTCCGAGGCTGGAGATCAGGAATAGTTACCAGGATGAAGTCAGGAGGGAAGAGTCAGGATCAGAGTCAGGCTGGGGCTGGAGACTAGAGTTTGGAAAGCAAGGCCAGGCCTGGAGCCATGGCAAGCCAGAAGTCTGCGTGGTTGCCTGGTGCACCCTCCAGGGTTAAATAGTAAACATGAGCCAGTCAAAGGGCTGTCATGTTGTCTCCCTGGCCCCTGTGGTTGGTACTTCCTGCGGCATCTACCCTCCGTAGTGCTTCTTGGAGGTGGCTCTGCATAGCCTCCAGGTGGTGACGTGGGGACAGGCTGCCCCAGGCTCCACAGCTGTTAGTGTTTCACATATTCATACAGCCACTGCTGCTTTTTCTGAATGGAGCAAGTTTAATTGAATTAAAGGCAATTAAGCAGGAGAAACTCTTCTGTTATAAACTGCTGAGTATCTTGATCAGGTTAGCATGTCTCCCACAGATCAAAGATGCCCCTTTGTGTTTTAAAATATTGCTACAAGGGAGGATGAGGAATATTGTTTACCAGCAGTTACTAAGGAAATTGCATCCCCAGTATTGAATATAATTTTCTTCTTCTTTAGGGAAGTGCAAAAGTGGCAGAAATGATTTCCTTTTTTTCAAAAATACTTTTAACAGCAAATGGAGTTGGTAAGCAAATCACAGTGTGTGTTTTATCTAAAGATGTCAGGCTAGTTTTTAAACAGTAATTTAATTCAACAAGGTGTTTTACAATGCTCACATTCTGTAAATCTTTAACTATCTATAGTAGTGAATCCTCTTTAGCTAGAACTCTAAAATTGCTGTTTGATTGCTTATTTTCTATTTGCTTTTAGACTAGGCAGCAAATTCTATAGAAAGGTAATCCTTGAGGACTGAAGCTCTCAAATTCAGAGGCAGATTCATGAGGTGTTTTTTTTTTTTTCTCCCCGTTCTTGGTGGGGACAGGTTTTCAGAGACATAGGCCTGGTCTACACTAGGGGGTGGGATTGATCTAAGATATGCAACTTCTGCAACTAGAATAGCCTAGCTGAAGTCGATGTATCTTAGATTGACTTAGAATCACTTACTTCGTGTCCTTGCGGCGCAGGATCAATGGCCGCTGCTCTCCCGTCAACTTTGCTTCCACGTCTCGCTGAGCTGGAGTTCAGCAGTCAACAGGAGAGCCATCGGGGTTCAATTTATCGGGTCTACACTACATGCAATAAATCGATTCCCGATAAATTGATAGCTACCCTCCGATCTGGCGGGTAGTGTAGACGTACCCATACATTCCATAGCAGTTAATCCAGTTTATTTGGCTGTTAAATAACACTTGGAAGTGAGCCACCAACTAACAAAGGGCTTGCCGTTCCGCCTCCCGTAGTCCTGTAAAATGCACGTATTTAAGAATTACAGACTCGTTTTGGAAGGCTGCTGAAAGATTTGCGGAGAGCCAAACACCACTGCTCTGTGCCTATATATATTTCCACATAATACAGATAAATGTGCACAGGGCTCAGCAGTATGATCAGACCTACACCATGCACTCACTTTTGTGAGCAAGGGTTGAATATTACAGGAGTTGGACAGGACACTGGTGCATAAATGCAATCCAGATGAATACAAACAATAAATGACTTCAGAATCTGCCCTATACTTGTGCAAAGTTGCAGTAACTCCATTAAGTTACTACAGATTTACACCGGAACAAATGAGATCTATATTTACTCTCCTGTACATGGTGACAGTTTTTAAAGTTTGTTATTCCTAGCTCCAACCAGAGGTTTGATCTTGTTCCCATTAAAGTCACTGGGAGTTCTGCCATTGACTTCTGTGGGAGCAGCATTACATCGTAGGCTGCATGAGTGTGTTTGAGCTTCACCTAGCAAAATGTGAAAGCCAGGGTGTGTGCAACCCCCACCCCGAAAGTCATGAAGTGTGTGTTTCGAATGGTGAAGGAGAAAAGGGTGGGAAAATGAGAGGAAAATAGTGAGTGGTGGTGAGGCTGTGATAAAGAATGTGGCATTTGGAATGAATTAGGACGGAGGGGATGAATGAATGAAGGGGTTAATATAATGAGGGAATGGAACTGGGTGAGACTGCAGAACTGGGTTTTAAATATGGACAGTTGGAAAAGGAACATTAGCAATAATCCCACTTGGCTAATTCTCTTGGATTCAGTCGTGCTCCTATTGGGCTGGTCTACGCTACCGTGGTAAATCGATCTAACTTATGCAACTTCAGTTATCTGACTAACATAACTGAAGTCAATGTAGTTAGATCCACTTACCACAGTGCCTACACTGCGCTGTGTCGAGGGGAGAGCATCTCCTGTTGACTTCCCTTGCGCGTCTCGGGGAGGTGGAGTACACAAATTGATGGGAGCAGTGCCGATCTATCAGTAAGTGTAGACGTGCCCATCAGTGTCAACAGGAATTTGCAATCAATAGGAAGAAGTCTTGCGATCCTTGTATGAACTACTGAAGAGTCAGGGCTGTTAGAGCAGGGGTGGGCAAACTTTTTGGCCTGAGGGTCACATCTGGGAATAGAAATTGTATGGCGGGCCATGAATGCTCACAAAATTGGGATTGGGGTGCAGGAGGGGCTGAGGGCTCTGGTTAGGGGTGCGAGCTCTGGGGTGGGGCTGGGAATGAGGTGTTTGGAGTGTAGGAGGGTGCTCTGGACTGGGACCGAGGGGTTCAGAGGGCAGGAGGGGGATCAGGGCCTGGGCAGGGATGCAGGTTCCAGCTGTGGGTGCGGGCTCTGAGGTGGGGCTGGGGATGAGAGTTTTGGAGTGCAGGAGGGTGCTCCAGACTGGGACTGAGGGGCTTGGAGGGAGATCAGCGCGGGGCAGGGGTGCAGGTTCCAGCTGGGGGTGCGGGCTCTGGGATGGGGCTGGGGATAAGAGGTTTAGGGTCCAGGAGGATGCTCCATGCTGGGATCAAGAGGTTTGGAAAGCGGAAGGGGGATACGGGCTGGGGGTTGGGGCATGGGGAGAGGCTATGGGGTGCAGACTCTGAGTGGCACTTACCTCAAGCAGTTCCTGGGAGCAGTAGTATGTCCCTTCTACGGCTCCTACTCAGAGGTGCAGCCATGCGGCTCTGCACGCTGCCCCATCCACAGGCACTGCCCCTGCAGCTCCCATTGGAGCATATAGGTGCTGTAGTGGGGCCAAGCTATGTGGTGCGGCCCCCGCCCCAGCTCCCTGTTCCCCAGAGGGAGCTCACAGGCCAGGCCGTAGTTTGCCCACCCCTGTATTAGAGAGTATTATAGGCTGACCGGTCAGAATCTTAGCCTGCAAATCTCAGGTTGGCTTCAGAGGCCTTTAACTGAAAGACAAAGTTTTTTAATAACTAAAGTGGTCCGAAGTTCTTCACTACATAGTTGTTCACCTTTGGGGGAGGTCATTGTTTACTTGGATTATTGAATTTGGGTTTGCACAGTTCCTTCCTGCAAAAAAGGCAGTCTGCTTTTCCTTTGCATGGTTTTGTTCGTCCTGAAGGTCTCCAGCTGTGGAATAAAATCCATTTATAGCAGGGAGTTGGTGGAGTTGGAAGCTTTCTAACTGCAGCCTTCCCAGATTAAACGGATGCTGAAGCATAACAAGTGTTTGTCTACTCCCCCTTGTGCTTTACCTAACAAAGCTGTTCCTGAAGGAGGGGAACAACTAGCTGTATTTTTCATGACCCTCAAAAAGTCATTGTGTTTGTTATTTATAAGATGGTGGAATTTCTACATCATTTTGAACTTGAAAGCTGACTTGTCTTTCTTTGGTCAATCTTTGAATGATTTTTGTTGACACTTTTGATAGTCGCAATGACCACTTTTGTAGTGCTGAGCAGAGTTCTTACGTGAAGGATGGTGCAAGTCACTGGTGCTGTTATTAAGCGCATGGGCTTTCAATGATAAGAATTCATTAGAGGGGTACTCAGAAGATGAATCTGAGTACCCCTCTAATGAATATACTAGACAGACCGACAGATCTAGGAAACCTGCGATGTTGAGGTTACACCTTTCTAGCAGTGTTATGCTGTGTGTTGATTATAATAACTGGTTAACAGTGATTTGGAAAATGGTGTTTGTCTGTCAAAACAGAACTTACTTTCCCTCCTTCCCCATCTGTTTCTTCTGCTCTCAATTCTTTTGTATGTAATTTCTAAAGAATTAATTTATTTGAGGTAATACTGTGTGTGTTGCACTGTTTATCTTTTGTTGACAGTATTTTTCTTTGAACGCTTTGAGGCAGGACCTGTTTTTTTTTAATGTAATTTGTAGACATGTAGGGTGGCATTGTAGTAGCTTAAACACTTGATTTCTAATTCAGGGAAGATGCTCAAATACGGTAGTGATGGGGCCTATCGAGAGAGCAAGCAACCCGTGTTCTACCATCAACAAACAAGTCAGGTGTATTCTTTTATTTAGTAACATAATGCGGTAGCTTACACAAAGACATCTTTTCTTTAGGTCTGCAGTCACATACTCTGAATTGTGTAGGACACAGTCTTTCTTAATATAAATAAGAAGATTGATTTAACACCTTCAAAAATGTTTACTCCAGAGTTAATAATTTTAAGGCATGATGGGTTCAGAAACACCAAAGTGACTTAGGAGTGTAAGTTCCATTTTCAAAAGTAAATTGGGCATTGAAAGTCAAAGCATCTTATGCCTGATGGGTGGGGGGGAAATGAACATAATACAAAATAGAGAAGAAAAGCTATCTAGAACAGATACACGGCAAGATAAGCAAATCTGGCAGACCAATAAGCACTAGGCCACCTGCAAAAGACTTTCCAGTTGATACTGGTAGGGTGACCTATAGCAACTGTGGAAAAAATGAGACAGGGGTGGGGGGAGTAATAGGCGCCTATATAAGAAAAAGTTCCAAAAAATTGGACTGTCCCTATAAAAATGGGACATCTGGTCACCCTAGATACTGAGAGGGGAGAGGAAGGAGAAGATAACAGATGTACAATACATCCCTGTCTCTACCCCACCTCCAAAAAAGGGAGTAAAGTTTCGGGGGGGATCTAACATGTCATCCAAAATAGATAGATGGAGCTAGCAGCATTTCTAAAGGCAGTGAAAGGTTCACTGAACCAAAGGGGAGAGAGCAAATTTGCTGTGGTGGACTGCAACTGACAAGCCTATCAAGTACTTAGGGGCTGGATGATGACGGTATGTATTATATACTAATATTTGATTTTGAATTATATCCTTTGATATATTGGCTGCTACTGCACTTCACAGGCGATGGGAATAACGAACTCCCTTGCTCCAGACTGATGGAGCAAACAAACAGCTGCATTCTGCAAATATTGCAGATTCTGGATCAGTTTCAAGGAAAGACCAATTAGAAGCATATGAAAGTAGCCTAGCATGGATCTTTGGGATGGACTGCGTGACCCTAGGTGTTCATATAGCACCTGGCAGTACAGAATTCTGATCGTAATTAGGGCTCGTGGGTGCTACCATAATGTAAATATTAAATGATGATGATGACATGACAAAGCCATGGGGTTACATCCTCAGCTGGTGTAAATCAGCATAGCTTCATTGACTTCAGTAGAGTGAGATTGATTTACACTAGCTGACGATCTGGCCCCATGAGCTGTAACTTCCTCAGTGATAGGCCCATGGTCCTGATTCTTCTCTACATTTAATCACTGAGGTTACGATAGTGTGAGTGAGTCAGGCCCCGTGTCTTGCTTCTCTCTATAAGCCATACACACCTCATTCACACCGATGTGGCTGCAGAGACTATGTATATATGTAGTAAAAATTAATAGTAGTGAAAGATTGGAGTCAGCATTTGAGAGGACAGCAGACTTTCTGGATAAGCTTGAAATATAACAGGCCCAAAAGACTGTGTCATAATAAAGTAAAATGCTTTGGCTGGATTCTGTTATGAGTTACACTAGTTATAAATCCAGAATAACTCTATTTATTTTGAAGTAATTGGGACCAGAATTTGGCCCTTGAAATCATTCTGTCCATTGCATTCCCTTTTCCTTCAAGTTGCCTCTTGGAATGTTTTATATTGTAGACATGGCTGCTAGTACCACCTATTATTAAGTTTGCTTAATGGGCACTTCCCAGTGTAAGACTCATTCTCAGTTGAGTATGAGCTTTATCTATTTGGGATGAAATTTTCCATGCTGTGCATGTGCATCAGGCTGAAATTTACTGGAAAATTTCAATCAAAACAGTTCAGTTGTTTCTGAAAACAAGGCTCAGGAAAAATGTGTTGTACTCATGGTAAAAAAAAATTGGTGATCTTTTATTTGAACAGCTCTTGCACCTCCATACTTTGGAGCAACGACTTAAAATTTGGCAGAGGTGAGGGAGTGGCCTGTGTGTCAGAATGTACCTCTTTTGCCATCCCCAAGAAAAATCTTCCCAAATAATGACTGAATTAGGAGGATTTGAACAACTGTAATTCGCCCATGCTCACCAGAGATGACTTAGACTTTAGCAGTCAGATGTCTCAGAGATTCTGTCCCCACTGAGCATGCTCCATCCTGGGGGCTGAGCTGGACTTTGCCTGTAATTGCAAGTCTGACCTGCTGTTGGCCATGTTGGATCTGAGTCTGGGCACATGAACTGACAGCATAATTTTTTTAAATTTGTTTTCCTCTTATAAGATTCAAGACTTAAGTGGGTGGTTTTGCACTATTTTTTTTAGTTATTTATTGGAATAACTAGATATGGTCTGAGGCAGTGCACATAGTAAATAAGACAACAAACAAATCTACTTTAAATGTTTATTTTGGGAGAAGTGCCAAACAAGTCATGTCTTCTACATGACTATGGTGAAACTTTTTTTAAAGGATATTTTGACATAGTATCAAAGATAGACTGTGTGTACCCACCCCACCAGATTTCTGAGCTTTGCACTGTTAGATATTTATCTACACAGAGTACTTTTTTCCTTGTGGCACACTGTTTTCAATGTTATTTATGCACCTGATTCTGCACAGGAGTAACTTTGCAGACATGTATGCACAGGAGTAACTTTGCAGACATGAGTGCTGTCCGTGAGTTCCATGGGACTACTTGCAAGAGTACTCCTTGGTGGGTTGCTTGGAGGGATTGACCTCTACATCTAAATGCACATGCCTCTACTGATTGAGATAAATTGGTAGTTTTCAGGCAGGAGCAGATTCATTAGCCTATATTCATGGTCTAGACACTAGCGGGGGACCAAGTACAATCTATTTATAGATGCTTGAAGAATCAGGGCCTATTTTTGTTTATAAAGTATGAACCTGATCCTCCTCTCAGAAGGTGTAAATCAGGAGTAACTTTGCTCAAGTTAATGAAGTTACATTGTTGTGTATAAAGGCAAAATTAGGCCCTATATTATTTAAAATGAATACAGACCTTTGCCAGTGTTTTCATGTCAATAAAGAGGCGAGATTTTTTTTTGTTTAACTTGATGTATGTGTAGTTAACATGTACCTAATCTGTACAGTAGAACCACCCTTCTTAGGAACTTGTGATGTTAAAGTGCAATTCCTCTTTACAGTATCTCATCAAAAATGTATTTTATAGATAAGCTAACCTGAATGACTATGGGAGAGAACATTAAGATATACTTGTCAGATATTTGTCATCTTGCTGCAGCCTAGATAGGAAACTGGTAATGATAAAGTATATAATATACTCCTACATTGTGTGTATGTGTCTGTGTGAGAGAGGGAGGGAGGGAGAAAATATACATTTCTAATTTATTATAGGATGTGTAGAACAGATGACATTTAAAAAGTCATCATGTGCTAACAGTAATCAGTATTTGGTGACTAATGACATATTTTGATGGTAGTAAATTAGATAGTCTACTGAGACTCTGTTTCAGCAGGTTCTTAAATAATTGTTGGTGTGCACTTGTGGCTAAATTTTGCTCCATTGAAGTCCATTTGAATTTCTCCATTAACTTCAGTGAGAGCAGGACTAAGCCTTTGAAAAGCAGGTGCTTTTGATATCTGTAGAACAGGGGTTCTCAAGCTGGAGGTCGGGACCCCTCGGGGTTGTGAGGTAATTACATGGGTGGGTCGCAAGCTGTCCGCCTCCACTCCAAACCCCGCTTTGCCTCCTGCATTTATAATGGTTTTAAATATATTTAAAAAGTGTTTTAAATTTAAAATGGGGGGATTGCATTCAGAGGCTTGCTGTGTGAAAGGGGTCACCAGTGCAAAGATTTGAGAATCACTGCTATAGAACAAGCACATCTTTGCATCACTAGCAGTCTTCCTGTCCTCTATGGTGTAGGATATATGATGATAACCATAGGAATGTCTGTTGTGATGTATGAAGGAGTGTTATAAGAAATTATAAATCAGCTTGCAGCAAAGGACACAAAGTTGTGTAGATGCTGCAGTGAAAAGAGCTGGTGTTCTAATCCATTTTAGCAGTGTTTGCAGGTTTTATTTTAAATGCTGCTGAAACACAATAAATGGGGGGGGAACCCAACACCAAAACAGCATTTTATATTTTATAGTACCTTTTATATAAGGAGCTCAGAGTGTTTTACAGTAATTATTGTATAGAAGAAAAGATGTAGCTGCTCTACTCACACAACTCCCATCATATGTGTGAGGAGTGCTTGCTTGTCTGTAAAGAACCCTGCCAAATCCAATTGGTGGTATTTTGCTCTCACGTTGCACAGAGATAATAAATGACTTTGCAGTTTGCACGGCAATGGGTGTCTTACAGGATCCAGGTCTAAATTTCACATCATCCTTATTGGTGAGTGGGTGTGGTACTGTGTATAAAATTCAGTGAGCTCCAGTGGATAGAGCAGAAGACTGGAAGGATACCAGGGTTCTATTCTTGCCCCTGCCGCTGGTTCTTTGTGTCTGTGGGTGAGTCGTACTCAAGGGAATTTTCAAAGGGCCCCCATCTGGGTGGTCTGCAGATGATTTGGGAACCTGGTTTTGGGCACTTGGACAACAGTGTTTCCAAACCAAATGTCGGTGGTGCTTGTGGAAATTCCATTCCCGGTATTGGGTGTCCAAACTTTCTGGATGTTTCCCGCTCAGAGTGCCATACACTTTGACTTTCACAAGTTAACTGTGATGTGCTGTGCTCTGCATCCCATCTCTGTACCTTCCCTGTTTTAGATACGAGTGCTTCCCCTCACTCCTCAAGGTAATTGAAAAATCTGTATCAATCCTCTTCTGTGACACCTGTAGCCTGCTTACAGAAAAAGATGGAAGGGTAGTGGGGGGACAGCTTTTCAGTCTCTTCTCTCAGACCCTCTCTGTGCACATAAAGTAGAGCGTTTCAAATTTCCCTCAGTGTGCTTGGCTTCTTGACTGGCAGCATCAAAAATGGCCGAAAGAGATAAGGAAACAGGCATAAATTCAAGAGGATGTTTGACTTGACATGCTCTGCTGCCATCCCTATAGCAAAGGGGAGGAATATTTTATTTGCAGGCAGGGAGGTCTAGAGGCAGGTAAGCATAAATACTGCAAAATGAGACATCCGGGGAGCAGCAATGTCTAAGGTCAGCTTTCTCTGAAATGGAACATGGTAACAAGGCTTCTGCCATGGCATAGAAGCAATCAGTAATAAAAGCTGGAGGTGAAGCACAGCAAGCTGTCACCTTCAATAACAAGTGCAAAATGCCCTGTCCTATTTATAATCCATGTCCAGTTTTCAAAGGGGATTGAAAAGTGCCACACGTCTTTGCAATAGGTATTAGCTAGCCGTTAAGAGCAAATCTGGAACGTGGAAATATATAACACACATTTAAATTCTGCAATTGCAGTTTCCACGCCGGTGTCAGTTTTACCCTCGCTAACGGCAGTTCTTTTCTTCCCTTCATCTTCCCACGACAGCTGCAGCCTCCAGTGTGAGCGCGATCTGTCTGTCCAAAACTTAAGTGGATTCTGATATAGATGAAGCGCTGGGACCACATACATAAAAGGAAGGAAAATCTTTGCAGGGGCATATTTCTTCATCTGGCTCCCTGGAGCCCACCCCCAAAAAAGTATCGAAGCAGCACAAAATAATAAAATATCCTTTTTTAAAAAAAAAAAAAAAGTAAGGAATTTACCTGTGTCCAGAAGCTCATCTCTCAGAGAGAGAGAGAGAGAGCTCTGAACAATACAGGAAGAATATCCAGGTTAAGCTTTTTCCACCTGGAAACTTTGGACCAATTATTAAGAAAGCGATTAAGATCCTAGAACAGCAAATCGGAATAGTCAGAGCCAATGCAGCAAATGGGAAATACTCTCCAGTTTTTTTGTTTTTTTTAAAAAGAGGAGGAAGAGAGATTGAAAAGGAGCCTGTCATTGCCTTGAATAATGGCTGCAGACGAGGCTGTGTGAGAGGAGAATGGGCACACCTTTGCAAACGCTGCAGAGAAACAGGCAAGCTAAGAAATATAGTAAGGTTCAGAAGAATAAACTGCTCTCTATGTAATCTCCCAAGATAGTCAGAACTGTGTCAGCTTTAGCCAAGGATACTGTTGACCCATCGGTAGGGGATGATTGTTAATTTTTTGGGGGCATGAAAAATGCCCCTCAAATAACAGAATAGCTGCAGAGCACCAGAATAACACTGCCATCTCAGATAGGGGAAGGGTATCCATTGTTCAAGCTCAGTGGATAAACACAACTATGGACAGATGGATGATAGAAGTAATCTCTGAGGGATATTCAGCAGAACTGTGGAGAGGAGGGGGGAGTGTTTTATCCCTTTGCCAACTTCACAGGCACCATGAAAGCAGAGGACTGCTACTCCCAGTCTTTGAGACAAATGAGATAAATCAAGAGCTCTCCCAGATCAGAAGAACTTTTAGGGAGTGCTCCCCCTTTAAAAAAAAACAAACCAAAAACAGAACAGCATTATTTTCTCTCTTATGGTATCTATATGGCCCTCATCATCACAGCTACACATTAGTGAATTTTATCCTCAATACACCTGTGAGATAGATAAATATTATCCCCATTTTACAGATGGGGAACTGAGGAACAGCATAAACTGGGCAAGTCATTTAATTTAACACAAGAAGTCTGTGGCTGACTAGGGAATTTGAATCCAAGTCTCTTGAGTTGCAATTTAGCTCCCTATCCATTAGACCATCCTTTCTATTTAGAACTAAGAGCTGTTTGGCTGGCTTAGACTCATTTAGGAGAGCATCTTTTACATCAGCATCTCCTGAACTGAAATCCATCCTACAGCTGCTAATCTGACTGACCTGGAGGCAAAAGAAATTTTACACCAGATCAGATGTTGCATGTTCTTTTTCATCTGTCAGGCAGGCAAATGGTGGCTGATCTAGACAGAACTATTTCCCCTCTTTCTGCTGCTCCTTTCTTCCCTGGAAGTCTGCTTTCCTGAGTGTCATCCTCCTTCATTAGCTTTAGATCCGTCTTTTCTGAAGAGAGATGGGCCATCGTCCCTTCCATATTCCTCCCTCCAGCTCCACTGTGTTTTACGGTCATTTATAGTGAAATGCATTGTTTAGTACTTGGGACTTGATCTGGTATTATTCAAGTCAATGGAAGTTTTTCTATCAACTAGAATGGGAACAATCAAGCCCTTGATGGGAATATTTGGCTTGATTCTCCACTGTCCTGCTCTTTTTTCCCCCCACTTACAGATAACTTATGTTGATGAAAAGTGTGTGTAAACTGCTACTGAAGCAGAATGTGTTCATGTTTTTCAGGTGGCCTGTGTAAGTTTTATGGTGTCCTTAACTATTCGCTTCCTATTGCTTGGACTTAATGAAGTGACTTGTGAGTACATTGTTACTGCTTTGCAACACTACCTCATTTGTGAGACCAGGGCCAGAATCTTTGCTGGTTCTAGCTTCTGCTCAGAACTGTCTAGGAGTTATTTACTCTGGAGGGTTGCTCTAACCTGCCTCCAGGAGCACTGTTTGCCAGTTGGAGATAGTCAGAGCACAATGAACTCTGTTCACTCTTCTTCCCCACCCCCAATAATATACCTCTGTTCTCCTCAATTCTTGAAATGATTGGAGCAAAGGAAACCAATGTGATTTTGATAGTGCCAAATTGGCCACATGGGCCTTCAGTTTTAGTCATAGAGGAATTGTTAGCCAGGCCACCAATCACATAGTTCCATGGTCCAGTTAGTGCACCTAAATCCTGTAGCACTGAAACCCAATGGGCCTCATTCTCATTTACTTTGAGGGCCCTTTATACCACACTGGCAGTGTGAAGGGGGTCTTCAATTGAGTAACTGTAATTTATTTCCACTTTAAGGCCCCTTCACACTGCCCCAGAATGGTATAAAGGGCCCTTAGTGTTAAGGAGAATCCAGGACCAACATCTTGGCTTTTGAAAGGTCATCACAACATTAGAAATATTATTTTGTCTCACTTGAGCGCTGTTCTTGGTATTAAAGGCGTTTCTAGTAACAGCGGTGCTGGTTTCCTGGATAGGCTCTTTGAAAGGACCATACGGTTGATACCCTTGCTCACACAGAGTAGTACTTCACTCCACAAACACTCCGATTAAACCAGATTTTCCAGTGTATTGAAGTCACGTCCATCTGTCCTTTCAACAAGTGAGTGATTAGCACTAAGAAACTACGATAAAGGAGGACAAAGAGCTACTGCAGCTATGTTGATGACATTCTCTTCACAAATTTTGATGGTTCCAATTTTCTGTCTCTACACCAGCACCTGAACTAATTCCGTATCTTGGCTTCTTCTCTGAAATTAGGTTTTTTTATGAAGCTAGCAAAGCTGGTATTACTTGGTCAGAATAATGGTGGTTGTTTTTTTTTGGTTTTTTTTTTTTTTGCGATCTTAAAATAAGCCAGGACATAAGCTTTAAGTGCTGGAGGATTTAGGAAGTCTGTTGGACTGTGAGATGATTTGGATTGGTGCCATGAGTGTCAGATGTAGTATGACTAAAAACCCAGGCCTATCTAACTAATTCAGTATGATCAAAATTATTTTTCTACCTCTGTGCTCTTGCGTTTTGAGGGATTTCGTTGTTATATGGTTTTGTTGGCATATAGTAGATTACTTTTCCTATTCTGAGACAGTGCATCTTTTTGTATTAGTTACAGTTAGTAAAACATAGGCAATAATTGCCATCTTCTCTTTATAGTTGTCAGTAGTTCATGTATCAGGTATGCTGTCATTATTATTATTTAAGTGTTTCTAGTAACATTACCTAAATATCATTTTTACAGTGCTAGGTAGGTCTTTTCTGTAGAGTCAGCACATAGTAGTTCTTAAGAATGCTTGCTTATGAGTAGGACCCTGCAAATCTGCAGATATCTGCTTTATATCCAAAGAGTGTATTTGTGGGCCACAGATGGATGCGGACCCAAATTTTATATCAAGAGCCTTTCAAATCTGCATCCGCGGACCATGTCTGCAGATTGTGGATCAGATGCGGATACGAATTGTATAGCTGCGCGGGGCTCTACTTATGAGTTAAGCTGGTCCACAGATCTTTGTGGGGATGGGTGGACGTGCTATTGACTTCTGCCATGGGTTTTGAGGGCACTTAATACCTTGCGTGAGGCACTCAGCTTTTCATAGGATTGGGCGCCTAATTTTGATGCCATAATATTGAGATTAACCCTGAGACGTGTTTTTTTCCCGAGTTTTCCCAAGTAGTGATAGATACATGGATTCTGTGTATAAGATTATAGGCTGGCTGAAGAAACCATCGACATTCACTGTGGCTGGAGAGATTGGAAAAAGAAAGAAAATGCATGTCAGTGACACATGATGGGACACACTTCTGCTTGTATGGAAGGCTGCAATAGGCCGTTGATAATTAGCTTCCCGTTGAAAAAGATATTCTCTGTCAGGAAAGAACTAAAGCAGAGCGGAACTCTGACATGATGTCAATAGCTCATGTGCCCTCTCAGGCAGGAACTTAAAATGGTTTCCTTGTAAAGGAAGTCCTATTAATTAGCATTAATAATTTATTGAACTATGAAGTCTCAAGGATATTGAGGCCATTTCTTTGAAGTGCTGAGTGCTCCCAGCCCTTATTGAAATGAACGGGAGTTGAGGGCGCTCAGCACCTTGTAAGGTCAGGCGTGTTGTGAAGTTGATACCAAAACATGCCTAGTTTCCTTTTATAGCATCATGTTACAAAGCTTTTCAGACATTAAATCTAGGCACAATTGAATAAATTCTCATTAGCTAGGCATTACCCCTCCTTACACAACACAGGGTGGGCTATTGTAGTGATGCATGCAGGCACTGCCACCACAAATAGGAGGGGTACAGCAGAAACCTGTGGAAGTGAATCTTAGAGCCCGAATCTACAGAGTCAGGCTGACGGGACTCATGCTATGGTGCTAAAAATAGCTGTATAGACATTCAGGCTTGGGCTGAAGTTCAGGCTCTGAAGCGTAGGTTAAAGTTGGTTAAAGTACTTGGCTAAAATTTAAAAAATGTCTGCAAGTGACATTTACAAGAACACTTTTGTATCATCACCATGTTACCCAAATACTATTATTTGGAGTGGATAGAACTGCTGTTTTCTGTATTGTCACATGTATTTGTCAGCCTTGTTAAAAGGAAGGTGGCTTTTATGGCAATGTTTGATGTTTTATAGATGGACTTACGAACAGTATGCAAGATTTCTTGTTAAATTGGGTGCAGTGACATAAAATGGTGCACCCCGCCGTGCAAACCGTCCTTTACTTCAGTAGTGTGCTTCAGCGCTCAGAGAATTGAGTCCAAAGTATTTTTAGTTTTCTCCAGCTCAAAGCTCGATTTAAGAATTTTGGCTTTATTCATTAATAATAGTACAGACACAGAATTTACGTGATGTGGCACATACCTTTTAAGCATGAGTAAAAGTGCTTATTACCAGTTGTGACCAACCAGACCAAGCAAGTGCATGTGTGCAGTTTCTAGTAGTAATAAGGTAGTGCTGTACAGTTCTATAGAACTTTCCATCTAAGGATCTCAGACTCTTTATTAACATTAATGGGCATGATTCTCATTTACACTCAGGCCCATTTAACACACACAGGCAGCGTAAAGCAACCTGAAATCAGGCACAGTTGTAATTGACACTTATTTTAAAGGGCCCTTGTATTCTGCCTGGGTGGTGTAAAGGGATATGAGTGTAAATAAGAATAAAGCTCCAGTGACTGTAGCCTTGCAGCACTTGTGTAAAATAAAGTATAATTATGGCCGTATCAGGTGGTTATGGGCAAATATAATTTTATAAATTATAACAGATTCACAGCTTTGGTTGAACATCTGCCACAAGAGCACAGGGACCAATTCCACTTCTTCATCTCAGGGGGCCAACTGGTGGCCAGAACTGCTCTTCAAGCATCCTTAGATGCTGCAGACACTACTGCCCGGTCCATCTGCCCGGCAGTGGTTCCGTGCAGGGCATCACGACTACATCTTATGGGGTTTCGGAGAGAAATAGAGTACACCATGGAGGACCTCCCCTTCAACAGTCGTATACTGTTCTCAGAAACTATGGGATGAGTCTTTGCACACTTTAAAGGTCTCTAGGCATATCTACACCTACAAATGAGAAAAGGTTTAGTAGTTCACAGACTGCCCAGAGATAACATCCTGCTCAGTTTTCCGGGTTCCATAGATTCACCGAACCTTCCCAGAAAGAGACATGGATTTCAGAGAAAGAGGGTTGTCCAAACATTCTCTATGATTACCCAGCCACCTTCAAAGCAACAGTTGTGATAGGTTGGTCCAGAGTTTGAATTCTGTCACACCTCTGGATTTACAGCTGTTTCCATTAGCCTTCCTCTCCTTTTTGGGAAACTGCTTTGCCTATTTCCAGCATTCTTGAAGCTGGATTGCTACAGACATGTCAATCATAGAGGTGATGACATTGCCTATGCCATTCATTTTATGTCACTCCCTTTCCCCATCCATCTTCAGGGATCTCTCTCAGGCTTTTATTGAGATGATAAGTGAACTCTCCTTCAGTTAGAAGCTTCAGAACCAGTTGCTGCTCCTCACAAGGGCAAAAGATTTTACTCAAAGTATTTCCTTGTCTCAAAGAAAGACGGAGGGTGGCGACTGATCTAAGACTTCTAAGCAAGTTTGTAAAGTCTTTAGAAGTTCAGGATGCTAACTCTGGCAGCTATAATTGTTTCAGTACAGAAAGGAGATGGATTTTTCAGCCCTGGACCTACAAAATGCCTATTTCCATATAGGAATACACCCATTGCACAGGAAATACCCACGCTTCACTGTAGGTCAGGATCAGGAAGAAGAGGTTACTCGCTTTGTGTGGTAGCTGCAGTTCTTTGAGATGTGTCCCCTTATAGGTGCTCCACTGCCAACCCTCCTTCCCTTCTGCTTTGGACTGTTCCTTAGGGGATGTTTGGGTGGAGAAGGAACTGACAGCGGGTTGCCCATGCAACATACCTTTTTACTCCAAAATGAGATGCATCTGCAGTAGTCTGATAAAATGAAAGCCACAGCTATGTCATTTCTCTTCTGTATAAATATCCTCCTCCTGCGTTGAAAGGGGTCTGGCAGAATACCAACACAGCTACTTATGTTCAGAGACCACTGATGTCAACACTGAAAAGAGAGGGAGCTTTTGTGGCAAATGGAGATCATTGCAACATCCTGTCACCCTTAAAGGGAAACAGGAATGTAGCACTTTGGATTGCAGCTGCAAATGGCGTCTACAGATGACAGTGCTGGTGCTAGCAGCGCTCTTGGGAAAATACTTCTGTGCAGTCTGTTCCTAGGGGCAAGTGATCTCTGGTGGGATCCACAGATTCAGTGATGCTTCCCAGGAGGGGTGGGGGGAGTTCTAAAGGTTCTGTACAATATACTGATTTAGCTATTTTGAATTGAGTCATCAGATCTGTGAGCAGATCAGAAATGAAAACTTGAGGATTTTTAACTTTCCTCACAAATACATAGTCTCCTTCTAAACTTTTTCCCACTTCATCATTTTTATAGTGTAGGTAATACCACAAAGAACCGATTCTCAGAAGTGTGTAATACAATCCTACAATGGATAAAACCGACACAACTATTAATTACAGTAATCTGAAATTTAGATAGAAAATCAATTTAAATATCGCTTTCATCAGTGAGCACTGAGGAGAAATTCTACTAATACCTTATCACATGGCTTCAGCTAGCTCAGTATGTTGCATCAAAGGCACTGGGCTTCAAGCAGACAGCTCAAACATGACCTCATCCAATTCTTAAATTGGGCACATTCTGCGGAGTTGCCTAAGGATATGGTCTATATGGCTTGAAGAACTCAGAGTAATGAACTAATGTTGGGAAAGGGGAATAACTTAGTCCATAATTTTAGTACTTTTATTTGATTTAATAAAATTGAGCATTTATTATGTAAGTACGAGAAATGAATTGCACAAGGAACATTTTGTATTGCTATGATGGTGGTCACATCCATATTCCCCACTGTTAAAAGATGGCTTTTTTTGTTTGGAGGAGTTGGAAAGTTGATTGAATGATGTACTGACCAAAGTAAGGCTAATAATTAGGGTGGATGGAGGAATTCCTGGAAATAAAATATAGATATGGCAGAAATATAAACTAGTGGCCATAATTGTGCCAAGCTTTGTCATTCCAGACAGTCTCATCTTCTTTCATCTCCTTCCTTTATTCTTAAACCCATCTTGGATTTATATGTTAATTTCATGTACCCATAATTTGAATGTGTGGATTGATTCCTTTGAACTGTGCCGTTTTTCATTTTGTTTTTGAATGTTTCCACATAGTGTATGTATGCAGTATGTGTGCCCATGAATAAATAAAAATAGGTGTGTGTGTGTATACAGTGCATATATATTATAGTCTTTCAATAAATTATCAGCAGGTAAGTATGCCTAGTGGTCTGTGATGGGATGTTAGATAGGGTGGGATCTGAGTTACTACAGAGAATTCTTTCCTGGGTGCTGGCTGGTGAGTCTTGCCCACATGCTCAGGGTTTAACTGATTTCCATATTTGGGGTCGGGAAGGAATTTTCCTCCAGGGCAGACTGGCAGAGGTCCTGGAGGTTTTTCACCTTCCTCTGCAGCATGGGGCATGGGTCACTTGCTGGAGGAGACTCTGCAGCTTGAGGTCTTCAAACCACACTTTGAGGACTTCAATAACTCAGACATAGGTTAGGGGTTTGTTACAGGAGTGGGTGGGTGAGATTCTGTGGCCTGCATTGTGCAGGAGGTCAGACTAGATGATCATAATGGTCCCTTCTGACCTTAAAGTCTATGAGTCTATAAATAGTGCCAAACACTGAGTGGGGGATGGAACCTAGGACCATCAGTGGCAACACCTGAGCTTAAAGGAGTGACTCCTTTTAATTATGAGTAAGTAGCAATCCTTTATCCTTTATAAGGGCCAGCCACTGGGACGAGATATGATCACATGCATTTAAGCAGTGTATGAAATTAAGTGCCTAATTACTATGGCAATGGAAACATAGAAATACCTAAATAAATAAACCCCGGGGTCTCATTTAGGTGACACAGCAGTGTAGGAGTTGCAATAAAGTATAGGGGGTTGTACATTTCCATTGTTCCTTCAAGTGGATTAAAAGAGGCACGCTGAGGGAATTTTGCTATTTGCAGCATCATGTAGGCTACCGATATAAAAAGCCTCATTCCTTGGCCATAAACTATAAAGTCAAATCTGTTTCTGTGCAGCGTAAGGCCATCATGTCAGATGGGCATGACTATAGGTAGCATAGAGACGACATACTGGATGTGCATCAGGTGTAAATATCACAGATAGGATTCCCAGCAAGGAGCGTCCATATGCTGGTTCATCTTTATTTTACAGTCCTGTGTTTACAGCACAGTTCCATTACTAATCCAGCTTTGGGTGTGATTAAGTTTCAAAAATAAAGAACAGATTCCTTGCTTATCAAATAAGACCTTTTGCTTCATGCTGATTCGCACGTTGGGCTAGGAGGGAAGGGTTTTGGAACACTTCCCACCCCCCCTTCATTCTGCGAAATGAAGGCTTCATGAGTCTGTTTTTTTCCATTCCATTGCAAGTCCCTGTAGGATCTGTCAAAACAGGTCTCTGGCACCAGGGTTTACTTTAGCTGCGCAGCGGAGTGCAAAGTCGTGTTCAGTGACTCTCTCTGCACAATTTTTGCATGATGTTTTGCCTGAACTGGTATTAAATGTTGAGGTTTCAGGGTTCAAGGAAGAACATGGCGCTGGGGATTGTCTCCCTAGCTGCCCTCCGACAGCAACACCACTGCCTTCCACTTGATTTCCTCAGTGGCTACAGACTGCCGTAATACAACAATTGCCCCGGCAATGCTCTTGCCTTATCTCGGATGTTTTAAATGGCTGTGATACGTATCTCAGCGTACTTTGCTTCCTTCACTACCTTTTATACGTGTAATTTTCATGTGTGCTGAACTGATAAAGATCTGATATGTCTGGAATGCACGGAGTGATGCCAGGTCATGCCCTTCTACTGTAGCTGAAACAGTTGCACAGACATCCAATTATTTAGTACAAAGCCTTGATAACCTAGTTTTCTTGTTCATTTCACACAGCTGAGAATGATGGCTTTCCATGCTAATGCAGAAAAGTTTAAAAGGATAGCAAATATATTACTTTTTCTGGTATTAGCTTTATTAAATGGAAGGGAGGACATGACATGGCACAACAGAATCAGTGTTTTTGTGTGTTTTTGGTACATTAGTTTTATGGTATTGATGAGTCTATTAAACAATTACTCTCCCCCCCCCCCCCCCGGATGGTCTGAAATAGATCACAATTTTAGAGTTGGCTATAAAATGGGTAAGATTGGTGGTTTCTCTGTTCTATGTACATATATTGGTTATAATAAATAATTTGCATTTATATAGTGCCCTTCATCCCAAAGATCTTTGAGGGGTGTGTGTATGTGTGTGTATATATATATATGTATATATGTGTGTGTGTGTGTGTGTATATATATATGTATATCACTTCATTACTGAAATTCAACCACCTATGGTCAACTGTGTATAATAATGCTACGGTGACACTTCAGCATCATTTTAAACTGCAGTGGGATTTTAAATAAGCGGAATAATTCCTAGATTTGATTTGGAACTCCCTCCACTCTTGCTGAAGCATCATGGAATTTTTAATAATGGTCAATACCATGCTATTAGATCTTTTCCGAAAGGCGTTATCAATAGCAGTTCTCAGAACCCCTTAGTACTAATGGGGAGAACTGTTCTGTGCTGACTTGGAGGCAAGAACATCTCCTGATGGACTGTGTCTAGCTTCTTGTAGCTGCTGTGAATTTATGGAGGTCTTCATCCAAATAGTCACGTAGCTTGACCCTAGTGAGGCATCTGTCCTGCAATCTGATATACATAGCTCGGAACCCTGTGCCTATATGGACCTCCGCTCCAGATCTTCTGGAATACACAGGCATAGGGGTTATCCTGTACAGATCAGACTGCAGGATCAGGGATAACATTTATGATCTGAATACTTGATATCCAGATAGTGCCTGCCCCAATGAGCTCACATTTGTACTGTCATTGTCTATATGTATGTACAGTGCCTAACACAATGAAGCCCCACCTGGTTTGAGGTCTCTAGACTGCAATAGAAATGTTTAATAATGATGATCTATAAAATGTAAAGAGTGCCCAGTGGAATAGCAATTCCAGTTAAATGTTTCCTGTCTTATTGACACAGCCCCAGTACTGCAAGCACCCTGGGTCCCCACACAACTCCTATGCTATAATGGCTGTGCTTTGGTTTCTCATAACCAGAAGGTTTCTGTCTTTGTCAGTATCATTAACTGAGTTCGGTTTTACTCGTTTCTGTTGTTTGCAGTCACTTAAATCGTCAAGAGAAACCAAATAAATACAGCTTATATGACTGACAGAACAATGTGTAATGATCCTCGTGTTCTATCATTTTTAGTCAGATTGTTATGACCTCTTTGTAATTTTTAATCAATAAATGTACTGCCATTAGATTCTTGGAATTTTCTCCAGGGTAATTGAGTGTCTTGTATAAAATAGCTGAACTCAAGATGAAATTATAACAGAAAGCTGTGAACTCCAGCATTTCTTTGACTGCGTGTTTACTTTCAGAAGTTGTCACTCACAGTGCAACGGCTTCAGAATAAACTATATACACCAAAATATAAGCTAGTGGTACGCTGGATAGTTGAGGTTTCCATAATACTCTGAGCATATGAAAATACTTAAGGTCAGAAACATTTAAATGTTTGGCTTCATCTTTTGGAAACCTATTGAAATGAAATGAAATGCAAGTTTGTTTTCTGTACCTGTCTATGCAGTTTAGACATTTTCTTTTTTAGTTGAGAGACTTCACACTGTGCTGATAAACTTTGGTGCAATTCTAATTTGCTTTAAGACTAAGAGGAGTAATGGTCTTGTGGTTAAGACACTGAACTAGGACTCAGGAGGTTTCAGTTCCTGGTTCTGCCACTCAGTTCCTCTGTGACTTCAGACCAGTCACTAAAGCCAAAGTTTTCACACATGGGTGCCTCAATTTCAGCTTCTAAATGCATACTTAGACAGCTAATTACAAGCGGCCTGATTTTCAGAAGTGCTGAACATGCATAAATCCCATTGAACTCCACTGGACCTGCCGGTGTCCAGCATTGTTGAAAATCAGACCAGGTTTATAAAGGAGCATAACCTTTTGCATCCAGGTTTGAAAACTTTGGCCATTATAGCTCTGTCTTTTGGTTTAACTATGTATAAAATTAATAATTGTATTGTTGTAGTTTCTAAGGGCTCTAGTCATGGATGAGGGCTGCATTGTGCTAGGCACTGTACAAATGCATGGCAAAAAGTCTGTGCCCCTAAAATGCTTACAGTCTAAATAATGGGAATAATGAAACCCCTGTGCTGTAATTAAAGTTTGTGATGCCATCAGATACCGTGGTGTTGTGGGTATGTAGACATCCCTATCACCACAGTACCTTGATTGAATTCAACAAGAGATGTGGCTGCTCCACACCGCACAGATGAAGGCCCAGGACAGTTGTACCAAAAATTATATTTCTGTCTTTTCCCCATGTACCCTTTAATAGTTTAACTAAATCTCGTATGTTAAAATTGGTTCCAGCCAAAGAATCACATTGGTCAAAAACTGTTGTTCTCTGGGTAGTATTTGTTCTTACCATTGGATAAACAGGGTAAATACCATCAAGCATTAAAGCAAATTAAAAACAAAGGGTGGGGGCTACTCCAAAAAACAAAAAAACCCAACCCCCCTGGAGTGCTTTTGTTCATGCTGATAGAGTGCATGGTATTGAGGAGCTCCTAGGGAATTGCTCTTACTGTATGACTCCTCCCCCACCTCCTTTGGCACAAAACCATCCTCCAGTGATACTGGATCTGTTGTAGCCTTTGTCTCTAGCTGATCAAGAGCTTTGAACTAGTTCTTCAGAGACCACTTCCGTAGACAGTGATTTATGGAATCCATTGTGTCCCCACCTCATGTTCGACAGAATCTGAAGCAAACTGTGACAGGGATCTTTGCATCTACTGCATACTCCCCGCCCCCCAAAAAGAGGGGTAGTACATAGGAATCTCTTGCAACCACAGCTAACGAAGCTGAAGCAATTTGGACAAATATACATTAACTGAAATATCCGATGACTGTAGATCATGAATGATACTCCTTTACTAATTTGATGGAGGAGATTTAGGCTCCAATCCTGCCAAAGAGTTATGCCCATGCTTAACTTTATTCACATAAGTAGTCCTATTGGCTTTGGTGGGACTACTTCATGTGCTTGAGTCAAGTATAGATGTAAGTGTTGGCAGGGTTGGGGCCTTATGTTAAGAAGAGAGGGTGGGACAATTATTTAAAAAAAATCATTCTTATGACTGGGTGTGGTTAATTATCTGGCTGGAGGGGTCTGTACATTTCTAGCTATTCTAGACTGATTAATATACGTTAATGAATTGTATTTTCATTTGTACATGTAATAAAAGCCAATGATGGGGTGCATCATTATACCTTTGTATGACACTCCAGCCTATCGGACCAGAAGCAGCCAAAGCAGGGACTGCTGCACTGATCCAGGGTTGGGAGTGGTGTAAAGTGGTTTAAAGCTAGGGCCACCCCTCCCTCAGCACCCAGAACTGTGTAGGGGAGATCTCCACACACTCTGACAGTACAAGGACCCAGCTGCGCGCGCACACACACACACACTCCTTCCTTCCTTCCTTCCTTTGTGGACAGCAGGAGCCAGGCAGAGACGAGCCAGTAGGCCCCACAAGCAGCTTGGGCGCTCAGGACATTCTAGTCAAAACAGTAAAATGTTCTCTGACTTCCTCTGCCCTGTGCTGATTGATTGCTTGCTCCAACCTTCCCTCTTCCTTTCCCTCACAATCTTTTCACCTTGGCATCACTTCACACCTGTCTGTCTTCCTCCGCCCTGTTCTTCTCACTCTTCTTCCCTTTTCTTTCCATTTAGCTGATTTCTCCCCCCCACCACCCGACTAACCCCCACCTTGCAAAATCGTGGAACAAACATGACGTTTGCTGCCATCCCATTGTTTGTTTTCAATTAAAACCGGACGTTTGATACAAATTACTTTTTGGCGCTACGAACATGTGAAAACTGTTTCAAATGGTATAACACTTCTCAGAATGATTAACTGAAAAGTCCTGGAGGTTTCTGAACATAAGACATATCTATACAGTGACAATTGGCCGTTCTTTAATGATTTTTCTTGACTCATAGTTGTCCATTGTGCAATGCAATGTTCCGTTCCCCCCCCCCCACACACACACACACTGCTTCCCTCCAGCCCAGAAGAGGCTGTATTTTGGTGGTTCTGTATGAAGCAATACACATGTGTGAAACACTTTGAAATTCTTTACAATGTAATATTGTAATGAACTAGATAGAGTAGTGTGGATGTGTGTATATATAAAATTCAGTCACGCCAATGTCCTCTGGTGGATGTGGATTCAGAACTGCTCAGTTGTGTTCAATAGACTCAGTGTTGCTAACAGAGATCCTTTGTTAGCTTAGGTAGTAGGGATCTGCAGAGGACAATCTGAGTTTTAGCTGCTGCCATGAAGTTCTGAGTGTCCATCGTATGCAGCATAATGGCTGCTGTGGTGTCTTAGATCACTATAGATTTGTGATTTATTTATTTATTTATTAGAGTTTTGAAATTGCTTGTATTATTGAGGTTTTCTTAATGTTTTATGATTTCTTTGGTTGTTTCCTTCTAGCTCAACAGAATTCACCAAAAATCCATGAGGGCTGGTGGGCCTATAAAGAGGTGGTCCAGGGAAGCTTTGTTCCAGGTAAGTGCAATTTTAAAGTCCTAGCTTTTAATATATGGTTTTGTTTTTACATTACACGGTTGACAAATACATCTGTACACACCAACGCATTAGAGTGAATGATGTAAAGGTTTTATTGGTGCGTCAGCTGAAGAACATTGCTCTCTTCTTCAGCAGAAGGTGCACAGTTACTGATGCCATTGTTATCTCTTGGTGGTGACTGTTCTCATGTGACTGTCCCAAAATTCACATTCTGTTCATTTGTGAAGAAAAGAGGGGACTGGTAAGTCTGACTGTAAATTGGCTGAATTTAGCTTATGGATATGAGACTGTGTTAGGCAAAGCAATTTCTACACACCTAATAATAAACTAACAAAGACAAAGTGAGGAAAACATAACCCTAACATGTAAGCGTCTAGTATTTTATTATGCAAGCGTCTTTTATTTCAGTAAAAAAAAACAAAAACGTGGAAAAGGAATGTGTAGTAAGGCAGTTCTGCGAAATGATTACATTAGTTATTAGTAAACAATCAATGTGAGTGTAGAACAGGCTAGATGGATCTAAGCAAGCAGCACCTTGGGAATATAGGCAAAAGTAAAATTCAAATCAGTTGAGTCCAGGTATAAGCAAAACATAAAAGTAACCCAGAAACACAAGGGTACAGGGTAGTCAGAATAATAGGATACAGCTTCAGTGGAGGCCCCAGTGGTAAGATACCATAAGTAGCTTAAGCTTAAAGATGAGAATTTTTCTTTCTCTTAACTTTGTTATATATGTAGGAATACATATGACATGTTGTGGGCTGTTCAGTGGTTGATGTGTGCGTGATAACTGGGTGGGAAGGTAAGAATGAAAATTACAGGATGTATCTCTGTTAACAAGTGAGACAATTTTAACCTGTATTTGACGCAACAACCTCAGGAAATGTTTACCTCAAAACAGCTAGAACTCCCTGTGATGACTGGCGCTTAACTAATGATGCTACTGATGGAACAGTCTGATGTATGTGCTGCTTCTGTAATTGTTAGTTCAGTAGGACTGGAGACTTAAGAGTAAGGCAAGATAAATGGTTCATGGAGCAGGGTTGTTCATTATGGTTTAGTTCTTTAACCTCCTGCTATCACCGTGGACAAAGGTATAAAGTAGATGGCTAAAATGCCAGCTGTTACCATTATTGTTACTATATTTATTTTAAGTGTCGGTCTGTTTTTTTTAGTATGATTGAAATATATGTCTGCCCACATTTTTTTCTGATGGAATCAGGTCACAGCAGGGACAATCTTTTATGGCACTATCACGGGACCAAAACTTCCACATAAATCTTTTTTTCTCAGAGAGCTAGAAAATCTCGGGTTGTGCAAGGCTTTTTTTTTTCTTTTTCACAAGAATCTGCACTGGATCAGGTATCAGATTTCTCCATTGTTATGGCAACAGCTATGATTTGAGGATCAGATTAGAAATAACATCCCAAGGGTGCTAAATTAGCTTGATATAAGTGATAGTATATATTAAACAGAACCTATTAAACCAGGGATTTCTGGACATGAAATCCATGCACCATACAAAGAGCAGCATCTGCAGATTTTAAACTTAATTACATACTGATGTGATGTAAAGCAACTTCTCAGAGTTCTTGGAAGTTTTTTCTGGACTGTCAAATACCTGGAACTTTACTGTTATGCATACCCAAATCCTAAGGTCAGTAATGGAAAACAACTTGGAGGTTATAACAACCTGTATTCAGCAGGGAACTTCTACTTTGCTTTCCCTACTATGCAGATTGCCTAGCAGGTCCATAATAGATGTAGGATGGTTCTCTTCCCAGTAGGTATGTGGGAATTGTTAAGAATGAGCCTCTGCCATTCTGTACTTTCTAAGCATTCCAGTTTAGCTTCTCTGAGTTGAAATAGTTTAATTGCTAATAAACTAATTCATGTATAGAAACCAATTTGATCTGAAGCCAAATAATGCTGTTACACTCTGGTGAGATTTCAGTCTTTAAGAGCTCAAAATATCGAATCCAGAGAGCCTGAAACTTGACACCTCTGACAAGGTCAGGCTGCAAAATCGTATTGGGGATTCCAGAAAAAAGGCTGGGATCAAATTTTCAAATGTATCCAAGTTCCATTTTCCAAAGTGACTTAGGATCTTAAATCCCACTGAAAAATCAATGGGATTTAAGATCATAAGTGTCTAAGTGGCTTTCGAACATGGTGGACTTAGGCTGCTCTGTCACTTAGTATCTCTTGAAAATGTTACCCGGCATCATACTTTGTCACATACTGTATTTTTTATCAACCAGCTAGTGCTGACATCAGTCAGAGACATCCAAGTAATTATGTCCATGGTTTCAAATGTTGATGTCTAAAAATGGGCTTTTTAAAATGCATATTTAGGTGCCTGATTTGAAATTAGAGGCCTGATTTTCAGATGCACTCAGCACTGAAAAACTTTGCCTCTGATATCTATTTAGGGACCTAAACATGCATTTAGGAGACTAACATAAAACACCCAAGTTAGAATATTCTGGTCCTAGATCTTTCAATGTGATATTCTGTTTCAGATGTGTTTAGGTAGAACTCTGTTTTAGTACAGTAGATAGTCTGCATTCATGCTCCAGCTCTTACACAGTTTTATCTTTGGTGAGAACTTTTTAAAATTGAACCATATTTTATAATCCATTTTTGGTGGTGTTTAAGAGGATTACAGACCATCCCACAGAAGGCACCTTTTTTTTTTCCCCTCCACTAAAAACAAAAAATCAGTTGGGATTTAAAAAAAAAAGCAAACAAAATAGAAAGCAAGAAATGCTCTGAAATTTAACTTAATTCAAGAACTAAAGTATATTCAACTTTAAAGGAATGTGCAGGAATGCAGAAGGAGAGGAGACTTCCTTATGCCTGGGGTATTTGCATAATAATCCACGTTACGCATTTTTGATTGATGTTCCGTGCTGGAAAGAGTCACGAGTGCAAAGTAAACTTTGTAACAAGTTTACTGTAAACACACACATGATAATATTATTTGATGTGGGCGGTTTGGTTTTGCAGCCATTATGAATTCATCCCACAGCACTAAAATAGGACAAGCAACTTTGGTTTAGCAGAAACTATAATGAATATCTTTGAGCCAAATTCTGCCCCACCTCCTTCAGTCCAGATCCAGAAGGCCGTAAGCACAGCAGAACCTTTATGCTACCCTGTGTGTGTGTGTGTGTGTGGTGCATGGATTCTGGTCACTCTGGTCTCCACTGCAGCTTTCTCACAGCACTGTGCAAAAGGGTTTGGGTAAGGATGAGCCACAGAGTAGGTCAGCTTCAGTGACTATGGGTTTGTGATTGTGATGATTCACTTGCCAAAATCCCTGCCTTGTGCTGCAGCTTCTATTAAATTATGAGGGCTGTACTAATAGCACTAGTGCTTTTTTTAACCAGTTGGAGGGTTCTCTGCAGAGTTATGTTGCACAGTGGTTAGGAAACTAGCCTAGGACAAGGGACACCTGGGTTCGAGACCCTGCTCTGCCAGTCTTCCTGTGTGACATAGGACAAATCACTTAATCTCTCCACGCCTCAACTTCTCCATCTGTACAATGGGGAGAATAGCACTCCTACGTCACAGAGGTGTTGTGAGGATAAATGCACTAAAGACTGTAAGGAACTCGGATAATACAGAAATGTAGGCCATATAAGTACATTAGATATCTAGAAAATACATGGACATGGACTTTGCTTGGGAATCCAGGATCTAGTCCCTTCTGGAAAAGAAGGTAATGTCAGAATATTGGCAGTTTTCCTCCTTTTTCAAGGACCTATATACATAAAAAAAAAATTCTCTTCTTCAGTTGCCAGTTTCTCCATTGCTTCCTCTCTAGAGTTGCGCTCTGCTTGAACACTATGTTCAGGGCCACTGTTACCTTTATATGGGGGTAGGAAAAAGTCCATGTAGCTGCCTACCAGTGAGCTTTGCTTACGTGCCATGTTCTTTTCCTTTCTTATGCTGTACTGCAGTTTGGGTGGCAACACAGGATTTATGAATGTGTGCCATTACATTTAACACCAAACTGCACAAAGTCTGTCGCTATTATACTGTATGTGTCAAACGGCATCTTAAGGAAAAGCTAGTTAATTTGGTTTTGTGAGTCTTGAAGACTTCACTTCAGATCACTTGGTAATGAGACACTTTTTTCCCTCTCGATTTGTAAAAAAAAAAATTTGTCAGCAAGCTACCTTTTCAGAGAAGGGGCATGTGTAGAGGTGAGAATGAGAGTAAGTGTTCTTGTGCTCATGAAAATGCAACTGCTCTTCAAAATATCAGTGAAAGCAAATACACTGTGGGCAGATATCTGTTGCCAGTGCACATCCTTAGTCCTAGCCCAGAATTATATCATCTGATTTTTTTTTTTGAGGAATAAATTCATGTTAAAAACAGGCAGAACAAAAATCTGGGCATTTCTAATTGGCCCTGGTGACAGGGAATACAGTCTCTTGTTTGGAGTAGAGAGGTGTAAATTGTGGATTTCTCCATAGTGCATTCATTTAAAAACACTATCTGACTGAGCCAACACATATCAACAGTTGCGTCTGCAACCATGCTTTAGTTGCTTCATTCATAAATTGATATTAGTTCGTAAACGGTATTTACATAGAACACTGGGTTGGGTCTATGGTGGCAGTGGTAAGAGCTCACACATCTCCTTTATGTGATGGTGATACTGGGAAAGTCTGAAGGCCTGTTTGTTTATAGAGCTGTCTGGTGGTTAGTTGTGAAAATTTGAGCTATAGGTCATGTGACTACTCAGTGGCACCACCATCAAATAAACAGTGCTCACCATCAGCAAACAGGCCAGGTGGGATTGTAATTGGCCATGTGAGGAAACTTTAAAGTGGAATTTTGGGGTGTTACCCCTGATTTGAAAATTGGATTTGGAGATTGACTAAAAATAGAGTTCCTACATGCAGCACCTCATCCAGGTGCAAGGGTTGCCATTAAAAAAGCCAGTGGCTGCACAGTGAGATCTGAAATATCACTGTTTTCCTCTGTAATTACAATAAGGAGTGAGCATAATTTCTTAGGTTCCACTTCATGGTCACTAATAAAGTGTTGACTTTTTAATAGCAGCCACTATATCTGTTCTCTTTTGTGAGAATTATGCTAAATGGAGGGGGGAGAGACTTCTGTGGGAGTTTTTCTTGTACAAGGGCTGCAAAATAAGGCCCTGTGGCTTTTTCTTTGTGATGGATGGATGCAGCAGAGTCAGAGTGGTTTTTTGAGCCATTTCAAGATACCTTGTTCCTCATTGAATTATTGGAGAATTAATTTTCTTTATTTACAAGACAGCACAGCAGGCAGTGCAGACTGAAGTTATTTTTTCAGACTTCTGCAAGAAGCAATCAGACCAGACTACCATTCTTGGGGAAATTCCTAGCTGCAATAACCTAAGTAGAAATATCGACTAGATATCTGCAGGTTACATGTGATTAGGCTAGTCCACAAAGAGGTAACCAGATACTTTACTAAATTCATTATTTCTAGCTATCAGAGGTTATTTTTTGGCTCTCTGTCTCCCGGTGCAAGTGTAAAACCCAGTCTGGTTCACCATTGGTTGGGACGTTAATTCAGTGTACGACCTCACACAGGCTTCAGCCTACCAAGTAAAGAAGGTATCCATTCATCTTGATTACCAATGGTAGAAATAACTTGAGCAAACTTATTTTTGAGCCTTGATTTACCATAGAAGAGAGCGAGGACTACTCAAGGATAATGCCAGCACTGAGAGATGGTAGAACTATGGCCTGTTGCTTCTCTGCACCATTCAGCAAAGCTATACCCAGTCCAACGGTGGAACTTAGGACATGTCTTGTTGGCTCTTGGTGGCATTGTGCTTGCCTGGGGTATAGTGTCCCATTGGAGCCCTTATTGGAGAATTGGGACTCCCCGCTGTTCTCTGCTATGGACTCTGGTACTGTACAGCAATTGAGCCTTGCATATTCTTCTGCAAAGAGCGTGTCCACCAACCTTTATTCCCGAGTCATCTCTGTATAGAGAAAAGATCATCTGTTGGTTAAAACACAAGACTGGGTCAGAAGATCTGGGTCTTTCGCTTCACTGTGCCACTGACTTACTCTGTTTCTCCTGGGGAAAGTTTTCTTCATGCTTCAGCTTCCCATCTGTGAAAGGGATATTGGTTACCTGTCTCGTGGTGGAAGTTGAGGTTTAAATCACTAATGTTCATGAAGCACTTTGAGATACTCAGAGCAGAAGGTGCACAAAGTTGGTAGTTATTTCCCAGGGAAAGGTTAAAAATTGTTAGTCCTGGGCCCAGTTTCCAAAGCCCCACCTACAACCGTCCTAGTACATCCATGTGTTCTGTGTTCAGACAGCCTGTCCAAGTGTTCTTGATTTCACCTTTGGAAACGTTATTTTACAGTATTCTTGAGTTGCCAATGAATGTCTTTATATAGATGCATGAAACTGACCCCTGTGTCAAGGTATAACTTGAGGCCCATGTCGCACTTAAGCCTTGTCTTGACTAATTGAACCAAAATGCTAGCTCTGAACACCCCACACACTTTCTGAAAGGGTGAATGTGGTGCTTATGCTGGCCTGTTCTCTAAAGGCTGCATTTCATCGCCAGAAGCAACCATTAGATCATCTAGTCTGACCACCTGCATAACGCAGGCCATAGAATTCCTTACAGTTGTCATGTGATGAGCCTGCTTCTGTGTGGTGATAGCATATCTGCCAGAAAGACATCCAGTCTTGATTTGAAGCCTTCAAGAAGTGGAGTGTGTTGCACTTTCTCATGCATTTGTTGTCAGTACAAACAAGTGCTCTGTGATCAACAGTAGTGTTTGAAATAATCTGCACATGCTCTTCAGAATTAACAAGACTGAGAAGTTTTGAAGAATTAATCATCCTGACTGCCACTTAGGTATATAATTATTCAGTGGAACGCTAATAGCCTTATTTTTAAGAAGCTGGTATAATGGAGCACTCTGGGATCAGTACAATTTCTGGAAATCATTCACTTATCAATTGGTGCTTTGGGTAATATGTATAAATAATCTTTCTATTTTGCTTGTCACTTAAAGGCAGCTTGGAGGAAGTGAATTTTACAGCAAAAGTTTGTGGGGTTTTTTTGTTACTAATTCTTCAGACACAAACAACAGGACTGGGGAGGAAATCCAAGCCAATTTGTTTTAAAAAGAAAATGATCCACACAGAGAGAAGTGCACACTTGTAATAAGTGGAAAAATCAGCAGCCCATTTTCAAAAGACTTATGGGCACAGTTCCTTATTTCAGAGCAGTACAGAACAAGAGGAGACTTTTGAAGGGGAAAGGAAATTAGGTGTGAGATGGCATGTTGCAGGCTCAGTTCTAACCTTAGATATGAAGGTAGCTGTTTTATATCTTCTTAAAGAGCTGAACCAAAAATTCAGATCTTAATCAAGGATGCCAAAATGCAGTCCTCCTTATGTGAGCGACAACATGGAAAAATTAGCTAGCGACGGAAGAGTGGGAGAGCAGAGTTTGCGGCAGAAGCTGTGCCGCTCAGTTCACGGTAGCCGAAAAAAGGCGGGAAATGGTTAGATAAGAGTAGATAGAAAGACGATAGAACATGTGAGGTGGATTCATAGTACCAGGAGACAGGTGGTGCACCGTACTGCACTGTCTGCTGGCAGTATGGTGTCTGCCGTAGCTTTCACGGAGGGAGGAGCGAGTGACTGCACACACCCAGAAACACCCGTGAGATGTTTTTGCCCAATCATGCACTGGGAGCTTAACCCACAATTCCAATGGGTGGTGGGGACTGCAGGAACTGTGGGATAGCTTCCACAGTGCACCGCTCCGACATTCAATGCTAGCCTAGGTACTGTGGACGCACTCCGCCGAATTCACGCGCTTTAGTGGGGACACACAACACCCAATGTATAAAATTGCTTCCGAAAATTTGAATACAATAAGTTCGAATTAATTTCGTACTGTAGACCTACCCTCAGTTGTACGCAGGTCAGTGAACTAATTCTGAATCAGAGGTTGGTGGGATTTTTCCCAGAGCAAGGAGTATAGGTTTTGGCCTTGTCTTTCTAAGTCCCCCAATACCATTATGAGGGAGGTATACCCATTTCAGAGCTAGATAACTAAGGCACAGAGAGGTTAAGTGACTTGCCTGACATTGCATAACAAAATGGTGATAGACCTGGTAACCACAGTACACTGCAATACAGGGAGAAGTATATTTTATTATTGACTGTCCACTGCTTTCAGCACACCACCTAAAGGATTTTGAGCATATGTGACTCTTTGAAGTTGTTTTCTATATTTACCTGTCTTTAAAATATAAATCTAAATGTGTGATTTAACGAACAGATGGGAATATAACTCAATAATAGAACATTTTTTTATAATGAGCCTGACCTTTTGAGATATCCCCAAAGTAATCTGCTGCCTAGTATTTGTGCTCTCTCTTTTTACTTCAATTGACAATGAAGTGAGACTCAGTGTTACAGTTATTAGGCAGATCTCCTACTGAAGACCATAAAGAATGCAAGATCATGTCTGGAAAAAAACAGACAATTATATAGAAAAGATAAATCTGTAAGTCGTCTTCCTTATCAATTCCCATTTTTTTAAAAAAGCAATCAAATACAGACAACTCTAAGTGTTAGCCTACATTCAAGCCTCTCATCAGTGTTTTAAGATTTAAAAGCGGAGCTAAATATTCATTGCTGAGAAGTGAGCCTGAAATGAGAATAATTTTACTCTGAGTTGAGTGATTCCTTAATTAAAGCCTAAAGCAATCAACATGGTGCATGTTTCTTTCTTGTAGACTGTCAACAGAAACCCACTGGGATGCTTTGCAGAGTGAAAAGGTCTGGAGGAGATTTGCTAGAAATGAACCTACAAAATGGAGTGAATATTTAAAATAACATGCTTAATTTTTTATTAAAAAGTCGCAAATTCAGGCTATAGTAGACAGCTGGGGGTGGGGGTGCGGTGTCGGAGATGAGTGCTGTAATCCAGGGACCCTTATCAAGAGCACTACTTGCTGTTGTCAAGGATTCAAATGCAATAGAAAAGTCTCACCTGATCTGAGCAATCACAATAGTACATGGGATCAGAAAGGCAATTTCTCTGGTAGCAAGATTAGGTTGGTGACTTGCAGCCTGATTCTGAGCTACTGGGGCCTGATCCTGTTAGATTAACTTAACTGACTTGGTGGGAGTTGAAAGTGCTCAGCAGTTTGCTGGACTTATGCAGGAGTAAATCAGTGATTTACTTTGATGTAGTTTAATTAGCATTTACACAGACTTAGACTGAAGTCACTGGTGTAAAACCAGAATGTTTGGGATCAGAATCACATTCGTGTTTTCTGCTTTAGGACTCTTCTCTGCTGAGTTAATAAAAAGAAGGTCCATGTCAAAATTTCCTCCTCTTTTATTGTGACCTAATGCTTTAGGCCATAGTCCACTGGATTGCTTTCTATGACTGCAGTAGTATTGATTTGGTAGGAAACCATAAATGCAATATGAAATGTTGAAAGAGTTACTGAGGATTCTCATTTCACTTGTCTGAAAAGCCCCTTGTACTATAGCCCCATTACCCAAAAGTGGAGTCAAGTTCAATATTTGCATCGAACTTCGCTACCTCCAAAACATAAAGGAAGCTGGCTTCCCTGGTGAGTGATTATTACATGCAAATAGCATGCTGTTGTAATGCATATGTTGTTGTTTGGAAGCTGTGTAGCTAGTACAGCAGACCTTGTATTACTGCGCAGTTTTGTAATCTATTCACATGTCTTGATGTAGATCAGATGATAGGGGGAGCTGTGGGAATGGAGCAGCTGTTCTTATCCCTTTAAAAACTTAATGCATCACATTTTTAGAGCACAGAGCCCACCGCCTATCTGTGGGCTTGAGAATTTTGCCTTGTAACTATGATGGAACTTCTGTTTTGTAGCAGTAGGACAGCAACCCTTGATATTTTTTCTATAATATTATCTAGCAATTACAATAATGGTGGAAACAGCAGTTTGTTACCAAGACAGCAATGTCAGAACTGATTTTTAAAAGGGAAATCACACTTGTAACAAATAGGATTTGTATGTTTAAAAAACCACCCAGAAGACACAACCCAGTCTAACTGCAAGTTGCTGCCAAACACAGTAGTACTACAGGCATTTCAACCATCTCACGAGCATGTTCTCACTAAGTACCATGTAAATGAGCCCTGCTTCGCAGAAGATATATTTTACATCAGACTGTAGCCGGCTGTTTTGGTTATTTTTTGCTAGTCGGTAATACTCAACACTTCAACAAAAACTATAATCCAACCCTTTTTATATTAAATGATTGTGTAACAATCCTCACCATGGATTGTTGGCAGCATTGAACTCCCAACTTTCATGTATATTATTAAGATGTAGAAGCGCAGAACACTTGGCTAAAGGGATAGTCCTGTTAGCTGCCAGGACTAGTAGGCTGTTTCCTTTTATATTGACTATCCCCTAGAGAGAGACGGCAGCACAGACTTTACTAGTGTGTTATAGGTGTGCTGCTCCTCCCATAGCACAGTGGACCTTCTTGCTCCTGCTACTCAGTGTCCAGCTAGCTTTATATTACCTTGAAAGAGTCCCCCAAGCAACTTTTTCAGAGCATCATTCCCTGGATTAGCTCTGTAGTTTCCCCCAGGCCATTGTATGGAGGAGGCCACAAGTAGTGGGATGTATATGGCAGCTGTGGCCTCCCATGCACCCTGCATCAGTTTTTAGAATAAGAAGGCTTCCTAGCTGAGTGCCCAGCTGGACTCTTTTGGGGTAGACTATTATCAGGGGCGGCTCTAGCCATTTCGCCGTCCCAAGCACAGCTGCACGCCGCGGGTGGGGGGTGGGGGGACGCTCTGCCGGTCGCCGGTCCCGCGGCTCCAGTGGACCTCCCGCAGACGTGGCTGCAGAGGATCTGCTGGTCCTGCGGCTCCGGTGGACCTCCTGCAGACGTGCCTGCGCGTGCTCCACCGAAGCCGCGGGACCAGCGGACCCTCCACAGGGATGCCTGCGGGAGGTCCACTGGAGCCGCCTGCCGCCCTCCCGGCGACTGGCAGAGCGCCCCCCCGCGGCATGCCGCCCCAAGCACGCGCTTGGCGTGCTGGGGCCTGGAGCCGCCCCTGACTATTATGCTGCGGTTGCTGTCGCTGCTTTAGAGTGGTGTCCTAATCCCAGAATTGCAAGGGGTAGAGAGGAGAAATAATGGATAAAATGGAAGTAATAACACTAAGTGTAAATGATACACAGAAAGATTGTGTGTGTGTTGATGGGGGAATGGAGGTGCGCAGTTGCATTATCTCAATCAAATGGCTGTTACATATAGTAAATATCTCTCTATGCATGATCCTTTCGGCAGAATCTTTTGCTCATTGAAAGCTTTCCCATTGTTTGGCACATGAGCCTTTGAGGATACTGTGGTGTTCTAAGCTGAGGCCTTGTGTTTATAGGCAGGGTCACAGAACTGATATTCTCTGGATGTTCTGTACTTTTTAACACGGCGTGAAATGATTATAGCGGTGAATAAGGTTCTTATTTAGAAAGAAGTAATTTTTACTCTTGTCACCCCACATTGCTGAGAAACTAGCTTCATTTAGCACTAAAAGAGGGTATAGTGTAGCTGCAAAAGGCAAAGTTCCCGGGACACAGCAGACCTGTGGATACCGCACCCGTGCAACAGTTCTGGAAGGCATTCTGCATGCAGAGGACATCTGCAGGAACAATACCTCCAGGGAGAGCCTTAGTGACTCTTACAGGAGTTGCATGTTCTGGCAGGTAACATGGTGCAGTATGTCCTCCCCCATTCAGTGTCTCCAAACCACTAACTTGTGAAGAAGGGGGAGACTGAGGCCAAGGCCTCATCCCCTTTATGGTGTCTAGTTCCATGAGTAGCAACGTGACTATTCCCCATCCACCCACCAGTTGATCAAGGAATGCAGGATTCTGGATGTCCCCTTTGCAGGTGCTGGGAGTGGAGAAGCTCCCATGCATGAGCAGTCAGGATCTAACCTGCAAAGTGACCATGCTGGCTGCAAGCGTTTGTTGGCCGTTAGGGATGTCTCAGCTCTGCCTCTGAGACACAAGCACTTTCTTCAGTCACCCTAAACGTTTCTTTTTCTAGCCCTACCCCCTTCAAATATCACGTTCTCCAGATATAGCTACAGTTTTTATTTTTTTAATGTTATGCCAGCTCTGTTGGAACTCGCAGGTAGGAATGAAAGGACAACAAGCCCTGCTGTATGATCTTTAAAAGGTTCATCTTGTCAAGATGAATGCATCCTCTTAAGTCTTCATTTAAAGGCCAGGATCAGTCATACATTTCTGTGTGCAGGTAATGACCTCATGATTATTATCACTGGTATCACCTGCAACTGTAAATGTCTGGTTTGTGCTAAAAATAAATATATCTGTATAGCTGGGAATCTTTTGGCGTTTTTTCCTCTAGCCTTTATTTTAGGTTATGATGCTGAAGCAGTTCTTGTGCATGTAACTGAAAAATGCAAGAAAAAGTCTCTCCCCTGCTTCATCAGGCTGTTATAGATAAAAAGAAGTTGAAATGTTGGCTCTGGATTGAGTCAATAACTAGGAACTGGCTAATTTATACAGTATTTTTTTTTTTGAGAAAAAAAATAAATATTTACTCGTCCCCAGCGTGGGGGTGGGCGGGCTGCCTGCGCCTGCCGCGCAAAAACCACAGCTGAATAGCAAAGGCAGCCCAAGGCCTGGGCTCGGCAGCAAGGGGTCGCCATGGCAGGATTACTGGGGGATAGCATATCAGGCAGCCAGCACTGTTGGCGGGGTGGGTGAGAGGAGTGAAATAGACCAGAATCTTAAGTGGAGCAAGGCCCATTCCATCCCTTGCTACTTCCATATTATTTGAGGACTTCACAGCAACTCTTGAAGGTAGGGGCATGTTGTTATCCACATCTTACACAAAAACACAGAGAAATCAAGTGATTTGCTGAGGTTAGACAAGGATGTCTGTGGTGGAGCCACAAACCGAACTCAGGTCCCTTGAGCCCCAATCCACTGTCTTAACCACCAGACCATCCTCCTTCTTTGAGTTCAGGTATACCAGTATAAATCCAAAGAGACTGCTCCAGTGTATTATCATTGTAATGATACTGATAGTGTGAACTGAGAGCAATGTGATTTGTGGAGTTACAGTGCAGAACAAATTCACTGCCTTAACAAAAGCATGAAGATTAACACAATTTTGAAAACTTGGCCAAAGTAGATTTTTACTGGAATTTGAACACTGCTGAGCAGAGCATGCAGCTTGCCTTCTGTTATTGAGCTACTTGTACTGACAAATTACTCACAAGGGGATGCTACATAGATCCGTGTGTCTCGCTTTGATTCAGCTGTTTTGTCTCGGAGGCCCAACGAGCTTTTCTATGCTAATAACCCAAAATGAACTTCAATCATGGCATCTGCCATAGTTCTGCATGTGGGATGGAACTTTATTGGAATATTGGCTCTTACATTAATTATCTGAGATCAGTGCTGTGCTGTGACACCTCTATCCTTTTGATTCAGAGTTTTGTGTGTGAGATGGATGGTTGCAGTAATTGCTCCCCCAGTGCTATAACATACTGTGCTATAAAGTGAGTTTGCATTTCAGACTGTAATTTGAGTCTCAGTTCCCTCACAGTGATGGATGAAACAATGGACAAATAGCACTGAGGACTAGCATTCTTATTTTCCAGTAACATCCTACTGCAAGGCCCATGGATTTGAGGTTTGGGTAGCTCTTAACAACACCAAAAAGCCCATTCTGATTTCTACATCTAGAACAGCTTGAACAAATGAAATGGTCTTCCTGTAAGACCGAAGAGGATTTAGGATGCAGCCTGTTCTGAGCACTCTCCTGACCACTATTCAAGGGGTGATCTGACTGCATAGGAAAAGGGGTACTGAGCTTCAATATGTTCTGATAAAAGTGATGGCACAGTCATATGTGCTTCTCCCAAAGAGAGAGGGAGCCCTTGTGCCATGAGGTATAGGCATGGCCTAGTGGTTGGAGTACTGGTCTGGACTCAGGGACCTAAGTTCTGGTCCCAGCTCTGCCACTGGCCTGCTGGGTGACCTTGGGCAAGTCACTTCAGAGCTCTCTGCCTCAGTTTCCCTATCTATAAATAGTGACACTACTGACTTCCAGTGAGGATCTGCTGATGAAAAGCACTGTATAAGCAGTGTTAGGTGGTATTATTATGCCTGCCACATACCGTTTAATGTCATTGGAGTTGTTTGGTGGGGGTAATGCAGAGGAGCAGGCCAAACAGAAAAGGAAATCAGACTGTTGCGTAAATGAAGACATGATACATTATGCTCATACTCTTTGTAGAGCCCATTATGGTTTATTTTGTAAATATGGAGCACTAGATTTTTTTTTTATAACTAGCCTGCAAAAGCTATTACTGAATATGTACTTTTGGAGTATGGTAGTATACCTGCTGTGTTTGTATTATTTTTAAGTATGAGAGATTTTGGAGGTAAAATATGTGGATGGAAGTGAGTGGTTTGAAACTAAGGACTCCATGAAGACCCATTATGTTGCTATGAGCTACCCTAGAATGTTCATTTTATAGTAGTTGGAGGAGGATGACTGCTGGAGGAGAGAGTGGAGAGTTGGTAGCTGTGGATGGTTTGGGCCAGGCTTGCTGCAGTTGCCAAAAAGGGTCTCTTTAGGGACTGGGCCATCAGGGATGATAAAGGCCCAGGCTGCAGAGAGCATGGGGATGAGAGCATAGGACTGCGGTTTATGAAAAGGAAGCCTGAGATGGGGCGTGAAAAGGATGGTGGGCTCTTTCGGTTGATCATACCAGAGTTCATTCATGGGTTTTAGTTGCAAATAGTAAATTATAAGTTCAGTAATTGAGTCTGGAGTGGAGCAGCCTATGAAGAGCATTTATCATGCCTATCAGGGATCTCTGCTCCTGGGGTGAGGGTTCTTGTAACAAGGGATCAAAGAGAGGTGAGCCAGGAGGTAATATTTTCCAAGTGAGAAGCTTAGTTGGTGGCAGCAGGTATCTGGAACCTGGCCTAGGAAAACCAGGATTGTGATGGATTCGTGACAGTACTTTAATTATGGATTATCACCATGCAGCTTACTTAGACTCCTTCGTAATTGGATCTCTATTGACCTAACAGCCTGAAATTGCTCACTGTAACTTTTGAAAATCTCCCTATAAGAAGACACACCTATCTAAAAGGTCAATTTTGAATTCAAATATAATTAAATATGGTGATCATTAGAGCTAGTCAGAAAAGCTCTGTCAAAGTCTTTTGTTGGAATTTGCTTATTCTAAAATGAAACATTCCTTGGAGAGGTTACATAAGAACATAAGAAAGGCCGTACCGGGTCAGACCAAAGGTCCATCTAGCCCAGTATCTGTCTACCGACAGTGGCCAACGCCAGGTGCCCCCTGAGAGAGGTGAAACACCAATGATCAAAAGATCTCTCTCCTCTCCCCCATTCCATCCCCATCCTCTGACGGCTAGGGGACAGGATTCTTACCATACCCCTCCATCCTGGCTTATAGCCATTAGCCAGCCATGATTATCAGTCCCCTTTTAAACATTTATTTATAGTCCTAGCCTTCACAACCTCCTCAGTCCTCAGAGTTCAAGTTTTGAGTTGCGCTAAGAGAGAAAGAAGAAGAACTTTTTTTTTTAACCTTTTGCCCTATTAATTTCATTTTAGTGACCCTAGTTCTTGTATTAATTATATAAATAAGTAAAAAACTTTTTTCCATCACTCATGATTTTATATACCTCTATCATGTCCCCCTTTCTCTTCTTTTTTTCCAAACTGAAGAGTCCTCCTCTTAATCTTTAGTTGCTCTTTTCTGAACCTTTTCTAGTGCTAGAATATCTTTTTTTTGAGAGAGGAGACCACATCTGTACACAGTATTGAGATGTGGGGGCCGTACCATGGATTTATATATATAATATAATATCACTCAGAGAACTATCCACGATAACTCCAAGATCTTTTCCTGACTCGCTCAGCTAAATTAGCCCCCATCATGTTGTATGTATAGTTGGGGGTTTTTTTTTCAATGTGTGTTTACATTTATTATCACATTTTGCCCAATCACTTAGTTTTGTGAGATCTTTTTGAAGTTCTTCACAATCTGCTTGGGTCTTAACTATCTTGAGTAGTTTAGTGTCATCTGCAAACTTTGCCACCTCACTGTTTACCCCTTTCTCCAGATCATTTATGAATAAATTGAATAGGATTGGTCCTAGGACTGACTTGATGAAGTTCCTTTGAAAAATAGACAGGATTATGGCAGAACCCTGCCTGCCGGGCAGGTTTCAAAATCTATCTTGTTTCCTACCAGCTCACTTGCCTGGCTCTTTAGCTTCCTGGGACTTGAGCACTCGGCGGCTGGGGTGGCCTTCCAGGTAGATTTGCCTCACAGTTGGGGACCCGAGACCATGGCTCCAGGGTAGCATGCCTGGTGGGCTGATGAGGAGCCAGGTGCTTAGAAGCACCTGTTCTGCGGTTCCCCTTTCCACTGGGGCTTCCAGTTCCCAACTCTTCAGTCCACCAGGTGGAATTTTGGTCTGAAATTATCAAAACAAAATGTTTCCCCCCCTAAACTTTTTTTAAGCTTTGTTTCTCAGAGAATTTCATAATTATATTTCTGATTGGGCGCAAAAACAGATTTCAAAAGCTTGAAATCCTCAATGAAATGGAAATTACCGTCTCCACTCAGCTCTAATGATTGTATTGGGACAAAACGGATGCTCAACATTTACTATGTTTCTTTATGCTTAAAAGTAAATGGAATTATTGTTTAGTAGACATTTTATTGCATCTGCATACTGACGTATGATTGAAGTACTCTGGTGGTTTTAGCTAACATCTCTTCCCTGTCACCGCATTATGCTACTTATGGCCACCCGCTGTTTGCAGTGATCTGGTGAGAAGAGCCAGTACAGTCACAGTCTGTGAGAGATTTAGTGCCTCCTGCAAAGAAACCCTCACTGTTGAGTGCAGCCACCTGCTGACCTGACCAGTGATATAAATTGCATTGCAGTCAAACTATCAAGCTGGCCGGACGGGATAGCTCCCTGCACGTTGATTGTTTTTCCTAGTGACAAGACTATTTAGCTGAAATTGTCACTTTTTTTATCTTGAATAGAGAATGTGGGTTTATTTGTTCGTATTTTTCATTTTTTGTATTTATAAAACCAACAGTTCCGTAAGTATTTCCAAACCAAGCAGTGACCAGCTTTATAGTGAGGACAGAAAGCCCTGAAAATAACTGTGTAAAATCATAATGGGAAATGTGATAGATCGTTAACTACAGCTGTCCAAATGGCACTGCCTAAGTCACTAGCACATGTACATAACACAGCCTACAAGATGGTGAAAGCCAGTGAAGAGAGACAAATGTGCACAAAATTGTACCAGATCACCCAGCAAGTTGCTCAGTGCTGACCCAGAATGCAGAAATCTTTCCTTAGAATGACCATCTGCTGGACCCACTGATTTTCAGAATGGCACCCTTTGCTCGCCCTTTGTCTGCACGGACATTTAATTTGTAGCAAGCTGGGGTGCAAATCTATCCTGCACTAGCCCCTGCTATACACCAACAGTTCCCTAGTGCACTTTTGATTTCTTCCTGTTTTAAAGTGGGGTACATCAAAGCGTACTAGGAAACTGTTAACACAGAACAAAGACAGTTCCTGCCTCAAAAAGCTTATGTTCTAAGTACAGCTATACAGACAGATGTAGGAACGCAAGGAAACAATGCTAGGTGGCATGATAGGCAGTGGTCTTAGCACAACACCTGCCTCTCCATTGTTAAATTCTTTTGATAGGTGTGACTGGGCTCTTCAAGTGGTGGTGGGCCCCGTGAACCACTGTCTTGTCAGCTGCTTCCTAATTGAATTTTGAGAGGGCACCCTAGGCTGTATAAATGAATAACCTGCGGGTCAGTCAGGAGATTATGAGGTGAGATCTGCCAGAGATGAGGGGCTAGAGGAGGTCTCTGGGGGAAGCTGCTGAGAGCAGAAAGCTTTGTAGGCTTTCCCTGGGGAACAGGGAGGAATTGTCCGGAAACCAGTGGAGGGGCTAGCCTGCAGACCCCCTGCCACAGGGCTGAAGACTAGGAGACCAATGGAGGACGTAGTCTGCTGACATTCCTGAGCAAGAGAGGCATGGACAAGAAAAGGCTGGAGAGGGCTAAAGGTAGAGAGCAGCAGTGGAAGATGCCTTCTGGCTCTTGGAGCTGAAGAGGGCTGAGAGGAGGGGGTGAGACATGCTGGAGGGTTGAGCGTAGAGACATGGGAGCTGTACTGGGGAATCTGAGCATAGTGAGAGATACTGGTGCTTTTCCTGGTGTGTTGATGGACTGTTGGGACTTAGAGATTTAATGTCCTGTTTGGACTTGCAGGGGAATTCTGCATTGTAGTTGTGGGGCCTTTGTTATTGTTTATGTGCACGAGGTTTTCTTTCGTATTAAATTGTCCCCGCAAGGGAAGATACATATTTGGGAAGTCTTTGTGGACTATTTCCATGGGCCAACAGAATGGGAAACTGAGGCAGGCACCCCGTCATTCAACAGCCTGCTGTTGAAGAGTGCTCCAGGAAGGGCTGCATTGTGCCAATAGGCTTCACTGCAAAAGAGGGGTTTAAATAGGGATTTGAAGCAGATGGCCTTGCAAAGATGCTTGTTTGAAAATGTAAGATGAAGGTCATGGATGTTTGTGAACTTTTTAGCTCCTTTTATATGATATTTCATATAGAGTGTGTTTTGATGTGCCTGCAGAAAAATTTAAAGTGATGTTAAGATTCTGAGTGAAATTTCAGCGTTATCCTGATACCTAGGCAATAAAAGATTAATGATATTTGAGAGGGAGGAGAGAGAGAGGCTGGATATCTGCAAACCCTAAACAGACAAGTGCAAGGCACACTCCTTTGACCTTGCCTTCCCTGTCATAAACCCATAGCAGCTTACAATTAAAAAACAAACAAACATATAACCTCCCTACCAAAACGAAACAATACATTTCACATACAGCTCTTCCTCTGGGGAGCAGATGAGAGAGAATGAACCACACATGACAAATATTACTCGTTTTTTAATGCACTTCTGGAAGACACAAAGCTACTATGGTGAAGAGAAGAATGTATGAACCTGAATAGAACAGGCAATGCTAAAAGCTTGTCTCCTACCCTTTTGGGTTGCTTTGGAAGTGATTGCTCCCAAGGGTGAACTGATGGTTTGGAGCAGAGATTATGCCCCCAAAACAATAGTGTCCGTCTTCTTTCCAAAGACTTGAGTCTAGCCATAAGGGACTGTGATGCTGAAGGCTGCATCCAGCTACAACGCAAGACTGGGAAAGAAGATTTACATCATTTTAAAATATGATGCCAAGCATGGATTTAACCCATAAAAGGTTGCGCTTTCTTCTTAGCATTGTAACTAGAATTGATACAAATGCAGAATTCTTTTCCAAAATGGGTGACAGACAGGGACAAATATAGTCCTTCTGGAGAATTGGCCTTAAATTTTTGACTATACATTCACTTCTCAAAGAAGGCAAGTCCATGTAAGCTAAAATGGATAAACTTGACTGTGTAGCAAGAATGTGACATCTGAGAATTGTGGGAATATTTGAAAATGTCAGAGGGGAAATTAGAGAGCTCATATAAGTAAACGATTCATTAATGTGGGAGGAGAAATAGGGAGGACCAAGCTCACTCATTTCTGATAGGTTGCCCATATGGAGGGAAAGAGATTACTGACTCCAGTCTTTGTAGATTGGGAATCCATAGCAATTTGGTGTAGTATTTTAATTGGTTAGATTGGAGTTATGTGAATTACTCTGGAACCTTTATGATATGGCTGGCCAAGGTTTGCTGATATAAAACAGTGAGAGCTAAGTCTTAAATTCAGAACATTTAATCTATCAAAGGTGAGAATTCTTTTCATTTTATAGAATTTTGTGGTCAAAGTCTGGGGATGTGGAGATCTTTATTAAGCCAGGAAACCTTACCCAGGGACTCAGAGCCAGTTCATGACAAACCCATACTGAACACATATTGACTCATATTTACTTAGTTTTTATATATAGCAGACATTGCATAGTAGTTTTAAATGGCTGTTACTGACTCTTCCAGGCATTCTGTTCAGATTTCCTGTGGTTTGTTAGAGGTCTGTTCTTTCTCATTCATGGGGGTTATAAAAGATAGAAGACCTTTCCTGGACATAATGTGGTATGCAACTGGAGGGCCTATTAGATGCAAATGGAAAGACTCTTAGTACAGAAGAACAACAAAGGAGAAGATTAGCAGAATGTTTTCAGGTTATTTTAAATAGACCATGCCTGAGCGAATTATTAGAAATATGTGATGAAGATTACCACTAAAGGTTGATATTGATTTAGGAAATATTACAATGGAAGAAGTTAGAACAGTTATCAGTAAATTTAAAAAATGGGAAAGCAACTGGAGAGGATAACGTTACTGGTGACATGCTTAAAGCAAGTGACAAAACAGCCCTTCAGACTTCCTTCTCTTTTTGCATAGAATATGGAATGAAGAAAAGAAGCCAACCCAGTGTAAGAAAGGCCTTATAATAAAATTGCTAAAGAAGGATGGCCTTACCAACTGCAATAAGTGGAGAGGAATCACTGCCTGGGAAATATATGTGGAAAATCCTGGACTGTATCAAGAAACAAATAGATCTTCAATTTAGAGAGGAACAAGTAGGTTTTAGGCCACTGGGATCATGTTCAAACCATATTATTCTCAGACATATTATAGAACAAACTGTGGAGTGAAAGCACCTCTTCTGTTAACTTTTTTAGATTTCTAGAAGGCTTTTGACAGTGTGTACAGAGACCATCTTTGGAAAATTATGGTGTAGTACAGAAAGCAGCAAAAATATAATAATCAAGGATCTATATGTTAATACCAAATGTGCAGTCAGAGATGGTGACATCACCACCCAATGGTTTGCAGAAACAACTGGAGTCAGGAAAGGGTGTGTTATGTCCCCACTATTGTTTGCACAGGTCTTTGACTGTGTCATGAGACAATTAACCACAGAAGGCAACTGAAGAATTTGCCATAAGGGCCTGTGATGCTGAAGGCTGGATCACTTCATTTTTGCTGGTGACATTGTCCTGTTTAGTTAACACATTGCTTAAAGGAAGAAAAGACCGAGCTTTTGATAGATGCAGCAAAACAAGTAGGTTTGTTCATCAACAAAGGGAAGACAAAATATATGGCTGTCCCCAAGGTAACCATTATAGTGTATGGGGTTAGTCTGAATTTACAGTGGTGTAATTGAAATTTGGCCCACCAAATCCTTGTAAGAAAAGTCCAGATTCTGCCACTCTTATACATCCGTATGTATAAGAGGATGTTAATGGGAATAAGCCCACAAAGGGATTTAAATATATGAGGAGCAGTCTTGAAATGGTTTCTGAAATTAATGGAGAGCCAGTGGAGTTGTTTAAGGATGTGCTGTGGCTGTAATTCTTTGTACGTTTGTGTTTTAAAAAAAAATGTGCAGGAGTATTCTGCGTGTATGGTAGAGTCTGCAGAACTCGATGAGTAATTTACAACAGCTCCAGAGCACAGGCTTTATAATGTCATGATGCAAATGGAAACCGTTAATTCAGGCTCAGCTTTGTAAACAGGACTTTTTTTCCTGCCTCAGCAAATTCATTTAAAGTGATTTGGGGTCAGACTTTCAAAAGTGCTCAAGTCCCATTTTCAAAACTGACTTAGGAACCTGAGTCCCATTGACTTTTCAGTGAGATTTAGGAATAGATTTACAAAGTTGTCTAAACAGGGAGATGGACACTTTTGTAAATCCCAGTAGGCACCTATCTGCATGTGTAGGCACCTAAAATCCTTTGTAAATCTGGTCCTAAGTCTCACTGAAAGTCAGTGGGACATAGGCTTCTGTAAGGAACCATATAGGTCAGCACTCCTAGCTATCTTCGAGACACCACTGACTTCCTGAGGAAACTACAATCCATTGGTGATCTTCCAGAAAACACCATCCTGGCCACTAGGGATGCAGAAGCCCTCTACACCAACATTCCACGCAAAGATGGACTACAAGCCATCAGGAACAGTATCCCCGATAACGTCATGGCAAACCTGGTGACTGAACTTTGTGACTTTGTCCTCACCCACAACTATTTCACATCTGGGAACAATGTATACCTTCAAGTCAGCGGCACTGCTATGGGTACCTGCATGGCCCCACAGTATGCCAACTTTTTTATGGCTGACTTAGGGGACGAGAGCTGAGGAAGTGTTGTTCTAACTCCCCTACTCTACTTGCCTACATTGATAACATCTTCATCATCTGGACCCATGGAAAAGAAGCCCTTGAGGAATTCCATCATGATTTCAACAATTTCCATCCCACCATCAACCTCAGCCTGGACCAGTCCACACAAGAGATCCACTTCCTGGACACTACAGTGCTAATAAGCAATGGTCACATAATCACCACCCTATACTGGAAACCTACTGACCACTATACTTACCTACATGCCTCTAGCTTCCACCCAGACCACACCACACAATCCATTGTCTACAGCCAAGCTTTAAGATACAACCGCATTTGCTCCAACCCCTCAGACAGAGACAAGCACCTACAAGATCTCTATCAAGCATTCTTACAACTACAATACCCACCTGCTGAAGTGAAGAAACAGATTGACAGAGCCAGAAGAGTACCCAGAAGTCACCTACTACAGGACAGGGCCAACAAAGAAAGTAACAGAACACCACTAGCCATCACCTTCAGCCCCCAACTAAAACCTCTCCAGCGCATCATCAAGGATCAACAACCTATCCTAAAGGATGATCCCTCACTCCCACAGATCTTGGGAGACAGGCCAGTCCTAGCTTACAGACAGCCTCCCAACCTGACGCAAATACTCACCAGCAACCACACACCACACAACAAAAACACTAAACCAGGAACCTATCCTTGCAACAAAGCCCGTTGCCAACTCTGTCCAATATCTATTCAAGGGACACCATCATAGGACCTAATCACAAAAGCCACACTATCAGAGGCTCGTTCATCTGCACATCTACCAATGTGATATATGCCATCATGTGCCAGTAATGCCCCTCTGCCATGTACATTGGCCAAACCGGACAGTCTCTATGCAAAAGAATAAATGGACACAAATCAGCCGTCGAGAATTATAACATTAAAAAACCAGTCAGAGAACACTTCAGCCTCTCTGTCACTTGATTAGAGACCTCAGAGTTGCAATACTCCAACAAAAAAACTTCAAAAACAGATCCCAACGAGAAAATGCAGAATTGGAATTAACGTGCAAACTTGACACCATTAAATTAGGCTTGAATAAAGACTGGGAGTGGATGGGTTATTACACAAAGTAAAAACCTATTTCCCCATGCTAATTTTCCCCCTACTGTCACTCACACCTTCTTGTCAACTGTTGGAAATGGGCCATCCTGATTTACTACAAAGTTTTTTTTTCTTCTGCTGATAATAGCCCACCTTAACTGATTACCCTTGTTATAGTTAATATGGCAACACCCATTTTTTCATGTCCTCTGTGTATATATATCTTCCTACTGTATTTTCCACTGCATGCATCTGATGAAGTGGATTTTAGTCCATAAAAGATTATGCTCAAATAAATTTGTTAGTCTCTAAGGGTACGTCCAGACTACCTGCCGGATTGGCGGGTAGTGATCGATCTATCGGGGATCGATCTATCGCGTCTCGTCTAGACGAGAAATATCGATCCCCAAACGCGCTCCCATTGACTCCGGAACTCCACCAGGTCGAGTGTCGGAAGCGGAGTCGACGGGGGAGCCGCGGCCGTCGATCCCGCGCCATGAGGACAGGAGGTAAGTCGAAATAAGATAACGTCGACTTTAGCTACGCTATTCCCCCCCAGTGTAGCCCAGCCCTAAGGTACCACAAATACGCCTCGTTCTTTTTAGTATTGAAAGTGGAACTTGGGCTCCGTTGTCATTTAAGCACTTTTGAAAATATGACCCTTAATCCCTAGAGCAGCATTCCCTGCTCCTTTGATTTTTTGTATTAAGTATGGGTTTAAAAATGTTAAAAGGAAACCCAGAGAATGTTGAATGTCATAGAAAGTATGATGAAATGAATAAAAGTGAATGACATTCCTCTGTGTGTGTGTGTGTGTGTGTAAACTGGGAAGATTTCTGGCAAACTGTTTTCTCAAGTGCCCTTCAGAAAACTGCTAATGTAATACTGGCATTTAATTTTCAATTTCCTGCTTGACCTTGTTATGCAACATGAGCTGTATTGGTGTTCACATATAATGTACATAAAGACACCTTTCACTAGTTAGTTCATGCTGCTATTGCTAGGCTGTGTATTTAGAGCAAGAGATTTTTGGAGCATGCTGTTCATAATTGGAGAAGAGAGGGTTCTTACCTTTTCATTTAGAAGCAAGCAACTATCAGAATGTCAACTGGTTTTGATGATGAAATATTTTCATCAGTGTTTTGAAAAAAAATTTCTCTTATCCACTGCACCCTTATAGTTAGATTTCCTGAACTATAGTGTATTGTGCTATATTATCAAGTGCATTATTTCTGTGGCTTAACTTTCTAGACAGACAAATGGCCAGATCCTGGAGTCTAATGAATTTGCAAATAGCACATGCCTGTGAAGCTGAAGAGAAAAGGGGTGTAAAGCCTATCTTTGTGTACTGTGTGATCCTGGGGGTTCTGTGGACAGAATCAGTCCCCTCACATAAATTAAAGCAGTCTGGGAGCATCTCTCATTTATGCTAGCTGTTCACAGTCCCAGGAAAGCAAAGCTGTAGCCATGGATTGGTGGAGCATATGGGCATGTTGGTTACACCTCTTTCTATGCTGGCAGCAAGAGGATCTAACGTAGGAGTCTATCTTGGCTCTGTGCCAATGGAGATCCCTCTCCTTCCCCTCAATTTTAGTAAGGCTTTTGATACAGTCCCACATGACATTCTCATAAGCAAACTAGGGAAATGTGGCCCAAGTTAAATTACCATAAGGTGGGTGCCCAACTGGTTGAAAGACTGTACTCAAAGAATAGTTATCAATGTTTCATGTCAAACTGGGAGGGAATATCTAGCGAGGTCCCTCAGGGGTCACTCCCCAAGTCCAGTACTATTCAGTGTTTTCATTAATGACTGTGGATGATGGAGTGGAGAGAATGCTTATATAATTTACAGATGATACCAAGCTGTGAAGAGTTGAAAGCACTTTGGAGAACAGAATTAGAATTCAAAAGGACCTTGACAAATTGATAAATTGATCTGAATTCATCAAGATGAAATTCAGTAAGAGAAAGTATGATGTATTTCAATTAGGAAGGAAAAATCAAATGCGCAGCTACAAAATGGGAAATAACTGGCTAGGTGGTAGTACTGCAGAATAGGGCCCAGATCTTATAATTGGATCACAAATTGAATTGGAGTCAACAATGTGATGCAGTTGCAAAAAAACTAATATAATTCTGGGCTGTTTTAACAAGAGTGTTGTATGTAAGACTTGGGGGGTAATTGTCTTGACATTCCTCTGATGATATCCAGACTGGTGACTCCAATCCTTGATTCTGGGAGCCAGGCTTACCCTGCTCTGCTGTGAGAACCCCCACTCCTCGGCTGTTCACGCACAGCCTCTGGCATGTAAGCTGCTCCTTGGATTGTGCAACCAAGTGACACTAGCCAATATCTCCGGTCCCAGACACAACTCTAGGAACCTCCATCTTGCAGTGTCCAGTTATGCCCGCTGGACACTGCAACCTGATATGAGTGCGTCAGTTTAACAAAGAAATTGATATGTACCAGGCTTGTTTTCCCAAGGGAGTCTCTGACATGCTTCAAACCAAACACACTGCTTTAGATAGAATAAACAGATTTATTAACCAGAAAGATAGATTTTAAGTGATTGTAAGTCAGAACACAAGTAGTCAGATTTGGTCAAATGAAATAAAAGCAAAAACGCATTCTAAGCTGATCTTAACACTTTCAGTGCCCTTATAAACTTAGATGCTTCTCACGACGGGCTGGCTGGTTGCCCTTCAGCCAGGCTCTCACCTTTGATCGGCGCTTCAGTTGCTTGGTGGTGTCCATAGATGTAGGTGGAAGAGAGAGGAAGAGCACAGCAAACGTCTCTCCCTTTTATCATGTTCTTTCTTGGCTTTGCTCCCCTCCTTCAGAGTCAGGTCCCAAACTGACCAAAGGAAGGGGGGTGACTCACTCGAGAGTCCAACAGATCCTTTGTTGTTGCCTAGGCCAGTGTCCTTTGTTCCTGTGAGGCTGGGCTGGGTTTTTCCCGTACATGCTCTGATGAGGTGTTGAACTGTCCCTCTGCTTTTGGAGAGTTTTTGCCTGGGCTTGCTTTAAGCCATGAAGATACATTTTCAACCTCATAGGTTATTATTTCATGTATATAGTTATCATTACTATAACATCACTATAACAACAATGTTCAGTGCATCATGAGCCTTCCGAAGACACCCAACATGACAAACTTTGCATTGGATACCACAGTCATTTTATAAGGATGAACATAGGGGTGCTGGGTATTCCCCCAAGGTATAGAACATCACATTGTCCCACTCTGCTCAGCACTGGTGAGGTCTCAGCTCAGTACTGTGTCCAGTTCAGGGTGCCACACTTTAGGAAAGATGTGGACAAATTAGAGAGAGTCTAGAGGAGAGCTGCAAAAATAATAAAAGGTTTAGAATACCTGACCTAGGGACAAAAGTTAAAAATGCTGGGCATGCTTAGCCTTGAGAAAACACTATGTTGGGACCTGATAACAGTGTTCAAATACTTTAACTCTTCGCTTAATGTTGTAGTTATGTTCCTGAAAAATGCAACTTTAAGCGAAACGATGTTAAATGAATCCAATTTCCCCATAAGAATTAATGTAAATAGGCGGGGTCTAGGTTCCAGGGAAATTTCTTTCACCAGACAAAAGACATTATATATATTTTACGCGCGTGCACACACAAGTTTGAAACAATTTAATACTGTACACAGCAATGATGATTGTGAAGCTTGGTTGAGGTGGTGAAGTCAGAGGATGGAAGAGGGTGGGATATTTCCCAGGGAATGCCTTACTGCTAAATGATGAACCAGCACTCAGCTGAGCCCTCACGAGTTAACATGTTGTTAATGTAGCCTCACGCTCTACAAGGCAGCTCAGATAGAGGGAGGGGAGACAGCATGGCAAACAGAGACACACTGTGTGTGTGTGTGTGTGTGTGTGTGTGTGTGTGTGTGTGTGTGTGTGTGTGTGTGTGAGAGAGAGAGATGCGCATTGCCCCTTTAAGTACACTGACACCACTCTAAGTACATAGCCTTTTTAAGTAGATCAGCAAGTTGAGACAGCAGCTGCTGGCAGCAAGCTCCCTCCATCCTGAGCCCTGTCGTGTATCCCCCCTGCTCTATGGAGATGGAGTAAGCAGGGGGCAGGAGCGGGGAGGCAGGGAACACCCTGACATTAGCCTTCCTCCCCCCGCACAGGAAGCAGGAGGCTCCCGGGAGCAGCTCCAAGGCAGAGGGCAGGAGCAGCACATGGCATTGGGGGGAGGGACAGCTGAACTGCCAGCAACTGGGTGGCTACTGCCCAGGGAACTTAGGGGAGTGGGGAGCTGATAGCGGGGCTGATGGTACACCCTGGTTCCAAGCCCCCATAAGCTAGCTCCAGCGGGCTGTTCTTCTGCAAGCAGTGGACAAAGCAGGCGGCTGCCAAACAACGTTATAAGGGAGCATTGCGCAACTTTAAATGAGCATGTTCTCTAATTGATAAGCAATGTAACAACGAAACAACATTAACTGGGATGACTTTAAGTGAGGAGTTACTGTATGTTAAAGTCTGTTATAAAGAGGAGAGTATTCAATTGTTTTCCATGTCCACTGAAGGTAGAAAAAGAAGGAATAGAGTTAATCTGCTGCATGGGAGATTTAGGTTAGATATCAGGAGGGACTTTCTAGCTATAAGAGTAGTTAAGCATTGGAATAGACTTCCAAGGGAGGTTGTAGAATCCCTATTATCGGAGGTTTTTAAGCACAGGTTGGACAAACGCCTGTCAGAGATGGTCCAGGTTTACTTGGTCCTGCCTTAGCATGGGGGGCTGGACTTGATGACTTCTCAAGGGCCGTTCCAGGCCCACATGTCTGTGATTCAATGATAGTCCATTGACCAGTATAGTTTGTGGAAGAAATACTGCATTTCAGGGGAAATAGAAATATTCCTTGGGTATTTTAAAAAAGAAAATGGCAGCAGTTTCAAGTTGCAGAGAGGTGTGGTAGCTTAGAATAAGTTCTGGGGCAAATAGGCTGGCAGGCACAGTGCGGGTAATATGGTTACAGGTTAATCGTAAATGCAGTTTATTACATGGCTTGGCAATTTATGACATGAATGTTGATGCCATATATATATATAATATATATATGGCATAATATGTTGATGCCATATATATATATAATATAAATTGTATTTAAACATTTTGTTTTGTACTCTATAATCTATGGGTTACCTAGGGAGGTTTTTAAGGTCAGGTTTGACAAAGCCCTGGCTGGGATGATTTAGTTGGGAATTGGTCCTGCATTGAGCAGGGGGTTGGACTAGATGACCTCCCGAGGTCCCTTCCAACCCTGATATTCTATGATTCTACGATTCTAAAGCATATTTATCAGTAACTTTCATTTTGTGAAACTTACAGTTAAGGGATAATACAGGGGAAATGGTATACCTATGATTGGAATTTAGTAGTTGAAAAACAAGAGATGTAAATTATAGTACAAGAGGAAGCATAACTCAGTGAATTTATATGATGTGTGGGGATGGGTATATTGCATTGTGAATGATAAATGACACTTCTGCATTTAGATGTACAAATAAATCATCATAAGGAGATTATCTGATTTATTTATTTAAGAAGGGAAAGGACCCTTGAAATGCATATCTTATTTCCAGCATTGTCCTGGCAATAGACTGTCAACTTGTTTACATTTTGTTTTATGTTTTTCCATGAGTAACTACTGTGAGTATCTTTCTTAAAGGATTTAGCCTTTCAGAAATGAGTTTCCTAGAAATGAGCTGCAGGAAAATGGGAAAATAAGCTAATGTGATGAGTTTATACAAGGCTATGTTAATGTCAGCCAACAAATCATCAACAACTTTGTCCTAATTTTTTTTATTTGTACTGCAGGGTGGGGATTGTGCTTTCACCAAATCTTTGTTTCCTGTCTGCATATTTGTACTTCATTTCTTCTTATGCATTTCAGTTTAACTCCTATGCCAGATTAACTCATTCTTTTCAGTTTCTTTACCCCTCAGTGTGGGGGCTGTGTGTATGGTACACGACTGGAATTAATCTATCAGTGTTTACATGGCTCATGAGATGGCCATGCAGCATCAGAGACAAGATTGCTTCTGCCTTTCTGCCCCTATGCAGCCCCATCCACAGTCTAAGGAGGGTGCCTTAGAAATTGAATGTATTTTCCAGTTAAATATTCCCCTCATGTGGATCTTTTTCTAGGGCAGAATGATTGGGACCAACGTGTCCAACTCAGAGAGCATTGTGTCATACAGTTGTTTTGTGTGTTGATGGATACAGAAGGTCAAATTCCCGTCTTGGTTACAGTCAGTGGAGTTATTCAAGATGTCCATTTTTCTATAGCAAATGGCATTTGGTCGAATAACTCCAAATTAAGGTTGAGTAACTTTTGCTGTAATTGAGCAAAGTATTAGAGATCACTAAAATTTCATTTTTACACAAGCCATGGAGGAAGCATAATAATTCTGTTCTGTAACTGAAGTAAGTTGATTAAAAGTCAGTAATTTTCACCAAGCTAAAATTAAATGACTCCCTATGATTTTTAATAACAGAATGTTCCAATGGAGTGGTTTAAATAAAGACTTATTGAAAGATTTTTTAGAGAGTAAAAACAAGTATTCTGTGTATCAAGGAAGAAGTGGCCTCAAGGGAATTCTCAGTGAAGATGATAGTGACAGATGAAAAGAGTGTTTCTTTTTAGTTGATGATGACAATAAATCGGGAAGAAGAAAAGATCATAGGAGTGAGGAAGATGGAGTATATTTAAATTTTTTTTAAGTTATCCTCTTTGGGTTTTGTGGTATAAGGAATTCACAGGGACAGACATTAAAAGAAAGTGGTGTTGAATCTACTGAAGATTATTCATTTGATAAAAAGATCATAGGAAGTTGAATATTTGCTCCTCTTGTTTAAAATGGAACTGGCAGTACACAGTATTCCTGTGCAGGCAGAATGAAGAGCAGTGGTGCTGATCAAAAGGAGGAGTTAGAGGTCTTGGCGGGTATAGGAGCAACATATCCATATTGTGCAGAAGATGGCAAGGGAAAGGAGAAAAGTTGCACATTTTGGCTCTGATTCGGTAAGATACTTAAGCATGTACCTATCCTTAAGCATATAAGGTAGTCTCTTTAAGCTATCACGCATAAAAGTAAGTGTATGCTTAACTAGTTTGATTAAATCAGACCCTTTCTAAGGAGGGATAGCGTCCCACACAGCAGTGTAGGAAGGTCAACAGTAGAAGGATTTCCAGTTGCGGTTCATCTAGGGGCAGCGGGGAGTTGTGTCCAAGGAAAATGCAGTTTTCTGCACACTGCTTTTTGCTTTCACAGAATTAATGGAAAAATTGTTCTGGTTAATTAAAGGAAAAAACACAGAAATCTTGAACTCTCACAAAACTGGCATGTAGATCCAGGAGCATATGCCTGATTTGCTATGCAAGCAAGAGATTTCTGTACATCTCTAAAAATAAATTGTGTTGTGTATGTTTTCAGAAGGTGGAGGCAACCTTTTAGAGATATCTGAGCTTTCGGAAATATAATTCTGAAATAGGAAATGAATCAGCTTTTGCAGCCTACATTGTTCCTTATTCCTTATGCTAAATGTAGGGTCTGTGGGCCTGATTCTCCTCTCACATCAGTTTTAAAGTGGTGTAATTCCATTGCTTTCAATGGAGTTACTCTAGATTAACACAGAGGTAAATGAGAGGAGAATCAGGGCCTGTGTTTGGCCCTCAGTGTGTTTTGGATACTACAGCAGTCTAAATATATTTAATAATAATGCAAAGATAACAGTGATTTCCATTGTGATCTCCCTTTTCCAGCTGATCCTAAATTTCTCCAAAAAACAAACAAACAAAATCTTTTGTGACTGAAAAAGTCCACACTTGGTCTCAGCCCAATGGTAAATTTATATTTAAACATTTGAACTAATTAGTTTCCTTTGTCTGTAACATCTTCTAATCATTTTGGTTCAACGGCTTTAATAAAGACAAAACTTAGTAGTTATTTAGACTACCACTGACGTAAGCGTGTAAGCACTTCTTCAGATAGTTGCTGGTTTAGTAATTAAGTTCACAGTAATATTACAGCACTGTCAGCAACCCTACTTCAAAAAGCATTACAGTTCTTGACCTGTAGTTTTCCAGTTTACTATTTGTCCTTCAGACTCTTTAATAGACTATTGTAATTGATTTGCAGATAACTGCAGCTACTTAGATGTCTGTCTGCTGCATAACTGCTTGCTTCGGGGCCCTCTGCTGGTTTAGACAATCCAATCTGTTCTAGTGCATGTTTCTCTTTGCTGGTTCATGAGTGGAGAAGGGGAGAAAAGCCAAAGGTAGCCCTGGTAAGCAGGCATCATTTATTTCAGTGAAGGTGTATCAGGTCCGAATATGACTACAAGACTAGAAAATAAAGTGGGTTTTTATTCAATCTAAAGAAAGAGCATAGAACATCCCTAGAACAAACCTTAAATTTTATTTTAAAGGAAACAATTAATCACATGGAAATTAGACTCCAGAATTTGAAGTAAACACTGTGACTATATTAAGATCAAGTTTAGCATCAAATACAGCAGCTATTGAATTTCATGTGTTACAGTATGGCTGTTTTGTCACTTAGATCCTCAGTTTTCTATGCATCTCCTGGCCAAAAAGGCTATCTGCTTAATACTTCACTGCACATTTTTATGATAAATATGGTAGGTTTTTCTTTAATCTGTGTGACAAATTTTAGGTGCCGTGGGAGGCACTCTAAGTCATTTCCTGTCTTGCTTTCTGAATGGTTTGTGAACACCAGAGCAGAAAGCACCCCTTCAGTACCTTATTCAATGACAAAAGCTGAAATGCCCCCATGCTACTTCACAAGAGTAATTGTTCTCTAACAGAAAGGGATAAGGTGAGACAGATGTGCTGATCACATGGGTTTCCAAGGAAATATGCTGTTTTCATCTCTTTCTCTCTCTCTCTTTTATGTTCCCCTAATCCAAGGTGCTGGTGGCTTTGTGGTGTTGCTGCAGTCGGGGTAGGAATTGGCTGCAATTTTAACGAGGTGCACAAACTATGTATTGGTTCCATTTATAATTTATTTCTGAATTGCTCTCCTGGATATGTTTTGCAGTGGTGTGAATGAGCCAATGTGTGTGCAGCTCAAACTCTATTAGCATAATCTGGGATTTGTGTATATATCTCCTGTGAATGGTTCTGGAAATGTTTTTCATTAAGCTGAAACAGGTTATTAAGTATGTACGAGCCTATGCTGTAGCTTATTTCTTTGTTCTCTAGACACTTGTCCATCAGACTTATATTTTTAAGTTGTAATCATCAGAGTCTATAAAAAAGTTGCTTAAAAAAGAAATGTAGTACTATGGAGGGATGAGTTAAGGCCTTCCAACTTCTGTCCCTTTGCATCCCTGTTCATGGGATATTTGTTTTAATAGTTTATAAAAATTCACTGCAACTTGAAATAAGAAAAATACCAAGCATGGCATTTTCCATGTCGTATTAAGAAGTGACTTAATTACTACTAATAAATTATGCTTTTATAGAGTAAAAGGTGTCATTGCAGCTTGAAAAGAGAGGCATAGTTACATGGTTTGGTCAGAAGACTACAACACAGCTTACCTGCCCTCTCACTAACTCCTTTCAAGGTCTTAGGCAAGTCACTTACTTTCCCCACTGTAAAATGAGGAAATACTTGTCTCCCTCAGGCAGGGAAATGTAAGGAGTAATTAATGGTTGTGAAGTAATATCAAAATGAAATAAAAAGGTTGGAATTGCAAAGAATGACAGTGATTTTTTTTCTGATATGTTTGTTTGTGAGAGTATATAGGTCACTCTTGTATTACTACTTTTCTGAAGAGATTCCAGTAAAAATGAAATACTAAAAGGCAACTGGAAAAGCTAGTTTTATGAATGCACATGCCATTTGAGACCTAGATTTCAGCTAAAATAGTCTTCTCCCAATTTGGACTGATGTTTAATGTTTATTGATTAGATATGCACAATCATGTCTCTCCCTATGGTGGAAGGTGTTGCAAAAATGTATGACAACTGTGTGGATAATGATTAGTCTGCTATTTGTTTCTTTTGGAGGTTTTATAGTCGTTTTTAATGAGGAAATCTGTACTGGACAGCGTCTTTAACATGCTAACCAAGTCTTACACATAAGAGAGAGTCTCTGCACTGAAGAGTTTAGAGTCTAAATAGAAATGACGCACAATATGGAGGTAGGTGGGAGGAAGAGATAAGTAATTTGCTCAAGGTCACTCAGTACGTCAGTGGCAGAGCCTGAAAGAGAATCCAGGTCTCTGGACTCCTAGTGCAGTGCCTTATCCACTATGCTGCCTCTCTAGGATGCATGATACTAGTGTATTGGTCATTAACTTGCATTTCTTTTGGAACTGATCTTATGTCATATATCAGGGGTCGGCAACCTTTCAGAAGTGGTGTGCCGAGTCTTCATTTATTCACTCTGATTTAAGGTTTCGCGTGCCAGTCATACATTTTAACATTTTTAGAAGGTCTTTTTCTAGAAGTCTATAATATATAACTAAACTATTGTTGTATGTAAAGTAACTAAGTTTTTTAAAATGTTTAAGAAGGTTCATTTAAAATTAAATTAAAATGCAGAGACTCCTGGGCCGGTGGCCAGGACCCAGGCGGTCTGAGTGCCACTGAAAATCAGCTCGCGTGCCGCCTTCGGCACTTGTGCCATAGGTTGCCTACCCCTGTCATATATGTTTGTCTCAAAGCAGGGTTAAAAATGCATTGTTTGGGTTCCTGCCAGTTCTCTCTCCCAGAACATTTTAATTATTAGAGCACCAAGGGAAAGACTGTCAACATAATTAATAACATTAATTAAAGGTCTTTCTTTTCCCTCTATAATCCCAATGGTTGGTATTCTTGCAGTTTGGATTAAGAAATGTCTGATTCATCGAAATTGAACAGTTGTTCAATAAATGCTTCCCTCTCTGCCTGCCAATCATAGCACTTATTTAGTTGTGTGGTTTATATAAATTACAAAGGCTGGTTTTGTTGTGGGCCCAGTGTGCAATTAAAATGAAAAGAAAGTACAGATATTGGGTGTCATTGCTGTGGGTTTCCTGTTCAATAAAGTCACTGTGTAAGGATAATGTTGCTCCTTTATCATTCTGCTATACATGGAAGATACTATATTGTGGTATACTCATCATACTTGATACTTTCTACCAATTTATTTAAAAGAATTGTATGGATTCCTTTCTCTGTCACTTGTGCATTGCAGTGTTTAGCATATATTTGATTTCACTAGGAAAAAAAATCATATAGGCCCTAATCCTGCTTCTACTGAAGACACTGGGAGATTTGTCATTGATCACTGTAGGCAGCAGCAGACCCATAGCCAGAAAGCTCATCCCAGGAATATTCCTGTTGAACAAGAGTCAGTTATAGCCAGAACAATAAGAGGCCAATACTGCAAAGTGCTGAGTGCCCTCAACTCCCATTGAATTTGGTGTTCCCCACACACTAACAGACAGTGGTGAAAAGGTTTGCTCAGTATTCCACCAAACAATAAAAGGTGGTTTTGTGCAGCTTCTAGTGCAGTGCAGTTTTAACAATGGTGGTTGATGCTATTCACTTTCTGCATCTTGTATATTACCATTCATGATTCTGTACTATGCTAGTTGTGCTATATTTCATACTAAGGACATTTCTGTTGCCATGCACCTGGCTTTGACTTGTTTTAAAAATTCATAGCAACCCTTTGTGAAGGATCAAAGACCATGTTCAATGTCCGAATCTGACCATGTCCCAGTATAGATCAGTAATATCTCCACTGAAGTCAATGGAGTTGCACTGGTGTAAGTAGGATCAGAATCGACCCCATGCCTTGAAATTAATAATGCATATAATCTTTTAAAAGACAAGTTAACTTCAGGGATCAGAGTTATTTTGGATCATTCACAAAGATCTGCTAACTCAGGTTGCAGAAGATAGGTGGTCCTTCTGGTGAAGACACTGGACAAGTGTTTGAGAGATACAGGTTTATTTTGTGTGTGTGCTACAAACTTCCTGTGTGACCTCAGGTGACTGAATTCCTCTGGGCCTCAGTCTCCCATTAATACATCTTCCTTTCTCTCACTCATTGTCTGTCTTGTCTGCTTAAACTGTAAGCGATCTCTTCATGGTGTCTTATGTTTGAACAGCATCTAGTACAGCGAGCCTTCAAACTATATTAAAACAAGCGTTAAAATCAACAACAAATGTATTCTCAAATGCTGTTGCACTTTATTCATAAGATGACACCTGTCCAAAATGTGCTAGTCTGTATTATTTATCTCCTACTTTCCCACTGAGTGGGAAAATGTTTTGTGTTGGAAAGTTCCGTTAAAGATTTCTGTAGAGCGTATACAGTATATTCTGCGGAGGAATAAAAGTTTTCTGACATCACACAGACATTTGGGAATGATAGCAGAAGTTCTCAAAAGCCAGTGAGTGTCTGCACAATATGACAGGAGTTACTAGTGGTACATAGGCAACCAGGATGGTTGAACAGATGGTAAAAATCAAAGGCATGGTTGAGAAAAGGTCCCTCTGACATTCAGTGTTGGAGACAATGGTGGTGTTAATAAAGCAGAGCTAATTCTATAGCAAGAAGTGAAATATTATTTAATCAGCAGTACTTCATACATAATTGAATTAACTGCCTTCACTCATCAGTATTAACGAGAGCTGGAGCTTGGATTAATGTGCTAGAGCTTCATAAAGGAGCTCCCAGCCTACATAAATGCTGCCAAAACTTAATAAAATACTGCCAATCAAATTACAGTATCTGGGCCCAATGCATCAATGCGCTGATATTACAAATTATCCTATGTTCTCATCATTGTTTGCTAATTCTTTAATTATGCCGATCTCTGCACTAAAATGTTTAATTAGTGTACAGTGGTACAGCAAGTAAGCTTGCCTACTGCTTTCTTGACTATCTGCATTTAGCATCAAGTAAGCAAAAGAGTTTTTAGTGGAAATAATTTTAAAAGATGAATTCAGCTGTTTTTTTATATATCATTTAAATTTGGACATTAATTAGAAGGTTTGCATTAAATTAGGACTGCCACAAGGGGATTTCCGTTAGCGGGGTAACTGAGACCACCACATTCATTTGCTTGTGTTCTAAAAGACATTTTCAGTCAGGCTTGTGCTTTTCTACTTAGATACGCCTTAGTTCAGAGTGCAGGGCTCTCAGCTGAAGAATAGGAGAGGGGATAAAAGTCCCACAAAAGGATTGCAACCTCACCACTGCCAAGGGGGCATCTATGCTGTTAGTGGAATCCCACAAGTAGATGATGCTGACCAAATAGTGATCGAGGCTGGGGCAGCTGGGGAATATGTCAGTTCAGTACATCCCCTGCTCAGCTTCCTTTGTGGGGCTTCTGTGGAGTCCAGTTATAACCTAACAGACTGCTAAGGGGTGGCAGCTGTCTACAATGTAGCACTTGCCTGCCCTTCCTTCTACTGGAATCAATCTTCACTGCCGTGCAGGGACATGCAAATGGTATCTCCCTTTTTAGGCTAGCGTAAATCAAGCCCAGGGATTTGATGTGCCCTTGGCTACATTTTCCTGGAGAGTAAAATGCAGTGCTGGAAGGTCCTTGGAACAGAGATTCTCTGGAAGTGTTAACAGTCTGTCAAGAGACTGAGGATGATATAAACGACTTCATAATTCCTCACGGGGAAGTGTAAGGAAATCGGCAGAGATTTTATAGTCCTGTTTATTTCAAGGACAAGGGAAGGGAAGGAGAAGTCAAAGGAATCTCATGTTTCTATACTGAAAAAATGCCAGGATCCCAAATGCTGGTTTGAGAAGAAGGTATTGGAAAATGAATCCAGGCCTATAGATCATTTAGTATCATGCATGTTAGGGGATGCCCCTGTGTGAGACATGCACAGGCTCAAGTCATACTTAACTGGAGCTGAGCTTTTAGTTAGTGACTACTTTTATTGGACTTGTATGCAATCCAAAGAAAGGAAAGGATGCCAAAACCAAGGACAAAAGAGCAATAGCTCCCTCAATTCAGAGGAGAAATCATCTGCCAGGGCTGAACTTATACACCAATGTAACTCATTGACAACAATGGATGAACTTGGCCTTGTTTCTGAGGAGGACAAGTAAGGATTGTGACATTTGCTGTAAATAGAGAGTAAAGAAGATTCAGGTCCAGAATGTTATGAAATGGAGGATTTAATTGGCTCACTCTGGAAGCTGGGGGGGGAGAGGCAGGCTCATAAAAATCTGTTTAGAAAACCGTCTAGTCTCCTGTGAAATACTGGACAATTTTTAAAGGCAAAGAGGCTACCATATATAGTCTCAGCAAATGATAAGAAGAATTGACGAACTTGATCTTGAAGTTATTGAGTTGGAAAGAAAGGTATTTTGCTAGAGGAGGAGCAAAAGGGTCCATCTGATTATCTTGGAGCTCATCCAGAATGTAAGGTGTGCTTAAGGCTAAATTTGGTATATCTGAAAACCAGTGAGAAGATTAAAAAGTGGTAGGACCAGATCCTTATTCGATATAAAACAGCACAGCTCCATTGACTTCAATGGAGCCTACTAACTACACTACAGCAATTTAGAACTTGGTCCACAATGTTAGTTTTCCTCCTCTACTATACTGAGTCTTATTAAGCAATGGCTCCCTGAAGTTTTTTGGAGCAGAAAATGGAACCTAAAATGAGCTTAAGAATTTTCTGATTTGCTAAGAAGTACTGTATTATTTTCACTATTGAAACCCCAAAGCGTTAAAAGCTTGAGTAAGTCCCTTCCCCATGTCCCATTCTCCCAAAAACCCATGAGATTTTTCTTAAGTCATACGTTGTTTGCTATGTTGTTATAGGCATCTTGGTCCCAGGATATTAGAGACACAGGGTGGGTCAGGTAGTATCATTTATTGGACCAACTTCTGTTGATGAAAGAGACAAGCTTTCAAGCTACACAGAACTCTTGCACCAACAGAAGTCGGTCCAATAAACGATATGACATCACTCACCTTGTCCCTTTAAAAGTCATAAGCATATAAATCAGGGGTAGGCGCCTTATGCTATGTGTGCCAAAGACGGCACATAAACTGATTTTCAGTGGCACTCAGAGTACCCAGGTCCTGGCCACTGGTTCAGGGGGTTCTGCATTTTAATTTAATTTTAAATGAAGCTTCTTAAACATTTTAAAAACCTTGTTTACTTTACATACAACAATAGTTTAGTTCTATATTATAGACTTCTAGAAAGAGACCTTCTAAAAATGTTAAAATGTATTACTGGCACGCAAAACTTAAATTAGAGTGAATAAATGAAGACTTGGCACACCACTTCTGAAAGGCTGCCAACCCCTGATATAAATAATTACCAATCATGCTCAGCACCCACAATTGGGGCATATTTTTCTAAAGAGCTAAACTTCAATCTAGAGCCCCAAATGAAATTGCCAGATTTTCAAAAGCAGGCCCCACTCTTCTCAGTGGGGAGTTGCTGGATGCTAAGATTTTTATTTTTTTTTGAAAGGTGCTGAAATAAGTGCTAAGGACTTTTGAAAATCTGGCTCTCATCTTGAGTAATGCACATCTAGAGGTTGAATCTTGCTCTTTTTTGTCTTTTACATAAGATTTAAAAATCAATTAAATATAAATAACCACAAGAGAAGAAAATATCTAGTGTTACGAATAACAGTAGGCTTAGATTCATGTAAAAGGATTGTTCAAATAGGCTTTGAGTTTCTTAAGCAGAGTACATGATTGAATTCATTAGAGAAAGAAGAAACTTTCCAGCGAATATAATGTATCTGAGTTTCAGAATCTTTTTAATAATGTACAACATAAAAAATTGATCAGCAAAATCTGCAGACGTGGTCCAAGAGAGAGCACGTGTTAAATTTAATTCAAACTTTGCCTGATGACAGAAGGAGGAAGGTGTCAGTGGGGAAAGTAGTATTTTAGAGGGAAAACAGAAGGTTTGGCTATGGATGCCCTCATTCAGAATGCTTTCAATAGTGGTTACATTTGCTGATGACATGAAAACTGGCAGCAAAGACAAACTCTCAGATTACAAATCATCTAGATAATTTTGGTTTAAAAGGTGGATAAATGACTCATACAGTTCAGCAGAGCAAAATATGACATAACCTCCCATGCTCCCCTTCATTCCAAGTGTTATTTCTAAAAGAGTACAGTGCAAAACACAGGGAGACGAGACAATGCTACAAAAACACTTCAAAACATCAGCATTCTAGAGAATAAAGGAACTGATCATACTGGGGTTGTTGGTACCAGTCTTTCCTTTTAAAGGGGAAACAATGTGAGCCTGATAGTGGAGCCTTAATCAGTCAGAGCTTTCACTGCAGGTTTACAGTCAGAGATTTCAAGGCCAGACATTTAGTCTAACGTCCTATATCATTCAGTCCATAGATTTTTCACCCAGTTACCCCTGTCTTGACTAAACCATCTCTTCCAGAAAGCCATGCAGTCTTGATTTGAAGAGATCAAGAAGTGGAGAATTCAACACTTACTTGATAGTTTGTTCCAATGGTTAATCACTGCCTCTGTTAAAAAAAAAAAAGAGCTTTATTTCTCATATGATTTTTTCTGGCTTTAATTTCCAGGCATTAATTCTAGTTACATTTTTCTCTGCTAGATTAAAGAGCCCTTTAGAAACTGGTCTTTTCTCTCTATGAAGGTACTTATTACACCGTAATCAAATAATTTCTCGATCAGTGAAAGCAGAGTTTGAATACAAGGACTGTAGGATTGGTTTGTTTGTCTGTTTGCATTTATGTTGAAATGTGTGTTGTACTCCAATAGGATGTATATCACATTGTCCTCTAAAATGGGAATTTTTCTAATCTCCTAATTGCTGAGTAGTTAAAGTAATTTAGCTGTATATTTAGCTGACACTGAGGACCTTTTCCAGACCTGAAGTAGAGCTCTGTATAGCTAGAAAGCTTGTCTTTCTCTCCCCATCAGAAGTTGGTCCAATAAAAGATATTACCTCACCCACCTTGTTTCTCTCTCCAGTTAAAGGAACAGGAGTTACAGGTTTGTGTGTGTTCAAGTATTATAGAATATGTTAAAAAGGATTTTTAATAGATTAGTGCTGTGTGTAAAGGAAACAACAAACAGATGTGAATTATTGTGCTATAATTACATGGAAGAGTGGGTTGGGGGATTCTGGTTATATCAGAAACCATGTGAAGTAACTTCAAATGCTTATATAATTATCAAAGCTTAGAAATGCAGTTCTATACTTCTAATTCTGTTTCATATTTTTTAAAGATTCATTTACTTTCCTCCTCTAGTGAGATGAGACAGGAAAATCATGATGAAGTATTAAAAAAAACAAAACACATGGTATTGGTTATTAGGAGCCCAGTCCTGAAGTCAGCAAGTGTTTTGCTTGGTAAAAACCAAGCAACCTGCTGAATTTGGCTTCAGGGGGCTTAATTGTGTTGGTAAAAATTCAACTTGGTAATCAAAACAGAAGGTGTCTTAATTTCATGTCTATTCTGATGTTCAGTCCGAGACTGAAATGTTGATATCTTTACATTATAAATGAGTAAAAAGGAGCTTACAGAATCCCTGATCTATTTACTATGCCTGGTGCCACCTGCTCCCATCCATGTAGTGGCTGGAGCAATAGCTGCCAAATTCAGACCCCTGTGGAATTTGCCCCCAGATTCAGAATTTAAAAATAAGATTTTCTTTGATTTTAAAAGAATAAAGTAGTTATGTAGAAATGATAACGAGAACCAGGAAAATGATAAAATGGAGAAAGTAGGAGAAGGATGATGAGGATTTATTAAGAAACCCATTTTGGCAATCTTGAGGAATTTCAGTTATTTTCATTAGTTAGACCTCATTCATCACAAAATGCGGGAGTGCGAGAAGGATGAGAAGTTAAATACATTCATGAATGTCAACACTTTTGTCTTGAGAAACTTTTCTTTGTGTGGTGGTATTATATATATATTATTAAATATTATTCACAGAACAGTGTATCATATACTACTTAAACTGAAGAAACAGCTGTTCAAAGATCATCTTGAGAGGGTGTAGCTTAGAGACAGGGAAGGGAGAGTTACAAGCTATTTATCAGCATTCAGTTGCCTTATCAGTGTCATGCATCAAAAAGCTGAAATTGCCTGTTATATGTTTTTATGTATCTGTCATAAGGGAAATGGGATTTAAGGAGTCTTAGCTGTCTTAAAATAGGACTAAATGTAGTCGATTCCTGGATATCATGTACTATTATGGATTTTGTGGGACAGTCCCAGGAAGAGTGCTGTCCGTAGTGCTGAACGGCTGCTTCATAGGTGCCTCTTGAGATAGCTGTAACAGGAAGTTGTTGAAGTATCTCAAGCAGAGGGGAATTTCCTATCCCAGTATTCACCACTGTATGGGTTCCCACTTCCCTCCTGATGCTCTTGAAATTACCATCCATACTTCGGTTTTGTTTGTGGCTGGCCTTGAGAGGGGAATACAAAGAAGTGGGGGTAGAGGACTTTGGGAGAACAACTCCTTCCACCTCTGCCCGGGGGCAGCAACAATGCCCCTGGAGAATACAGGCCCAGGCTAGCCATCCGAATCATCAGGCATGGAGGAGAAATGCACACTGCCCCCTTTCCTAGGGTTAGGGGGCTGCCTCTGCAACATGAATACTACAATAACCCCTTGAAGGAGTTCAGCCTCAGTCCACTGGAATTCTGTCTGTGAGCCTCCAATGCGTCATCCACACCCACTTCTAATGTTGGCTGTGGCTTAAGCACTGCAGTGTATCCCTTTAAGAATTGCTGTTTCTGCTGGGAACTGACTTTTCCTGTTCAGACTGATGAAAACAAGGTTAATCTTCTTAATGAAGTACAGAGTGACTGCAGGGAATAAGTGGGATATGACCTGTAAAACATTTTAGGAAAACTTCCAGGTGTTAACATAAGAAATTACTTAATGAAACTGAACTGTCAAAACATTGCTCTTCCTATTAGTCAGAGGAATTTCTAGAGTTAGAGATTTTGTAATCACTAGGAACTGCAGAAAATTAGAGGACATCTAGTGGTAACTATTGTTGCCTTATACATTAGGTAATCCATGTGAACTGCTTTATCCAGAAACATTTCATAAGGACTTCTGATTTGAAATCTATCACAAAAGCCCTAGGTCACCAGTAACAGCAATAAGCAACCTCAGATCATTCCAGAGAGTAAAACATTTCTCAGAGGTTAGAGCCTGTGAAGTTTTTAGGCCTGTAGATTAAAGCATATTCTTAGGGGAGGGAAAATGCAGAAGGACAATAACTGAAGGTGAAAGGAAAATTCCAGGAATAGTAGAAGTAACAAAATAGGAAAACTTAGCATTTCTTGGATTTTGTTTAAATCAGAAACTTAATGTAATTATAGTATTTTTATTGCAACTTTTTTCTTGTTTTTAAAAAGTCACGTAGAGTATGTCTACACTTCGTCTTTGGGAGAGCCTCCCAGCCCAGGTCCACAGGCTTATGTTTGCATGGCTCACTTTAGTGCACTAAAAACAGATGTATAAACATTGCTTTGACATTGCATCTCAGGCTAGAGCTCAGGCTCTTAAGCCCCCACGTCTGTACAGGTATTTGTAGTGGCTAGCGTGAGTCCCACTTGCACAAATCTGTGGACCTGCGCTGGGAGGCTCACTCCCCAGTATGGTGTAGAGGTACCTATAGGTTCATAATGTTGCCTTTCGAAGTTGCTCTGTTTTTCACTGGAAGAGCAAGAAATGCTGCCATTGAAATCACAGTGGGATGACAATAGAATGAGTGTGATTTGACAAAGTTCCTCCTCTACCTTGGTGGGTCCTGTGCTTATTGGTGGATTTGCTCGCCTCAGAGATCTTCCCTCTTGTGGAACCCACAGTCTGGGTCAACTCCTCCTGTGTCTGATCAGGAGTTGGGAGGTTTGGGGGGAACCCAGGCCTGCCCTCTACTCCGGGTTCCAGCCCAGGGCCCTGTGGATTGCAGCTGTCTATAGTGCCTCCTGTAACAGCTGCATGACAGCTACAACTCCCTGGGCTACTTCCCCATGGCCTCCTCCAAACATCTTCTTTATCATCACCACAGGACCTTCCTCCTGGTGACTGATAACGCTTGTACTCCTCAGTCCTCCAGCAACACACTCTCTCCCTCTCAGCTCCTTGTGCCTCTTGCTCCCAGCTCCTCACACACGCACCTCACTGACTAACTGGGAGGCTTTTAACTAGTTCCAGCCAGCCCTTGATTGGCTTCAGGTGTCCCAATCAATGTAGCTATCTCCACTGCCTTCTAGAAGGATCTTAATTGGCCCCAGGTGTCTTGATTAACCTGGAGCAACTGCCATTTGGTTACCATGGTACCAGGGATTTGTTTAGCCTGGGGCTAACATACCTGTTCCTTATTACTTTACTGTAGCCATCTGGCCTTGCCCCATCACACCATTTAATATCATAGCAGATCATTGGCATAACAATAATTTACTGCACCGGGTGAGTAGCCACTTTCTATGGTATTTAAGTATCTTCCAGGTTTAAATGAAAAAGGCAATAAAAGCAGTTAATCCAAATTATGGGATAAGACTGTGAAGAAAATCACTGGGCCAAGTCCTGGAAGATGATGGGGAGCCCATTTGCTTAGGGAATTGACTGAAGTTATGCTACAAAAATACATTAACAGCCCTTTGTACACTTGCAGTAAGTGTCCAGGGGTTGTCATTTTATCAGCTCGGCTTGCTTCCTTCAATAGTGTAATAAGATACATCAGCCACTGCAGTTGACAACAACTAATACTGTAGAACAAAGGAAAGGCATAATTCTCAATGAAGGTGAAGCTACCCACTGACAGCTCCCTAACCAGGAGACTCAAAGGGGTGGCATGTTTCTCATGGAATGCAGTTTAAATGGCCAGGTTTGAGAGTGCCAATCTTAATAGGGTAGAGAAAATTTGGTTTGATTACTCTGGCCAGTAAAAATAAAGAACACAGGAGATGGGGTTGCTAATGATGATGTTTTATTTTTTTCCTTCTTTTTCTTCTTGTTTACTTAATTCTCCTGTTCACTTCTGTTTAGCTTTATAAAAAGGTCAGATGGACAGACATGAGTTTAGCCACTACACATGGCTGAGGTCACTAAACCACTATTGACATTTTTCCTGAAGTTAAATCCAAACTCAGTTTGAGAAACAAGAAAAGTTTTCAACACACTGGCAGTACAAACAATTTTCCATGGCTCTTTGAACAGTATGCTAAGGACTGAATTGTTTTGATTACTGAATTGTCCTCCTTAAAGCTCAGACACACAGTCATTGCGTGCATTGCTGTGATAGATCAAGATAGAACCTTTGATTATTTTTATTAAGCTTTGTATTCACCGGTCTGAGTTATAAAAATTCATTCCTTTCTGTGTATGTTGAAAAAAGGAAAAAAAAGACATTTCCGTTGACAGGGAATAAAATAAGACTTTGCTGGTGTTTTCTTTCCTTTATTCAGACAATGCATATACTGCAGAAACTAATTGAGAATGAAACACTTTAGATACTATGAAGAGGTATTTGTAGTGATTTGTTATTTTAATGGGATTTATAGGTCTGTCGCATCTTACGCGCATTTAACATACGCGATTTCAGCTATACGTGGTCGGCAAAAACAACAAAAAAGAGAAAAATAACAATTTTAATACTGTACCTGTAGTGCGGGCGATTCCGCCCACCTTTACACTCAATGTAATTTTGACTATACATGATTTTTGCTTTACGCGCTGACTGTGGAACGTAACCCCAGTGTAAGATGCGACAGACCTGTAATATGATTCTTTAATACAAAGCTGTCAAAGCTAAATCAGTAAAGTTTAAATAGAGACAAGAACACTAAAGATAGCTAATCTTTACTTAATAAGCCTTCTGAAAGCTGTTTGTACAAAAGTGCTTAAGTAATACTAAGGCACATTACCATATATCTAACTATATATTGGGCTTTTTATTCCTTTGTATAATGAATCATTTAGTTTTAACGTGAGCATGTTTTGATAAACTTTTTGTTATGTATCTAGCACATATAGCTTTATTTAACTAATAACATTTAAAATGCTGTTTTTGTGCATTTTAATTTTAATTCCAATTTCCATCCAAATGTAGCTTGACACACATTGAGTCCGTCGTTTAGTGAATAAGAAATGCATCATTTGCCATTTTGTAACATAAAAAAGTAAAAATTAAGAATCTGAATAACTGTATGTTAAGCTATATGTAATTGCTTAAGTAAATGTGTATAGCTAGAGTTTATCGTCCTGGTTAGCAAAATGAAGTACCAAATTAAACCAACTAATGGGAACTATCCTTCCTTTAGGAAAATAGCTAAAAAGTACAAATGCAAAACTAGATTAAAATTGGTTATTTAAATAATGATTTAAGTAGTGATTTAAATTGCTTTGATTTAAATCAGTCCATCCTGGTGCATTGTGTGTTGCCACTTCTGTTTTTCAATGGCCACTTGCTGCTAAATAGTGTTATTTTTGTGCACAAATTGTGTATTCTGGATTGGACTCGCCGTATATCTCTTGTTGGAGCATACTGCCAAATTATTTTGAATTTCTTTTTCTTTTGATGTGGTCTGTTGCTCTAACATGGGCTTCTCCAGAAAGCAGCAGTGAAAATTCAAAGGTAAAAATGACTTGAAGAAATTAAGGGAGTGAACCAAAGCCCATCGAAATTGATCAGACTGTGAAAGAAACAGTTTTTAGAAAACTGATGCTTTCCAAGTTTCAAAAGGCCAGTATTCAACATCTTGCTTAGATGTGGTTTTTGGTCAACTCTGTCCTGTGTTTTCGATACCAATATATATTATTTTGTGTGCTTTATACTAGTTGCTTTTCATAGAAAACCCTAAGGAAAGGTAATATTTTGGGGTAAATCTTCCACCAAGCACACTGGGAGAAACTCTCATAACTTCTGTTATTGTCGTAGGGAATTGGGAGTGCAGCCTTCGATTCAGAATGTGGAGAACTGACATTTTTTTATTTGAACTCCAACAGTAAACAAAACTCAATCGGTCATATTTTATCATTACAACATCTCTTTTCCTCCTGTGTTAAAGTTGTAATAATTTAACAGATTTTATTAATATTAACAAGTAAATATCTTTAAAAGAGTAATTATTAAATGTTTCTCCTGTAAACTGTATGTCACAAATACAGAAAAAGCATTATCAGCTGCTTCCACATCTTCCACTGTGCAGGTCACCCTAATAGGAACAACAATCAGGTTGATTTTCAAAGTTATATCATGTCACCATGCACTGGTATAAATATGCAGAGTGCGCCAAAAGATTCCCTTTATGATTTATCTGTTATTGAGGCTGCAGCAAGATAAATTGTATCTGTTCTTCCTAAGTTTAGTAGTAACAATATTTACCACTTTTCCAGTGCTTTCCATCTCTAAAACACTCCATAAATATTAGTTTCTTAGATATCCCTTCACCGTTGAGAGTTAGAGAAACTTTCATTCTCATTTTACAGATAAGCTGTCTACCTCAATTTGTCTATGTGGCCCAGACAAGGCCAGAGATCCAAGTGTTAAAACCAAAAGGTGAATTGGGGAATTTCACACATTCCACTCACAAAGTATAAAAAGCATGTCCTTTCTCCCCTCCCCCCCATGAGCTAACTCCCTCTTCGGACATGCAACAGCAGCAACTCATTATGCCAATGTTTTTGGACATTTCAGAAAGTGATTATTTTGTCTGAAGAAATTAGGGAGAAAAAAATCTTGAGGTCACTTCTTTCTTTTTGCGGTTTTATAGGAACACTGAAAATTCAGAAGTGAATTTTTATTTTTTGTGAATTTTTTTGACTGTAGAACAGTCAAGAATATACATTTCTTTGATGCCATTATGAGTAGGACTCAGCCCATTTCTCAGTTCCTGTATTTTATATGTGATCTCTCCCTAATGCACCTAGATCTATCATACCTGAGAACCAATATCTGGTAACAAAGCATATGTCTACACTACGACTTTTGTTGGTATAACTTATGTCGCTAAGGGGTGTGAAAAAACACCCCTGAGTGATATAAGTTACACTGACAGAAGTGCCGGTGTGGACAATGCTATGTAGGTGGGAGAGCTTCTCCCACCAGCATAGCTACTGCCACTCATGAAGGTGGTTTTATTATGTTGATAGAAAAGCTCTCTGCCGTCATCTTAGAGTGGCTACACAAGCGATCTTACAGTGGCTCAGCTGCATCAGTACAGCTGTGCCACTGTAAACTGGCTAGTGTACATGTGGCAAAAGTTGCCAGGTTACTCTTTGCTTTCATCTCCCTCCTCCCTGCAAGTGTAAAGACAAAACCAGGGTCAGCAAGACTTCTTGTGAGCTTGAGGAGCTGGAAGCTCTTGTCTTCTGTCTTTTTATATATGAGTCCTCTCTGGATTTGGTCAGGCTCATTAACAGAGAAGACCCAGTTTGCCTCACAGTTAAAATTTCAGCTACATTAGTCATTAAAGAGCACAAGTGCCCTTCTGACCTCCACTAGATCTTGGAGAACTTCTTACTCCAGAGAGGAAGACCTCCAACAGATTTTCTCTAGGGTTATACATCCATTACAAATAAATTTTACCAAGCACAACCCACATTCAGCTAGATGTGGTATCCCACTGTCTGGATCTTGTCTCTTCCAGGAACACTTGTGGCTGACACATCTCTCATGACAAAAGATGTGTATTGCAGTTGCACCTTTTTGGACTTGTGGATTTACGCTGCCTTCTATATTGCTGCTAGCTAGAGAGGTACGGAGAGCCAAGAAAAACTAGACTGAAACCATCTTGATTGCATTATGCTGGCTTCACAAATCACCATCTCATTTGTTGGTTGTGTTTATCAGCCACCCATGGCAAATCCCCATCAAACGGGAACTTACCTATTCAGATCTGAGTAGACCAGGATTAACTTCAATTAGAATAATTTGCTAATGTTTGTTTGCATAGTGCTTTTGAACGTGAAGCATGCTATGAAAGTGTCTGAATAGTATTAGTATTTATTAGCTACATGGTGCCAGAATCAATCTGGAGTCTATCAGTGTTTTGTAGAAAACCATGGTTCAGTGGTGTAATTATTGTAACAAAGACCACTGAAGTTTTTTCCAGGACATGTACTTATTTAAGACCACCTTCTTGCATAATAAACCTAATAGTCTCAGGGCACAGGTTTCTGCAGTGGATGCTTCAGCTGTCATAATTCCAGGATTTTCTAGGATCATATCCTTCCATATCACCCTTCCTAGAAGCAGTGTCAAAGCTATGATACAGAGGTCAGTTGAAAATATTGACCACTTCTGAGACCATTTGGCTTTTAGACGATGTATTGCTGCATAGTTACATTATCCAATTAATCTTTTTAATCTTCAAAATATCTGCAAAAGAATTTTTTATGATATAGGAGTCTGGATGCATTAGGGGAAGCTTTATTCCATTTTTCCACATTGAAGTCATCTTGAAATCTTTTCTCTATAGGTAGCCATAAATTTCCCATTCCATTTGGACCAAATCATTTCATTTTTCCCCCTAATCCTTTCTTTCCCAAGGAGTGTACATTTTTTATTCTCAGGGTATAAGGAAGGCCATCAAATGCTATATCCACTGGCTAGAATAATTCAAAAATAAGATGTATTCTGTTCTGTTTGAAGGTCACAAGTAATAAAGCCTTCCAGGCACTATCTCCTGGTGAATCTTTGCTGCCGAAAAGGTAACGTACATTATCTTTTACATGTCTCCCCTGGAAGCAATGGATGTTCATTCCATCTGAGCTGTAATAGTCTCAGACAGAAAGAAATGGGCTGTCGTGAGAGTTCTTGAGCTACAAGACAAACCACTATAAAGTAGGTTATGGACTACATGCATGTGAGAGATGTTGTGAATGTGTATGCTGTGCATTGCATCTTTAAATGCAAGGAGCCCCTCTGCAACTTGGCTACGGGTAGGAAGGTGTTGCTGTGTCACCATTCCAGGTGGAGCTGAGATCTTGCCAGGAGCAACATACACCCTCTGCTTTCTTTTGTACAGAGATAGCATATTTGTTCTCTTTTGTTACTTTCCTTAAACTAGAATAAGGCCTGGTCTACTAGACTGTGTTTACTGTTGGCAAACATGTATGTGTTCAAGGAAAATCACTACTTCACATCTGACTGTGGAAGAGGTGGGCGATTAAGTCATTTTGCATAGGGAACATAGCGTAGGTGTTGCCCTATCAACTTGTTCCATCCTTGCTTGTTGGGTCAGACGAACGGCAGTATATACGTTGGAAAATTTGTGTCGTGCTGGGTGAAGGGGTGAGTAGTACAGGAAATGAGAACTTATCTATAATTCAAGAATATGTAGTGAGCTCAGGAAAGCTTTTGGGTTTCATTTGATCTCATGCAACATCATCTGTTGTACTGATTGACCCTGACACATCAGTCAGAAGAAATATGATCTTGTGATTAAGGCACTGGACTAAGGCTTAAGAGATCTGGGTTTGGTTGTTGGCTCTGCCGCACATTTCCTGAGTGATCCTGGAAAGTCACCCAGTCTTTATGTGCATTTGAACTGTGCAGTCAGGTACTATCAGAATACAAATAACAATAAGCATGTCAGAATGACACAGAAGAGAGACACCTGAATGTTGCTTGCATTGTTCACCTCCGTAGCACTACAGGCAAAATTAAAAACACTTGCCATCATCTATCCCATAGTGGCTAATTTTTATATGAATATTCAGAGTAGCTGACAAGACTCTTTGATTTAGTCACTAGTTCTAGTGTTGGAGGATTTTCCTCCCCTTTTTATAATAAAATGAAAAAAAAATAGTATGTAAAAGAAACAAGCTAGATACATAGCCCTATATAGTTTAATACCTTGGTATCAAATTTCAGATTTTTAATCTTTTTATATTTACTTATTGTGTGTTAGTGGCATTGAAAACAACAGAGGATGAAAATAACTTGACAATGGAGTTCAAATTCTGTGCTCTGTGCCAAGCTCCTTCTAAAAACAGATGCAGGGTTTTTCTCTGAGACTTAAAGGAGAAGGAGCACTCCTGTCACTACCTCCCACTAATCTATAGCTGCTATCCCAGCTTAGAGCTGCATGTAACTCATGAGTTACATGCAATGTGAAGGGTGGACAAGAGACTCTTGTCTGCCAGCCTCCCTGTTCTGTACCCAAGCACTATACTTGCACACTCCACTACTGGATTGCTTTTGCAAGCGCCAGCCATTCTGTGTACCCCTGTGCCATAAAATGCATACGTTCTATGTCCAGCGTGCTACATGCCCACTAAGGAAGTGGGGGAAGGATTCCCCACTAGGATTTTCCACAGATGTAAACAAGAAAAAAAGGAATATTTGGTAGTTTGTTGGTATATTTTCTGTTTTGGTCAGCTTTGCTGTACGCAGAAGAGGCAGTCTTGAGAAACTTACCAATTACTCTTTCTTCCTTGAGTTTCAGAGAACATATTTCAATGTTTTGACTAGCTGCTCTGGAATCTTCAAATGAGAGAACACTTACTCATACTATTAAATATAGCAGTAGATGGGTATTTTAAACATTGCCTTAGTATCATGAGAGAGCCAATATATTTGCAGAATGTTTCCTTATTGGCAGAAGAACTCAGCAATTTCTGTTACTGTTTCTCTCCAAAAGCAGCCTCAGCAACTTAAGCAAGCTTGTCCTGAAGCTCAGATTTACATCTGGGTACAAAACCTGCTCATCAAAGCACAGTCCCTTTGGTGGATTAGAACAAATATAAATGTGTGAAATATAATCTTGTAGGTGTCAGTTCTCTGGTATATTTGAGAAAGATGCATGTGGAAATTAAAATATAAAAGGTCTGGGAGGACAGGGGAGGCTTCCTTGCAGTGACCACAGTAAGTTTGCTAAAGATGAAGAAAACCAAGAGACGTGCTTGACTGATGAGTAAAAACGTGTTTGTGCCAACATGTGGAGGTTTCACTTGCATAAAAAGTATCCATATATGGTGCAAAAGTCAAGACTTTGGAGTATTTTGCTGAATAAGAGTCCAAGGCACACAAACTGATGCAGCCTTGCTTTTAACCTGTTCACGTGCCATATGAAAAAAAAACGTTTCCAAGGTATGTTGCTTTTTTTTTTTTTGGTTTGGTTTTGGGAGTTGAGGCATAATACAGAAATTCAGGGCTGCCATTTTGAACTGGTAGCTCCTATGATTACAGAAGCTAACCTCAGTACTCAACGATGAACTCATATCTTTGTGTATTTTCTTATCTGTACCTTCTAAGAGAGAGATGGCAAGTCAGCAGAGCCAGGAAATTTATGCGTTGCTTGATGTCAGTAGTCCGTAGGGTCTCATGGAAAACTAAAATAGTGTATAGCTACCAGTGATTCTCATGAGGACTCTATTGTAAACTTTTTCTACAAATTGTTCTGGAGCACAAGACAGATTAACACATACTGTTTCATATAATCCTTCACTGCCACTTGGAGAGAATCCTCACCCAGTTATGCTAAAACCAGTGATCTAGCAGTGCCTGCCTTGTGCAGGTTGAATCCTTGTAAACTCCTACAGTCTCATGAGTGAGAGGTTCATGCCGTTAATGCTAATGGAAAGATACATCAGTAAATTCAGGTTGGGCTACGAACAGTTAATTTCCTATTTTAAACGGCTCAGGAAGGGCTTTTTATATTACTAACACAGTTGTTGGTTGCCCTGTGAAGCTTTGGTATCAGAACATAGTAGTTTAATAAGTGTGCTTAGCAGAATAAATTCACTCCTTTCATTTATATTCTTCAGCTAAAGGAACAATAGTATCCCAAATACATTAGAATAAAGCTGAACCTACAGAACAATGCTTGAGCTGTCTGCCGGATGAGCAATCTTCCTCCTTTCCTTAAACAACAAAAGTGCTCATGTTACTCGTGTCTCTACAGCTCCTCTCTATTTATTCTTGATCTCTCTCATCTATCCAGATTTTTTCTGTGCACACAGCCCATGCCTCTTTTACAAAAAATTTACTCATTTACTTTGCCACATGTTTCTGTTGTTAGTCCTGTTGTAGAAGTGACCAGATGCCCCAGCTGAGACTTCTTCCCCCAAAGAACTTAGTGTAATCAGAAAAAGGGTGAAAGAGGAAATAAAGCAGTGAAGTGATTTGTTAAAACTCTGATTGGAAGTCAGTGGAAGAGCAGGAAATAGAAACCAGGTCTCCTGAGTCCTAATCCAGTGCTTTATTCGCCAGACCATGCTGCCTCTCCATGTCTTTTCCACATCTTCTTTTTCTCTTCCCAACCTACTTTTCATGCCAACTACCTCTTCTCACCCTCTTTTCTCCTATCCCCTCCCCTTAAATTGAATGGCAGGCAAACTTATTCTGTGTGATTGTCAGCTTGTTGTTTGGCTCTTACAAGGAGATTCTGTTGAGCTGCCAAATCAATTATTGGCTCATTCTGATCGCTGTCAGTGATCGATGGCTGAGTGGGTGACCATACTTGTTTAGAAACCACCAATTGAGTGTCAAGTCATTGATCTGGCTAGTTACTAGTTCAAGCATCCTAGGCACTGGCAGACATACTAAGGGAGTCTAATGTGTGACTGGCTAGAGAATTGAGATATGGTCCAGATTTCTTTTTCTTTTTCTTTTTTTTCTTTTTTTTTTTTACTGTTGAACCCTAGAGGGTTTTTCCACCAGTGATTGACTCTCTGATGAACAGTCTGTGCTAGTTGCACCGAACATCTCAGTTGCTTTTTTAATCTTTAAATCAAATTCTCTCTTAATCTTTTCCCATCAAGAGCTGGAATTTTCCTAGTGGGATTTCACTTTCTCACAATGGATGTGATAAAACCATCAGCAACGAGTATAATAAGACTCCCCAAGGAGATAGTTACATTTGCACTCCGATTAATATTTTTTTAATTGGAGTGAGAGAGAAGTACATTACAAATATCAAAGCAGTAGCAATGGCAGCCCTAAAAGAGAGATTATTAGCAAAGTTATTTAAGGCTGGATCTGAACATGATTCCATTTGTGGGACAATCCCCCACCACGTGGCATATCAGGCAGTAGTGTACAGAGAAAATGTATAATAGATAGCTCTTCCATGTAGCTGTTTTGACAAGCTCCTCTGAATAAAATGCAAGTAAATTTGAATCAATCACCCTAAATTGTTGGAATTCACTAAAGTAATCTTTCAACATGAAGGTTAGTATTTGTGTTAAATCTAATCATATTGAGGCACAGGCACTCTAATTACATGCAATTGTGTAACTGCTTTTTTTCTTCTTCCATGATTAACACAATTTATAAAGGGGAATTAGTCTTTTTCAATCAATGTAATGGAAGAAATGCTTCTGTCTGTGATCTACGTTGGTAGTCTCAATGTGTAGATGAAAACAAACTCTTTGCCAAGGCCAAAGATCACTAATTGTGATTATTGAATATTTTTCCCAGGTAATACTCTTAGCTGAAAAATACTTAATTATAGCTACCATTTCTGTATAATTAAAAGTTAGTCAAGAGGACATTCCAGTGTGTGTGTATTCCATACACAGCAGAGAATGAGCGTACTTTTTTGTGTACAATTCCAGCCTGTAGATTGAAAAATGTTTCCCCTTTCTGTTTTCTCCACTCTTCTCCTCCTATTTTTCTCTTTCTAATTTCCCCTCCCATTTCTAATTTAGAGAAAGATAGTCATAGATCTGTATCTGGCACTAAGATTTCCTTGTGGTAAAGAATCGGAGAGAGCAGCTTAGAGCAGAGGAAACACAATCAGGAAATGTATAAATTCTGAATTTGGATCCAGGTTTCTGTTTCTGACTTTAACACTGATTTGTTGTGTGATGTTGGACCAAAACAATGTTTACATTCATTCCTTATCTATCTCCTATAGGTGTTTATAAATTTGTTTGTAAATCTCCTCAAAATCCTTAGATAAATGGTACCATAGATTAGTGAAGTTTTATTATATTATAATAAATATGATAATAGGAATAAATGGCATTTTGAATCAAACCTAGGCCTCCTCTTGTTTTCTTTATGTGCCAAGTAACTGTTCCATGCAGAGATTCACGTTCCTTTGCCAGTCGCCTAGCAGCACTCTCCAGCAAGGTTTTATCTCTGCAAGGTATTTGTCTCTCTTTCACAAACTGCCCCGCTGCCATCTCTTAAATGCAATGCTAATTTTGTTCCTCAGTTTTTTTTTAAAAGTTGATTAAAATTGTTCCTCCTCCTATTCTGCACATCTCGCCCAGCTCACCGCAAAAAAATTAAACTATTTTTTGCACAAATTTGAACTTAAATATTTTTACCAGGCTGATTGGAAAGCAAAATCCAAACAGTTAGGACTATGAAAGCAGCAATATACAATATGGTGCAGCTATAGTGGTACAGATATTCCCCCTTTGGGTTTGTTACAAGATACACAGGTGGAAAAGAGCCAGTAGTTTTAATCACCTGTGAGTAGTGATAGTTCACGTTGTTGTTATACTTTCTGGGCTGTTTCATTTTATCAATTCTTGGACTGTTACAAAGGAATCAGAATACCTTCTCTTAGTTCTCTGATTTCCTAGTTACTGTGACTACTGTCTAGTCTTGCCTTACACTGGAGATTTCTATAACCAGTTACTTCCGTGAATGCCATTCTACAGTCTGTAGTTTCTTTGGTGCCCTGATTTAAGGCTGTCTTGACTTTACATTTAGCTTTTATGTAAAAGCAGAGCAGGTCATGTGCTTATCCAAAGGCATTAGCATGGTAATTTTCTTCAAGTTGAGTAGGTGGAAATAATTAATGGACTGCTTTATTGATGTACATAGCTGCTTCTCTCTCTGGTTTCAATTCCCGGCTTCAATAAACTAATTTGAGATTTTTATCTAAGAGACCACTAATTACATGGGGCAAGAATAATTGCTACACAAATACAATCTGATTGTGTTTTATACCATTGCTAGGGCCAATTTTAGAGATTAAATATACTAACAAGGATCTGCTGCATGAATAAGTTAACTGGTTTTATTTCAACTCGTACTCCAAAAAGAGTTACTTATATTGGGGAAAAAATGTGCTCCTGAAAGTTAGGTAACAAATTTCCATTAAGAATCATAGAATATTAGGGTTGGAAGAGACCTCAAGAGGTCATCTAGTCCAATCCCCTGCTCAAAGCAGGACTACCAGCTAAATCATCCCAGCCAGGGCTTTGTCAAGCTTGGCCTTAAAAACCTCTAAGGATGGAGATGCCATCGCCTCCCTAGGTAATCCATTCCAGTACTTCACCACCCACCTCGTGAAATAGTGTTTCCTAATATCCAACCTAGATCTCCCCCACTGCAACTTGAGACCATTGCTTCTTGTTCTATCATCTGCCACCACTGAGAACAGCCTAGCTCCATCCTCTTTGGAACCCTCCTTCAGGTAGTTGAAGGCTGCTATCAAATCCTCCCTTACTCTTCTCTTCTGCAGATTAAATAACCCCAGTTCCCTCAGCCTCTCCTCGTAAGTCATGTGCCCCAGCCCCTTAATAATTTTCATTACCCTCCGCTGGACTCTCTCCAATTTGTCCACATTCCTTCTGTAGTGCGGGGACCAAAACTGGACACAATACTCCAGGGGTGGCCTCACCAGTGCCGAAGAGAGGGGAATAATCACTTCCCTCGATCTGCTGGCAATGCTCCTACTAACACAGCTGAATATGCCGTTGGCCTTCTTGGCAACAAGGGCACACTGCTGACTCATATCCAGTTTCTCGTCCACTGTAATCCCCGGGTCCTTTTCTGCCAAACTGCTGCTCAGCTGGTCGGTCCCCAGCCTGTAGCAGTGCATGGGATTCTTCCTTTCAAAGTGCAGGACTCTGCACTTGTCCATGTCGAACCTCATCAGATTTCTTTTGGCCCAATTCTCCAATTTGTCTAGGTCACTTTGGACCCTATCCCTACCCTCTGCGTATCTACCTCTTCTCCCAGTTTGGTGTCATCTGTGAACTTGCTGAGGGTGCAATTAATCCCATCATCCAGATCATTAATGAAGATCTTGAACAAAACTGGCCCCAGGGCCGACTCCTCGGGCACTCCGCTTGATACCAGCTGCCAACTAGACATTGAGCCGTTGATCACTACTCGTTGAACCTGACAATCTAGCCAGCTTTCTATCCACCTTATAGTCCATTCATCCAATCCATACTTCTTTAACTTGCTGGCAAGGATACTGTGGGAGACCATATGAAAAGCTTTGCTAAAGTCAAGATATATATATATAAGTCAAGACAGATTGATAACTTCAGTGCATGTCAGTTTTGCTTTCACAAACTCTTTTATTGTTTCTGTCAGTCCTATTCTACAGTGATCCTTATTAAAAAGTCGTCAGTTAGCAACAGTTACCCGATAGTGGAAAATAAGATACTGCAGTCATTTCCTATTCTTTGTATAGTTCTAGAGCCTTCAATCCCGCATGTCTTTTTTCTACAGGAAGTAAATGTTATTAAATGGAATTTCATCTGTAGGGGCAGCATGGGAGGAATGGAATGTTCTTTCTCTGTAGAGCTGAATAACTGCAGTATATCAGTTATCACTGTGTAGTAACTGTTGGCAGATATTGACTTTTAATGCCAAAACTTTTGATACACTAAAAAATATTAACCCAGGAAAATACATTACTAGATATTGTTCTCCAGCAAGTGCCAAATTTTTGCAATCTGATACATGCATGTAACGCCTACAGATTTCATTGCTGGGGTCAGAATTTGGCAATTGTAAATAAGATGCCTAAACCCCCATGTCAGTTAGTGAAGTTATAAGCTTGTGCTCAACGTTTCCCTTGAAAAAGTTAATCTCCTTCTTCTCCTTTCAACCTTTGCCTTATCTTCTCTTTCTAATTTCTGTTCCTTCTCTTCTGTCTCCGCTCCAAGCTTCCACATAGTTTATGCTCTCTCCTTGGCACACTGCTATTACCTGTCACACTGACAGCTGCAAAACAACCTCATCAAGCTCCTTTACTGAAATCATTCTGTATGTTGCAGTCTCTGGAATGTAATTAATTGTAGCCATTGTGGAACATATCTAGGGTGACCAGATGTCCCAATTTTATAGGGACAGTCCCAATGTTTGGGGCTTTATTTTTTTTATATGAGCTCCTATTACCTCCCCACCCCCGTCCTGATTTTTCACACTTGCTATCTGGTCTCCCTGAACATATCTCCCTCCCCTCCCTTGAGTTGGGTCTCTTTTCTCCCTGCCCTTGCTGCAGTTTTGGTTTGTAGAATTAGGGAGAAGGGGAGGGAGGGTGGAAGAAGTTGATATTAGCATTCAGACCAGGCAGTAATTGCAGTATGGAGAAGTCAAACTTGGAGCACATGGCCTGATTCCAGAACTAGGCTAGATAGTTGCTGCTGGGAGTTGACAACTGCTAGTGTAAACAATAATAAAACATAGGTGTTTGCTGCATTGGCAGCAGGGTGGGAAACACACCAAGACCTGTAGTCCAAGTTCATCCCCTTTTCTGGGGGGTTGCCTTTATGTAACATTGCTCAGAGGTTGGACGGTACTTATAAACACACATCTTAGGCTGAGCTGGCTGTCCCTAGGGTTTCTCCAAACAGGGCTTTCTTGTCCAGCCAGTGTCCAAGTTACTCTTGGCTGTTTATACTCCTGAGCTGTAGCTATTGAGATCCCTTTGGTTTGCCTACCAGGGTGAGTCAGCATAATAGTTCTGAGTCTCTGTAGTTCTAGGAACCTATAGCCTGACACCTGGTCACAGATGAGGAGAAACTTAAGCTATTGATCCAAGGGGTTTCCCTAATTAAGAAAGCATCTCATCAAGGGTTTGACAAAATATCCTGAGAGATCATTAGAGGTAATGAACCAAATCCTACAGTCTCTCACAGTGCTCTTGGTGCCTTCAGTGCATGAGTAAGAACTGTAAAATGTAGCCCAAAAATATGCAGTTGTGAATTTGAGAACACCAAGAAACCTGAGAATGCCAAGAAGGCAGATGAAGCCTTGGTAATGCACTAGTTACGTTTCCACTTTTGTACCTGGTGAGGTTGAGAGAAGAGTCCGCTGTACTATTTTCCAAAAACCTCAGTCTTTCTGCAGCAGCTAACTAGCAGAGACCAGAGAAGACACAACACATCACTATGTTGAGGAATTCAATATTAGTGCTTAGTGTTCAGTTTAGATGTTGCTTTGTTGTGCACATGGCAACACTGGGCTGTTCGTAGTGAAGATGATGGAAGGTTCCTTTATCTCACATCCTCAAGGCAGGCTAGAAGGCAGTACCTCCCACTGAAATTCAGCTGTCTCTGGAGCGACATTAAGAAAAAGTTTTAGACAGGAAGAGGAAGGATGATCCAGTGGTTATGGTATTAGCCTGGGACTCAGAAGACCAGAGCTCATTTCCCTGCTGTGCCACAGATGTCCTGTGTGACCGTGGGAAAGTCATTTAGTCCTTATGTGCCTTGGTTCCCCACCTGTAAAATGGGGATAATTGCACTTCCTTAACTTGCAGGAAGAATGTTACCATCTAATTATTCATTCAAGACTACATACGTTCGCACTGGTGCTGAGGGTGTTAGGTATTGATCCTCTGTATTCACACTGAAGAATGCAGTGCCTCAACAGAAGCCTATCTATCAAAACAAGAACGAATATTTTTCAGGGTGATAACTAGTATCCTTAAACTCTCTTTAGGCTTAGAAATTGAGAGCTTGAGCCACATGATCCCTCCCATGAGCAGAGGGGAGCCAAAAGCCACGGATCCATGTTAGAGGAGAATGGGAGAGAGATTGGTCCCACTTATGTGGTAAAACTTCACAAAATGAAAACTGGAAATTTTGCACTGCTCCGATTGGAGAGTGACCTCCCATAAGCTTGCTGTCAACCCCAAAATTCACTTTCTTTTTAACACTCTGACACAGGGAGATGGAAGTGTCTGATCAATGGGTTACATGGGATTTCCGTACCGAGATGAATGACAACAGAGACTCTGTCCCACCGAAGGCACTTTAGGTAGCTGTCACAGTACTGAACAGTTTTCCTGTATCTTTCCACCTTTATAGAATGTTCCATCCATATCCATCTATCCAATGAGTTGTCTTCTCTGCAGAGTAAACCTGGCGTTCTCACTCAATCGTTGTCCCTAACTTGAGTCCTGTCCACATACAAAAACAATTAATGTGAGCAGGGGGCTGCTTTTACCTCAGAGTGGCTGGCTTGTCGGGGAGTACATAAGCTGGAGTTTGAGGCAGCCTAACTAGTCAGCTTCGGAATCACTCTGCTGCTCATCCAGTCACTCTGCAGCTCATGTTCTTTCACAGTGTGACGACTCTCACTAAAGCTAAGCTGATGCGAGAGGAGTCAACTGGAGTTAACTTTGCAGGGAGGACATAGCTATAGGTTCTTACATGGCCCTCTTTGCCATAGTGCTTCACAACTGTCATGTACTTAACTTCACCAACCCCCTTGTGAAATAGGGCAGTGCTGTTGTTCCCGCTTTTTTACAGATAGGAAACAGAGGCACAGAGTGACTAAGTGACTTGCCTAGCATCACGCTGGAAGCTTGCGGTGGAAAAGGGACTTGAAGCCAGGTCTTCAAGTCCTATGCTAGCACCTTAACAAATGGACTATCCTTCCTCTCACAGAATCATGTTCCTTTTTTCTCACTATAAACTTCCCTCTCCCTGTGCTATTTACCTCACTAGCTATCTCATTGAAATCTGTAAAGCACTGTGAAAAGCAGTCTTCATGAAATATGCTATTTTACCTCACATAAAATGGTGTTGAACTGTGAGCTTGGCAGCAACTTTGGGAGATCTTGGGCTACACCTTTACCCAGATATAACGCGACCCGATATAACATGAATTTGGATATAACGTGGTAAAGCAGCATTCGGGGGTGGGGCTGTGCACTCTGGTGGATCAAAGCAAGTTCGATATAACACGGTTTCACCTATAATGCAGTGTAGACGGGTCGGACTCACCCCTGCGGCGCCTCCTGCTGGTGACTCTGGGAATTAGCTCTGTCCAGCGCTGGAGCGCCCTCTGCAGGCTGGTGATCCGCCTGTCCTCAGGCCCCCGTGTCCCTCCCTGGACCCGGTGCCCTTTTACATGGGGGTGCTGCCCCCTGGCAGTAACCCCTTTCTCTCTGGGTTTCCCCTCCTTGGGGAACCCCCACCCTCTAGCCCCACCTTGCCTCAGTATTGTCTACTGCCAGTCATTGTCTAGCCCCACACTCTGGGGCAGACTGCAGTATCAGCCTACTCATCACAGGCATGTTCAGTTTGGGGCGTGGCCCCAGCTGCAGCCACTTCCCCAATCAGCCTAGCCTGAAGGCTGTCTTCTCAAGCCTCAGCCCCTTCCCAGGGCTGTTTTTAACCCCTTCAGGGCTGGAGCAGGGGTTCACCCTGCTACATGCAGTAAGATTTTTTTTTTGGCTCCCGAGGACAACGTTGTATCGGGGCAGAGGTGTATTTTGTAGATATTATGTAATTGTGCTGTACTGGGAATGAGACATCATTTGCACAGCATGCATTTATTAGGCTTTCCAATGCCTTACTGCTTCCTTGCTGACTAATGTACCCCTCTCTTTTGCTATCATGTGTACAAGGTTCATCACTTCTGAAATGTTGTTGAGAGAGAGGAGAGAGCGAGAGAGCATTTGTGGGAGTTGTAAAAGAAGTCAGCCGTAGAGCAAGGGTGAAAGGGTTAATAAAATTGTAAACTGAAGTGGGACTGAAAACAGGAAAGGCCGTGAATCTGTGAGCAGTGAGATGTAACATTAAGGGAGGGAACATTAGGGTTCTTTTTAGATTTTAAACATATTAATAATGTCTCCTAAGAGGTATTAATCATGGCTGAGAATTGAGAATGAGGCCGTAAATCAGCAGAAGGGAGGGGAAGAGAGATGGGATTTTAATTTTAAATAAAGACTTGTATGTTTTATGGCTCAGAAGTGAAGATTACATAGTTGGTGCAGAATCCCCGCAGAGCAGCATCTCGCCAACTGCAGGCATATTTCAAAGTAACTGCAAGTATCTTTAAGCTCTCCATAGTTGGTGAAGTTGAGAGCTTTGCGTTTGGAAGGTGCTGGGGTGATGCTTTCTTATCAGGTACAGTGCGTTCTTCCAGGCTTTCACAGCAAGTGCAGACTGTGAACACGTAATGGGCAACTTTATATTTAGGGCCTGAATATAGCAGACAAATGTAGTTCAGAGTTGGAATTGGGATAGGGTGCACTGTCCCGTTGTGAGCTCTGGGGGGAGCTGTCCCCGGAACAGGGTATGCAAGGGGAACATGCCATAGAATCCATTCCCCTCTGTGTCAGGTCATCCATTTCAATCTCCAAGAGTACTGCATGGCACAAATCCATGGTTACGCTTCAAATACTTTCTTGGATTCACCGAGCCAAATTCTGGCTGTAGGCTGCCCATGGGTATGCTCTAAAAATAGTAGCTGGGTGGAGAAGCACAGGGTGGAAGTGTTGTGCCCTTATTCTGGCTTCTGCAAATTTCATGGAGAAATTTTCTGTAAATTCTCCACAGCTGCAGAGAGGCATTCTGGAACTGGGCTTAGGGGTCTGAAATCATCTGTGACCTGGACATTTGAGACCCCACTTCAGCAAAGTACTTAACCATTTGCTTAGTCCTGTTGAAATCAACCAGGTTTAAACATGTGCTTAAAGCACATATTTTGCGGAATCAGGGCCCAAACATGTATACCTCTGAACCCACATAGCCTTTTCCACAGAGGAATTCCCTGGAGGGAGGGAAAGGGGCAGCCAGAACGTAGGCACAGTGTTGTATGTGTGTTATCAATATGCAGCTGTTTTGTGGCCATACCTGAAGTGGGCCAGAAACTTAGACCATTATATTTAGCTCAGTATTTGGTATGGCTACAAAAAGGGCAGGAGTTACCTGACTCTGTTCCCTCGCTGCCGTTTGGTGAGGGGAGAAGTGTTACTTAGCCAGTTTTCCTTCATGTATCACTAGCAGAGTAGCAATCCATCCTTTATTTAGTATTCTGGACACTGATATATCACTCTTATTATGTTTACATTTGGAAAAAGGCATCAGAATTCTTAATTCTATTGTGGGATGCTGATACCAAAGTGTTTCATTATATCTCAGTGTAATATGCTATCCACAAATTGATCAAAATGGCAGCAGCAGTGTGACACAGGCCATGAATAAGTGTCTCAGGCATCTTTGCATATACCTAATAAAGATGATTCCCCACTTTCATCCAGTATTCCGATAAGGCTGTCAAAATCATCAGCAGGTGTCTTTGATGTGCCAATGTTAAACTCTTAACTTCTCCATTTTATTCCCCTGATTCTGAGAAATGGATATACTTTGAGCTGGCCAGTGTCCTGCATTGGAAAAGCAAATAACATATTATGCATGCCTAGCATGTTTCTGTGGCAAACTGGATCCTTAGCAAAGGGAATTTACTGGGATTTATAGCTGATGGCAGGGATGACATGACTGGGATACCAAAACTTTTGGCAGAATGACCAGTATCTGGAAAACCTTGTTTAAATAAGATTGCAGTGTCTGTGTAGACTGCATGCAAATTAGCTTGAGAGAGTAGCTTTTGCAAAGTAGGGTGTTGGGTGCTCCAAGGTGTTGAGCATGATAGGTTTAAAATATTTTCATATAAAGATGGTCATGTAAATTGGTTTACTTGAGCTATGCAATTTTTTTCTCCATTACATACTGTTGATAAACTACTAAATTAGTTCATTAGTGAAACACGATAACTTGGTCTGTGTGCAAAACCTACCTGTCTGTTAGTAATTTTATTGGCTTATGTTTTTCCATATTGTTCATAGCCGGATAAATCCTGTCAATTATTCTAATTTTTTTTAACTACACTAATAATGTGTGATCGATTGATTAAAGTTTTGTTGGTACTGTAAGAAACCGATGACCACCTTGGACATTGCTGTCATGGTGCTTAATGTAGTGTGGATCGACTGCTTCTCCAGCACCTTACTGCTGTATGGTCTTCTCCGTCCACGAACCTGATTCTCCTACATCAAACCTGTAAATATTTTATGTGAGCCTAAACTGGTACGATGATTGGTAACAGCAAAGGACAGACAACCATCCCATGCATCGTCAGTACCAACATATGCTTCTGAGACGACATAGGAAGATTTACAAGAAGACCCCTCATGAGCCCACAAATATACCACTTCAGAGGACATTACCATCCTCCCAGATCTGGACTCTCCCATTCTATCAGAACCGATTCTTACAAAGGTGTTCATGACTCCATGAAAGAAGCCAGTCTCCTATTCTCTCTACTAATCAGGTTATTTCCTCATCGATGATTCTGACAGTTCTGAGGGCACTAACTTTGGAGAGGGAGTCCACATTTTCTTCATAGGGTGATTCTGACATGGGAGGACGGTTGTCATCTCCTCCAAGAGCCATCAGCACTGATAGATGTTCTAGAATCTTCTGGGGCCTGACATAACCATGTAAGATGGGGTATTCCTTTCCCTGGAACTCATGGTACCCTATACCTTGGGGTCCACCTAAACCCCTACTGGACCCTTCTCACTGTTTGTACTGTGGAACATTATCCTGAATCTGCATGGTCTCACTGAGACACTCACCATCCCTTTCCATTGAGGGACCAGCCTGAACTGTTTATGGAGCCCACAGGGGAAGAAGAAAAAGAGGCAGATCTAGCGGATCCATCAAGCATATAGCCTTCCATTCCTGACGAGGAAGTTGCTACAGCATTACATTTGCTGCTGGACAATCACAAACAGTTTCAGGGGTTGTTAAGAAGGATTGTTGAAGCCCCCCAGATTCCCCTGGAAGAAATCCAAGAATTATTTAAAAAAAACTCCTGGATGTTTTGCAGAATAAAGGGCCTACTAGAGTAGCATTCTGAGTCAACAAGGCTATCCTAGAGCGAGCCAATGTGGTGTGGCGTGCCTCAGTATCAAGTTCACCCACTCCTGGGTGGAAAAAGTACTTTGTTCTCCCAAAGGAGCAGTCTGTCTTCACACAACTGTTCCCAACTCCCTGCTTCTTCAGGCTGCTACGGAAAGGAGTAGACAACATACAAGATCTACCCCTTCAGATGAGGAGGCCAAATGCTTGGACTATGTGGAGAGAGAAGTATTTACATGTACCAGCCTACAATTCTGAATAGCAGGTGCTACTTGCTGATGAAGTCATACTTTGCTACTCTACATTTTTGGAATTTAGGGACAAACTCCCTCAGGAGGACAGAGTACTGTTCTAAACCCTTATAGATGAAGATAGTCTGATAGCTAGATCATCTCTTCACGTTGCAGTAGACACAGATAATACAGCCTCTAGATCAGTGGTTTTCAGCCTGTGGTCTACAGAGCCCTGGGGGTCCACAGACTAAAATTTACAAAGGGGTCTGCACCTCCTTTAGGAATTTTTTAGCAGTCCGCAAATGAAAAAAGGTTGAAAACCACTACTGTAGATCGATGGCCACTACTGTCATTATGCACAGGGAGTCCCAGCTCCATTCCTAGTGTTTATCTTGTGAAGTACAGTCCAGTGTGGAGGACCTGCCCTTTGAGGAGGACAACTTGTTCAGTCAAAAGACTGTCATTGTACTCATTAAAGCACTCCAAGGCAACCCTCCATTTCCTGGGAATATACATGAAGAAGACACTGCAATGGTAAATGAAATAAACAGAGGAAGCTACATACATACACCTGTGTGGCTCTTCGGAGTGAACTATCTTGGCAGTAAAAAAATAAATAAATAAAATCAAAGATTGCAGGACAGATTTAATGTCATGGTGATGCACACAATCTTTGTTGAGCACCATCCTAATGTAAAGACTATCTTCTTGGAAATCATAGTGTGCTGTTGTGACAGGCAGCATTCAAGATGCAGTGTTGCCCTGTCAAAATCAGAAAGAACCTAATAAAACAAGTGCTTACGGCAGCCATTTTCAGAGATCCTCCATGTTCTTTTTTTCTGGATGTTCCTAGTTTCATCAATAATTCTTGAAATAATTGGCCATTGTGAAAGTCACCATTTCTCTACTTTGCTTGGTATTCTTTACTGCATTATCCATCATCATCTATAAAATGTCTCTTTATAAAGCTTGCAAAAAATTGTACAGTATTCATTGTGTATTCTTTAATCCCTTTAGCAAATTCATTTCTCCCATCAGAAATCTCAGTAACTCTGGGAAGCCATTCAAATAGCTACAACCTCCTAATGAATATTCCACCTCTTTGAAGTTATAGGTCCAAAGTCCCACCATTAGTACTAATGCATTTTGCATTAGCACTTGGTAATGCAAAAGGTCCTCTTTAGTTGCCATAGTTTTAGAATATATCAAGGAGAATTTGGCTAAACTTGAACACCTATAACCTACATGGAAAAAACAACAGTTTTCTCCCAGGCTCCCAGACAACATTAAATAGAATAGTGAGGTCTTGTGGTACTGAAACGTCACTTTTTAGAAAATATGCTACAATGCATTTAGTAGGAAATCAGGAAGTACATCATAATTTAAAACTAAGCTACAATTGACAAAATACATACGCAAAAGTACATTTTGTTCCTGCTTTGCTATTTTGTAAAATGCACTCTTTTGCAGCAGCCCCCTCAATCATTAGTGTAATTTGGAGAAGTTCTTCTGTAGCATATAAACCTCAGGTAGATGGGCAGACATAGAAAGGGCGGAGAGATATTGTGCTTCCAAGAGGGGGATGATGCGCTTTTTCTTCTCATTGTCAGGAAGCAGTGGTGGACCCAACCTCAGCCCAAGCATGTTTATAAACTTATTTGGGGAGATTTTTCAACCCAGTTAGAAACAGGACCTCCCTCCCTCTGGGCTGAGCTTCTCTGAGGAAGAAAATTACAAATAGGCCACCTTATTTCCTTGAATGGGTTTCATGGAATTGGAAACTCATTTAGTGTTTGTTCACAGTCTTCTCCTGTTTCCCACATCAAGGGTGGTGGGGAGCAGAGTTGTCCTCTTCACAGAAATGGCAGGAGGGTCAACTCTCTCTAAACCAAACATCCCAACACTGACTGAAGGCAGAACATCTATGAGCCAGCCTAAGGCCTCAGTGTGGCTTCCTTAGCTCCTCTCTTAATCATGGCAGCAAAGCTTCCATAGTACCCATTCTGTGTCGTGACCTTCTGTCAGCCATTGTACCAGACACCATTCCAACCAGGTGATAGTGGGTGGTTTGTAGCCCCAAAAGGGGGTGAGGTTGCTGGTTTGACCAACAGTAATTTTGGTGTAGATTTCTGCCCATGTCCATTGGAGAGCAGAATACCCTCTGGTGCTGTTCCCCACTTCCTCCTCCACTCTGCCCTTCTTTTCACTGTATCATAGCCCCGGGTCCTGGGGAATGAGGGTGCTCTCCTTCACCCTCTCAGACTTAATGCAGTGTCCTATGTTCATGGGAGTGCGGTGGCCGTGGCCCCAGTAGCAGTTTGTAGTCTGGACTTGTTGAACTGATTTGACGGTCAGTATCATGTCATTAACAAAAGCTTTTCAAGCATGATGGAAATAACATGTCAAGTGGGATATACATGTTACAGGGACTGCACCGAGTCATTTTGTTGTGGATGTAGTGAAGCATGAGGTTTATCCTGGTGTACTTGTTTGCGTGGGTTAATAGGTATTGTGTGTCAGAAGGAAGGACAGGAGCTCTGCTTTTAACAGCATCCTGCCATAAAACCTTCTCATACAGTTGGATGGTGTCCGATGCCACAGGTCTCAAGCCCAGGCCTGTGGGGTTGCCAAGCGAGAGCTTTACCCTCTGCACCACCGCACCACCAGGCCAGATGAGGGAACTGCAGCCAACACCCCATTGCCAGAGGCTACATCCACTGATACAGCTGTGTCAGGTCAGGCGACTGGCATCAGCCTACTGATTAGACCCCACCAGACATAAATCTTCCTGTTCCCATCCCATCCTTTGTCAGAGCAATGAGTCATTATATCTGCTCCTTACCAGACCCTGAGACCAAGTTTCAGTCTCCTTGCTTGGCTCCTGCTCCTTGCTCCTGTTACCCCACCTTAATCCTTGTTCCTATTTCCTGCCTCTTCACCTGATTTCAGCTCATTGTTCCTGCTTCCTCACTCTAATTCCAGTGATTGACTCAGGCTTTGACCCTTGGCATGGCTTCTGATTCTGATTCCAGCTTAATCATTGGCATGGCTACTGACTCCAATCCTCCTGGTTTGGCTGGGAGTCTCCCGGAATCGAGCTCGATCTCCCGCCACTGAAGCCAATCCAGGAGATTTTAGGCAGCTGAAAGTCCGGTGGCACAGCAGGGCTAAGGCAGGCTACCTACCTGCCCTGGCTCCGCGCCACTCCCGGAAGAGGCGACATGTCCGGCAGTGGCTCCTAGGAGGCGAGGCCAGGGGGTCTCTGCACACTGCCCCGACCCTGAGCGCCAACTTTGCAGCTCCCATTGGCTGGGAACGGGGAACCATGGCCAATGGGAGCTGCGAGGGACAGTGCTTGCAGGCAGGGGCAGTGTGCAGAGCCGCCTAAGAGCCGCTGCCAGACATGCTGCTGCTTCCGGGAGCCACCCAAGGTACGTGCCTCCTGGCTGGAGCCTGCACCCCAGATCCCCTCCTGCACCCAAACTCCCTCCCAGAACCCCCACAACCCCTCCCACATCCCAACCCCCTGCCCCAGCCCTGATCCCCCTCCTACACCCAAACTCTCTCCTAGAGTCTGCACCCCAACCCCTTCCCCCAGGCTCAGCCCAGAGTCCCCTCCCACACTCCGAACCCCTCTGCTCCACCCTCCAGCCCATAGCCTGCATCCCAACCCTCTGCCCCAGCCCTGTGAAAGTGAGTGACGGTGGGGGAGAGCGAGCAACGGAGGGAGGAGGGCTGGAGTGAGCAGGGGCAGGGCCTTAGAAAAGGGGCAGGGCAAGGGTATTTGGGTTTGTGTGAGTAGACAGTTGGCAACCCTAACCCTGACCTTTAGCGTGACTTCTGATGGTATCTATGAAACTGGAAATCAGTGTACTAAGAGGAGATGCATGTTTATTACAGCTGTTCTGCTACTTCAATCTCTTCATAATTTCTGAGCTCACCCACCTCTTATATCAGCACGACATCAAAGAGTTAACAGAAGGAGAAAAAAAGAGACCCTGGAAATTGAATTTTCTCTTATTACTCTCAGCTCTACTGTTTTTCTATATCTGTGGCTGATATATTTCATAACACTGCAGAAATGGGAAAATACTCAACAGCTGCAAAACATTTTCCCCTAAAGTTCCGTGTGTATTTGTGTTTACTTTGTGCTGCACAAAAAAAAAAAGTCATTCTAGTTTTGTATAAAGTTTTCTAGGCGAAATCGAATACTGAGTCCCAAACCAAAATCCTGCATCTAAACAACCCTAAACTTTGGGGTAATTTGTAGCTCTGAAATAGCTGTGTAGGGTTTGTGGCTGATATAATAAGTACAGTCTACAGTAACAATGAACAGGGTAGCATATTATCAGCATCTATGAAAATTCAACATAGTATGTTATTGAAACAGAAAAAAAGTCATACAAATGTTACAGTTGCATGGAAAATGCTCTGGAAATGGAGTACCACAGTTGAGGCTGGGAACACCAACTTAACTCTGTCCCTTTCCATCCATTATGATACGTTCTTTAATCACAGGGGCATGTACTATTTGTAAAATAAAATACAATATCATTCACATTTTCTTTCAGCAACAGTACAGGGGCAGAATTAAGGTCGAGCATCATCTCCCAACTTCCTTCCAATCCAGGTTAGCTATGCAGTGTGGTTCATGTGTTACATGAGGAGTATTGTATATTCCTTCCCATCAGACACTTTTCTTCCACCTCCTTATGAGGCCGTACCACCCTCCAGAGTAACTCAACACCGGTCTGAGTACTAGTCACAAATCACTGATTTCCCTTAATCCACTGAATGGAATAAAAACTCTCTCTCTGATAAGTCTCAAAATGTAATTGTAAGCAGGGAATTCTCATTAAGTGTGTGTGTGTTTCCAGTGGAATCCTGCAGGGATTGTTCTTGGCCCTTGCGCTATTTAACATTTTTATCGTGTGTGTGTGTGTGTGTGTGTGAGAATTGTGTGAATCAAAAAGAGATGAATAGATCTTGTCTATGGAATATTAATATTCTGTGGAATAGTGATATGTCCATATCTTTTCTAATAATACATTATCCTTATTGTCAACATGTAGGAAATATTGAAACTTGTTTTAATTTTCTTTGAGTGGCTATGTGTTGGCCTCAATCCAAGGAATAAGTGCAGTGTATGCATGTAAAATGAGCATAAGAACATGAGATATTCAAGTACCCGTTGAGAAAAAGCAAACATTCTATACCCATAATAGTGGATGAGCTAGTAACAGCTAAATCGGGAATGATTAAATCCAGATAGCTTACGAGGGGCCAAAAAAAAAATCTCCTTTGTTGATATTAAAACGTCTCACTATCTCAGATTTGGGTGTCTGTGTATCATGCATTAAAATTCAGTTACTTGATTAATTTTCTTGAGTTGTTGATTATATTGTGAGCACAGACACTACAAGAAGCAGTTTAATTGTTTCCACATCTGTTTTGTGTGGATTTTTCTTCCTCCCTCCAGATTCTTTCTTAAATGCGTATCTTTTCCCCCCCTTATAGTTCCTTCCTTTTGGGGATTGGTGAACTCAGCCTGGAATCTTTGCTCTGTTGGAAAAAGGCAATCACCTGTCAATATAGAAACCAGCCATATGATCTTCGACCCTTTCCTAACTCCACTTCGCATAAATACAGGAGGCAGAAAGGTAAGTTTTCTGACATGTCTTGATATAAAAACCAAGAGTTGTTAGATGAAAAATATGTGCCACTTTCTGCATTTATGAAGTATTTTCACCTTGTAATGCCAATAAGCTCTTAGGCAGAATAATAACAAATGTAATGCTGTGCAAATTGCACATTGTTACCTCCCCTGCAGTGATCAAAACCGTACACTTTTAGGTGTCCTGAAGCACTTCTTAATTGCCATACAGTATTGGTTCCTTTAAACTCACCTGTGAGTAGAATAAGTGTCATTTACAAAAACTCATGGCTAATCAGTGGTATTTGTCCTGCAAGACAGGTAGGATTTTAAAGCCTCAGAGATGCAAATATTGTCTCGGAAGGCTTGATTCTCCTCTTTCGCTGGTTTAAATCAGGAGTAACTTCTCTGAAATCAGTGCAGTAACATTTGCTTTAAATAGAGAGTAAAGAAGATTCAGGTCCAGAATGTTATGAAATGTAGGATTTAATTGGCTCACTCTGGAAGCTGGGGAGAGAGAGGCAGGCTCATAAAAATCTGTTTAGAAAACCGTCTAGTCTCCTAATTACTCTAAAGATTATCAGTACTTGTGCTCCTAAAACCAAGTTACGCTGAAGCAAAGCGCCTCTGCCATGCATCAATTAGAAAGCATACAAAAATATTTATAATCAATAAGTCTTTGGACTCATTAGATCAGATGGAAATGATGGGTCAAAGACGATTTATCTTACTTGAGCTCAAGAAGACTAAACGATGATTAAGGTGAGCACGATTTGGCACATTGGCTTCTTTGCAGTGTAATTATTAGAACTGCTTGGTTTTCTAACCTAAATCTGCAAATCTCTATTAATTTATAATATTTTTTCCAAAAGCAAAACCAACCCCCCCCCCCATACACCCAAACAATTACATGGAAAATTCAGTTGCCTTCTGAAATATTTATTGTGCCAATTTGGAGGCTACATCCTATTTTACTGAAGTATGAAACAGGAGGGATTTTAGTCCTGTTTTAAGTGCATATTTTAATGTAACCTTAACCACAGAGTTACTACCGAAAATTCCATAAAAAGAGTTGTATGTTCTAGTAATGTGGGTCACCTTCTGACCTTTTTTATTGTTGCCTTATAGTCTTCTGTATTATTACCTTTTGATTTATTTTGTATGATTAGATATTATGGAAAGGGCAGAGCCATGGGAAAACTCTATTTACAAATTATTTAAATGCTGTGAATTTAAGAGGATTTTAAAGGATTTACCATACTCACAAGAATATATTGTTAAAATTACTTTCCCCTCAATTTAAATATTAAAAAGTTAAGGGAAACATGTTTTGTCAGAGGCAATTGATAAATAACAATATCAGGATAATTCATTGTGTTTGCTATCATCTGTGAAGGGTAGTTACACAATCTATTATTAATAAACTGCAGCTTTTACGTTGCACACATTTTAGAAACTATAGACCTGATGGAGAATCCTATATGCTTAATTGAGGGATTGTTGAATTTTATTTTATTATTGTTAGTTTTGTTTATAGTTATCAGGTTGGTTTGTCGTTTTTACCTGTTCATTGTTTAGTATAAGCCAGTTTGTTTTTCCTAAAGAGGATCGTTTTCCTTGTCCTCTTTAATCCCCTTCCCCTCACATTTGAGGAGTGCTCTTCCTCTGTTGAGGAGGTATGCCAGGGTCACTGGGATTCAAAGTTGTCTCACTTGCCAAGAGGCTATTCCAATCAGCAACAGTCATTCCTGATGCATTTGTTGCCTGGGGCGTGCGCATATCTCTCAGAAGTGCAATTTTCATTCAACCCTTAAGAGCAGGGCCAGTAAGAACCAGGAGATTAGGCTCAAACGCCTTATGATGGAGAGATCTCTTTCCCAGGCCTCAGTCCCAGGTCAGGAGGACTTCTCTTATGCATCAGTCTCTGACTGAGCATAGTGCACTGTCTACCTCGGCACTGCGTTCACCCAGACCTTGTGAGGGAAAAGTTGGCAAGTACTCAATCTCCAAGAAGAGGCGTCCTAGTTTTCCTCATAAAAAGCCTTTCTGGCCTTGGACTATATATGAGGTTGAAGTATGTGAGTCATCCCATTGACGTTCCTAACTTAAGTACGTAAATTAACTTTAAACACATGCTTAAGGGCCTTGTGGAATTGAGCCCCATCTCTTCATACATAAAATACACCTGAAATTATTTAATTGTGCAGGATGTTAGGAAAATATCATGTATAGTATATAAATATTTGCGTTTAGCAAACAAAAGATCTTATAAATACATATCCTTAGGTCATATATGGCCCAAAATTTGTTTTTACTGAACCAAGGACCAGTCGATATGTTTCCAATTCTTTAATTAAAAATTGCACTGGAAAGTTTCATATTAACAAATGTTTCTCTGCAATGTTTGCAACACAAAATTGATAGCATTATACTAATGTTTTAAAACATAGAAGTAAAATTGTCCAGAAATTATTCATGGTTTTAGTTCAGTAAAATACTTAAGCATGTGCACAAGTGCTTTCTGAACCCAATCCTTTGAGCAAAAATTAAATTATTTTATGTGCAATGTACAAAATGAGAAATGCAAAAAATGAAAAGAAAATTAGACTTAAAGCATAATTTCTAAGGACTTCTTAATTACATGATTTTTAAAGTAATAGTGTTCCTTTAGTTCTAGGCAGAGCTCATGCATTATCTCACCTTTCTATTTATATTTTTAAAGAATAATAACAAATATACATCGATTTACAAAAAAAAAAGCTGCAAACGGGAACAGACGCATTTAAAAATGAATGGATGATGTCTGACTTATATTGAACTCATTTCTAAATATGTCATTTTATGAAAATTGCCATTCAAATGGAAGTAGTTATTTGAAAGCATATTTCAAGGAGGAACTGATCCTAATGATTGCTTTGAATGAATTATTGCTAACAAAGGTGTATTTGGCATAAAAGTTTAAGAAAAACACAGGAAATAACCAGAGGTCTCAACTGTATTTATTCAAATGCAGGCGTGGTATTTTTCAACTCTAATATTAATTTTAAAATAAAATATATTGATCTGGTGAAACCTGTTAGCAATCACAGAAATAGTGTATTCTTTCACCAATCACAGAAATAATGTATTCTTTCATAACATTTTATCTCTTAACAGGAAAGTGCTTAAAATGGTATTTTAATATTTCACGACTTACATCTGTATAGCAGTTCTCTTGTTTTATTCAGTCCTTTAGTGACATGGAATAATATGGATGAATAGATAATGTGAGGTAACAGGATAACCAAGAACACAGAGGACAGGGACTCTTCTAACAAAAGGTGTAGATATTCCAAAGTGATTTATCGTCACCTGTTGTCCCGAGCAATGAGCTTTCTTTTGTGCATTGCTGTTGGAAACAATATGGGACATGTGAAATTTGTCCTAATATATTTCCATAGAGAGACTGAATTTTTATATAGACAGAACTGAGAATCAGTTTCATCTGTGGCACAGAATTTGAGAAAATGCATTACTCAGTTATGTTAATTCTATTAATTAGAGCTGGTCAGAAATTTTCCATTGGAATACTTTTCCATTGAAAAATGTGGATTTGACAAAATTGAGCGTTTCACAGAATGCATTGATTTCATCAACATTTTCTATGGTAAATTATGAAAAAAATTCATTTGTTAGGTCAAAACATTTCATGTTTACTTTGTTCTGACTTTTATATTTTGTTATTTGTAACATAATAGTCTAAATTAAATGTTTTGATAATGCTGAAACAAAATATTTCATTTAATGAAAAACTCCAAGATTTCTAGTTTTCATCCTGATTCACGACAACACAAAATTTGGAAATCTCAGCAGTTCCCACAGGATGGGAATTCCATTTTTTGACCAGCTCTGCTACTAATAAAACACTGGCAGGGAAGGAGTTCCATGGAGATGTTATATCAGTGGGCCAGATCCTGCTTTCCTCATGCACATGAGACCATGTGCTCCTCCCCTGGATGAGATGATCAGCCTTTGGCCTATATGTGTGAGTTAGCCCCCTATACAAAATATTTCTAAAACTGATCAATAAGGGTCAAATGATAAAGGTAGAAAAGAAACTCCAGTCTCGGGGTCAGATTGTGACTGTCAGGTCCCATGGTATGGAAGTCCTCTCACATGGGCCATAGACCCACACCCATGAACTGATCAACAGAGCAAAACTACATGTCTGGGAGAGGAAGCATGTGGCAATGGCCATGTTTGTCTGACTCTGGACTGACCAGCTCATTATCGTGTGAAGTACAATGAAGGCAGCTTGGGTACAAAAGGTGATTCACAGAATACATGGTTTCATTTCATGACACCAGGTATAGCAATCCAATGTAGTTTCACATTTTGGGAAACTTGATTACTTTCAAGAAGTTGCCTTGAAAATTACAACACTTTCTTAGCGTAGCTGCTACTTTAGCAGCACTGCAGTTGATATCTAGGGAAGTAGGTCAGGCCTTTGAATTTGAGAATTAGCTCTTGAAGTATGTTACATCAAGGTGGGTTGTGGAGTTCTACTACTGAAATTCTACAAAGGGATTTGATCCTTGTCAGAAGCTTCTAAAATTCATGCTGGAAATGTTTGCATTTTCCATTACAGTGCAGTAGCAGAGATATATAACATACTTCTCTGATGTGGTGCTGTCCAAATGTGAAACTGGAATACTCTCAGTGCATTCATTTTTCATGTGTATTGGCTTGGGTTACTGTTTCTGGAGCTTGGAACGACATCTGTTCTTAACCATTGATATGTTTTGCATTAATTGTTGTTGCTTGTGGGAACCCAGATTGATCTAAATGTTGAGGAAGTGGAATAACAAATAGCCCTTTTTGATTAAGCTTGGGGAAAAAATCCAGACATTTTCCTGAACATCTCTCCACTTTGTTCACTGAATTAATTGTCCTTGCTCTAAGCTGAGTGGTGGTGGCTTTATCTTTCATGGTGTATATTTCAACAGATTTTCTTACATTCTCCATGTGTTGCTAAACCTTGTTAGTCCTTTCACACTGAGGATTTGGTTTAGCAGGAGCCATATTTATATTTTTTTTCATGTTGAAAAAGGAGGTGGCTTTTATGTAGGTTGAGGCACTTGGGTTTTCAGGGCTATTAACCAATTGATATAGCAGCCAGGGAATTGCTTTGACAACACGTAACTTGTGGTTATCACATTATACAGTAAGGGATTTTATGGAATTGATACTAAGAAAATTAAGTGCAAATAACAAGAGACTGTAAATAGGATTTCTTGTAGTTTCAACCACAAATTAAGATAAAGAAGCACTAGTGAAGATACACAGTAGTGAGCCAGAAAACCTACTAGTTGTGCAGTGAAATGAAAATCTTCATTAAATACATCTTTAAAAACTGATTGATTCCTGTACATGAGTGCAGATGGGCAGGGAAAGGTTCAGTTGAAGTTATCAATTCTTGTAACAGGAACATAGAATCTTGAACCCAGGTCTTGTGCAGGTATGTAAAGGGGGAACTGATTTTCTTGTACTTAGATTTTAACAGTAATATTTTTAATAGGACTTTTTAAATTCAGTGCGACTATCCTAGGCCTAAAAAGTCTATAGGCGGGCAGCCCTGTTCAAGGGAGGTTTAAGCAGGTGACCTTCAGGAAGGGGCTGCTTCTTGGTGGTGCATATCACTGCCATGTCATTCTATGTTTTACCCTTTTTCAGTTGGGCCTTGATCCTGCAACATGCTGACTTCCTTGGGAGTTGACTTCCATTTCTGCTGACTTCAATGGGAGTTGAAGGTATTCGGCACCTCATGGGTCTGAGCTTTTAGTGCCAATGTTGAATTAAAAAGCCAAGTGCTTGATATCACACCGCAGAAATCAGTTGGGAATTTGCCATAGCCTTCAATGGGAACACGACCCAAGTCCCACTTCTGCAGCAGTCCTAGTAACATATTTGACCATCCTGTTACTATTTCCTCAAGCCTTCTGTTGTTAATTGTTAATTCAGTTTGTTCACGGAGCCATCTAAACTACATGCCTGTTGATTTCTGATTCAGCAGCATGAAACCATAATGGCTCTAAAATATTACCATTAAATTCTCTTTAGGACTAAGGGCTTGTTTAGATGAAGAGTTAGTGCATGGCGAGCTGAGGTGTAAAGCTACAGTGCACTAGTATGCTGCACATTAAACTGTCTGGCTGGACCCTGCTACTGCACACTAGGAAATCTTTAGTGTGCAGTAGCATGGTCCACGCAGATAGTTAATGTGTGGCATGCCAGTGCGCTGTTGTAGCTTTTACACTCCAGCTTGCCATGCACTAGCTGTTCATCTAGACGAGCCTAAGAAAATCACCTTTACACAAAATAGTTCCACTCCCAGTCTCCTCCTAACAGTCTCTGTCCTTTCAATATTAATGGAGGAACCCAAGGGATTTTAGTCTTCGAAAACTTTGTTTCAGACTTTTTCTAAAACTTTGTAGAGCTTTTGAATAAACACATTGAGCTAAGTTCCTCCCAGAGATAACTCCACAGAAGTCAGTGAAAAAATCTGGTCCATTGTTTGTCTGGAGTACGGTACAATCACTTTTTAGCTACAATTCTGATCTATTTATTTTGTAACTGGAAAATCAATAGAAGACTAAAAATGTTGTATAGCCCCTAATTGAACTTTGAGCCAAAAAGCATAGGATTTCTCACCCCAGGACCTCTGCCTCCTTCCAGTGCTTTGTTGACTCAGGCTTTGTATTAGAGCTGGTCAAAATGTTTCCATATTTTTAACAACCAAAAGAAGTGTGAAAATATTTCTGAAAGTTTTCATTAAAAAATTCTCACCATTTTCCAACCCTCTTCGCTTTCTATACATCCACATTTTCCCCCTGCCCCAGGCACACTCTGCACTTAGGATTTCTGTCCTATCCTAGCTCCTCTTTGGGGCATACAACGCATCTGCTTATGAGTATGACAGCTCAATCAGCATCCGTGGACTTTCCTTTTCATCCTGTAATGGTCTGTCTCATCAAGATAACTCTCCTGTTCTTAAATAAAAGGAATGGCCTGAGGGGAGACTGGAGGAACATCACCCCTCTTGTCCTCCCCAGCATTCAGCAAGGGGTGAAGAGAGAGATGCCTGTGATATACAGATCATGCTAGAACATTAATGGTCCTTGTGTCTATAAAATCTCTGAATAAATTAAAGAGGGTGTGGGAGAAGGAACATCTTCACATTCATTCGCTCCCAGCAGTCAGGAGTCAATGGGATGTGTCATGGGTGATCAAAGGGGGGAAAGATATTCCAAAGACGAATTTGGCCCCTTGTTTCAAATGGTATTCATGAGCCACAAAAGAACCATTATGTGGTGTCATAGAATCATAGAAGATTAGGGTTGGACGAGACCTCAGGAGGTCATCAAGTCCAACCCCCTGCTCAAAGCAGGACCAACCTGAACTAAATTATCCCAGCCAGGGCTTTCTCAAGCCGGGCCGTAAAAACCTCTAAGGATGGGGATTCCACCACCGCCTTAGGTAACCCATTCCAGTGCTTCACCACCCTCCTAGTGAAATAGTGTTTCCTAATATCCAACCTAGACCTCCCCCACTGCAACTTGAGACCATTGCTCCTTGTTCTGCCATCTGTCACCACTGAGAACAGCCTAGCTCCATCCTCTTTGGAACCCTCCTTCAGGTAATTTAAAGCAGCTATCAAATCCCCCCTCACTCTTCTCTTCTGCAGACTAAACAAGCCCAGTTCTCTCTCCCAGTTCTGCAATGGCAGAAGTGTCCTGCCATTGCAGTGCAGTGTTGCAGTAGTCCATGTGGACACTGTTTCGTGACCATGCAAGTCATGACGTGGACACCTCAAGGTGGTGTTACAGCACCAACTTTGCAGTTATTCTGCCTCTCTCTGCTACTCCATTTCATGGCAAGGCGGGTCTCCAGCTCCACAAGGCTGCATATCACTGGTACAGATAATTGGATTCCAAGATCCAGAATTTCAGCTTGAGTTGCTTAATGAGTTTTTACATGTAGATGAATTCCCCAGTAAGAATGCTGCTATTGAGAACACCCCACATGCTGCAATTCTTTCGCAGTCCTGGCTTTGTCTCTTGATTATCAATTTTAGTAAAATTTAACACGCAGCCCTTTGAAGATTAAAAAAAATCAGTTTTAATAGACAATCCAAGCCCTTATGAAATACACGGTGCACTCCTCCACTCGCCTGCAAACAAATATGATTTCACTTGTAGTTTCTCTTTATGTTCACTCCACATAAGCACCGCAGCAATCAGCAAAAGAACAAAATAATTTTACTGAGAGGCTAATGTAATCTGGTGTCACTCATGCAACAAGCACTGTGGACCCCAATCTCTAAAGCAACCACAAAATCTCATTAAAACAGAATGACCCACTGTAACAGGGTGGCAGCCTGGCTGAACCACCCATCCCTATTAACAGGAAATGAGATGGCTTAAAAGTGAGCGGGAGTAGCCTGTAAGAGGGGTGACATTTTCCAATCTGTTATGCAGCAGGTCTGACTAAATAATCATAATGGTTCCTTCTGGCTTCAAAAATCGATGAATCTCAATTCTGGTAAGAGGGTTTGGTCTGTTGCTATAAGTGGAACCCTGCCGGAGAAGACATTGGGGTGCTTGGACATATTTTGTGGTGTTAAACGAGACCCGGGAGGAGCTCAGGTTTTTTGGAATGGGATGAGGAAATAGTTCTTGCTCATGCCAACTAAATCAAAAACTTGGATCTTTCTGAAACTAGGAAGTGGTAGCCAATTTTACCAGCAGTAGTTTTCCTCATTTCTTAAATAGTTTGTTGAAAATGTATTCCTTTTATTATAAAGTGTTTATCATAGCATTGCTCCCCAAAGTTTACAAATTGTGGAGTTCAAAAGGAAAGGCTGCTGCTGCTTACAGCAGTTTGGGAGTCAAATCTCAAACAGGTGCCTACGAAACCTTCACGTGACAACACACCATCATCTATTTTGTTTAGGCCATTTTTAGAGAGAGGTTACTTTTGAATATTGTGAAAGAAAAATACTATTAGTGGAATTTCAATTATCTAGGTAACTTTTCACTAAATCAGAGTTGCCTGTATTTTAAGACATGAAATCTTGCAGCTTGCCAGGTCTAGAAACAAGTGCGCAGTTGCCCAGTACCAAGAGAAATACAAACAGAGCTTGTTCCGTAGCTGGTTAAACCAGCTGAGCACTGTTGAAGCCAATGCAGCCAGACTGATTTACACTAGCTGAGAACCTGGCTCCAAATGGATATCTAATCTGTCATCTGTAAGTCAGCAGCAAATAACTGTCATCATTGTGAAATGATAGGCCCCGATCCTGCAAACACGTACAACATTTACGCATGTGAGTAAATTTGCACCCGTGATTCCCTTTTTTTTTTTTTTTCCAGGATGAGGGTCTTAAATAGTTTTTAAAACACGGTTTATACCACAGCTTATGCCCAATGCCTTCTCAGATGCCTAGGGCCTGCAATTGTATAACAACATGGTGTCTTATCTCTCTACTTGAGCTCTTTGCCTAGTTTGCCTTTTCCTCTGACTAAAAGGACACTAAGTCACCCTCATTTTAAAAAAACATCATTTTCTAGATCTTCTGCATTCCAGGTATGAAGGTAAAATTCATGTTTTATTTTGTTGGAATAATTCAAACTTCACGATTTGAGATGCGACTGCAATCACCACTACTTAGGACTGGCGGAGGAGCCAGATGTTGCTTAATATGATGATGATAAAAAAAAATTCCAAAACAATTTTTGTCATATTAAAAAAAAACATACAAGACTAAGATTGTCTCTCCTGTGTTGTAAGTCTTACTTTTGGCGATGTCTGCTTGCTGCTGCTACGTTAAATATTATAGGATTTCTATTCTAAGAAGTCACACTGGTTGAGGGATTTCAAACACGGATTATTTTACTAGTTTTTATTTGATTGTGGAGGTGGTCAGAACGTTGGTGATAATTTGCCTCTTGTTCCCAAAATGACATTTTGACAATAGTTTAGCAAGCCAGCATGTCCGTGTCACTCCTGAGCCATCTACACTACAATCAGTCGCAATTCGTCTTGACCTTGACTGTTAGACTTCTGAAATGGAAGTTCTGTGTTCTGTGTATAGTAGTTAGTCGAGGGCTGGGTTTTCAAAAGTGCCTTCAGGATTTAGGTGCAGAGGTCCCATGGAAATCTTTGGGACTTAGGTTTCTGAATCCCCACCTAAAATCTTTAATACTTCAGCATGGATTTGGCAGCAGAAATACAATTCTCTGCAATATGAACAAGCATAATTAAAAATATAAAACTACTGTATTGGTAAGGTTGGGGCAAAATCCTGGCTCGGGGATACACATGTTCCCTCAACCGTGACTGTGCTAAGTAGAACCATGGGGTAAAACCATTGCATTCCAGTTCTGGTTCCCTGAAAAACACAGGCCATGTCCACATTAGGATAAAACGTGTTAGCTAACACATTTGAACTAATATGTAGAGCTGATTTTTGCTGCAAAAAATGTCAGTGATTTTCATCCACATTTTCACTCAGTTTTTAGGCGAGTGGGCTCAGAGCCTTGGTTCTAGTGCAAATTCAAACATCTACAATGCTATTTTATAGTCCCCCAGCCTGAGCTCTGTGAGCCCGTGTCAGCTGACCCAAGCTCTGACTCGGTGCCATGGGATTTTTATCAGTGTAGCTATATCCTGAGTCCACAAGCCAGTCCCACAGATCCCAGTTTACACTGCAGACATACCCACTAGGATTAACATGTTTTGAAATTATACCTTTTCCCCTTAGTTTTTGCAGTGCCATGCTGAGCAGCAAATGAGCATTGTGTGATGGGGTTTAAGATTTATTATTATGAGTGTTACTATAACACCTAAGAGCCCAAGTCATGGACCAGACCCCAATGTGCCAGGTGCTATACCAGCACAGAATGAAAAGACAGTCCCTGCCCCAAGGAGATTACAATCTAAGTATAAAATGAGGTTACTGATTGTTCATCCCTGTCTGGCTGTATCTATGAGACAGTACTGGGGATAGACAGTGGTCACACTAGCAACCTCACCATTGAGTTAGAGGGGTGTGGTCCATACATTGTAACACACACCTTCAAACTGCTTCCGGTCCCTATTCTCACTCCTCCACTTCAGTTTCTTATTTCCTGGCATTTGAAATTGTGTGGGTATTTTGTCCTTCATAGTACTAATAGTGCTCATTTTCAAGAACTCCTTGTTACCCTGATGTGCTTTTAATTTTGGATGATATCCATAATGATATAGAACAACAATACTGTGTTTTGCCAAGTATTGAAATTACTATTTGCCATCCTTCTTTTTTTTCCTAATAACATGTTAGAGTAATGGTAATAACATGATAGAGTGACAGTATTTACAGTACTTTAGACACAGTGAAACCTGACCAATTAATTAAACCTTGGCAGTTTGGTGGTGCCATATGTTGTTAGTCATTTTAGGTCATGCTTAAAGACTTGACTTGCTTTTAAAGGCACGTAACAGTCTGTTGCAAATTACCTTCTTTTTATGATCACCAAAAACTACTCTACCTGATTTTGATCTATTGGGAATGAACAAATCAGTGTACACTGGCCAAGGCCTGTTATATAAACTCTATAGTGCAATTGTGTAAATGAAAATGATTCAGTATCAGAAAATGCCTTACATCTTTCCTTTCATACGGAACTTTAATAAATGCATTCGTATATTATTTAAATTAATGCCTTTATAAATAATTGGTTCATTTGGCACATGCTACAAAATAATGATATTATTTAGCAGTTTTCCAACCTAAAATAGGGTGGGGGAGAGAGAAAAATTGTGACTAGAAATCAGTGAAATGGTTTCTCTGCCAGCTGGTTCTGATTCCATGCTGTTCAATCAATTCTGAGTATTACTAGCATTTTTCTCAAGAGTGTAATATATGGCAACTGCCAAGTTTTGCTTTGGTGATTACTAAAAGGACAGATACTGTTGTGAACCATATTTCAGCACTGCAGAAATATAAAAAATGAACTGTTAGAAATGGTCCGGGAGGAATGAATAGCAATAAGACATCAATGTCATCTGTAAACTGATTTGTGTGAATTTTAGAGGACTTAATAATATGATGCTTTGATGTATAGTGTGATCGGAAAGTTAATAAGTCTGATACAACTGTCAGAAAGTTTAATGAATAAAAAATGTAAATGATATACTATCACTAGTTAAAATAAGAATGTATCTTCCCTAATACACCTAGGGCACTCTATTAGTAAGAGAGTATAAAATGCATTTGGCAAGTTAAAATAAATTTTGCATATCAGTCTGTCATTTGCTATTTACAGGAGAGTAAGACATTTTTAAACTCACTGCTACTTGTATATTCTGCTATTTGTAAAATATATGTGAAAATGTGAAAAATGCACTTTAAAGGAATATTTGTGAGCATTCACTCAGGGTTCTATTTTTTTATCACTTAAATGATCCTTAACTGAGATTTAAGTGAGTTGGAGGATTTGTGTAAGTTTGCCACACACACAAATCCTTTTCTGGAAATGCCAGGAATCTCTGAGAATTTGTCAGCTTCAGGAGGATTTGTGAAACCTAGAAAAGGAAGGTGACCTGATGAAACCCATTTAAAAGTAAAGAAACCTGGTCCTGAGAGTTTTGCCTGCCTAAGAGCTTGCAGGATCAGGCTCTTTGGAATCATAGACTATCATAGTTGGAAGGGACCTCAGGAGGTCATCTAGTCCAACCTCCTGCTCAAAGCAGGACCGATCCCCAGACAGATTTTTGCCCCCAATCTCAAAATGTCCTCCTCAAGGATTGAACTCTCAACCCTGGGTTTAGCAGGCCAATGCTCAAACCACTGAGCTATCCCTAAATATCCTGTTTAGATACACAATCTTCTTGGGATTAGTGCCTGTGTAAGAATAAGCATCATGCCATCCTTGCATTTACTTCAGAGAGACATAGTAGATTTACCTTACAGTGTGTAACATCCTCCAGTTACTTGTCTTGTTACCCCACAATTACAGCCTCATGGCATATACATTATACCAGTTTTGCTCCCTTCACTGAATATGACCTCCTAAATATAAATGAATTTATGGAAGGAAGCAAGCAACAGAGAGTCCTGTGGCACCTTTAAGACTAACAGATGTATTGGAGCATAAGCTTTCGTGGGTGAATACCCACTTCGTCAGACGCATGTCTGTTTGTAAAGATGATCTCCTTCAAATCATATGTGAAACTAGTGTCTTGCTACATTGGAGGAATTAAAAGTGCCATGGGACTTTTTGGAAAAAGTTGGTATGTTCATCCTGATGCCATATTCAGAACTGAGTAATTAAAATTTCACCTGAATAATATGCCCCTAGAGTTTCAGTTGGATAAAATATTGTCCACATTCTTTCCTGAAACGTGTGTGCATTTAAACAGCTGCCACTTGTTATCTCATTGATTGGAAAAAAGCTATCATGTCCTCACATCCAGGTTATCTCTAAATCTTGCAGATTCTTTCTGCATAACATCTCTAAAATACTGCCTTTCCTATCCATCCACACAGATAAAACTCTCTCGCTCGGGCTCTCATCATCTCCCGTTTTCATTATTGTAATGTCCTTTTCTCTGACCTTGACAAAGGCAATTTTGCTCCACTCGTATCCATTCAGAATATTGCAGCAAAGATCATTTTCCTACCTTTCACCATTTCACCTCTTTCTTTGCATCTCTCCACTGGCTCCCTCCTCCTTATTGAATCAGTTATAAGCTACTTATCTACGCTTTCAAAGTCCTTCATGACCTGTCCCTGCTCTACCTATCATCTCTCATTCAGTATCAGAAAGTCGGCTCCCATGTTGCTGGCCTCCACTGGCCACTTGTTAAATTTTGGAAGAAGCACCTTCTTACTTTCTTCCATGCTGCCCTTTGCTCTTGAGAGAAGCTCCCCATAAGCTCCCTCAAAGCTAACTCATTATCCTCCTTCAAAACTCTTCTCTACCATGAGGTCTGTTAAAAAACACAGCTTGGCAGTGGTTACACAGCTCATGTACTGAGACCAGAGCCTATCATAGTGACCAATATTGTCCCATTATTTCCTTATGCTCCCCAGTCAGTCTGTGTCTATTGTTTATCTCTTGTCTTGCACTGAGATTGTAAATTCTTTGGGGCAGCGACTGTCTTTGTGTTCTGTGTTTGTACAGCACTTAACACAATGGAGTCCCTGTCCATGACTGGGGCTTTTATGTGCTATGATAATACAAATATTAATAATATATATGCATGCGCCAGTCCAGGGCCAAATCTGTACTAAATGTTAAAGTCTCAGTAGCTCTGTTGAAGTGACTTATACTGGTGGGCAGAAGTTTTGCCCACATGTACTAATCAGTTTGTAATTTTCATAGAATGTTTGAGACTGTTGGGTGCAAGGTAGCATATAAAATGTCAGTTGTTAGGTCATTTGAAATGAGGGTGACATATTACCATGTGGTTTGGGCAAGTGATGCCCTGGAAGGCGAGGAAGCCCATATCAACTTTAAAATATCATGTCTCGTCCTAAACTGATGTAAATCAGCATAGCCCTATTGACTTCAGTGAAACAGTGCTGATTCACATCAGCTGTGGATCAACCCCTTTTTTTCCCCGTCCCTGGTTGTTCCTCTGTTTGTCATGATATTGTTTTGCCGTACTTGATGAAGATGTTGCTCTAGCCGTCGTTCTAATATCAATATGAGAAAATTGTGGTGCAATTCCATGCAATCATGTTTGGGTAAATTAACAAAAAAAGATCAGTGACTGTTCTCATTTCTGAGTACTGAATTGTTTGAAATATTCAGATGGGTATAAAAAAAATCTATTGCGTGATTTTTTTTTTTAATGCCCTTTTTCTGTTTAGCAACACACATGGTGCAGTATTTTGATAATATGCTTTTTGGGTTTATTCCATCCTGCTTTAAATCTGTGCACAAGTCCAGATTTTTATTTTAACACTCTCAGATGTAAAACCTGTTTGTTTGTTTTTTCATTTGATTCTGTGTGAGTGAATATATCTGATGATGGGAGAAGATTGAGGATTTTTTCTTTCTCATAGATTCTGATCTCACAATAAGAGTGAATAGGTCTCTAGCAGTGTATGGTTCAAATAGAATTATAATTTGTGTTTCAGATTCATTAAAATATACTTCATGGGTTTCAGATGGATATTTCATTCTTTACTCGTTCATTATAAAGGATGAAATTATACTGTGCTGTATGGGAGTATAGTAGAGCTTAGTAAAATATGATGATTTTTTTTGCATGCTGATCTCTTGGGTTCAATATTGAGGAAATGTTTTATACAGATGCCTGCCATTACAGATGAAAATATTCTGTCATTTCATACAGGGCAGCAGTCGGCAAAAGGCTGAGTTGAAAAGCAAATTTAAGATTTCAAACAGACTTTTTTATGATCATTGACTGAATTTTGGTGAAATGTTTTGTTTGAAGAAGGCAAATTTCAGATACCTATTAATTTCAAGTATCAGTGACATTGTGGTGATTGGAATGAAGCAGTTGTCCTTTGAGACGATGGCACGTTGCGGACAATAAATAAGATACAATGTAAATATGAAAATAGCTAACTCCATAGTTGTTACAAGCCAACATTTTAACAGCTTCACAAACATTTTAGTAATAATAATTCTTCCTTGTGTCTTTCACTGCACTTAGTTTATTGTGGTAACTCAGCTGTTTGAATTGATGTACGCCGTGTCCTTGTTAGCAGGTGAAGGGTGTAGCATAGTACCTGTAATGGTATATAGACTTGATCCAGCGATAAAACTCCCACTGACTTCAGTGGTAGAGAATCAGGCCTTATGGCCCCAGTTGTGCAAACAGTTATGCACATGCTTATCTTTACACACATGATTAGTTCCATTGACCTCAGTGGAGCTACTTGTGTGTGAAATCAAGCATGTGGAACTAGGACCTAAGAGGCGAGGTGGATTTTGGGTCTCCAGCTCTACATATTGCTGTTCTCTTGGTCAGGGCTCCTACTGCTATTTTGCTCTGTTTGTGACAAGAAATCACATTGTATTTGTCAGGGCTTTCTGCCTGCTCTGCAACTAGAATGCTTTACTTGATAATGAACATGTGTCAATTCTGCTAGAACTAGCTGGGGATAAATTCCACAGTTGGCAGTGTGGAATACAAATTGCTGTAGCAGTGGAATGTGCCATTCAATATTCTGAATAACATCTCGGTATTAGAAAGAACTGCAAGTCTGTTGCCTTTCTTCCCTCTCCTGTTAATCACAGGTTGCAGAGGGGAGAGACAGAGCATGTTTATAGACAGAATTAAACTATGTATTTGGGATTAGAAACTAGAAAGGAGCTTAAGGATAAAACTGAAGAGGTGGTCAATGTACTGCTTCTAATAGGCAAAACAAATCCCAGATCTGTGGATCAGCAGCTACCCATCAAGTCTGAGATCCTGGTGGTAAAATGATGCTGTATTTGAGCTCAGTGTCACTCCGGAATTGAAGAGGAAACTGCAATAGATAACAAATATGGGAAGAACATGAGCATAATTTGGGGATGACAAACTGATCCTAGTGAGAGGGATGGTGTATCCTGCAGTGAGGCTGCAGGAGTAAGAGTTACAAGGAGATTGGAAGGGGAACACAAGTTGAATTCCTAGCCTGTTCTGAAGATATGCTTTTTTATTGTGGGTATGTTCTTGTTATTCAAATAATGTGACAGAAAACCATGTATCATCCTCGTATTGATTAGTTGTATGCCAGCCCTATCTGTCGGTTGCATGAGTGCGTGATTTATAACCATTGTTCATTGTGGATAACTTTCAACTGAAAACAATTATGTTTTCAACTCACACCCCCTCCCCCGTGCTTGGTGTTTTCAACGGGGCTCCGTGTGTGTGCAAGAGACTGCCCGCCTGAAGCAGGTTGCAGGGTCAGGACCTAATCATGTGCATCCTGTAAATACAAGCAGTTCTAAGGCCCAGTCTGTCACTTGCTACTCAGACAAAAACCTCCTGTTGGATGTACTGCCACAGGCTTCCTCACTGCCTCACCTCTCAGAGAAGCCATTGATCAGGAGTGAGCATTGCATTGACCACCACTATCTTACATGGCATCTTGCCACATAACTTAGGTTAGTTTGCATAAGAGCTTGCGTCGTATAGTGACTGTTCCCTACCTCTCCTTAACCCCCTCTTCTCCCCATCCCTATAATAGGTGCAATCTAAATCAGGTGATGTTACTGCAGAGAAGGGTCTTTTAGCTGCTAAGTGAGGTGGATGGTGCAGGGACACACTATTAAAGTCCATTTTGCAGCCTCCTGCCCAGTCTCCAATTTCACTGGGCTTCACATACATTGCTCCCCTCCATATGTGGTTGCAGAAGTGTGCATCTGACCCTACGGCCTTTCTTTAGGTGGGTTATTCTCATTAGAGTAATGGAGGCAAAAATACCAGGTGAAATATTCTTCAGTTGCTAGAAAAGAGAAGTTATAGGTTAGCCACCTCGGCGTGTAAAGACCCACTCAGAAAGTGGGCAGCCTTATAAAGGAACCCAAGTAGTAAAAAGCTGATGCCTATGCTAATCTCAATAGCAGGATATCCAAAGCATACTTTTAGAAGCCTCCCTTTAGAAGTGTGTGTGTTCTTTCTTGAAGGTATTAGAAAATTATATGCTCCATCTTATCTCTGCACTATAATTTTATTCTTGCAAAAAAATTGTACTGTTTTTCTCCAAATCCTATTGTCTGTTGACATAAGTAGGATAAATAGACAGAAATAGCATGCCTTCAAGCTTTCCTCCAGTTCTAATTAGAGCTCTTATGCTTTCCCTTGCTTTCACTGGATAATCTGCCTTTAAAAATGTAGTCAACACTACATATAATGGTTGTGAATATTGCAGATGATAAATGTGCTCTGTTGCAGATGCTTGAAAAAAGATAATTTACTGTTTTTGGTAAAACAAACTTGATCTGAATTATACCAAACATGGAGTAATACTTGTGGATAAGTAAATATTTAAAGAGCAAAGGAAGAAGGTTAAACATTATTTTCAAGATTTTCCTAGGCAGAAGTGAGGAATAAATACATAAAGTCACGTAAATTCAAAACTGATGCTGGGATGTAGGCTGCATTTGGATTCTTGTTAACATGAACCAGAGATACCAAAACTATTAAATTTATATTTTATCTGACCTGCCTGTTTGAAAATAGTTTCACATTTATAACATATGCCCATAAGATAACAAAGCTAGCAAATAATACTGGGCCCAATAACCCCTTATCCACACCAATAGTCCCACTGAGGCATGAATAAAGATTGCAATATTGATATTCTGTGGTGTGTAACTGAATAATGATCTTCTGGGTATAAAACGAGATAAAGCCAAGGCATTCATAGAACATAAGGTTTGAGGTGAAGCCAAGACATTTATTTTGGGAAGCTAGAGAACTATATCCAATTAAAATGTTCTATTCTAGTGAAATCAGTACAGAAAATTAACAGAATCGCAGCGTCATCCTCTCCACTGCAGGATGAATGTCTAATATTATATACTGTGTCAAATGATTTTTGTTAATTGACTAAGTAGGTTGATGGAAGAATGAAGCTTCCTGAATTATTGCTGAAAAACAGTCTTCTGGTCAGCATTTAAGGCTGGAATGGACGACTAGATCATCTAGTCTGACCTCCTGTGTCAACCCCACCACCACCCAGCACCTAAACCCAACAATCGTAATTAGACGGAAGTATTATAGCCCACAAGAGACTAGACTGTATGTGCCACAGGGAGAGAACAGGAGGAACCGAGGTTCACTAGGGGCTGAGGCCCTCTCAGTGGCAGGGAAATAAGCACAAAGCACAGACGTAGCCCATCTGAAAATGGTTTAATTTACAGTGTGTGGATTTAAATCAAAATGAAACTCCAAGTCAAAGGATACCCTCCCAGGGCTCTGGACACCCTGGACATACATTCAAAGACTGAGTAGCATAGGAACTATAACAAAGAGGGTCAAGCTCAGGGGCATGTTCTGATTGCAGCACGGCTTGGGGGAAGAGATGTGATCTCAGATAGGTAAGTCCTAAGCTCTCTAGGGATTTATAGGTCAAAACCAACACCTTAAACTCCACCCAGAAACTAAGGGTATGTCTACACTACGAAATTAGGTCGATTTTATAGAACTCAATTTTTAGAACTCAATTTTATACAGTCGATTGCGTACATCCACACTAAGCACATGAAGTCGGCGGAGTGCATCCTCACTACCATGGCTAGCATCGACTTACAGAGCGGTGCACTGTGGGTAGCTATCCCACAGTTCCCGCAGTCTCCGCTGCCCATTGGAATTCTGGGTTAAGCTCCCAATGCCTGATGGGGCAAAAACATTGCCGTGGGTGGCTTCAGGTACATGTCATCAGTCTCCTCTCCCTCCATGAAAGCAACGTCAGACAGTCATTTCGCACCTTTTTTCCTGGGTTGCGTGTGCAGACGCCAGAGCCTGTCAGCTCACCATCACCACTGCTGTTGCGAGCTGGAGGCTTCTGCCTCAGGCTGCTCTCCCAGCCGGCAGCACTCCACGGTCACACCTACCTCAGACTACCCCTTGCTTCCATGGCTCATGAAGCCTGGACCAGTAGTAAGGAGCAGTTCAACTATAAGCTGAGCAAGAGCAGAATGGTGGTAGAATGTGCCTTTGGATGTTTAAAAGTTCACTGGCGCTGTTGGTAGGCCTCAGCGCAACCAGCATTCCCATTGTTATTGCTGCTTGCTGTGTGCTCCGTAATATCTGTGAGAGTAAGGGGAGATTGAGGCAAATTGCCTAGCATCTGATTTTGAGCAGCCAGACACTAGGGCGATTAGAAGAGCACAGCAAGGCGTGCTGAGCGTCAGAGAGGCTTTGAAAACCAGTTTCATGACTGGCAAGGCTTCGGTGTGACAGTTGTGTGTTTCTCCTTGATGCAAACCCACCCCCTTTGTTGATTTTAATTCCCTGTAAGCCAACCACCCTCTCCCCTTCAAAATAAAGTAATTTATTGTTTTGAAACCATGCATTCTTTCTTTATTTAAAAAAAAACGAGATAATGGACAAGGTAGCCTGGGTGAGGTAGGGGAGGAGGGAAGGACAAGGCCACATTGCTTATTGTAACCACACTAAAAATCAAACTGTTTGAATGACAGCCTTCTGTTGCTTGGGCCATCCTCTGGAGTGGAGTGGCTGGGTGCCCGGAGCCTCCCCCCACCTCGTGTTCTTGGGCGTCTGTGTGAGGAGGCTAGGGAACATGAGGAGGAGGGTAGGAGGTTATACAGTTTATGCAGCGGGGGTCTGTGCTCTTGTCGGCTTTCCTGCAGCTCTAACAGATGCTTCTTCATGTCCGTTTGCTCCCACATTAGCCTCAGCATCATGTCCTGCCTCCGCTCTTCACACTCACTTAATTCTTTCCTGGCCTCTGCCACTGAAATGCCTCCATACCTTAAGCTGTACCCTATCAGTGCAGGAGGACTGCATGAGCTCAGAAAACATGTCATCGCGAGTGCGGTTTTTTTCGCCTTCTAATCTGCGATAACCTCATGGACAGAGATGATGGGAGCATAGAAACATTCTACGGTCTATGATTCTGGGAGGACTGCATGGTCACATGTGCTGCTGAGTGCTACTGAGTTCGCCATGCTGACCAAACAGGAAATGAAATTCAAAAGTTCCCGGGGCTTTTCCTGTGTACCTGGCTAGTGCATCAGAGTTCAAAGTGCTGTCCAGAGCTGTCACAATGGAGCACTCTGGGATAGCTCCCAGAGGCCAATGCCGTCGATTTGCATCTGCACTAGCCCAAATTCAACCCAGCAACGTTGATTTTAGTGCTACTCCCCTTGCCGGGGAGGAGTATAGAAGTCGATTGTAAGAGCCCTTTAGCGCGACGGAACGGGGTTGATTGTGTGGACGCAGTCATTTTTAAATCGACCTAATGCGGCTAAATTCAACCTAACCCTGTAGTGTAGACCAGGGCTAAGGGACTGACAGTGCAGATCATGGAACGCTGGCAAGATATGTTACCACAGGGAGGCTCTGCTTAACCGTAGTAGTAGACAAAAAAATCTTTTTTTTTTTTTTTTTAAGACCTGGCACCTTTTGTGTATTGTGCCTGCCGTCTTATGCATAGCCCAACTTGCTGTACTGTGCAGCACTTACCAAATGATACAGCCTAATAATTCTCTAGCTAAGCTAGCTCTATCCTCGTTGAAGCTGAGTACAAGTTTACTTAATATTATTAAGGCTTTGAATATTGCAAGCGCTTTGGTGCTGAGCAGCAGGGAGTACAAAGTTGTACTTCAGCACAAGTGTAAGTAGAGGCTGTGAGTGAGTGCAGATGGGCTTAAGCAAGCAGCAGAATTCTTTGCACTGAGGGTATGTCCGCACTTTGAGCAGGAGGTGTCGTTTCCAGCTTGAACAGACATACTCACACTAGCTCTGTTCAAGCTGGTGCTTGAGGCTAGAAGTGTAGCCTCTGCAGTGGGCCGGGTTAGCCGCCTTGAGTACATGCCTCGGATCTCAGATGGGATTGTATTTGGAGTGGCAAGCCCCGCCTGCCACTGGTGCTGAACTTCTGTTTTTAGGGTGCTAGCTCAGTCAGAACTAGTGTGGTATGGCTACTCGAGCTGGAAATTACACCTCCAACTCTAAGTATAGACATGAACTGAGTGGCAGTAACTCTGAAGCCCTTTGCGTGCCTGTTCCTTTACGCTGAAGGTTTCCGAGGATGTGTATGTTTATATCTACATATAAAAGGGTGTGGACAGAGAACTATGGGGTTACCCTACCATAATGAAGATTGCATTTATCATGTTAGCTGCCGTCTCCATTCTTCGGCCTCCTGCTTGATATTGGACAGAAGTAATTTTGCACTCTTACTAGGTTCTCCTGCTCTCTCTGTCCTACTCTATAACTTCTCTGTTTCAGCTCCCCGTGTGACACTCCTTCCTTCCACTGTGCAGGATCAAGCCCCAAATATAGGGTAGCCCTCCAGCAACCTGATAGACTGATGCCAATTCCAGGTGGTGCAGTAAAGGAGAGGATTGAGAAGTGTCTGAAATACAAATGAAGGATAAGGAGAGCTGGAGCTTATCAGTAAGTTTCAGCGGGGTTCACAAACTTCATAACTAAATCTGTTCTAGCAGCCAGGAGCTGTCAGGATGATAAATAGACTAGTCTGTAATATCAGTTTCCATACTAGGGCAGCAGAAAAGAAGAAATAATTCACACTCCAAAATCTGTTAAAATAACATTATTTGATTTAAAACGGCAAAAGTGAGACAATCCAGAGGTAAAATAGAAACACAAACCTTAATCCATCTAATATTGCAGATATTATAGACAAATCAATGGTTTTTCTGAAGCCCCTAAGTCAGTGTTGATACACAATAATTATCCACTTACCTGTTAGATCTTCTAAGCTTCACCCCACATTTTGCTGTAGCATTATTTTGTCAGACTGAAATAGTTGTCTCAGTAAATCTCATTTCTGAAATAAAATTATTTCATTATACCTCCCATAATAATTATACTATGACTAGGCGTGAAAAGCATCAAGGAAATAACTATTTAATAATATTTTGCATGTATTGTATCTTTATCTGAGCATCTTGAAGTGTTTTGCAAACTGTGCATGTTCAAGAGGTTTTGATGTGCATCCTATCTCAAAGATCCACGTTGTTCAACATAAATCCTTTTGGCTAGCCCAAAGCCATATACTTGCAGGATGGTGTGCCCTTTCTGTGTGTAAGCTTTGGTGCTCTCATTTCAGTTCTCTCCTCTTTTGATTGTGATACACAGAGGCCACTAGTAGCAAAGTTTCAGTTGAGGTCCGAACTCACTTAAAGTTTAAGGATGTTCCTGTCCATGGGGCTTGAGTCAGCCCATTATAGAGGTAAGCATCCCAAACTGCAGATTCTAGATCTGTAGTCATTTGTGAATGTCTCCAAAATTGGGGGATTTTCAGATCCAGAGTTTTGATTCAGGATGCTCTGTCTATATTAAACTTTACTTGACTTTTTTGTGTCAACGGTGCAGAAAGAAAGAGGGTGCATGTATGAGAATAATGCAGGCCCATTTACCCCCCATGCTTTCTCCAGGGAAGGCGGAGGAGAGGACTGGACAGAGATTGTGCTCCATCCCCCAGTAGTGTACCAGCCAGCACAGCAGTGCCACACATGCACACCCACCCACCAGAGCAGGAATTGTGCCTCAGAGTTGCATCTGTGCCACCCAGTGCTACTGCTGGAGTCAGACAGTTTACACACAATGCCTTGCTGAGAGCTGTGTGCTAAAGGGCATCAGTTAGCCATGAATAAGAGTTTTGCCCAGCATTCTGATTATTAGTGTAAATTGGTGTTTACCCAATGTTCTGTTTTAGTCTATCATGCAACTACTTGTTTAAACGAAATTTTAAAACATACACTTTTCTCATCGCATAGATGTTCTGGCTCCTTCAGACTCCATCACAGCTCTTCTGTGTAAATATGTTTGTATCTGGTTTCTTAAGGCATATTATTTCTTTGATGGACCCTAATAGCATCTTCTGAGACATCCCAGCTTTTGATATGAATACACATTTATGGTCTTTATACAAATATGTATTATTAAAAATGATAGCCTGTTAGGACTTGATCGGCACCATGACAGACTGTCAGGTAAATCCCCCTTTGACCAGTTTGGCGCTCTCTCTAGTTTTTGTGTCAGTTAGAAGTACAGAAATGTTGTTTAGTGGATCTCTTGACACAATGGCACCTTATGGCTCACGCTGCTGGGCAAAGATTTTTTCAGCACTTTATTCTTCTGATGTAATTTGCCAGTTAGATTGTAGATGATGCCCTATTGGTCTGAGCATCCGTTTACAGTATCTAGACTGCCTGGAGCTGCAGGTTCAAGTGTTGTCAGAGTCAACTCAGCCCTTTATCCCCTCTGTCTATAATCTGGTCAATGCAATCTGTCCCCTGCTCATCAGCAGGATATCTGTTGCATCCTTGTCTAAGGTACATATACTGAATTCTTCTGCATGGGCATTTTAAAAAAAAAACCCCACAGTATATTTTTGAAAGAGTAGGAGTGTGCACCAGCATGCTTGGTCATCATTCAAACCCATCAATCCTAAAATGTTACGCAGCATACTGTGCAAAACTCCTTCCTGTTTATCACCCAGATTTTCCTCAGTCCCAGAGGTGGCTGCATTTCAGTGGTAAGTGATTCCTGTATCTACTTTGTGACACTTTGGGGGAACCTTTGGAATGGAAAAATCTGTATTAACAAAAGTGTCTATTATGATTATGAACGTTAGTTATTTGTAACAGCTTTTATCATGGGCATCTTTTATCTCAAGTAATGAGTTCCTAGAGAAGCAGGAGCCTTAGAGGAGAGGGTTTGATGTACAGAACGTGGAATTGCATAGGTAGACATATATTAAAGATTAAGGTTGCTATTGCAGAAAGAAATTTGCCATGCTTATATGCAAATGTGTCCTGTAGGTTTCAACAGTACCATAGTTCTGCATTTGAATGTTTGTCTGCTCCCTTCTCCAGCAGAAATTTACCATTTTTAGTATCTTTGGGGGAGAGGAATACTGACAATTCAGTATCATAAGCAAATAGTTCTGTAAAACTGATAAGCATGTTAGAATGCTGGCTCCAAAACAAAACAGAATATAAAACCTGCATCTCTGCAAATTATTTTTTTAGCTTGTGGAAATGCTGGCAAGATTTGAACATAAATATACTGCTGTCATGTGAAGAGTGTGATGAACTCAGACTGGAGAATGTGCATTGTGAAATCTCCTGATCGGCATTGCAAACTGAAGTGTGAGGACACATGTAATCATAAGGATTAATACAATGTACAGTGTAATATACGATATAATATACAGCCCTATTTTGAGGTAGACTGTAGCTAAGCTTCTCTTACAACTGTGGAGTGAGTGTCCTAGATGGTCTCAGGGCATTTCAGTAGACTAATATTTTTCAAATGCAACGTTCTTTAAACTGTTTAAAGTGAGGTTTTACTTCATGCCTCTTGGAATACATTAAATGCCACCTAGCATCTCTGTATTCCAAGTGGATTATCACCTTCCTTTCCTGCTTTACCCTGAGCAATGCAATGGAAGAGGAGAAATTACACAGCAGGCCTGTCTTGTTGCGGATGCTCCTCACTGGAAGTAGGGGCGTGAACCTTGACATGAAGAAACCACCCATTTGGGTGAGGAGAGTACTTCAGTTTCCATGTGTGTTTGGGTCATGGCATCTCTGCTGAGCATGCAGACAAAAATACAGATTGTGAATGTGCTTCCTTCTCAAAATGAGCCCCAGTTTAATAGAAACTATATGCAGATACTGTGATGGTGGGTACCCGCATAGAACTGCAAGATGCATATTAATGGGAGTGCAGAGTTTTTCCCCAGAACTCAGAAAGCACTCCAAATTAGGAAGCATTCAGGTTCTCTTATATTCCATGAACATTAGTCCTGATCCACTAACATTTGCCAATCTAAGATGATGATGCTTAGGTCAGCCACCTCTCTGTCCTCTAGCCAACCCCATACTAAGGATTATGAAGCATCCTAGCTTGCACATTGTTGCTAGTGCCTTCCCTCTCCTTCCCCTGTTCCTAGAAGCATTTCAGCTATAAAGAGCATATCCCAATCTGTTTGTTCTCTATTGTACCCATTTGAGCATATAAGATCATGCATGCTGAGACTCTTCTGTGCATTCGACACTAGGTCACCCATTTTCTAGTTCTGTGTGCATTTATGGCCTTATATAAATAATTATCCTCACTAAAGGTGGGCACACTCTAAGATGCATACTGAAAAAAAGAGTGATTACTGAGGAAAAATAAAAGAAAATTTGCATTTCTTTATCCATCTGACAGATACAATCTGTTATCCTTAGCATGTTGGTTGGGAATAATATTGAGGTTATTGCTGGAGAGGGGTCTGCATTTTTGAATCACATGCCAGTTCCACATTACATGAAAGTATGTCACTGCCTTTAACTGAACGCTCCATATATAAATTAGGAACAATATTATGGCATCTGTTGTATTTAATGGGGGAATATAACAGCTGTGCAATATGAAATATTGACTCTATCAAATGATTACAACAAATTTTATAAATATTCCTGTTAGTTTGGCTGCAGTCATTGTTTGATAGGATGAGAAGGTGGTGGTGGGGAGCAGTTCGGCATATCAAAAGTGTTACAATAAAAAGTGTGAATTAATGCAGCCGGGTTTTGTCTAGCAGCTAGATCTCCGAAAGTAGCAGAGAGAGAGTGCCCTGCCCAACCAAAAGATCAGTCTAGGTGAGGTGCCTTGCCTGTCAGTAATAGTAAAGCTATCAGACACTTTACTTCTGAGATTTCTTTGATTACTCTGAGGGATGTGATGATGGATAAAGTCTTTGCAATATAAAAATCCTTCATTTTACTCTGTCATGCACACCTTACAGAGCCTTTGGTATCAGTTCTGCAAAGGTTCTTTGAGAAGGCTGGTAGAAGAGAAAATTATCTTAATGTTGGTGTAGCAAAGTGAAATATACAATTACTGGAGTATTTACATATGCGTAGAACTCAGAAATAGAATAGTAGTAATAATAATACATCATGGTTATATAGCAATTTTCATCCAAAAATGCTTTACACGATGAGATACAAATGATACACTGAGATTACTTCTTCCATCACTACAGTATGTTTCACCCTAGAGGTGGCTGCAGCAGGTTTTAAACAGCTCCCAACACAAGAGTTTAGATTATTAGACCAGAGACTAGGCTATATATGAGTTGGTGTATATACTGTTCCTGATCTCTCATTTACTTCAGAGGGGCAAGGTATAATCTTATATTTTATACAGATATAAGAATGTCCATACACAAACTCTCTTTCTCTCTCTCTCTCTCTCTCTCCAGTTTAACTAAATTAGTGCAGCATCACACCTTTAGTCAAATAGTCCCACGCTGTGTGCAAACCAGGCCTTAAAGTTAAACTGAGGGTGGACAGTCCCATTCAGCTTTTACTTTTCCTAGCTCCATTTGCTCTTAAGGCTTTTGCTCACTGGTCTGTCTGTCAGTTTAGCATTTTACATCTTCCTTTATTTTCCAGTAACCATCCATCTCCCACTCCAAGGGGCAACCTGGGGAATGGCCCTTGGGAACAGAAACTGCCAGGTTCTCCTTGTGGATTTCCCAAATCATCCCACTGGGGAGAGAATGGGGGGTAAGTGGGTGCGAGTAGTCCCTGCAGAAGAAACAGCAGGGTTAGTTGTGCATCAGCCAAGGTCCACCAATATGTGTCCATTGCAAGGCCTTGTTCTTCATACTTAGGGACCTGCTGCCCCCGCTTCTGATTCCCCTGACATCTTGAATCCTCTTCCCATGGCTAACAGGGTATGTGTGTGTCTCTCTCTCTTCCCATGGCTGACAGGATGCGGGGTGGGGGTGTGTTGGTTGTTCCTCAGAGTGGAGAGGGCATTGTGCATTAACTTTTTGAAGATTTTACAACTGATGTTGGGGATGATACTTTCCCACCACTTCCACATGAGCCATGGGGTATCCTAACATGAGGAAAGCAGCAAATCCTAGGGGATAATCTCCCCCTAGCTGCAGATCAACAGCTTATTTTATCATCTTTTCTTCTTCCTTAAACTTTTAAAGGGGCACTGTCAGGTGTGTATAGGTAGAAACAATTTTGTTTTGTAAAATCAGAACCTGAGCAAATGGAAATATTGCTGTGAATTGGTTTTTAAACATTCCCACATGGTTTGTTTTTTTTAAACATTGCCATGCAGTCTTTGCAACCCAGGCATTACAGTATTGTGCATGAGAACCAGAAAATGAGACTCAACACAAACTGAAGGTGAAACTGAAAAACAACAAACAATGTAAAGAATGAGAAGTAGACATGGCCCCGTTCTTCCCTGCCCCTCTTGGAGATGTTAAATGCAACTGCAGAGTAGCACAAGGACTACGACTGTGTCCTGCCTTTATCCTGGTGACATAAATTCCAGGGACAATGCTCCTTGCACACCCACACAGCAGCTATACGTAAATCTTGTGCTTTAAATGGAATGTGTCTGTTCTGTGGAGGCAGGAGGGCTCTTGTGCCCTTGTAGTACAGAGGATTATGTAGAGATACTTAGGAAGGCATTAAGTGTTTCAGCTACATTTCATTAGTTTTTTTTCTGATATTATTTTGATTCCAATCAATAAGTTTTATAACCCTACTTCTCCACTGGCTCATTGCAGATACGTTAGCTATCAGTTCTCTGTCATGATATGCTATAGCTGGACAATTACTGTATTTAGTAACTAGAATGTGACATCTTGTGTGAAAACTGATCCTTCTATGTGAAATGTAATTGTTTCCAGGTTATTCAGCGCCTGTTGAATTAGTATTGAAAAGATAATTTCATGCTTAGTTAAGTGATAAATCCAATTCATTTCTAGCGAGACAAAGTAACAAATGTGACTTTAACAGTATTAATTTATAAGCAAAGAAGAAAGTAAAAACAGTACAGCTAACGAGCAAAAGTAAATTAACCAGGCATTTCTGTTTGTCAGCTGCCTATTCTTTTATCACTGCTGATGGATTTTAAAAGGGCAAGCAAAATCCCTTGAGTCCAGATGAGGTCAGTTCTGATGAAAGGCTGTAGCTGGCCGGTGACTGTTCAGTGATCTGTGTGAAATGAATCTTATGGCCTAGTCCTTATCCTAATAGACAAGATTTAGTGCCACAGAAACCACTATCACAATTGGTCCCAAGTTTTGACAGTCTTAGAATAGGGGCCAGGGGTCATGCAAGCCCCAGAAGACTGACTGGCCACCCCAGAAGACTGACTGGCCTCCCCAAAACATGCCTCGAGTGAGGTGATCTCTCTAGCTCTCAGCTGAGGCACGCTGGCATGCAGTGGTTGAGGAAAAGGTGGCACTGCCACTGGCCATGCTCTGCCTTCAGGACTTCAGTAATTAGGGCTGTCACTCTGGCATCTCACTCTAGCTTTAAATGTATGCGCCTGTGTGCAATATTAGAAGTACAACCAAAAGGCCACACCAGTAAGGTCCTTGCTCCATCCTTAGTCAGAATGAAATCAGTGGGAGTTTGCCTGAATAAAGATGGAGTAAAGGGCAGCTGGGGCTGTTTCCCATCGTCCTCTCTCCAGGCAGTGCACAGAAACCCTATGAGCAGCATTAAAAACTACTGCTTACTCTACAGTTGCATTTTCTGCAGGGAACCAGTAGGGGGCTCCTTTCATCAACACCCTGCCCACCTGAGGTCTCCGGGAGAGAGAGAGCACAGTTACAAGCCATATTATGCCTCACAGTTGTGGCCAGAAATTGAGTCATTCGTTGTTCTTCCTTAGTACTCCCCATGATCATCTCTGCCTGCATTAGAAGTCATTACCTTAGCTGAGCAGAATTCTGATGCTTGTTCTTTGCTGCATTCCACTCCTGACTTCTCAATCGAGATATTTCTCTGCAGTCACAACACTTCAGACTGTTGGACATATTTGAATCAGAATTAGACTGTTTCAAATAAAACTGCGTTTAAGAACAATGTACAACAGATGGAGATAAAAATTCAGTGAGTTTGACAAGATTAAGCATTCCTCTACAAAGAATAGTAGCAATTCCAGATCTGACTGGAGCTCTCATCACCACAGAGTAGGATTTACGGAAAACCTTATTTAATCTGGAGTTACTCAGACTTTGAGTATTTCTGACACTAATAGTTAAAGTTCCATTGTTAGCTTGCTGATTGCAACTGATGCTCTTGTAAACATAGCAAAACTGTATTATAGACCCTTAAAAATTCCTTCCCTGGGTTCAGCCTTTCCCTGCTGCTTTCCCCTGGCCAGTTCCTTTCCTCTCTGCAGTGAAAGGCTCCAGCAGCCAGGCGGTAGCACGGAAATTATGAAGCTTTTCCTTGCTGTATCTGCCTGCCAGACCTTGTCACTGACATGTGCAACTGGACAGCAGGCTGTTCACTGCAGTGTGTAGCTACACATACCCTACATGCTGCTGCCAGAGGAGCAAAGCAGATATAGCCTATGGTGGTATCCTTTGTAGACTTTCCATTAGGATTGACTATAATTTCCTTTATTTTCTTCTCCGTTTGCATGGACCTTTGGGTCCTTATTGCATCCCATTGACACCAATGAGTAAATCTACCATGCAGCTTGAAAGGTGCCCCTCAGCCTGAGGAGGCAGCACACTCTGCTCAAGCTAGCACACTAAAAATAGCAGTGTGGGTGTCATGACACGGTGAGCAGATCAGGCTAACCGCCCAAGCTTGAACCCAAGGGGTCAGGTGGGCATGGAATTTGGCAGCTAGCCCATGCCACCACCCATGCAAATCATCCCCGCTGCTATTTTTAGCTTGCTAGCTCAAGCAGAGCTAGACATCTCTGTCTACCTGGGCTGGGAAGCATGTTCCAAGATGCACTATAGACATTCCCAGTGGGACTCTATCCAGAGCCAGGGGTTTGTGTCAGCAGATCATGGTGCAAGATTGAGAAGTAAGGTCAGTTTGCGAGGTTTAGATTATCCTCAACTCCTAGTGAAGTTCCATTAAGTTGAGGAAACTGAGTACCTTGTAGGATCAGATCTTAATTTATTCTCAACAGCCAAATCTTGCATGATTTACTCTGTGTAATCCATTGAAGTCAATGGGATTGCTGTTGGAAATGAAAGTGGGGGGACTGTTTGCACAAGGAAGACAAGTGCTCTTTGGCCCCAAATGAGCTACGAGTTCACATGTAAAGCAGTGGAGACATCTGTGGTGAGGAAAATAGGGCTCGAAAATTTATTCTGTAGAATAAGTGCCTTTGAAGAGGAAAGAGAGGTTGCTTGGTTCATGAAAAGCGAGGGTATTGGGCACATTTCCAAACATAAGAGGTGATATAAAACCTGTGCTACTACAACTTTTAGGCATTGAAATTATGGTTCTGTGGCACCCTCAAGCTTTAGCTCATAGAACAGTTAAGGAATGGTTGGCCAGTTAGGAAGGAAACCCTGGTTTAAATAAAAATGTCTGATAATTAGCAAAAACAATGAACTTGAGAAGAGTAACTGGAAAGTATGAAAATATATATTAAATAGGGAATAGATTGGAGTTTAGGGTATAGAGTTTCTTTGGCCTAGATGCTCTACTTGGAAGGCAAAGTGATAAATCAAAGCTACTGGTTTGCCAGTGTTGTGAAGCATCTCTGCCTGGGAACTTTGCAATATGCAAGAGACAAGGAAAGACCATTTGGCCCAACAATGTTGTCCCAATCCCACCTTCCATCTTTCTCATTGCACTTATTTTGTCCCCTTTCTCTTAAAATATGGCCAGATCTTGACCCCAGTGAAGTCAGTCAGTTTGACTAGAATTTAGTAGAGCTGGGATTTAGACACATTTATGTGACTGCATGTAGATCTCAATTGCCTTCTCTGACATTATACTGGTCACTTTTTAAATTTCTTATTTAACTGGAGTATTTTAGCATTTTGGGGCCCAGTCATGCTTCCATTGAAGTCAATGACTATATTTTCATTAACTTTAGTGGGAGACGGATCGTGCTGTTAATTGTTAGAGGTCAACATGCCCCTTAATTTTTCTTTATTTTTTACCCAGAGTCATCAACATTCCTTAACCAAGTTAATCTGCGTCGTAACTTAGAGTCAACTCAGTGTGCTCAAACAATCATTTCCCTTCCCCCTCTCCCTCCCCTTCCACCATGAAGGAATTAAGCCCAACTTCTTTAGCCTTTACTTGGAACAGGGAGCTGTCTTTTTGATGTGTTTGTATCATGTCTGACACAATAGGAGGGTGTTAGCCTCCTTAGGATAGGGTTCCTATAGCTGCACACAGTACTCCTCAGTGGATCTAACCAGTGTTTGGTATAGTATCACCTTTTTAATTTATATTCTCAGTCTCTCTACTCCAGCATCTTTGTGTCCTGCTTTACTCCTGGGGGAATTCTGTGCCACTGTGTGTGCGCATAATTAATGAGTCGTGCATATTTTTCATTTTTTGCCTAGAAAAAGCTTCTGCTGAAAAGTTGCTGCAGTTCCAGCTTTTGGCCACCAGAGGGCGCTGTGGCGCTAGAACACAGCAGCCTTTCCCAGACAGCTAGGGAAGAGAGAGAGTCTGCCATCTTTGCAGAGCATGTCAGGCCAGGTCAGGAAACGAGCTGTGGGAAGACAGACAGCGTGGAGTGCTGGGGGAGTCAGATGGGAGCTCGTAAGGGCTACTGGGGGAGGACAGACTGGGGCAGGGGCTGAACGGGAGTAGAGGCACAGGGTCACAAGGGAGAAGGAGGTGCAGGGCCACATGGTGATGGGGAAGGGGGTGCAGGGCCACATAGGGACGGGGAGTAGCTGAGTGGGGGCACAGACACACATGAGGATGGGAGGATGCAAAGACACGTGGATGAGGGGAGTGGGTGTCTGACTGGGAATGGGAGGACACGTGCCTGACTGAATGGGAGAAGCTAGGGGGTCAGCCAGGGTCTGCATGGGGAAAGTTCCCTAGCAGTCCCTCCCCACCCTTGCAAAAAAACTGTTCCATATTTTCCCCTCCAAGTTCAGACCCAGGCTCCTTCCTAGCAGTTATTTCCCTCTCCCTCATCTCCTCTGTTACCCCTGACTCCCTCCAGCCGTTGCATGGCTTCTGGGGGGTGCGGGGAATATGGTTCTGTATTGAGTAATAATTCATTTAAGCTACAGAGTTCTTTATTAATATGCCTAGTAAGGAATCTATTTGTCAAAAAATATTTCCTGAAGCTTTTTTGTTTTCTCTATTGTTAGAGACATAGTTGCTGACAGGTATTTTGAAATAAATGACCAAAAATAATGGTAATGGAATAATTGAAAAAATTTGAAACTGGTGTGATTCTATGGTGTTGTTTTGATACTGCAAAATTCTGCATATTTTCTTTATTTGAAAATATTGTGCACATAATTTTTTGTAGCAGAATTTTTAATTTTTTGGCACAGAATTCCCCCAGGAGTATTGTTTGCAGTTGTTGTTGTTGTTTTAAACAATGTGAGCTGAAGGTCTCAACCTTTTTTTTTTTTTATTCCCCTCCCCACCCCCCCATGCTAACTTTCCTAGATCTATCTTTCATGACCCTTTATGGCTCTCTCTCCTTGAACATATACTTCCTATTTTGATTGTTTCATCTGAAATTGTCACTGTCTTTCATCGAACAAGCCGGTGTGTATTTTAATGGCTAAGCAGAATATGAGAGCAGCGTGCCTGGGAAAGCACTCCATTGTTATTACTGTTGCTTATCTTTCTACTTCCATGAGAAATAGGGAATGCATTTTGTGATCTGTAGTCCTAGGGTAGGTATGCTACATTGGTGCTTGCACATAGCTGCAGTGGTGCCTGGTATCCTGGCCCACCTTTGTCCAGGCTTTACACATCATGCTTTATACTTAAGGGATAATGTTCATGGTGGGGGAGTACATGAGGCAGTGGACAGCTTTTGCAGGCAATTAAACACACTGAAGCAAAGCCCAGGCATCTGAGAAACCCCAAAACTGTTTGTTGTAACTTTAGCCCAGTGTCACAAAGAGAAGCCTCGCTCAACAAGACAAGCATTAAATAAAAAGCTTTTCCTTTGCTTAGCCTTGCGAGGGCTGGAAAGTTCTGCCGTGCTGCCTTCTAATACATTCCTTCAATTGAGTGAATAAATCTTTCCTTCTTTTTTTTTTTTTTTTAAATAGAGTGGGTGTTTTACACTGTGTCGCTTCTGGTGGAGCAGGAGATAGTTCCAGTGTAATTGCTCTGGATAAAAGCAGTGAAACCTCTTTCTTTAAATCAATATGGAGGTTCATGACAGTCATTTTTTTCCTTCCACAAGTGGCCCCTTCCTGCAATTCTCTCGATGCGTCATACGTTGCTTTTTCTTACCGTATCTTTGTCTCTACTTTTTTCAGCATTTCAAAGTTTTATTAACAAGAATGCTTCAGCCTGAGGCGTTCAGACATGACATGAATAAGTTGGAGACGGGAGTGGTTATGAACCACAACACTTTTCTTACTTTGAGGCCTTTGTTTATACAAGTTCCACTGCTTTTATAACTTCACTCATCTCTGACCTAAGAGCAACCTTTTCTTTTTCTTCTGTTTGTCATTATGAACTGATTACCTGAAATATCATGGGTTTTAAGGGTGTGGTCATTTTTTCCTTGAATGTACAAAGGGTCTGATTTTACTCCCAATGAAATCAGTTGAAAAACTGTTGTTGGTTTTCAATGGGAGGTGGAAATGAAAAGAGGTCTCTGTAGGTGCAGTGTTGTGCTCTCACTTATTTATGGGCACAAATACTAGCCCTCAGGTGGTTGCACAATTATTCCTGCAAGTCAAATAGCTTAGACACTAACGTGATATTATTTGTGCCCACAATTAGTTGCTAGTACAAAACTAGATACCAGGTTAAGGCCCTTTACAAAATCAGGTCCTAATTTGCTATTGATATGAATGGAAGTTTTTACAACCAGGAAAAGAGGGAATCCTTAATATTTCATAGTGCTTCAGAAATACAAAGCATTTCTGCTGTATAGGTCTTTGAATATAGTATAGAGCTTCTTGTTTATAGATCAGTCATTTGGATTATATCTTCTATCAAAAGCAAATACGAAAGGAATAATAGAAGTTTCTCAGCTAGAGTGGATGGATATCTTCAAACCATATATTGTAAAACACCATTCATCAGATCAAGTTATAGTCTGAATAAAAGACTGGTTGGAGATTCAAAATGGTGATCAGCTGAATTGCTTTCTTTCATCTTGTCTTTTTATTTATTATAGTTGTTTTTATGTCAGCAATATATTTTGCACAGACTAATATACAACAGTGCATACGTAAGCCTCTCTAATAGAATCACTAAAACATTGTGGGTCATTCTTGTCTCAGTTTAGCTGGTCTAAATCTGGTGCCTGAGTATGTTTATAATTATCCATTATGCCTGGTTAACCTCAGCTATTAAGCCTGATCCAGAACTGTTGGAATTAAGCACAATCAAGATGAAAGGTATATATGCAAAGACTAAAGGTAATAATTGGAGATATACCAATCTCCTAGAACTGGAAGGGACCTTGAAAGATCATCAAGTCCAGCCCCCTGCCTTCACTTGCAGGACCAATTTTTGCCCCAGATCCCTAAGTGGCCTCCTCAAGGATTGAACTCACAACCCTGGGGTTAGCAGGCCAGTGCTCAAACCACTGAGCTATCCCACCCCCCCACCTCAGTGGGAAGATGTTATTCCCAGCTCAGGTAGACATACGAGCAGTGGCTCTGCTCATGCTGGGATGTTAAAAACAGCAGTTTGGCTGCTGTGGTATGGGCAACAGCTCAAACTAGTCACCCAAGTGTGTATCTGTGGGGGTCAGGCAGAGTTATACACGGGTGCTAGCTTGAACAGAGCTAGCATGTATCTATCTGCTTGTGCTTGGAACTACCTCACAACTGCTGTGTAGATGTACCCTAAGTTGGTAGGCCTCAGCGGTGTCAGCAATGAAGCTGTGTCAGTTTATACTAGCTGAGGATCTGGCCCGCTGCCCAAGATCGGTGTTGAGGACAGAAGCGTACAGCTATCTGTGCATTTCAATAACATACTGTGCTTTTGTTGATGAACTTCTACTTTTCCCACCCGCAGCCATTTCACACTCCCTGTTATGATCAGAGATGTTTCCCTCAAGAGGGTTGCACAGATTCTGGGTCAGAAGTTCCATTTGTCATGAGTTGTTTCACCTGCTGATAGAAATATGGGAAAAGTCGGAAGAAAATGGCACTTTATACACATCTCTCCAAGGTGATACATTTTTCATTATATGGAACTGTGGGTTCAGCTTTGATAAAGTGATTAGTCATTGTGACCAACGCACTTTTTGGCCTGTCATACATTTCATTTATTCTAGAAACGACAGACAACTTGCCAACTGCACAGTTCTATATATCTTTATAGAAGTATGTGTTTTTTGGATCTGATGAGTAGGTAACAGAACCTGGGTTAAACATGTAGGTAGAGAGTATTCTTTGTCGTCTTTGTGATCCCATTCATTGATTATTCGGTGTGTTCAGCTAACCATCTCTAAAAGTGTGGGGAAAGGATAACCTAGCTAATCTAAGTGAGGATATGTCTTTAAAAAATGTCACACTGTAGCACTCCCTAGGGGTCATTTTAGGAATAATGTTGCACATCTATAGCCTTGCCTGCCTTTTCAGCTGCCAGGGGAGCATGTGACCAAAGGGAAAGATAGGTATGAGATAATATGACCCACAAAAACTCCAACCTAGAATGTGAAGATGAAGTGAACCCTTCCAAATGTGAATTGTGCTAGATGAAATCCCAACATTACTTTCTTTTGAGGTCATTGTTCCACTAGAGCGAGGAGAGTAGTGCTTTCTAAATACCGCCCTTTTCCCTTCGCCCACTACATAACAGAGTGAAAAATAAACCAAAACGGCTTTGGGGGGGTTGTTTTTGGGGTTTTTTTTGCTGTTCCTCTGTAGGGGAGTTACGGATTATTTTTGGTATCAATGGAAAGTCCCATTGCCCCAAGATTTTATTAGGATTTTGAACAGGATTATGCATAGAAGGAAAGGTTCTTGTTATGAAAATATGGGCCTCTGCATAGCAAATTGTGTTCTGCTGGCAGATAAAAGTCTTTAATTAAATTCTGTTCCTTTGGTTTCTTTACCCCTGAGTTCCTAGTTTAGCAGTGACCCTCCTAGCTTAATTGCCACCTCTGACACACTTCCAGTCTTCCACATTTAACCTTTGTACAACTACACCAGCATGGTCTAATGCATGTAGACATTGTCTGCATACTGGTAGTCCACCCTTATCTCCCTTCCTTTCTTGGCTGACACTTGTAGAGAACAGAACGAGATGTGAAATGCATTTTCTTGTTTGATATCAAATAGCTGCAGCATTGCTGAGGTGTCTGTGGTGTTATTCCTCACCTTACCAACAGCTGCTCTGAGAGAATGATACTGACTGAGAAAGATGCTTTTAATTGCAGATACAATATTAATGTGTGGCTTTTTCCTGTTGCTTTTGAGGATATTCTCATGCTGTCTCCCTGTCTGCCTCTACCTCCTTCTCTCTTCCTGTCGTGGACTCTTGATCACTTGGTACAACTGACCAAAACACCGCTGCTTAGATAGCAGTAGTGATCGCAAAAAGACCGTGTCCAGCAAGGTGCTGAGCACTCTTATCACCTGTCGGTCCCAAGGGCCTTTTACTCTCTCTCCTTTCAGCAAATCTTCCTATTTGCTTTCTCATGGGCATTTCTCTTGTGCTGAACTGTACAATCCCCATTGGTTTTAGCTTGCCATGAACCAGTGCTGTAAAGTTTGGATCTAAATCCAAAGTTTGGCAACGTTAAGCTGTGGGGGTTTGGTCTAGGCTTGTCTCTAAGGCAGTGGTTTTAAAACTTTTTTCTGGTGACCCAGTTGAAGAAAATTGTTGATGCCCACGACCCAACGGAGCTGGAGATGAGGGGCTCAGGGAGGGGCAGAGGGTTGGGGTGCAAGGGTGAGGGCTGCAGGGTGGGGGAGGGGGTTCTGGGGTGGGGGTTGGAGTGAAGGAGGGGGTCAGAGCTCTGGGCTGGGGGTGCAGGCCCTGGGGTGGGGCCAGGGATGAGGGGTTTGGAGTGCAGGAAGGTGCTCCAGGTTTGGGGGGCTCAGGGCTGGGGCAGGACATTGGGGCGCAGTGTTGGGGCATGAGCTTACCTTGGGCGGCTCCCGGTCAGTAGTGCAGCGGGGGTGCTAAGGCAGGTTTCCTGCCTGTCCTGCACCATGGACTGCGCTGTGCCCTGGAAGCGGCCAGCAGTAGGTCCAGCTCCTAGGCGGAGACATGCAAGCGGCTCCACATGGCTCTTACCTGCAGGCACCGCCCCCTCCAGCCAATGGGAGTGCAGAGCCAGTGCTCGGGGTAGGGGCAGCACACGGAGCCCCATGGCACCTCCTGCCTAGGAGCTGGACCTGCTGCTGGCCACTTCCAGGGCGCAGCGCAGTGTCAGAACAGGCAGGGACTAGCCTGCCTTTGCCAGGCAGCACCACTGACAGGACTTTTAATGGCCCAGTTAGTGGTGCTGACTAGAGCGGCTGCGACCCAGTGCGTTACATTCCGTGAACCAGTACTTGGTCGTGATGCACAGTTTGAAAACCGCTGCTCTAAGGTGCTTTGATGCAGTGCTATAATTATATAAATGCAGTGTATCGAGATAGACGTAGTCTGACATTTCAGGGAAGGAAATAAAAGTCAATGTAGCTTGTTGCTAGTGGTGTGTAGTGGTAATTTTCATATAGCTTTTTGTGCTAGGGAAAACCACCGTTATCCTCTCTCCTGCGTACAGTACTGATATAAATGCGCTTTAGTAGTGTTTGATTGAAAAATGTTATATAATTATTAGTAGTTTATAAATGCTTTCTCTTTTTGCTTATCCAGTAAAGTTAAGGTGATGCCAAGTAGCATGGACTGTGAATGAAGACCCTAATGAATACTTTGCACCTTTATAGCAATTATATGTCCATGGATCTCAAAGCACTTTAGAGAAATGTATGAATTAAGCCTCAGAAGTCTGTTTTACATATAGGGAAACTGAGGCACAGAAAGACTTGGGTATATTTACATAGCAAAAAAACAGCAACCCAGCAATGAGGCTCAGAGCTCAGGTCAGCTGACTCAGGCACATGCTGTGGGGATAGAAGTGCAAACTTTTGGGTTCAGGCTGCTGCTTGGGCTCCATAATCCTCCTAGCTCTCCAGGTTTCAGAGCCTGAGCTCCAACCCAAGCTCAAATGTCTATACTGCTATTTTTAGCCCCACCGTGTGAGCCCAGCGAGCCCAAGCCAGTTGACCTGGGCTCTGAGACTCACTGCCATGGGTCTTTTTTAGCTGTGTAGTCATACCCTAGGTAACTTGCCTACAGTCTGCAGCAGAGCCAGGAATAGGATATGAATTTCCTGACAATTCATACTGTACCTGAATACTTTATAAGATCATAGTTGTCGAGGCCTCAAATGCCTTATGAAGTGCTGAAACATAAATACATGTTTGTGAAGAGGGAAAAGAAAAAAATGCATGTCTCTTTCACCCCTTCTCCGTTTTGCAGGTACTGCTTTAATTTCTCAAAGGCTGCATTTCTCTTCATTCTTTCTTTGTTTATATATATGAATATAAATGTCTGCAGTTGTTCACAAAATGAAAATACAAGGATCCTACTTCTACTAGTGTAAGTCAGAAGTGACCCCATTGGAATCTGTAGTTATACTTGTATATGAGAAATCAGAATTAGACCCAGAATGCTTGTAATGTAACTTCATCACTATAGGAAACACAGGACAACAGGGAGATCAGGTGCACAGATTTCATTACTGGAAGGAGAGCCATGGGGAAGGGCTACCCCCCCCACTCCAGGCTTCAGAGCCTGAGCTCCCATCCCAGCCTGAACGTTTACATAGCTGTCTGTAGCACCCATAACATGAGTCTGAGTTTGTAGACCCACGCTCTGAGTCTTGTCGCCACGGGTTTTAAAACTCACTGTAGATGGAAACGTAGGCTGCATGTGAGAGATCTTTTTGAAAGAAGTCCTTATACTGTGAGAATTCTAATGTACAGGAGCCAGATGCCTATTGTCCCTTGCCCACATCTGTTGATATTTATGTGCCAAAATAAAGTGCTTGGTCCCTAGAGGAGGAACATGAACACATGGAGTTCTTAGTCTCACAGGGCAGCTGTATCAGCCTTCTGGGAAAAAATTTTAAGGCCAGTGAAAGTTGAATTGCATGTACAGACTATGATGACTCTTTGAGAAGGCAAATCCATGACAGATAGTGGCAGTGCAGGGCAGGAGCACGTAGCAAAGAGCGATATACTTTCACTTGTAGCCATTGGTACCCATTCAAAAGTAACTGCTCAGCCACAGACTCCTGCAGCACCCTATTAGGATAAATTCAAGGAGACCATGCACATGTTTGTTCTGTGAATGAAGTCCTTAGATGTGTAGGACAGAGAGATTGGAGTGCCGAGCAAGGAGACAATTTAGTCACTGACTGTGGCTGGAAGCAAACTGACGAAGAGCGGTGTGTGGGTTGATGGCAGTGGGGTGAGGATTTTACTCTTAGACTCAGAAATAGGAATTAATAGTAAAAGGCAAAAGTACTACTGTGGATTTTAATTTACATTTGACATACTCATTCTCCTTTTGGAAAAACATGGATCTTTAGTTTATTCCTGCCTCAGGTTCTAAAAGACATTTCTACAGATTAGTCTAATTTTTTTCCTTTCTAAGGTTCATCTTCAGACTTTATACTGCTGCTCTGAAGTGATTTTGCTAGAGCACTGAACTGACCATGTAACAAGCACGTTTAAATAGCTTTAGTAAATATAATCCTTAAATAACCTTAAAATAATGCGAACTGCTAGTTTTAGGGTTTGGGGGAACAACTCTGTGATGTCCTGTATTATCCAGTTTTATATTACCTAAATGGCTTTATTGTTTTTATGCCAGTGATGTAGCGTTTTCCATGCCTAAAAATTAGAATGGCTAATAAAATTTGCCTAAGTGCTGCTTTTAAGAGGTACTTGAATGCCCATCACTTTTAAGTCAGTTCGTACTGGTATTTCTACATCATAGAATCATAGCAATGCAGAAATGATGTTAAAAGATTACTAATTAGAATATTACTATTATTATTATAATCTTGCCCCATTGACTAGCACAGTTCTTTTTCCCTGATCTTAAATGAAAGTTAGATTAACATTGTGGTAATTTTATTTTTACTAGTGAGCAATTTGGCCTGGGAAGCAAAAATGCAACAAAAGAGTAACACTGTCTCCAACACATTTAATTATTAGGAGGAGGGAAATCATAATCAGCTTTATTAATAAAGGATCATATATGAAGGGCTTCAAAGAGCTGATGTAAATGGAAATAGAGTTCTGTAAGGAGATTTGATTAACAACTGCTCTAATCAGCTACACCTACCTTCTAACGTTATAATCACTAGAACAATTATGTGTTCATGTAACAGCTTGAAAGAGGATTTAAATACAAGAGCAGAGGAAGAAGAATTAAATTTGACAATTTCACTAAATATGGCTGCATAGGTGACCCTTGAAAAGGTATTAAAGTGATGACAGCAGCAGCTGGAGACCCTGGAACAAGAGTGGAAATAGAGAGTTGAGCACAATACTGAAGAGCAAGGGGAATGATTCTAAATATCTCATCACACATTTTTGTGCTTCCAGCTTGATTATTAATGGAAGGCCCCTGGCACATTTACGTGGACCCTTGATTTGCTGAACTGCAGTGTGTGTTTATTCTGTTGGGTATCTGCCCAATAACCTACTCTTTGAAGGGCTTTCCTAAAATTGTATTTACATAGATCTTGCCTAAGAGTGGCCATCCTGCATCAGACCACCAATGGTCCATCTAGCCCAGGATCCTGTCTTCCAACAGTGGCCAATTCCGGGTGCTTCAGAGGGAACACACAAAACAGGCATTCATCAAGCGATCTATCCACTGTCGTCCACTCCCAGCTTCTGGCAATCAGAGGCTAGGGACACCCAGAGCATGGGGTTATATCCTGAACATCTTGGGTAATAGTCATCAATGGACCTATCTTCCATGAACTTATCTAGTTCTTTTTTGAACCCTATTATAGTTTTGGCCTTCACAACATCTTCAATCAAAAAATGTTATACCCAGAAGCCTTGCTAGGAGCTGTGTGTGCTATCCCTTCCCTTGCCCAAGTTCCATCTGTGAGTGCTTTATATACAGTACCAGCTGTTAGTGGTGTCAATAATCTCATGATAGCCCAGAAAGGAAAATAACGATATTAAGGTTTACATGCAATCAGAATCTCTAAAGAGGGTTAAGAGGTTGGAAAACTGAAGAGCCACTTTTCAAAACATGTACTGAAGATTCCTGAATGCAGATCTCTGTACCATCTTACTTTCCATAACAGAAACTTTCACTGCCATTATTCGTTTGCTCAGAAAAAGAGATAATAGAAAAATATCTATGTAAAAAGTACAGGAGATCTAGAACCCAAATACCTTGGAGTCGAGAATAAATTTCATAATAAACTGACAAAAAGCAGAGAAATAGTTGTGGAGCATGAACCCAATTCTTTGTTAAAACACCATTGCATGGAGCTACTCCAAACTTATACTGGTGCAAGTGAGAGTAGACTTTGTCTCCATAATGCCAAAGAAATCTAAAGGATCTTGCTGCCATTTTAATCACAAAGGACAAAGCAGTGAAATATAGCATACCTGCAGCTGAAAATAAGCTCTGCACCAAAAATAATCAAGTTGTAGACATACTATAAGACATTGGAAAGAAGAATCCAACTTAAAAAAAAAAAATCTCTAGCTCCTCAGACATAGACAACGATTTACTATACCTGGCAAAATGTTTTCCAATCCCAGCAAGAAAGAACAATTTAAACAATACGTTTTTAAAGAGGTAGAACGTTGTGTTGAATTTTGGAAACAAAGACTTGAGTAACTGTAGTGGTACAAAAATAATACACTTCCCATGAAATTTGAGGCCACCTATCCCCAGATACAACCAAAGGTAGTGTGAATACCATCCGCCTAATGTGTGGAGTAAAATATATACAGGTTAATTTTTTGAGAACTCTTAGCCCTGAGAAGCTATTTCCAAAGTTCCACAAACTCCAGCTTGTTCAACTGAAATCCTAGCCATACCTCTCACCCCTCCAAGGCTCAACTGTTGGATGTGATATGTATCAAAGGCCCAAAGTTAGGAACACACAAAACTGCTCATATAGGAAACTCAAAATGCTGTGAGATCAAACCTTTAGTGTATGTAACTTTCTTTAACCTCTGGTTTTTTATTTCTAGTGATTCTTTTTTTCTAATCTAAATAATTTTCAGCAGTACAACTGTGGAACATTGGTGACTTTGGGTCTAAAATGAACAATGCCCTTTGAAATGAGAGATACTTGAGAGATACGTCATAGGGTGCTATATACCTAACAGAAGGTCTGTAAATCAGGTAATTAGAAGACTGATGTGCATTTTTCAGAGCTGAGTGCAATCCGCCTAGTCATCTTTGCATTCCTCCCACTTATACGGCCCCATCACTTCTAGATAATGTCAGACAACATGGTGACCGTCTTGTATATACACAAACAAGGCAGGGTGAAATCTCTTCCTTTATGCATAGAAATGGTCAACTTATGGAACTGGTGCGTCTGGAACCATATCATGTACAGAACTCCTTGGCAGACAATCTCAGCAGTCTCTTCTCCACAGAGTTCCACAATTCCATCCTAGATTAAATCTTCATCCAGTGGGGAATGCCATCCTGGGACCTGTTTGTTTCTCAGACAAAGAAGTTGTTCAACCTATACTGCTCAGAGCAGCATTGGGTGGGGACACCAGAGGCAACACCCTTCTGTTCTCCTGGACAGACCACCTGAGATATGCCTTTCTTCCCATCTCACTGTTACCCCAGGTCCTGCAAAAGATTTATCGCAAGAAAGCTCGATTATTCTCATTGCATCCAACTGGCCCAAACAGTTCTGGTTTCTGGACTTCTTACAAATGTCAGCCCATCCTCATATTATCATCTGCTCCTTCCTGGATCTGTTAACTCAGGTGACTATCAAGATCAAACATCCCAACCTGGATACTCTTGACCTCATGGCATGGTGTTTGGATGGGCATCAGACCTAGAATGTTCCTACTCAGAGTCTGTTCAAAGACTTCATCAGAAAATGTAATCTAGCCGAATGGAGACATTTGTCTAACATATCCTCATCCTCAAGATGTTGGGGCTTTCCATTAGCTTTCTGAGGGTCTACCTAGCAGCAATCAGTGCTTTCCCTCCTCTGTTGAAGGTTATTCTGTTTTTACTCATCCAACAACAGTCAGGTACCTGAAAGGTCTCATTAGGATCTTTCCACTGGTGGTGAAACCAACACCACAATGGGACTTCCATCTTATGCTCTCAGTACTTACCAGACTCCCTTTGAACCTCTGACCACATATTCTGTGTCTCATCTATCCATGAAGGTCACTTTCCTAGTCGCCATCATAACAGCCAGAAGGGTGAGCCACCATACACCATGTTTCATAAGGAGAAGATTTCCCTGAGCTTCACCTGAAATTTATCCCGAAGATGATTTCCAAGTTTCACTTAAATCAGCCTATTCGCTTACTGGTATTCTTTCAAAAACCTCATGCTTCCAAAGGAGAAGAGACTTAGCTCTCTTGACATCAGATGAATATTAGCTTTCTATTTGCAAAGAACAAAATCTGTTAGGAAAAGACTTGTTTGTTACTATGGTAGGGAACAATCATCATCTGCTCAGAGACTCTCTAAGTGGATTTCCAACTGTATCCTCCTCTGTTATCAGCTGGTGTGTATTTCTCCCTTGGACAAAGTGCAGGCCCCTTCCACTAGAGCATAGGCAATCTCAGTGCATCTTAGAGATGCTACAGAGTATTTGTAAAGAAGCTAACTGGAACTCTACTCATACCTTCATGAAGCATTATGCCTTGGTCCAGGGCTCTTCTGCAGATGCAGATGTTGTCGGAACAGCAGTGTTACAGACATCTATACCTATTGCAGCCTTGCCTTCCCCTCCTCCCCCACTTTGAATCCTGCTTGCCATTCACCCACATGTGAAAAATATAAAGTGACCAGAAGTCAAAGAAGAAATAAACATTACTTACTTGTAAGTAACTGGAGGTTCTTCAAGATGTTTGGTCCTTATCTCTATTCCACTACCTACCTTCCTTCCCTTCTGCTTCAGATCTTTCTGATTTGCAGTAAGATAGAAACTGGAGAGATGTCGGTCCGTGCTGCACCATATACCTTCGGAGGGGAGCAACTGCACAGGTGCAGACCAGTAGACACTACTTGCTAGAAGTCTTCAGTCTCAATTGCATGAAGCACATGACTACCCAGGTGTGGTATACAGGTAGGGACCACACATCTCAAAGAACCTCCAGTTATAGGTAAGTAACCTTCATTTCCTACAAAAATATTTCTTTTGGGAAAACAAGCCTATTTTCCATCAAAAATGTTTTGAAAGAAAATTTTTCATTAGTTCTAGTCTTTTGTGAAGTAATTTATCATTGATGGCAGTTTTAGCCTCCACTAAATTATGTAGCATTCTTTTATTACAGTAAATATTTTCTTCATGTAAATATTTTCTTCATTCTTCATTTTCTTCCCTTGTAGTTTCACCTGCGCTGTACTCACCACAGTTAATATGAAATGCACAGTGGTTTGAAATTGATGCATGAAAGGAAGATTGATTTATTTCATATAGTTTATAGTCTATTTTATTATTCACATCGAGCATTCATCTGTTCCCTCTGCATCCATATTTTACAGCATTTTAACTGATTGATTTGATTTGACCCATCACTTCAATGGACCCCTTGCCACGGAGGGCACACGTGCACACCCCACTAATCATTTACTTGATTTGTTTCAAAACTGTTTAGCTTACCTTTAGATGGTTGTTGTGAACTTCCGGCCTTTTGATTTTGATCAGATTAACCAAGCACGTGTGTTATTGTCTGCGAGTCCCAACCCCCCGCAGATGAAAGCTTAGTGCTCCCATCTTTTTTTACAGTGTTGATATGGTCTGGGTCAAATCCTTCTATCCATATTCAGGTTAAATTCATATAGACTGAGGAAGAGCCCCAGGGTTCGGTTCTATATACATGTAATGAACCTTGTACAGATGCTTCTAAATCGGATGAAGTGTCATATTCTGTGCCAATTGGAGAGGCAGATGGTGTTGATACTGGTGGTTGAGTCGGTAATGAGGTCCAGAAGGGGTCCTGTACTTGCATTGGTACCTGAGGTTGGTAAGGATGTTGAGTTGGTACTGACTGGAAATATATCTGTGCAGGTAGCTCTTGCTCCTCTGTACATCATGTTATCCTATGCTGATGATTCCAAGGCCTTTAACGACCTTATGAAACATACAGCTAAGACCCTATATATTCTGTTGGAGGAGATACAGGATACTCCTTGTTGGACATTTTCCATACATCTCCTCTTGGCAAAACCACTTTGCCCATAAGTGATGCTCTGCTGGCTCCTGCATGTTTTATGTGGCAAACCCCATAGGCAGATATAAAATACCACCTCCTACCCAAATGATCGGAATGTTTCTTTTCCCATCCTGCATCCAACTCACTGGTCGTAGAGGCAGTCAGCAAACGGAACAGACAACGCCAGTTCTGTTCTACGCCATCCAATAAAGAAGTAAACACACTGGATCTTATGGGATGAAATAGCTACTCTTTGGCCACACTGCAATTCACAGTAGCCAATTACCAAGCCCTAATGGCTAAATATGATTTTACAGACTATTCCAGATTCTCGAATTTATTGAACACCTGCCACAGGATCAGAGGGAGCAATTTCAAGCTCTTATAACAGAAGGCTAGACAATCTCCCAGGCCTCACTAGATGCTGCTGACACATCTGCTCACTCCATGGCTCTGGCAGTAGCCATGCACCAAGCTGCTTGGCTGTGGTCCTCTAGTCTGCCTCAGGAGTTACAAAATATTGTCAAAGATCTTCCCTTTGAGGGACCCGGGTTATTCAGTGATGCCATGGATGGATCCCTTCACTCTCCTAAGAACTCCTGGGTGACGCTGAAGTCTCTTGGCACCCATACACTAAGGCAAAGAAGAAATATAGTAGACTGCAGATGGCTCGGTTGTCTCATCCGCTACCCTTGCAGCCCACTAGAATGATTGACACCACCAAGAAAAAAGGACTGTCCTCTCCTGCAATCTCTCAGTTGGCAACATCCTCAAAACAACCATTTCAACCCTCTGGTCGAGGGTCACAATCTCTCTCATGCTCTGGATTTTAAGCTGCACATATACCCCCCTCCACCCGCATGGGGACTGTCTTTACCGTTTTCTACTTTCTTGGGAGTTCATTACTTCAGACAGATAGATCCTGAAAGTGATATCTACAGGTTACTCCATCCAGTTCCCCTTTGCTCACCTCCCCCCCCCCCCCCCACACACACACACACTCATAAGAGTCTCTTGAGGCAGAAGGTACAATCCCTTCTAACAGTGGGGACAATCAAACTTATCCCATCCGATTTCACTGGGAAAGGATTCTATACCAGGTATTTCCTGGTCTGAACGAAAAACTAGGGGGTGGAGACCAATTCTGGACCTCAGGACACTAAACACCTTTGTCCGCATTCAGTGATTCTGAGTGGTAACCCTAGCAGCTATAGTTCCCTTTCTGATCCAGGAGATGGGTTTGTCTCTCTCGACCTCTAGAACACTTATTTCCGTATAGGCATGTATCCTTTGCACAGATGTTTCCTATGTTTTGTGGTGGGCAGAGACCAGTATCCTGTCCTGCCTTTCAGCTGCTCCAAGGCTGTTTACAAAAGTCCTATCAGCTGCCACAGCCCATCTTTCTCACCTGGGAATAATTGTTTTTCCCTACTTGGACGATTGGCACCTGAATGCTTGGTCATTTCTCAAAGCTCATACAGCAGCCAGCAAGACCACTTACTAGGCCTCTGCCTCAGTGTGGAAAAGTCTGCTCTCACACCCCCTCAATGAACAGACTTCATCGGGGCCATTCTGGACTCTTCTACTGCCAGAGCATACTTGCCCAGGGATGGATTCAACTCTAAGTTCAGCTTTATCTCAACAATATAATAGAGCCCATGGACCACAACAAGGGCTTGCCTACAACTTCTGGGCCATAGGGCACCCTGTACATTTGTGACACCTTTAGCTATACTACACTCCTGATATCTTCAGAACCATCTACAGTTCCAACAAACACAGCCTATCCAAGTGGCTGTCTGCACCCTGAAGGGTTCTCAATTCTGTAAATTGGTGGAAGGCTCTGCAGAAGGTCTGCGTAGGAGGTCTGTTCTTACAGCCCATTCCCTTAAGGATCATCACCACAGATGTCTCCCTGATAGGCACACCGTTTCAAAACTTCACAGCTCAGTGCAAGTGGACCCCTCAGGAGGTTATCTTCCATATCAATGTACTAGAGCTCAGAATGGTTCATTGTGCTTCCCAGCATTTTCTTTCACACGTCAGGGACCATTCAATCAGAATAAACCTGGACAATAGAGCAGCAATGTATGGTATCAGCCGACAAGGAGGAGCAAGATATCTTATATGCTGAATCCATAAAACTGTGGAAATGCTGCATATCACACCACATATAGATCTCAGCAGTTTATCTACCAAGGTTACAGAACACAGTCGCAGAATCCCTCAGCAGATATCTCAGCATCAACCATGAGTGGGCACAGAAAAACAAGGTGTGCCAGGAGATATGTTTTACCTGGGGCCATCGACAGATAAAACTCCATCCAATGTGAAATGCAGATGATTCTGCTCAAGGGGAGGGCACAGTTGCACCTCAGTAGGAGATGCCCTAACCATTCCTTGGCCTCACACAGTACTATATGCTTATCTCGCAACTCCCCTACTGCTCAAGGTTCTGAACAAATGAGACAAGGAAAATCAATAGCCATCCTCATGGCACATTATGGCGGAGACAAGTGTGGTTCCCAGAGCTGGTTTACATGTCTCTGTGACCATCTCTCTTCCTTCTCCTGACAGCGAATCGTCTCACGCAGGAGTCCAGATCCATCACCCACTCAAACCTCTCAGTGCATCGCCTCAAGGCGTGGCTACTAGGTGGCTCTCTGGTATAGAACTAGATTGTGCCCTAGAAATACAGACAGGGCTGCTTTATAGCAAGAAACCTGCAATGAGAAAAATGTATCTGCTTCCAGACTTAGTGCAGTCACTGATCTGTGCTTCCTCTCAAGCCTCACATAACACACACACCCAATTACCTATTCAGTTTTAAAAATCACAGATGATCCCTGAGTTCAAAGTTCGCCTAGCTGCTATCACTGCTTTTCATTCCCGCATTGAGGGGTTTTCCGTCTTTACCCACCCAGTTCTGACAAGGTTTCTCAAAGGCCTCTTCCCTCCCACTAAAGAACCAGTTCCATTGTGGGACTCTAGCTCAGTCCTCAGTGTGCTGAGGAAACCACCGTTTGAACCTATGGTGAACTGTTCCTCCATCTGTCTCTTAAAACCTCATAGCCATTACCTGGGCCAGGAAAGGAGGGGAGCAGAGATTGGAGCATTGATGGCTCACCTGCCATACGCAGTGTTCCACTGTGCCAAGATGACACTACGTCCACACCCTCTCTTCCTTCCTAAGGTTTCCTCAGAATTCCACATCAGCCAAGAGAGTCACCTTCTTGTATTTTATCCCAAGCATCACTCTTCGAGAGAAGAAAACAGCCTTCGTACACTAGATGTAAGAAGAGCTCTTGCCGAGGCAGAACTAGGTCCATTAAGGGCTTCACCTAGACTTGTTATCTGAATTGCAGAATGCATACTCCACTTAGGAAGGAACAATCAGTTGCACACATACAAAATGGGAAATGACTGCTTAGGAAACAGTACTGCTGAAAGGGATCTGGGGGATCATACTGGATCACAAGCTAAATATGAGTCAGGTAGGGTAGTGCAACGAACCCCACTTTACAGATGGAGAACTGAGGCACAGAGAGACTAATTCATTTGCCTAGGGTGTCTGTGGTGGAGCAGGAATTCAACCCAGGTGTCTCACCTCCCAGGATAGTTCTGTAACTATTGGACTACCCTTGGTCTCTATCTAAGGGTAGGTTTACACTTACCTTCTGGGTCGACGCGGTGAGTTCGACTTCTCGGAGCATCCGGGTTCCAGCTTCAGGCATTGTGACCTGTTGTCATGAAAGACTGGCCAAACCTGAGTAATGCTGCAACCCCGTGCACCAGGTTGCCATAATACTCAAATTTGGCCTGTCTGCCCTCCCCATCCCTGGTCACAGTGGAGGGGCAGTTGGGTCAAACCTGAGTGGCATTGCCACCCCGTGCTCCAGGTGGCGATACCTTGAGTGGGGAAGCAGGTTTACAAGGCGGGAGCAGCTGCGATGGGGTGAGTTTATACCAATCAGTGAGAGAGGCAAGTCACAGACAAACAGAAGAATCATGGTACCCACCATGACCAACTTGCAGCCCTACTTACAGCCACTTTCTGAAGGCATAGACTCCTCACTAGAGCACCTCCTTGTGGCCCAGCATGAGGGGAGAAGCTCTCTCTCATTGGCTTAGAGCGTCTTCATTAAAGTGCCTTTTAAGTGTAGACCTGCCCATCTGGCCACTTTTTGGGTACTGTGTATGCTGTCAACCGTGGCTTCATTGGGTTTTTTTGTCATTTTTGGCCCCAGTCCTGCAAACCCTTTAACGTATGAATGGAGAGTGGAAGTGCTTAGATGAGAAAATCTACAGGGTTTGGCCCTTGAGCAGTCCCTGAGTTTTTGCTGCTTTCCAGGGTTTTAGACCTCTCCTCTAGTTGGAAGAATTGCTTCCAGAAAGCTTTTTGCATGTCAGAGTTAGTCTGGCTGCTGCAATCTCTCTCCCTCTTACAAACTGCATCCTAGGTGCTTCTTCCAACTGAATGGCCAACCGCTGTGCCTTCTAAGCTATTTCTAATAGCTGATGGTACAACAAACTCTGAAGTGACACTTGCTCAATGGGACAGTTCTGCTGACCTGCACATCAGAACCACTATTCCATGCTCTTTCATTCTGAGGACTAACTCCCGTAGTCCATACCTGCGTCAAGTTTCTATTCACTTCAAAGTATGTCTCACCTGATTCTTTCTTTCCATTCTCAAGCTAGGATCTGACAAAAAGTAAACATTAGAAAAACTGTGGTGGCTACTATTATTTTGAAATGTCTCAATTTACAACCGACTTGGATTAACTTTAGTTTTGGTGGGAAAACTGCTTCTGTTGGCAAGCCTCACTACTAATCAGATTACGAGTTGAGTTCTGCCTACACAAGGAAAGGGGCAAGAAACTTAGTCTGTTAATGGAAGTTGAGTCAGTCATTTGACACTTAATCTTAAACCCGTTGGAGCTGATGTTCCGTATTTACATTACTATTTAAATTCCTGATAACTTCAAATTAGAATTTTGACTTTAATTAACTAATCTTTGATTCTGGGCACGAGATTTCAACCAGGAGAAAAGAACAAATTAAATTTTATCTCTTTTTTTAAGAAAGTAGCAAAAAAAAGTTAGCCTTTTTGAATTCTGGTGAATAGCTCTAATTTTAGGGTGTCCATAATTCAGAATCCCTAGTCCAAGTTGATTTCAAATTTGGGAGAAAAGTTCTTCCTCAGTACCAGAGCTCACTTATCAGTTTTGAGGCCAATATCCTTTTCTTTGTGGATTCTTCTGTGAGGGCAAAAATTGGTCTTATAATGGAAATTCAGATAAAATCTTAGTCCCTGATTCATGTAAGTACTTAGTGTGTGTTTAAGTCCATCCATGTTCAGGACAGAATTTATGCACATGTTTAACTTCAAGTCAACAGGTACTGGTAGGAAAACTTCCCTGAATTGGAACCTTAGCTATAGAGTGGATATCGTATCCCCAGACTGCTACTATTTCTCTTTCTCTAAATGGAGATATATTTTTCTTTAATTTAAATATTTAAATGGTTTCTCCACTCAGTTGTTTTAAATCACAAGACTCTGAACCCAATTATAACTTTCTGACAACTTTCTGAATTCCCTTTTCATACTTCCATTTACTTTTAACATTTCATTTCATTTTGTGTTTACAAATAGACTGAAATTATTTTAAACCTCATTAGAGGGTAATATAAAGATCTTAAATAATAGATTGCAATTTATTAACCTTTTGTGCTGGATGTATTAATGGTTCATGACTTATTTGCTGTTTTACATGGGTGCTTTCAATTTCTTTTTCTTACAACAACAAAGGTCTTTGCTGAAATGGTCATACCTGGGTTATGATGGAAACTATGCTGCTGTTAGGTTTACAGTACAGTATATGTCAAAAAACAGTCAAAGTAATTTGAGCATCACGGGAAATAATATGAGAGATTCTAGTGCTTTCTGTAGAAACCTTCAAATTCCCATTTCATTAAAAATTCCATTCTGCAGCTGGTAGCAGAGATTACTGTGTTTCACCATCTGTGCAGATTAATGTTTACTAAAAGAGAGCGGGTACAACAGATGAGATGGCTGGCTTTGCAGATAAAACAAAAAAACTCAAAGTAGAATATCTTTTCTTGACTTTTGCATCTTATACCTGTTTCCTTTTAATCGCATGGCTAAATTGTTTAAGGGAAACAATTCCAGCTTTATAAAAAGCTGATTAATTTAGAAATTTCAGGTCATCAAGCTGTTTTTGGACTTGTCATTGCATGCTGTTAGTAATGGGAATATTTGGACTTCATTAGGAATTAGTTGAACACCTTGCATTATATCTTCTTCTGCTGATCTCTGAATATGATTTCTTTACCCAAGCACCCACAATGGCACCAATTTGTGATATTGGAGAATAACACCAGATGTGCCATAGACTAGATTACCAATGACCAGCTAGCATTTGGAAACTCAATTGCTTAAAGCCCATGCTACTGTTTTTATTTCCATGCCCTTCTTCTCTGGGAGCCTTTACTAATCATTCCAGAGGGCGGCCACCTTGTTTACTGAAACTGCATTTTTAATCAATTTGATGTCACTACATATCCTACAGTGTTGTAATTTTCAAATTACTTTAGCCTAATTTTTATCCAAATGCATAACAGAGAACAAAGGAAATATAGTGCCGCCTTCTTACAGCACATCAAACAATGAAACAAATTGTTGGCAATGATCATTGTACTGGGATTCATCACTAAAATTAATGGCTTTGCCAGGAAATGGGATAATTACTTTGATTATTTCTTGAGAGCAAGTGGAAGGCAAAAAAGGCAATTAAGATAACCTTGAACCTCAGCATTGCACTGCACCCCGGACCAGATGGCCATTTTATGCTTTTATGGTATGTGGGAGGAAAAGTGTGTCCATTCAGGGTTTCCCCCCCATCAGGATAAAAGGTATTTTGTTGTGTTTTTAAACTCATTAGCTAACACATTTTAACCGTCTAGTGGAGAACAGGGCAAGTTGTTTTGTAATTAGAGCGGCTGGTTTTCAGTTTTACCCAATAAACACTGATAAAACACCCGCCATACAAAATAAATAAATAAATTAAAATAATAAAAAAACAAGTAGGTGCTGTTCCAATAAACACCAGAAGAACTCCAGAAATGGTTACTGGTATGTAAGGGGCTTGTCTACACAGATCTGTAATGCAGACTACGAGGCTGTGATTTCTAAAGTGCACTGAAGTGCAGGGCATTAGTTGGTCTACGTAGACATTTCTGGGGTACACTAAAAGATCCCTAATGCACATTAACATTGTGCTCTATGAAACAGTACTACATGAAAGCGCACAGTGTATACAAAGAGAGAGCCTGGAAAACCCCCAATGTTTGGACATCTACATAAAACTCAAAAATTGCTTAAAAATAAAAAAACTGAAAAATTAAATTAATAAATCTGCTAAGCCAGAAGCCCTAATTTTAGTATATGTTGGCTGGTCAAAGGTGAAACTAACCGGGGGTGCCTAGGATCTCTTTGTTTTTATTTTTATTCAATGCACCCCTTTGTTCAGGCTGTTTTCACTGCTCTGTTGTTAGCTGTAATTTGTGCAGTTCTTCCAGTAGTTTGTCTTAATTATTCTTAAGGAGTAACAAACAAGCCAGCAAATAGTTTGGGGCTATTGTTTCAGTAATATGTAATAAACGTATATTGCTGGGAGCTCCAAAGCTTCTCTGTTTCGGAGGATGCCTCTTCAGAGTCATTACTCTCTAGATATATTTCAGATAGTCAGTTTCAGCTGGTGCATAAGTGTAAGAAATATAAATATTGGCTCTAGTTTCTCTATTGATTGCATAGTATTTTGTAACTTTACCAGCTTGAGGAGTGCATAACTCTAATTGTTCTTCTAGTCTCTTGTTGTGTTATCTCATTTTCATCTCTTGATTTATATGAATGTTTTCCCGATAGAAGCTCCACTTAGGAAAGAAAGCTTCTGCTTAGGAAGAAAAATAAAAAATCTTAACTGAGAGTCAGTCCTTTTGCAGTGCATCTTGCATATTCGTGTTGCTTTTTCGTATCTTAAAATATTTGGAACGACAACACAAGTAAAATAGTCTCCATGGTTTTAGATCTGACTAATAATATTTATTAGTGTCATGATGAGTTAGGTGCTCTAGTAACATTGTTAAGGGAGGAACAATTTAGAATGAAAGGGATTAAAATATATTGCTGATACAAAGATGCAGTTGTGTGGAAATTGAATTTCCATCTCATGGAAAATTCAGATGTTTTTACTTTTTATTTTCATCCTGAAATTCAATGAAAACTTGAAATTGATCCAAAACATTTTGCGGAAAGAAAAATTCTGAAAAATTTCTTTTCAGAAATATATAAACCTAATATTTCTAATAGAAACAAAACACTTTATTTCAAAGTTTCCTATACAATTTTTGAAAAATTTCTTTGAAAAATTCCCACAATTTTTTTTTTTAATTTTACCAAACACCATATTTTGGGGCAAAATTTTCAGTTTTTGAAAAATTTTCCTCCCACTCTAATAATTTGCATTTTCTTCTTCGCTGAGACATTGTATCATGCACATTTCACTTTAAAGTGGAGCAGGTGGGAGCTCAGCTAAAAGGGGTGGGGAGTAGCCCTTCATCTCCCTGCGTTTGCTGAACAGCACTTCCCAATAATGCCATCTCTTGCCTGGCTGGTGCAGTGAGAGCTCTGCCTCCGGTTTGTCTGCTTAAACCGCCGATCCCGTCCTGTGGAAATGGTTGGCTGCTCTTTGCCTTGAAGGTAACAAGTTACCTCTTGAAGATTAACTTTTGCCAATAAGACTTTAACTTGCAAGGACGTATGTGTCCCATGTGTAATGAAAATGACTAGGAGGAATGTTCTATAATGAAAATATTTGAGTGGAGGTTGTACTATTAGCATAATGTGTTATGAAATCGAGAGGTGTTGCGTGGTCAGTACCCATGACTGGTTGAAAATTCTTTCCTTACCTGGAAGTTATACAGTAACTTTTTGTTGTTTATCTAAGTGACACGAAACTGTAGGGAAGATAAAACTCAAACTACAAAAATGAATGGGACAGGGTAATAATGGCTAGTAGATGCAATGGGAAAACACCTTTATCCAAGAAAATAATATCATAACTCTTAGCACAATACTTTGTTTTCAGGACAAATACTCTCAAAACACCTGGTCGTAGGTAAATACAATATTATCACTATTTTACAGTATAGAATGCTGAAGAGGAAGGTAAATGAGTTGCCCAAGGCCCCATAGTGAATCATTGGCAGAGTTAGAGTTATACCCCTGGGGTTCCTGATGCACAGCCCAGAGCACAATCCACTAGACCATGCTGTCTCTCAGCATGGAGTTTATAATGGAAACTCAGCACAGTGGTGCCAGCAGCCCCTGTTATAATTATAGCAGGAACTTTTTGAGGAGTAGCAGGTCTGTTCAGTCTTTGCAAACCAACTGCTTTTTTTGTGTAGTCCACAGTTCATTTTAATATAGCTTTCTGCCAAGCAAATAGTTTATGGAGCTCATTAAAGCACTTTCAAAGGAATAAAAGTCAGATTTTCATGGAAAAGCAGAAGAAAAATCAGTTCTTTTAATATGAATTTTTTGGTGATTGATCTTTCACTTTTTCTGTATATGACTTTGAAGTGGTTAGCAGTATATGGTATGGCTTAAAACAAGTAATTTTTTATTCTGCTTTTTATTTTACTTGTATGTGTCCATTGTTCATTTTAGATTTGTTTTATGTAAATTGCGTCCCCTGACATGAACCAAATAAAACAAAGTTAGATTAATTGGCTAATTTTCAAAGACTCATTCTGTGTTGATGGTAATCTTTTCATGAATTTTGTATTATTCTCTTGTTTAGTATGTCATTGATTTTCTCTGAAAAGATGGTGTGTGAGTTTTTTATGAATATTTTGGAGTGGTGAACCAAATTCAGCTTTGGCATAAGCAGGCGGTAACTCCCATTGATGTGAATTGGAATTTCACCTGCTTTCTATTTTTTTACTTTTTAAATGTAGTGCAATCCAGATTTTCTCCCACAATGTTTGGAAAATGGAGGAGCTAGCAGAGAACAGTGCAAGCTGCTGGGTTCTGACTGCTTCTGAAAAGCTGGCTGCTTATTTAGGTGACTAGGAGATGCTGGGGCTTTTGCTAATCAGGTCAGTGATTAGTATGAAAGAGGTTTCTCCATGCTAGTGGAGTTTCTGCTGTTACTCAATATTTGTATCTGTTTTGTTTTGTTTTTAATTTACTTCCATGGAACTGTTTGTGAGAGTAAAGCTTTGCAGCGTTGGGCTCTCAATTAATATAAATATGATTGATCAGTTCTACCATGTTTTTTCATTTGCAGAAAGTGAATGAACATATGCTGTTAGATCCAAATCCTATTTGTCTTATTCACGCAAGTAGTCACATTGATTTCAGTGGACTTCTCAAATGAGCAACCAGGTCAGAGTTTGGCATTTAGTGGTACCTAAATATCTTGTAGGAAGCCATGAATAGTGTTCAACTACCCCTTTAATGTTGTATCAGAGGTTTTCAATAGCATGAATTTTTGCTGTGCTACACTCAAATTAAGTGTTTTCACTGGAACTTGATACAAGCTGTTTCTGCAGATCATGCCCTCAGCTGTTACTAGCCCTTTTTTAGTATGAGTAAAGAAATCAATAGTTGTGCTGTCAGTGGAGGGTGAATATAAATTAAATACTTGAGAAGAAATTATGGGCTAGTTCTGCTTGATGCTTCATAAATTAAAGAGCTGAGTCTGTTTTACTTGCTGATCATCTTCCAGATTCACAATCAATTTCATGTGTCTGAAATTCAGGAGATGGTTATTTGAAATAGAGTGCCTGTTTGTTAGAGGAATTTGTCCCAGTACAACTACATGAATATAGTTACCCATTAAACCCCTAATGTAAGTGCACTCTGCTGATGTAAAGTGATGATTACATGGATTCACTTTACTCTGGCAACTTGCATTAGCAGTTTGTATCATTAGCTACACAAGTGCAAATCTTCAATAATTTTCCTAATGTAGACAGGCTCAGAGCAGTGAGGACAGTTCTGGTGGCTCACGGTGCCTTTATTCGGGTGAATTAGCATACCCCAGCTTTTGACAAATATTCACTAAACCAAACCTTCATTCAGATCCTTCTTTAATACTGGAAACCCTTCCTCTTCCAATGCACTGCCGTTGAAATACTACTTTTCTTATCTATTTTGCTTCCCACTGCTTGGGTTGTCTCAGCATTTTTAGTAGATAACTCACTAATTAGCTCCCTGAATCAGAGAAATTCTTCTAACTATGGCTTCTAGAAACTGCAGGCATTAATAAAACAGCATATTCAGTAAATTTTCTGGTTTAAAAAGTGCAGTCCTAATGGTTGAGGTCAGTGACAGATCATCCGTTAAAATTAAGCATGCTGTTTAGGAAGACTCTACCCATCCAGATGTGGAACTTCTTGAAGTGTCCAGTGGAAATACTCCAGAATAGAGGAGAAAAAGCAGAGGTGAGCGGAGGAATCCATGGCCTAGTGGACAGCACATCTGAGTGGGTTAAGGGAAAAAGAACAGAAGGGAGAGGAAGAAAGGAGAGAATAGATGGTCATCACGTAAATGCAGAGAAATGTGTTTTAATTTGGCACACTAACAAAAAAATGATTTTTAAATGGAGCTGATTTGCTCACCTAAATGAAGAAGAATTAGGGCTGTCTCTTAAGAGAGGAGATTGGCTGATAAAGGTGGTTTCTTGTACAGCTTTTATGCATATATAGCTATTCTGCTCCGCCTATACAAAATATATATGTATTTAGCCTTTACAAGAGACCATCCTTATAAGCCAAAATCCATTAGAAGGGGACTTGCATAAGGGAGAAGTAGAGCTCCATATGAAAACACACGTGACACAAGCAGTACATTGATAGAATTACAGAACACGCACGCCCAGAAGAGTAACCCAAATAAATAAGCGTACCCCAAAGTAACGGGTAACAACACTCAACTGTTATCCTGTAATTACATTATCGCTACAAATAGGACTCTGCCCCCAGCTGCTAAGACAGACCACCCCAGGTGCTGCTAGCTTGGAGCTGAGCTACCATGTCCTGCCTGCAAACCTTGCAGCCGGTTCTCGCTCCCCGATATTATGTCTAAATAGAGGATTATTGGCTCACACATCTGAGAAGTGGGCACCATCCAAATAAGAGTCCAGGGTAATAATCGAGAATCCTTTTGTGCTATTCCTAGCTGAAAGGGTGGAAGTTCTCTTTGCTCAGATAAAATCCTTCCATGTCCTCTCTGCTGCCATTGGTCTGTGAGTGCTTCCCCAACCCTGTTGTCATAGCTGCTAAGACCATACTAGCATGGTCAACTGAAAAAGCTCCCCTATTGCAGCACATAATTCCTCTTGACCCAGTTGAGCAGCTCCATGCCTTTCTTCCCAACCAAACTGTTGAACCACCTCAAGGTTATATCTGTGGGGAAGGATTCTGTTGCCACAACCCATAAATCAGAACATCTCATGATGGCTGGGCCCCAAGAAACATACCTGATTCCACGCAAAGCCTTAACTGAGATCCTTGCAGATGACTCACTATCCCCGTGTAGGCATGGCACATAATGAAATGGCAGGTCCCTGGGTTGAGAAAGATCTGCCACTTCAGTCCTGTCCTGTCCTACCCATGGGAAAAGCTATAAAATCAAAGCCATGAGGTTACATATAAACAAGTGCCCCATCACAAGGGATGGGGGAAGAGGATAGGTGAGTCCTGGGAAGAAAAACAGAGCTCAGGATTGTTGGATACTTCACAGGGTGCAGCAGAAAGAGGCCTGCTTCTACCAATCACCACCTTTTATGGGTGGCACTGCAGCCCACTGGTCAGTTCTAGCACTTCTTAGGGTATATCTACACCGCACAGTTAAACCAAGCTCTTACATGGGTTTTAACCGTAATTCTCCTGACATGTTTGGATGTGTTTCAAGCCTTGGTTAGCTGGCCTGGGTGTGTGTGTGTGTGCACGTTAGACCCTGCACTCTGGTTTAACTATGGCTAGAACCCACCCATTTTGCAGTGAGGATTCAGGCAAAATCGCTCAAGTGCTAATAGTCCCCCAATTCTCTTAACACAGTTTCCCCTGAAGGACAGACAAGTTTTCCCATAATTCATACAGTTGACTGGGAAAGGATCCATAAAGTGCCTCTGCACAAAGAACCATGGGGTAGGCCCCCAAACACATGAGCAATTGCAGAATCAGTGGGGACACAGGCGCATGGTGAGGCCTTGCAATGGGGATGCTCACATCTGGTCTAGGCTAACCTGGGTGCCAATCACCTGGATTAACTGTGTGGCGTAGACATAGCCGCAGAGGCAGTGGGCCACTCATATGGGGTGCTGCTATTGGCAGAGGCTCATTGCTGGGCCGTCCAGAGATTAGCCCACCCTTCTGGCCCTGCCCTGCATTCCAACACTAGCTGAGCCCTCACTTCTGTATATTTGGGGACCTAATTCCTTCTAGCATAATGAACAACAGAATTCATTAGACTTCTGTATGTGTTGGAAGGGAGATTGTCAACAGCCTGATTCATCCATCAGCCTGCCATACAAATTGTCATATTTTCTGAATGAAGCAGAAGGTGTGAAATCTTTAGCTATTGCCGCCCTTCTAGTTCTATCCGAAAATGTGTCAGCCCTTTCATGATGTGTTCTCCAAATATCTAAAGAGGTGTTTACAAAGGCACACTGCATTTCAAAACAGTGGTTTGAAGAGCTGCTTGCCATTCCTTCTGCCTGCAGCATCAGTTATTTATTTTATATATATATACACACACACACACACACACACACACACACACACATCTTTATCACTGCATCCTCCGAAATGTAATATATTCTGCCACATTATTATGCAGCACATGCTTATACAGGGATGTTGTCCTCTAGGTTTGTACAGGCAGAATATTTGCATATATTCACAGAGATTAAGTATTAAAATAAAAGCCATAAAAAAAACCCACAACAATTGTTGGGCTAAATTATTATCTCGGTTATCGTATTGCTGTAAATCCATCGTAGCTTAATTGGCAGAGATCTGATGTGTTTAAAAACAAAAAGAGAGTGGCATAGTTATGTCCCCAAAGCATTATGCTAAGGGTCACATCCTGCTCTCATTCACATTAGTGTTAATCTGGAGTAAATCCAGTGAAAACAAAGGATTTACTCCCTGTTTTATATTGCTGTAAGTAAAAGCAGAATTTTGCCCTGTGATGGAGCCCCGCAACCCAAGCCCCACGAGCCCAAGTCTGTTGACCTGGGCTCTGAGACTCAGTGCCATGGGTTTTTCTTTGCAGTGTAGACATACCCTAAGTGGTCAGCTAAGGGTCAGGTTGCCCTGTTCTGAACACACGTGACTGGCTAGGGGTGGTGAAGCAAGGGGAAAAGCCAGTGTTAGGTTCTATGGAGGCCGTAGGCCCTCCTAAGGTGCTTTGCAAGAACGAGGCCCACACACACTGTGAGTTATTGGCTTTAATGAAGGTAAAGTGACACACCCGCAACGGGGACTTCAAGCGTTGCTGTTACGGAGGCGGGGAACCCAGCGCCTCGGAGCTTGGCCTGGTACGGAGTCTAAAAGCAAGCACAAATCATGCTCATATTTATATAAACAGCAGCAAAGCAGCTTATGCATAATGCAATAGGGACTTTTTACCCTTCGGGGCCGCCCCCCTTGGCCAACAGCCTAGGGGCTTTCCACACAGCGGTTCCAACCGGTTATGGCAGGTTGGAACTAGCATGCCGTGCCCTACAGTAACCGGGCGCTGAGAAAGCGGAACTGCCTAAGCTAGGCCGTAACAAAATCTTCCGTGATTCCCTGTCCTTCTACAGCCAGCAAAGATTCTCTTCATGGAGTTTTCCCTGGTCCGTCTGTCATGGAATATACAGGAGGGCTTGACTGCCAAGATCTGTGGAATTGCAAAGCTTGGGTGTGGGTGGGTCTGAGGTTTTATTTCAGGGCCATCTGTAACGGGAACTGCATTTCCAGCCCGTTGGAATTACCTTCATGGTCTAATCATCTTCAACACGTGCCCTGAGTCCCTGGAATTGGAGGTGTTTTAGCTTCCTGCTAAGATTTAAACAGAGCCAAATAATCCCCACCTCTTCCTCATCCCGAAAATGCAAAGCAAACTAGATGAAGAAGCCCAGCAAAGCAACAACAGCTCTGCCTTTCCCAAATAAATAAGCTGCATTATTTCCAGGTGGCTCCCGCTCTGCTATATTGTAAACCATGAGCATCCAAGCAGTAATTCTGTCACCTTGGCTTTGCTATGGCGAACAATGCCAGCGTCTGATGACAGCTCTTTTTGTACCCCACGAAAGGGAGGTGGCAGGGGAAGCATATGTCAGAGTGTGTACTGAGTGTGTTTGTGGCTTTCAGACTTGCTGGTATACTCGGAGGCAGAGTTGACTGTATAGTTTCATGGGGAGGAGAAAAACTCTAGGATCGAGACGTTCTGTTTGGAAATAAATTGTTGATGAAGCAGGTGGTTTTGAACTAATTACAGTTTGATAAGTAGCTAAGAGTGTTTTGTCTGTCTGAATCCATCATTTTTTCTCTGTGAGGCATGTACCATGGTTTAGAAAATAGCCCAAATCAAAATGCTGGATCTAAATATCCCAAAACTCTGGAGGAGTTTGCATAATAATACTAGTACTTAGTTCATATATAGCACTTTTTTATCAGTAGATCTCAAAGTGTTTTTGAAAGGAGGCCAGTATTATCCCCAAATTACAGATGGGGAAACTAAGGCATAGAACTGGAAGTGACTTGGCCATGGCCACCCAGCAAACCAGTAGCAGAGCCAGAAATGGAACCCAGGTCTCCTGAGACTTATTCCAGTGCCCTGTGCACTAGGCCACAGAATCAAACTGTGTAGCATTGATTAATACAATTTTTTTTGTTGGTTTCTAGTTTAACAAGAACTTATTTTAGTTTCTGAGGGTTGGGTTTTACTTCTTTGTTTTGGTTCATTTTTGTTCTTGAGGTTCTTTCTTCAGCATGTCTGAGTAAAGAATGCTTGCATCCTTCAGTGGAAGGAGGTTCAACTTCAATGAATAAAGTGCTAGAGTTCCCTCACAAGTTTCATGCTAGATCAAAAATTTTAGGCCTGAGAACAGCAGACCAGATTTCGATTTTTATTTACTAATATAGAGATGTGCAATAATAATTAATCTAGTATCCTACTAGGGAATAATCCATTATGCAAGAAAAGAATAAAAATGTGAGTGTTTTGTGAGGGTCAGTGAGACAGATGTGACTCTATAAAATCGCTTTATCTACTAGTGAAACCGGCCAGTGCAAGCGTGCGCCTGGCAGTGCAGAAATTCCACAGCAGTATATTAGCTTTGCAAAAGAATCTTTTCTGCCATTTGTTCATTTTTAATGCCTGACTAGTAAACCTCACTGGCAGAATGAATAATTACTACCATTCTGGTTTTGTGTTTATTTCCTTACAGTCCCAATCTATTCTGCAACATCGATATGAGATTCAAGCACATATAATAAATTAGACTAGCTGCCACAGCAGTGTTCTTACTGCTACAGATTTGCATCGGTTGACACTAGATAAATTGCAAAAAAAATAAAAAAAAAATAAAATAAAAAAGAGGAGAGAAAATGCATGCATTAAAACCATGGAGTGTTTTAAAAACTTTCTGAGGCCCAGAAGTTAGATTCAAATGCTGATTTAGATCCCAAGTCAAATTAAAATATGAATGGTCTACATTATGCCATCAGAATGCCTCCGAGTACCACTGTTCAGTTTCTGGTTTTACCACGCTTCCCAGCAGCTCTGCAAAGGGGAGCTGGGGTGTAATTTGGCCCTGAATGTGTATTGCAACATAAAGTTCAAGCTACCCATGGGCAAAGTTATGGAGACAAGATGGCAGATCCTGTCCCCAGGAGAATATCCTTACTCAAAGGAGTAATACAGAAAAGGTTATCCTGCCTCAGGTAACAATCCCAGCAAATAGAAATGTCTTCTCTTTTTGGGTAGGCAACTTGAGTATTTCCTTGGGTGAATTCTGCAGGCTCTTAATTATGGCGAGGCAGTAAAATTGTGTAAGGGAAGACCAGAGCTGTGATACTGCATTGTACTGTGGGGGGTATTAGTGCCATATAACCAGAAGTTATGGGAAGAAATTAAAAGAAAATTGAGGCTGAATATCAGGAAAAACTTTCTGATAGTGAGATCTACTAGACAGTGAAAAAGTTCCCCGAGGGGGAGTAGTGGAAACTCTGTCACCTGATATACATAAAACATAACTGGACAAAGCAACTGCTATTGAGTATACTATAGGGAACAGCCCTGCCTTGGCTTAGATCTGATCCTGCTATCCTTGTGTATCCAAAACTTTCCTCTTCAGTGGGAGTATTAAATGTACAAAGAGTGCAGGATTGGGGCATTGATACATGACCCCTATTTTCCATCTGCCCCCACCCCCACAAATGAAAATATTTTACACCATTTTTAAATAAATCAGAAAATCCTAGGGTTTGATCAATTAAAATGATTAATTGCTTTGTTCTCATGTCAGATTATCACTAACTAAAGCAAGTGCCCATAGCTAGGCTGGTACATGTGGGTGCCCTAGATACATTTATTTGTCAATTAGAAATTTCCTCTCTGCTCCTTTATTCACAATCCCTGGTAAACAGAACACAGACATGCTAACAGGTGATGAACTTTTGAACCCAGGATATTTGAGTGGGTTTTAAATTAGGCTAAGCAAGCTCACCCATCCCCAGTATTATTTATTACATACATTTGTTTTTACTAGCAACGTTCCGAAAAGTGCATATTTCCATTCTGATGTGCGTACATTTATTTAAAGTCCCCTTCTAGTAGATCTAGTCTACATACCATATGATGTGACAGTTCCTACTGTGGCTTTATTTGTATTGCCAAATACAAATGTCTGTGGGTATTATCTGTGGGTATTATTACTGACCTGCAGCTCTGGTAGTTTTTTTATCCCTCTGTCTTTTTAATGATTACATATATCTTTCCTCTAAATGCTTATTCTTCTTTTTGCTGGGGTTGTCTCTCGTTCCAAGTGAAGTGCTCATTGACTTCCTGAGTGGTGACCAGTGCATAAGAAGGAAACACAATTTGATTATTTAAATCATATGGACATATATATGTACGCAGTCAGATCAGAAAAACATGCACAGCTGGATTCTCACACTGGTACAAATTATAAGTACCTCCATGGAAATCAGTGGAATTATACAAGTGCAAACCCCAGTGTAAGTGACAGCAAAATCAGTGTATTGAGTCTATACTAAAAAGAGACACTGCCAATTTAAAATCACATTCCAGTCTGAAAAATGTCTACCTATAATTGTTTCAAGTAAAGCCAAAGGTAACTACAACTGGAAAAGGGATGACAATTTTTTTCTAATTTGTTTTCTTTATGCCTTTGACAACATTTTGCTTGTAATCAATTTCACTCTTTCCCCTGTATATTCAACTAGCTTCCTGTTTAGTTTGTGTGGGTCTTTCCCACAGCAACAAGAGAGAGAAGCAATTGTAAAAATAGGGCCATATGTCTATAATACCACACAATTTGGCAGGGGACTCAGGAGATGTTTCAATACCTGAAACTGTTTTAAAACTTATCTTATGAAATGTCGGCTTTCAAGGTGGTGATGCTACTTTACGGGTTAGACTCTGCTTTGTCAAATCAGCATCAATCTGGGGTAACTCCACTGACGTTGTAGATTTACGCCACTATAACTGAGATCATGACCTGACCCCTGTAGCCTAAATGAACCATGAAAACGATTGAAACAGCACAAATTTGAGAGCATTTTTCCCAAGTCCATGCTTTTCTTCACCCACTTCTAAACTTTTATTCTATTATTTATCTAACTCCAGAAATGTGCACGGTCCTGTAAAGTAGGATGATTGTTCCAAACAACTAACAGGCTCCTGCTTTCAGAGCTCACTGCATGGGCATGACTGGAGGCAATACAGTGTGCAGAACCAATACAGCCTGACATATGGTCACTTTAGCAGAGTGCTGTGCAGCTAGAATGCTTTTCTGAGCCTTACTTGTGAGCTGGTGGATGCTTGTGTTACTATACAGATTCTATTTTTAAATCCTGACACAGAAACATCTATGATGGCATCATGGAACTGGGTGAAAGTGGTTTTTTTTAAATGATCTGGGTTCTGTTTATTAATAATTTTATGTTACTGCTGAATAACAATGCAACCCAGATGAGGACACACTGTTTCCTTTAGTTTCCCCAGGAGTATCCCAAGAAAAAGGAGGATTGCAGTGGGATTCATCTGATTATATTTGTGTGGTTTAAGAGATTTTTCAATTTTATCTATTTATAAAATTACTTGGAGCTGAGGATTAAAGAGGAAGGTTTAATGCAGGAAAGCTGATTTAAGACTGAGGATCTTTCTTAGCAGCATCCATTTAAAGTTAATCTTTGATCATCTGTGAAGCTGATTACCTAACATATAAAACCTATAAAAAATCCTCTTTTATTATGCAACAGAAATTTTTTTTGTTCTTCCAAATTCAGTTGATCACACCAGCAAATTCATGAAATCATTTAATGAAGTACAGTCATACTGGGGGAAAGCAAAAAAAAAAAAAGAGAGAGAGAGCGAGATTGTGGGATTGCATCATTGTTGCTCTCAATAGTGAAATAGGATCATAGGATCTTAGAGTGAGAGATGGAAGGGAACTGTAAGATCAGCAAGTCCATCCCCTTGTAAGGAATGGATATAGTCCATCCAGCAGAGGATGTATCAGTGGATATGCTTGATCTTAGCCAAAAGACTTACCATTTAAATATGCTTGAAACAGCACATGCTAGTGCTCCCCTTGGTTCCAGGCTGGCTTGTGTAGCTCTGCCAGAGATTCATTGCTACATTAAAGCTAGCATGGGTATGTCTGTATGAACTAAAGTCGCACCACATGATTGCAATGCGCTATGTGCGCAGTCTTTTAAAAGCACAGCTGCTATAGGTGCAGTTTGGGGTTTTTTTGGTGTGGTTCTCTTGACCATTTTCTCTTGGAATCGCACTCAGCTTGAGGGGTTCCACAGCAAGCCGGAGAAGCCCTCGCACATTACAGACTCAGACTTGATAAAAATTGAGTTAATCTAATCCATGGATCAGGCAGGTAGATTCGGGAGGCAGCGTCCCAGAGTTTCACCCTTGGTCCATCTGTCATCACTCCTTCATAGATCTGGATCGCCACTAGACTCCTGCACAAGGGCTTCCATGAGTTTAACTGTCAGGGAAGAAGAGAGAGAAAAGTACGTGACGGTAGCTCTCCTGTCCACCCAGTCCTCCTGCAAGCTAGTTCTACAGGTTTTAGCTCACCTTATCTCACACAGAGTGTGGTGGGAGCATTGAGGTCCCAAATACTGTGTGGTGGAGGCTGGGTTGTGACTACCTGTATACATTAGTGTTTATGGAGAAAGTACCATTGTTGCCATTTTACAGAGGGATACGGAGATGTTCAGAGACTTGCCAAAAGCTATGTGGCCACTCTGTAAATTAGTTGCCGAGGTAGGAATAGAACCCACATCCCAAGCAATGGCCTGTATGTCTCATCTTTTAATATTAGCATACTAAAGAGAAACTGCCTTCACTACAGCTAAGCCAAATTGTATAGAAACCCCAGAATCCTTGGCAGGGCCCCACCTGTTGCACTTCAGGAACACATGCTAGACAACCACCATCCTTTTTATAGCAGCAGCCAGCAAGCAACTCAGTCAAGTGGGTGACTTAAAGATTGTTCAGTAAAATATTAGGCTGCTTCCTTAACTTGCAACAAACTGACACTTTCCCTGGCTAACTGGGTGGGAGGTGGGATGAAGACTCTTCTCCAAAGTAAAATGATTGATAGTTTGTCGTCAGTGGGAAATAGACCACAGGGGCACGTGTTGGTTTGGTGTCAAGTTGGATCTTCCTAGCACTGACCTTTTCATTTTCCACCTGCTAGCAACTGGTTTTTGTGGCTGTAGGGACAAATTGAGCCACCCGGTGACGCAGCTGGGTTGGACACTGAGGAGCTCTGCAGGAGACGAACCTGAAGGAATCCTCATACCACCCTAGCCCACTGTGTGGCTGCTGATTACTTTTATCTGGTTTATCTCAGACCAACAGTATCCCAAAATGCTCCAACATAGCCCTGTTGTGTGGGAAGGAGCAAAGGCTCCAAACATGCTAGATGGCTCAAACTCTGGCCTTGTGGGCCTTGTATATATGTACTCTCCCCCCCCCCCCCACGTATGCCTGGCTCCTCCCCTTAAACAATAGAGCCACAATAATTCCACTTTCAAGGGACAACTGCCACAGCCAAAGTGGTTGAAGGTGGATTTGTCCCATAATGATTAATGTGATTACTTTGTGTCAGGAGGAATTTCCAGCCTTCCTCTTGTTTGATACCTGCAGTCAGCCACGTGCTCGTGTGAGCTCATCGTGGTTATCTGCCTATGTATTCAATGCTTCCTTATGAAATAACCACACTGTATGTGGTTGCTGCTGTGTAAGAGAATCATGACAACAACTTCTTTCCCTGAATAAATCTCCATTAGCGATTTGCTCTGTCAAGTTGTCATTTCACATGTCCTCATAATATCTTGGCAGGGGTCCATGTCAAGATTTCACTTTCGGCAGGGATTTATAATCAGATGGATTTATTTATGAAAAATTGATAGAGTTCTAAAAAGAGGAGACTGTGATGAGGGGTGTGGTGCTTAGTTACAATCAAGTACTTTGCTGTTAAGAGCTACCTCTCTGGGGACAGGTAGCAGACACAATCTGCTGTAGAAGAGAAGATGTAGCAATACCAGTTGAAGAAAATGGTGATAAATTGCTGAAAGAAAACATTTTCAAAGCCTGACAAATCCAACTAGAACTTAACGATTTACAAAACTTAAATTTAAAAAATCATGACACCTCCCCATCATCTATGGAAAGGTAGGTATTGTCCCCATTTTACAGAAGAATAAACTGATTCATGTTAAAGTTAAATGACTTGCTTGTTCCTGGATCTGAACCAAATCCTCTTCCTGTTTATCTTCATATTTACTCTGTTTTCCCATGGGAAAAACCATAAACACATCTTTTTAATTGAAGAGTAAAAGAAAACAATGCTGCCCATTGTCCTTGTAACTCTAGCTATTTGCAACCACTATTTGATCTGTAGTGAGGAGCTTGATTTTAGCAATCGTGTTGTGTCCCTCCTCAGTCAATACACACACTGACGTCAGTGGGAGTTTTGATGGGTGATGGGACAAGGACTTACCTTTCAGCAAGAAACGCAATTTGTGTCATGGTAATGGGGAGAGACAAGTCTGTCAGGTAACCCAAAGCCGATCAGCAAATTGCAATGACTCAGAGCCAGGTCCTGACATCCTTATTTCTTACATTCATTAATTTGTCTGATTAAGGACCAAACAAGAACTGGGTCCCAATGCTGCTCTCCACTTCCCGGAGTAGGAGGTAACAAAAGCCTATGGCTCTGGCAAGAGGAAGCATGAGAAGGGAAAGAACTTGTGCAACATTTCCCCACAGCCCTGCGGATGCCCCTTTGCAGAAATCCACATCTTCAGGTGGGAAGGAGTAAGTGGGGCTACAGGCCCAGATTATGGATGTGCAGAGTCTGCAGGAACTTGTGTATGTTTTCTTCCCTTTCTATGGACCTTTTAAGCCACTATTTGTTCTGGGAGACATGTTGGTTGGGAGAGCTTCAGGCAACACAGCTCCTGCAGGATCCATGCTATCAAGGACCAGAGCCAGGAGCTGGGAGCCAGTGCAGAGGCAAAAGCATTCTGCATGGATGCCCCTTGCCTCGGGTGAGGCAAAGGAGATTGGGGGGAACCGAGCCCTCACTCTTTTCTGTGGAGAAGAGGATGGCCATAACCTGCACATCCCCAGAAGAGAACCAAGAGAAAATTCTGCAACTGCAAACCTGCAGCATTTCCACACTCTCTTGCCAGTTATTCTCAGGAAGTGGTAGGGGGCATGGGGATGAGTCTAATAACCTCAGGATCAAGCCCAGTATTAATAAGAACTAAGATTTGCTTCTCAGTGTTTGAATGACTCCGTGTCATACATCTCCCTGATGTGTAATGCATTAAAGAAAAAGATCCTAGGCACATCTGAAACAGGTTTGTTTTTGTTCAAATAAATAAATCAGTCTTGTTTTTTAATTCTCTTGCCATACCTCCACCCCTCCCCTCAAAAAAAAACCCCATGCGATTAACAGTTCAAAGTGCCAGCTGGAAGTGAATTTGGAAAGGTCTTGGGTTGTTAGGAAAGCTGATGGCACATCCTCTTTCTATACCTTCCAAGCCCTTTATCTGCAGTTTTTACATACAAAATGAGACATAATACACAAAATCCCAGGCTTATACTTACTTTAGCTGAAAAAAATCTTGCTTCTCACAAATCAAGACTTTACATTATCTAGACATGAAACCATTTCAGCTGATTACGAGCGTATCTGTATTACACTGCAATAAGGGGTTTGTTATGCCTTCTGCCGCACAGGCCCATTGCACATGAGATTTATGTTTCAGGTCTATACTGTAAGCCCTCCAGCTTGAAATGAAGGGGCAAGTCTAGTTAGTTTTATACTGAGAGAGACAGAGCAAAGCTCACATGAAAAGAATTAAGTATTTTGGGGATATAAAAATGATTCTAGGTTTGAGGTGCTCCTGGTTAGAAATGTCACGGGCAGGTCTGTATTACCACTGACAAAAGGTTTTCTTGTTTTCTCCGATGCAGCTGTTCAGACAATTCAGGATGTAGACGCACTTGGCTTACTAGGCGCATATTCGGTGGCACAGAGAATCCTTTTTGAAGGACAGGGATCCACCCGCGCAGACCCCAGATGAAATGAATGGGGCTCTGTGTTAATGTAAGGGTCCAGCCAGGCCCAATCCAATCACAGGATTGGGCCTCAGTGTGCTGTATATAGTACATAATCCATGGTCAACCCAGAAAGGGAGCAGTTTCCAAATGGAAGCTTAGTGTCATATCTTCAGAACATGAATGCTTCAGTTCAGTAAGTGACTGATGCTGTTTGTTCTTTGTTTCTGTACAATTTAGGCAGCTTGGCTTTGGTAAGTATTAAACTGAATTTCAGTGGCTTTGTAAGAATTATTTTTTGTCATAAAAATGCTACTGAATACATTGAGTCACTGGCACATCCATAGATATAATACATTGTCACTAAAAATAAGGGATTTTTATGTTTTCAAAATGATTTGGACTGTTTAAAAGCTCACATTTTAATCATCCCAAATAATACAATTTTGGTACCTTAAAGCAATAAAATAATCTCATTTAGAGTAATTAAAACACATTGGGCTGATTAAAAATGCTCCACTGTATTTGTATTTAATGGCTAGCAGCTTTATTGCTCTGTCGGTATCAGTGCAAATTGAGAAGGCTGTGCTCTATGCCAGTCAAATAGGCACGTTATTTGAATCGGAAGTTGGAAAGGAAAAAGGTGCATTATAATTTATTTTTATGAATGACAGTTTTTTCATTGTTGTACTTGTTTGGAGAGCCAAGCAGACTTTCAAGGATGGAAGTAACATGCTTGTTTGAGTCCCGGAGGACTGGCAGTATAAGTGTGCTGTGAGCCGCAGCTCGAGGAAGGTAGCTAACCTGAAACAAAACAACCAAAAGATTCAGTAAAGCCTAAAAGAACAGAGGTACTTGTGGCACCTTAGAGACTAACAAATTTATTTGAGCATAAGCTTTCGTGGGCTACAGCCCACTTCATTGGACGCATAGAATGGAACATATAGTGAGGAGCTATATATACATTACAGAAAAAATGAAAAGGTGGGAGTTGCCCAACCAAGAGGCTAATTAATTAAACTGAACTGTTGTCAGCAGGAGGAAAAAAAACTTTTGTAGTGATAATCAAATGGGCTATCTTGATTATCACTACAAAAGTTTTTTTTCCTCCTGCTGACAACAGTTCATCTTAATTAATTAGCCTCTTAGAGTTGGTTGGGCAACTCCCACCTTTTCATGTTCTCTGTATATATAGCTCCTCACTATATGTTCCATTCTATGCATCCGATGAAGTGGGCTGTAGCGCACGAAAACTTATGCTCAAATAAATGTGTAAGTCTCTAAGGTGCCACAAGTACTTCTGTTCTTTTTGCAGATATAGACTAACACGGCTGCTACTCTGAAACCAGTAAAGACTAAATTTGCCAAATACAGTCCTGGTATAACTCTACTGATGTCAATGGAGTTTCAGCATGGATGAATTTAGCTGACTATCTTATAACTACTCCACCACCCCATGCCAGGATGTTAAGTATATTAGCAATAAATTTTTCTAAAACACCTAAGTCCCATTTTCAAAAGAGATGTATAGTTGGGTTTTTAAAGGTATGTGGGCACCTAACTCTGCTTGATTTCAGTGGAAGTTGGATTCCTAGTATCTTTAACAATCTGGCGTTCAGGAGCCAGTGTTATTGAAAGTCAACGCAATTTAGCTTAAATGCCCTAAGTCCCTTTTGAAAATGGGATGTTAGCTCCTGCTTCACTTAGGTGTTTTTGAAAATTTTGCCCTAAAACACCAAATCATTGCAAGTCAATAGGACTAGTCATACTGTGTGTGTGTGTGTAACCTGACTAGTTATGGTCACTAAAGAAGTGATGGCACTTTCAAGAAAAGGAGGGCTGTTAACTCTTGTGTCCTAGCCAAAAATCTAATTTTGATGTTCATGTTCTGCTGATATAAATTCCTTCTGTAACTTAAAGCACAGAAGTTATTTTTCTCTCCTCGTTGCTGTTGTGTGGTCTTATTGGAGCAGAATAACTACGGCATTCCACCACAGAGGACCAAATTCTGTTATATTACACCCTTGCAGCAACCTGATCAAAGCAGTAGGATTACAAGGATATAAGACTAGAATTTGGCCTACCACCTAATAAAGCACTTTCGGATCTGTCTAGAGGAAAGATGGCAAAAGTAAGGTTTTTTTAATTACATAGGTGTTAGCTGTTATCTGTACTATTTATTCTCTCCTGTGTCTGAGTCATTTATCAGATGGACAAAGTTGTTTATCATGAGTGATTTCAAAAATCATTAGTAACAACCAATATGATGTTTTCCTAGGTTTGGTGTGTAGCTGTTCTTCACTCTCACAAATACTGTCTTAAAAGCCAAGCACCTTACAGTATAGGGAACTGGTTGCTTTAAGCTTGTGGTTACACTGAGGACAAAGGAAAGCACTGTGTACCATTTTGTACCTTATGAATTTGAAGCATATTGAATATAAATCATTCTCATGTATCATATGCTACTTTTAAAAACCAAAATATGCATTAAAAAGATTTATTCAATCTTAAGGCTGCCTTCTAGCATCAAAGATCAATGTGTAGTCTGATTAAGTTGTGCTCTATAGATTTCTGCAGTCAAGTTCATCAAAGAACCCATTTCTCTTCCTCTAATGATGCTGAACCTAAAGTTCTTCTCTGAAGTACTTTAATTTTCACTTGGTCATTACAAGAAGACAGTGACTTAATGAACTGCAAATAGAAAAAGAAAGTAACATAAATCATTTTTGCATCCTTTTTTTGTGGTATTAGCATAGCTGTTCTTTCATCATTATAATGCCTCCAGTGATTTTTTCCTGTATGATGGTGAAAATTAAATTATGCTGCATTTTCTGTAATTCAATGCACCAATAAAAATATAAAATCATTACAATAAATAATCAAGACAAATTAATGTTAGGAAAGTATAATATTATTTTACATTGTGCTAAAATTACTGTTGCACAGATGATTCCTGTTAGGATAAATAGTCACTAGACATTTATCATAAATAATCAGTCTGAAATTTGTAAACTCTTCTTCGATGAAAGGGCTTGTTCTTGTCATTCTTTCATGGTTTTTTCCTAGTCCTCCATAAAACAATTGCCTTTAAAAATATAAGCTAATGGTTTCATGCTTTGAACACGTTTCTGCTCCATGTAGTAGAAAGTAACATTGGATACTAATTTAAGAAACAGTTTTCCTCTAGTGATTTTTTTTTTTGCTAAGCATTATGCTTCATTTTGTATAACTATTTAAAAAAAACATACTGTCACAGTTCCGGGCAACTGCAGCTATATTCCCCCTCTATGATGCACTAAGGCTCCCCAGACATGAACTCTTCTGGGCAGAGACATGCATCTCTCCCCCTCCTGACAGGGATATTTCCAGGCTACTCAGTTCCCTGCCTACCCTGTGAATTCCCCAGCAAGTGAGACTGCCTAAGCAGGCCAGCTTTTCCTTCTCCTCAGAGGCTACAATAGTGTAATTGTCCTCAGGATACCACACAGCTCTTCCTAAGCAAGCACATTTATTCTTAAGATGAAAGCTTTACCGAGAAAACATATTAAAAACAGTGAGCACCTGTACACATGCTAATTAGCTTGGTCACCCCATCTCCACATGAGCTCTTGTTGGTGTCAGTCCTTCCAACCCTTCTCTAATAATTGGGGCCCTCCCTTGGACAGAAGGTCCTGTCCATTGGATCAGAAAGCAGGCCCTGGGTCAGTTTAAACTTAAGCTATTTATCCACTAGACCATTCTTAGTCTGTTGGCCTCTGGAGAATCCAGCTGAACTAGTATAGGTGAATCTCTCTAGGTGCTGGCACTTCTTGCCTAATCACCTTTGAATGTGTCTAATCACTCCCCGCTGTTCTTAGTTCCTGGAGGGGCTGTTGTCATCCTTTCTCCCATGGAATTAAATCCAATCACTAGCCCGCAATGATGCATAAACTTAGCACAGTAAGATCTTCCAAAGATATTGCTGGAAATTGCCATATCTGTCACACATGCTACTAGTATATTTTACCATAGGTAGAATGGTAAATGAGCTGTGAGAAGAGTAAAACTCCCAAGGATTAAAAAAAAAAAAAGTACTACTATACATCAAATGACTGTTGCAAAGTAAACTGATGGGGCCAAATTCATCCCTGGTATAATTCCATTGAGTTTTGTGCAGTTGCGTCAAATTTAGTTCATCACATGTATAATTTGGGAACAAGAAGTGACACTAGCAAATGATTTGTCTTTTTTTTTTTTCACCATGACAAACTATGGACAGTCTGATACACTGTCAGAGCAGATCTAGATAGATATAATAAATGGACTTCCAGAATTAATATTTGAACTTACTCTTCTAAATTCTTATTTATGTTACTTTGGGTAAAAAAAAAAACAATTGAAAATTGAAGTGACTTAGGAGCCTGAGTTCCATTTTCAAAAGTAACTTAGGTACCTAACTCCCATTGACTTTCAGTGAGACTTTAGCCCAGATGCTCAGAGGTGTTAGGTGCCTAACTCCGATTTATTTCAGTAGGAATAAAACACCTAAATACTTATGCTTCTAAATGAGTTAGATGTAGCAATGTCTAAGAACCTTTAAAAATTGGGGCCTTAGGCACTTTTGAAAATTTCACTTGGCACCTATTTGCATCTTTAGGTGCCTAAGTACCTTTAAAAATCTGACTCTACAGTGCTTTTGTAAATAGGGCTTATGCTTCTAACTCCCTGAGACATTTCTTAAATTTTTACCCTTAAGCTTTGTAGGGCTTGCTTTGGTCTTGATAAGTGCATGCAATCCACATTAATGCAGATGCGGAAAGGAAAAAAGGCGACTATTTTACAGTTATGCTACCGTACAAATTTACACTGCTGCCAAATAATCTGGAAAAATGCTGTCAGCTAAAGGAATATTGTCAAGATTGGTACAGAAGATCTAACTCTTGGCCTACACATACCATGACTGTGACCTCACCTTGGAAAATCTATGCTTTTACCTATACCTCTTATGGTTGGGAATGATGCTGGACTTACTAAGAATAAGCACACTGGTGCTTGGGCTCTCTGAAGGAGTGTGCATATAACACAGTTTTTGTCCTACCGTTGTCATACTGTATTTACTGTTTAAAATATATGTATATACTTTAGAGGGTAACGACCTCCAGATGCTGCACTGTTTGTTTTTAGGTCTGCGGTCTTAATGTCCTTTGGAATTTCCTTCTTCCTCACCTCAAAATTTGTGGTTGCAGCTTTCACATGTGCCAGCAGCTAGGGGCTAAGCCTGGTTTGCCACTTCCTGCAAGCAGAGCCAGACTTAGCTTGAGGCTTGTATTAAGAACTTAATCAAAAGACACTTTTTCTTCTGTATTAAAAATTGTATTTGATTTTAAGAGTTCTTTTTTCTATTTACATATTAAGCTATATGGATGGACTGGACTCCTCATAAGTCCTTAGTTAGGCAGAACTTTCACTGACTTTAAATGGAGCTGTGACTGAGTGACAGCTTCAAGATTTGATCCTATGAAATCAAATTTTAAGAAACAAAATCTAGAGTCCCCAAGATATTTAGTTTTCCAATGTCTGCTCCAACCTGCGCTGTTACTTGCAGCTTCCACTGAGCCTATTTGTAGTTGTTGAAAAAGCAACATCTCCAATAAAGCTGCTCAGCTCAAAATCCAGGATTTGGGAAAGGAAAATGTATATTTGCTAGTCACACCCAGGTTTTGAAGAAAATGGGGTTAGGAAGATATCAAAAAAACCCTTTCATTTATGGCTTTGAAACACAATTTTGTCTACAGAGATGAAAAGCTGGTTCAGTTAACCCTCTGTACCAACTAGTCCTCTCAGTTTGGAACTCGATCAGTTTTGCTGCAGACGTTGGGGAAAACTGATAGATTATCTAGGATCAGCACAGGGGATCCCTGAAAACTGATCTGGTTGAAGGCAGGACACATTTTAGAAAGCGAACGTCAGCAGAGTCCCTTTAATTTAGCCAGAGTCACTTCTGGGATACTCATCAGGGGTTCATTGTGCTGAGTTTAAGACCAGTAGCAACGCAACCCCTTCAAATAGTGCAGGATCGTGTCTTAGAACCAGGGGGAAAAAAGAGACAGAGAAATAATTACTACTTGAAAGTATGCTGTTAGTAACAGTAGAAGTTGTGAATGTATAAACTTTCCAAAAACAGTGGTTTCCAGTAATACACTGTATTTAAAAGTAATGAACAAGTGCAGTGGTCACCCTTTAAACCCTTCTTGTTTTGTCTTGGATAATTGGATAGTGTTACTAAATTATAGGCCTTGTCCAGTGGTCATTTAAATTAGTAAGAGCCTTGACCTCAGTGACACCGAATCTGTCCCTACGTTTAGGACATGGAGTACTTGCACTTTCTGAGGTAATGTTATCAAGTTATCTAAGATAATTGAAAAGTTTTTATGAGGGATCCCTGTATACAGAAAAGAAACACAAAGTAACAGATACCGAATTATCCCAGCAAAGGAATAAACACACATTCATGGTCATTCCTGACTATAGTATGATTTTTTTTATCATTGATGATAGTGCAACACTGAATCTCTGCATGAAGATATAGTGTATTTTCTTGTTCATATGACTGTATAATTTAACATCTATGTATTGTAACATAATATGCCAGATTCTCAGGCCTAGTTTTATTATTCTTATTTATTATTTGTATTGTCATATAGCCTAGGGAGCCCCATTGTGGATCAGGACCCCCTTGTGCTAGATGTGGCACAAACACCGACCCAAAAAAAAAAAAAAAAAACCCAAAGAAGAATTACAAGCTCACGTGTCCTTGTGCTAGGTGTGGCAGGGGAGAGCCAGGTAGTCTGGCCACAACTCACCAGTTGAGAATCCCATGATGGAAAGGAATTTTAATCCAGCATAAAGCTGGCAGAGTTGACTCCTTCACCAAGCTTACACTGTAGTGATGGTCTGACAGACATGGGGAGGAGGCAGAGCCAAACTTCACTCTCCTGGCACTATTCAGTTGGTCTCTGAGGGATCATGACCAGCTTTTGTAAGTTAGAGCAGCCCTTAAATTGTTCTAACTTGTTAGAGCCAGAGCAGCCTGAGAATCAGGGAGCTGTAACTGGCAACTTTACTCCCCTGACTTGCACCAAGTGCATCTCGTCACAGATGAGAATCTGATCCCCTTTCTGTTCTTTTCTACTCCTGTGTTGTCACATCCGTTCACATCAAATACTTTTGTACTGGCGAATAGCTGTTAGGTTATAGAAACCCCATGAAATAGCCATCTGTCAAAGTATTTAAATGCTTCATGCTCTCATTTGTAAGCTCACATTGTGTTAAACATAAAATCATTTTTATCACTGGGCAGAATATTGCTAGTTTCCTTCATTTTGCATTCTTATTGGCTTTATTTCTATAACCTCTCCTTGGATTTATTAAAAAAAAATGTTTTAACAAGATTAAAGTATGTATTTTCTGTATCAGTGAAGTGAGTTATTGCTTGCTTCCAATCTGCAATGCCACTCGCAGACAGTTGGGTCTAGATACAACTCTGTGTTCTGAAAAGGCATCTAATGTATTGCACTTGGCTATAATGAATGTTTATAGCCACTGAGGGCTGTAAACTTTAAAAAATAATAATTATATCCCTTAAAAAATTAAAGGAAAAAGCTTCAGGGTGTTGCATATTAATGCTCCAAAATTGCCGCATCCATTCTTGGGCAGCACTGTTTGAATAATGTAAATATTTTCAGCGCATGCATTTTGTTACTAAAAACTGAAATCAGTGACTAAACAAGTCTATAAAGATATTTTTGGATCCTTTTCTGCAAATTAAGAGGGTTTTTTTTAACTTGGCACAGCTATACTTCTGTTTATCAGAACAGCATTTTCTTGCAGCACTGAAGTTCCACTAATACCATCAGGGGGTAAATTTCCACAGCAGTAGCTTGAAATTATGTGCATAAGCCCTGTACAGTGCTTTGCAGATAGGATCCCTGGTGGTTTTTAGCATTCATTATTAAACACACACAAACCCTTAAGTTACTGAGCAACTCTGAACATGAAGGGGGTAAATCTTAAATGGTTGACTGATAAGCTATACAACTTACATGCCAGTTGTATATCTTAGTGTGTTTTAACCTATTTTATCTATTGATTTGCTTATTCATTTATTTTATAAAAATGATTTTATGTCAATAGCTCCCCTGGGAGCCATTGTATAATATTAGGTATCAGCGACACAGTCCCAGAAATGCATCTTTAAATATAATGTAGCATTATGTAGCAGAAGTAAGGTAACAGGACCTTCAGGTTCAGCTTCATCCAATCTCTACTGAATGCACCTTAAAGCAGCTCTTTATTGGATTTCACAGATACAAAGGGTCAAATCCGGCTCCTCTTGAAGTCATTGGGAGTGTGGCCTGATTACTGGCTGGGAGGAAGAGGGAAAGAAGAATTCTACCCTCAGTTACTTATGAGCAATCCCAAGGCAGTGGGGTTCCATGGTATAGCTGAAGGCAGAATTCAGTCAAATAGATCCAGATAGAACTTGATTTTATATGATTCTGTTGTGAATTTAGTGAAAAAGATAATATTCCTTGTAGCTGCTGTACTCTTTAGGTCAGAGGTCTCAAACAGGCGGCAGAGTTATTTCCTGCGGTTTGCCAAGCCCCCCTCGCCTCCCCGAGCATGCTGCATCCCTGCTCCTTCACCTACCTCCCAGTGCTTCCCACCGCCAAACAGCTGTTTGGCAGCGCTTAGGACTTTCCAGGAGGGAAGGGGGGAGGAGCGGGGACATGGCGTGCTCAGGGGAGGAGGTGGGGATTTGGCGAAGAGTTGGAATAGGGGCAGGGAGGGGGCGAAGTTGGGGCAGGGACTTTGGGGAAGGGGTTGGAATGGGAGCAGGAAAGGGGTGGGAAGAGGCAGGGGTGAGGCCTCATGGTAGGGGTGGAGTGTGGGGTTTTTTTTGTGTTTTTTTTTTAGGCATAAATCAACACAGCTTCCCATCACAACACACATTTGCCCACCCATAAACTTGAGTGGCTACGTGGCAAGTCCTTTGCTAGTAAGCATATATTGGGCTACTGTGACAACGCAATAAAAGTCAGTAGAAAAATCACTGTAAGATGCTATACAATTTAAGGGTGTAGAAAAAAGATATATGAGAAACAGTATGTGACCCTGTAATTAAAAGATTACATGATAACATATAATCTCAAAGGGGCAGAGAAAAAGTTGTGTGTGCAACCCTAATTTTGGCACATGTGCTTAACTGTGCAGGCTTCACATTCTCTTAGTGTTGTTTTTTGTATGGAATGTGGTACAATTTGCAAGCAACACTGAGATTGGTTTCGTCTCAGGATATCAAACCTAATATTGATGCTCTGGTTGATGCAAAACACTGCCAGTTAAGTGGCCAAAAATGAAATGACTGTCAAAATTAGCACTGACTTTTCGCATTAGTTTTTAAAAAGTTAATACGTTGACTTTTAATAGCATATTATAATACTATTCTTTTTTTCATTTTTGACTGTACTTTTGTATCATTGTATGAAAAGGTTTCAGTGGTGCAGCCCTCAGGCAATGTACTAGTCCTCACATGGCCCTCGTGGTGATTTGAGTTTGAGATCCCTGCTTTAGGGCCTCAATTCTGCAATCTCTTGCACACATGAATAATTTTGCACATGTGCATAGATGCTTTTTGCTCAACAAAACTGTTTGTACTCTTAAAGATAAACTCGTATGTGTTTGCTGGATGGGTGTCTAATTCCCTTGCTTCAGTCTATGTGTGCTTTAAAATGAGGTTCGTCTCTGAAAAGTGACTGTAAAAATGGCATTGTAAGGTTCCATGCTTACTGTGTCTCACTGATTCCATATCAGTTTTAATTAATCTACCAATATAAAGATATTTTTTATTCTGGAGACTTAACATAGGTTGTGACAGTCGAGCTGGTTTCTTGCCTTTTCATACATAGCAACCAGTAACATAAATATACTGCAGACACACAGAATTACTCCTCTGCCACTGAACTGAGAGCTAACAATGTTGTGTGGCTATAACACAGGTTATAATTTCAAGAAAATGAGTTGCACATGTGTAACTGAAGATACAGTTTGTCATTCAATATCTTTAGTATTTGTAATTATGTGGAAGGAAAAAAGAATCCGACTGGGGTCTTAGATCCCAAATTGGGTGTTCAGGGCTGGCACTTACTAAAAACTTTTTTATTTGTAGACTGAGCAAATCTTAGATGAAGTTAGTAAGATTCAATGAGTACAGAATTCCAAGCAGCCTAATGTGATTTTTTTATAAATGTTAAGATTTGTAAGGGGTGCTTGTCTCTTCTGTGTTGTATAAATTTAAATAAATAAAACGTACTTTTACTGTCACATTTCAGAGCACCATCTCACTTTACAGCCCTGTCAATATGTGCACAGCAGAGCTACGAGGAACTGTTCAGAAAATACCTAACTAGGGTCCTCAGGGAAGGGAACAAACCTCTCTTTATGCTTGTGTGTTTTCCCCAATCCCCATCAGTATGACTCCTATAGGAGCCAACCTGCCAGACATTCTGCATCAATGCAAAAAAAACAAAAACAAAAAAACCCACCCTCCCAGCCTGTAGGAGATGTGGGTAGAGAGTTTGCATTAATTGCTGTTTCATCTTAGGCATGGAAATCCTGTCTGAAATCAGACAGTAACGGAAATCTTCACCTCCAGAAAGCAACAGCTGCTCTCATAAGAATTCCAGACTAAGAGGAATGAAATAGAGAAAATATGCTATGAGGTACATGCAGAATTGTTTCCAAATAAAATATTTTTCAAAGATTTCCCACAAGACAGCAGCAGCTTCTTACTACAATTTCTTCTCAAACTCCCTCTGGGAGCACAATAAATAAAGGCATCTGTTCCATCTCTCTGCAGGTCCATGTGAATGAGCACATTAAAAAGTGCTCCAGCACTGAGAGAGGTACCTGCAGGATGTAGAACAGTTGATGAACAGTTGACTATTGTTTCTGGTCTTATTGAGTTAGTCGGGGCAATTTCAAAGGAACCAAATGGAGTTAGATGCCCTCTTCTTAACTGAAATTCAGTGGGAGCTGAGTTCCTGGCTTCTTTGGAAATCCCAGCCTTGGTTCAATGGTGTTGAAATAAATGAATAGCAACAATTCTAAAAGCAAAACATCTGTCCATGTGTCTCATGCTGCTGTTCATCATTGTAGTATCTGGGAGCCAGATTGTTGAAGGTATTTAGGCACCTAACTTCCATTGGTTTCAGTATGAAGTAGACAATTACCTTTTTAAAATCTACCCCTTGGTGCCTTCCACCTAAAATAGCAATTGCAAAGTCCCTAGTAGACTTCATGGGATCTCTGGCACATCTTCGTTTATGGGGGTCAAAATTCTGCTTGAGGTAGTCATTTTTCTTTCTTTTTTAGAGCTTATTTTCTCTCTTCTTTTTGTTGGTTGGTAGGGGTTTAGGGATAGAAAGGGAAGCCTGTATTTTGTCATCTTATGGTGGAAAGGCTTTTATGAAGAGGGCAACATTCACTGAGAAACACATAAGCAAAAACCAACAGTTTTGATGTGTTATGTTTAAAAATAAATTATGCCTGCTGTATTTTAATTATGGATGTGTAAACCTCCAAACTTATGGTCCAAGAGAGTGAAAACCTCCCCTCACCTGTCTAGAGAGAGTAAATTTACAACGTTCAAGTCTCCTCTGACCTTGAGCAGCAAGAGCAAAACATTTTATACAAACTCATGACACACGATTTTTTTCAGATTCTCATGTTTAAATCCTGACCACTGAGAAACACCTCATTAAATCTCATAGGAGACAGTTCAATCTAGATTTATCCCCAAAGGGGGACTACACAAGGAAATTATGAGGTAAGACCTCTAGTTAAAATGTTGTGAGATGTTTTACAGAACTATAGGACAGTACTGGTAGTGCCTGGCAATGTTTCCAACTCTGCAAAGGATTAAAAAGATGTAATGCTATTCAGGGCAGATAATACAAATTTCTCCTTGTGGAGAAAATACTAGTGTGATATGAAGAAATATTTTTCAAGCTAGACTTACAAAACTTAAACACTGCAAACACAAAATTCACAACAAAAATGGCATAGTATTGGGAACTTTATATCTTAGGTGAATGTCCATTGAAGGTCACCTGCACTGTTGCAGGAATATTTGATGCAAGATATTTCAGGGATATATATCTCCTAAATCCATATTTTTATGGTGTAAGGGAAAATGTATAGGCATTAACATAAAAATTCCCCACTGAAATTAAATGAGTTGGGTGCCTAACTCCCTTAGGCTCTTTTCAAAATCTAAGCTTTAATCTCTGTGATCGCAAAACCAATTAACCTGTGCAGAACAATGGAAGATTAAAAGCGATGCAACATATGACAGCTGTGTTAGGTTAGGACCTGGAATATTCAGGAAAAGATGGAACAAGTGAATTAAACTCATTGGAACAAATGACTGATTGTAAATGAGTGGCATCTATCTCTCTCTCTCTATATATATATACACATACACACACTGTATGAGAGTACAGCAGAGTTGATATAGAGTATTTCTACAATGTGTGTTATCAACAGTTCTGATTACCTTTTATAAAATGTTAATAATGAAAATGATTGGGTGTCTCTTAAGAAGTTGTGTCTGCATTCACCCAGATATAAGGCTGTGTTCATGTACCAGCTGGTGTGCACCTTCACTGGTGCATAGGTGACACGCCACAATGACTTCAGATTGGTAGTGTGCATAAAGCTATATAAAAGCTCTGTTTTGTGCAGGAAACTTGTCCACTGTGATAGATTGGAGCCTCACGCAGCTTGACACTTGCTCAAACCTGAGGAAGTTTTTGTGCCAAAATAGAAGGAAGGCACTGCATATTCTAGCTTCAATTGACTGCCAAAGAAACATGTTGCATTTAAAGCTGTGCAACCACATCCCAAGTTTGGCTTGAATAGGTTTTGCAAATAAAGATGTGGGTTCAGAAGTCCTGGGGGTGAAACCTTGGCTGCTTTGAAATCCGTAACCAAACTCTCAGGGCCTTCAGTGTGGCCAAGATTTCACCTCTGAACTTTGGAAAGGTTGAACTAACCCACTTGCCTGTTGTCAGATCTTGTTGCAAACCCCGTGGATGAGGACTGGGGTTATGCCTGTTTTCAGAGGCCCCCCAGAAATGGCAGAGATCAATCCTCAACTCAGCTATAAAAGCAGAGCACTGATCTCAAGCAACCCCATTTCCCTTTGTAAAACTGGCTAATGACAAAAAATGAGATTGTTCTCAGAACGGAGTGGTATTACAAAATGAAGCTCTACCTAGAATACTAGGCCTCACTTCTCTCAGAAAACTTATCTTGAGGAAACTTTCCAGTTTAAATCTTGGACATAATCGTGTGAACCAAAATTTAGAATAAATAATGGCAGGTTCCTATAAAGAGAGAATTTACAGCACACTGGGCCAGTGCCAGTGTCAAAGCGGTTAAGGGTGTTCATCCAATTAGCAATGAATTCCATAGTCCACTGACTTCAGTGGGAGTAAGACCGAGTTCTTGTTGACCAAAAGACTACAGAAGGAGTTGGTAGCAAAGGCAGGATTAGAATTTGGAAGTTCCTGGTGGGCAGTCCCAGGTGCAGTTCACTAGACTACTCTACTGCTGGATAATGGTGTCCACCTTCAGACCCTTTGCCCACAGGGTAACAGCTCTGGTCTTGGTCTGTGCTCAGTTCAGTCACTGTTGGCCGCCTGGTGCATGTGTACATTGTGTGGGCGGGTGTTTGTTTTCAGTTGTCCCTAAAGTTCCTTCCGTAAGCAACTGTGGAAGTACAAATTGAGCAGCCCCCAGATATGAAGAGCTTGAAAGACCTACCTTTAGATTAGAGTGACGACTGTTAAATATTAAGGGCAAAATCCTGCCCTCTGTATTAGTGAGGGTAGAAAGCATAAGGAGCCTCTTGTCCTCACATACCAGCAGATGAAGATTGCAGTCTTGCACCTGAGGATGCTAGGATGGGAGAATGGACAGCAGAGATTGTCAACGGCAGAAATGTGAGTTCAGCACACAATTTCCATTGAAAGTCAATGTGCCTCTTGAAAATCTCCCCTTCCGTGTCCAAGGGGATGTGGTGTACAGGCTTGAAGGTATGGTCAGCCTTTGGAGCACTGGCATATGTGATGTGCAGTTGGCAGCCTACCCACCGTGCTCCTCTAATGCTTGACAATCCCGGCTTCCACTCAGGCAGTCTGCTTAGGCCTGGCAGAATAACTGTCATGCAGGATGCACCATCTGTACTGCTCACCTGCCTCTTCTGCACAAATGAGGTCAGTAATTTTGCACTGGGTGTGTTGTTATATTAAGGCTAATGACTGTTTTATCATCCGTGATAATTTGATACTTTTTTTTTTCAAAAAAATATTTCAGATTTTTTTTTATCACAACCAAATTCCTTCCTGAGAGAAAAAAAACCCTGGAACCTGATGCTGTCAGTGCAACTGACAAACCTTTAACTTAACTACAAGATTTCTCATAAGTTTAAATAGTTTGTGATTAATTTCTTTCTGCAGAGAGAGAGGGGCCAATACTGTACTGAAAGGAAAATATTAAAACTACATTTTATAATGATAATCCAAGAGATTTAAACTCTCAGTGGTTTTCCCTGATGCCATTGTTTAATCGTAGGAATTGGGCACATAGCCACCACTACACTATTGGGCACATAGCCACCACTAAAGCATAATACATGTTTTGCTTTCTGGTGGTTCTTCATAAACAGTATATAAGATGGTATTAAAGCATGTAACATGGGCTCTAAATAGAACCATCCATTGCCACCTTTAATCCCTTGTTTATAAAGATTTTTACTATTTGATAATTATTTCCAGCGCCATGTGATCTTTTTATATGGTTGCAAGGACTAGGTCACATTGATGGCTGATGCTGATTGGAGGAAGCAAATAAGCTGTAGAGAATTAAAACACTATGTTGAGCAAACAGACACAGCAATAAAATTCTGTGCCTTGAAATGTTAATAGCAACCAAATGTAGCTCCTGGCCCTGTTAGTTCCGTGATAATTAAGGGATAGATTTGAGGTAATTTCTTATATACACTCAGGGCCTGATTTTCAGGGTGCTGAACACCCACAACTCTGTTCATCTTCAACAGGGGCTGCAAGAGTTCAGCAACCTTTGAAAACCAGGCCCAGAACTCTAACTTTAAAGTGCAAGGCTATCTTTTTCTTTTCCTTTTCTTGGCCAGTTTTGAACATATCTCAGCTTCAGAATTTTACTGTCTAATCTGCTGACCTCTCTACAGCATTCCTAGAGCAACTATTAGCTTGGTATGCAAGGCCTCAAATTCAGCGTGATACTTAAGAATGTACATAACTGTAAGCAGGTGAGAGTTCGTAGAGATGTCACTGAGGCTACTTGTTTGCTTAAGGTTAATCACATACTTATATACGCTGCTGTACCGAGGTCAAAATGCAGAAGTCCTTTCCATGGAATATCTAGGCACATTCTCTCTTCTCTGGCATTCTTTGATAACATATTCCCAGTGCTGAAGCTCACTTAAAATAATTGGTCAGCTTGTGCAGAACCAGTAATGAAGGGGTACTTTGTTATAATAGGCTGTCCTCATCTGTGGTCCCACAGCATTTTTGCTGCCGTGCCTTTCCCAGCTTTAATATTAAGATCCATATACACAAAGCCTAGACGCAGTCTACCTAAGTAGCTGTTAGTGACAAAACCTCAGTATTTGATTTGTATTGTCACTGCCTCCTCAGGTTACATTTCAGTTATATAAACCTTGAAGGAGGAATTACTCCTAACTGTAATAACTCTTTTGGGCTCTCTGAGTAGAAGCCCTCAAAATGATGATTGATTTGAACGACGCAAAAGGATGGTATGATTTTAAATCACCAAGAACAATAATGGAAATTGAGCATAGTCTACATGCATGGATTGAAAATCTGGGAATAATTAGGTGCAAGTAAATTATCTGTGTTGGACGTGTATTCAACTGAGTTGTGCAGAAAGAGAAGACCCGTTTAAATCACAATTCAGAATATACTGGAATGCAGAGTAATAGAAAATCTAGTGAAATTGACTTGAAACACAGTATCAGAAACAACTATTTCCCTCACTCACCACCCTCTTTCTCAAATGTAAAACATTATTTTAAGGGCACACTCCTCCCAAGTTGACACACACCAGCTGTGTTTCAGTTTTAACCATCAGTTTAATTAGTAGCAGTGTGTATAGAATTTATTGTTCCCTATTCCCATTATAATCTTTGACAAAGTTGTTTGACTTCCATGATAAATGGAAAAGTCAAAAATATACAGAAGACACAATGGGCCCTATTAATGAATTCACTGGAGTTCAGGTAAGGATGACTTTGGCCTGTCACTGTTACTTGGGATGTGAGTTATTGTGAAAGCAGGAAGAAAGCAGTTTAAAATCCCATTTATAGTATAATCCTGTGTGACTGAATGTTCTAGGGAGGCATGATGTAAATCTGCCTTCATTGGAGCAATTGTTGACGTACAGCAATGCAACTGAGAACAGTCCAAAGTGACTAGAGAGGGGTAAAAAATGTCCGTACCAACATATTATTAGAATCCATAAGGCATGATTCAGCCATAATACAGTTGTGCTAATGATATTGATGCTACAAGGTGATTATAATCTAAGAAATCTTGTAACACTGTGATGCAAAGCTTGATTCTTTCACCACTGGGTCTGCGTAACTTCCATTTACTTTTGCAATGGGAGAATCGGCCATCGTATCCAAAGCAGAATTCACTCTCATTATTGTGGTTTCTCCACGTGCATACACCATGCACAGTTTACAGCTGTCGGCATAAATCATTTTTCCAGTAACTGCCACCTTGTACTCAGAGACTGATTTGACAAATGCTTTACATATAAAATCATTGATTGGATGATGCATGTTAGATCTATTTAGTAAGCCAAAATATATTTATTTGGAGAGGACAGAGCAGTGTATTTTTCCAGAACTTGTCAGTTTTGCTTGTAACTCTTGTATAGCACCCAGCTATTTGGTGACTGTAACAACTGTTAAGTATCAACTAGAATAAGTAATTTTCTTACTATGTATGGTGCCTGATCCTTCTCTCCCCATGCACCCAAAACTCTTCTGAGTATACATGAAAGACAGAGTTGGACTGAAAATTAGTAAATAATCTTTTATGTTGAATTTAATAGGGTTCTTCCTTGGGGATGATGCTTCCTTTGTGAATATTAGGGGAGAGCCAAAATTAAAAGCTGAAACTCATATTCGTAATACTAGTGTACAGCAGGGCTGAAGTGTAAATTATAAGTCTTTCAGCTACATGATATCAGTTATGCTAATTTGCATTAGCAATGCACACTGCAATTGGACTACTGTCCACGAGGAGTCCATTTCACTTAGGCATGAAGACTGGCTTGAATCAGTTTCCAGGCCTCTACCTATGAAAAGTGAATTATTTTCAATATATAGATATCCTCAGTGTAGGTGTTTCATTACTCTACAGCATACGTGCTGTTTGTCATCCTTAACCTTGTGAATCCAAACAGCTAAGCAGTGAGCAGAACTTGCCTATAAAAGGTTTCTAAAAGTACAGAAATAAAATATTACAGTAATATATAAATTGTATGCTGTAATATTATAATTGTGTATACTATAGTGCTTGTCAATCAGGAGTATTCTTAATCTTGCAAATGTGCAGACACTTAAATACTGATAACATTTCTTTAGGGCCTGGTCTACACTAGGACTTTAATTCGAATTTATCAGCGTTAATTCGAACTAACCCAAAACCGCCCACACACCACCAGGATTTTATTTCGAACTAGAGGGGCTTTAGTTCGAAATGACCACCCCCCCAGGCAGGTGAGTAACAACGCTAGCGCACTTGGCTTTGCTTTCGAATTAGGCTTGTGTGGATGGGAGCACTCAGCAGTAGCACTACAGGAGCCCACCCACAGTTCTTCTGTGGACTCTGGACAGGACATTCAGCTTTGATTCTCTGGGCCAGCCACAGGAAATGACCAATAAAATTTGATTCTTTTCCTGTGTCTGGGCGGTTTGAATCGACGCGCTCTGTGCACGCGGGCATGCAGCCGCGAGCACCAGCAAGCCAACGCAGCAGAGCCAGAGAGGTCAGCAGTCATCAGACTAGAACTCAGACTCCAGAGGATGGACTGGAGGACTGAGGGTCTGATCGCTGCGAGATCGAGTCTGCTCGACAGGAGTCTGCAGTTCACGAGCTCAGCTCATGAAAGCGGAATGAAGCGAGAAAAGACAAGAAGGACAAAGAAGAAAGCACAAAGGAGCGCCGCAAGTGCAGGAAAGAAAAGTGAGAGACCTAAGAAAAGGTATCAAAGTAGAAAAAAACCCAGCGGCGCCCCACCAGTGCGAGCCCAGGTCTGCCCATTCTAGGCATGCTGAGGTGGCCCCCACCAGTGGCCTGGGCCGGAGGTGGAACCAGTGACTCCGAGGTCGAGGACGGAATAGTGACGAGCGGATTCCCTTGTGGGAGGGCTGTGACATGGGAAGATGAGGAAGGGGGCGGCGAGGATCTTTTCCGCGCCCGACAGCCAGGAGGACATCATCTCCCTCACAGAGATCCCCTCTCCCCACTACTTCACAGACCCCCCCTAGGGACCCCCCCCGCCGGATCCATTTAAATCAGGGAGGGATTTATCAGGCTTTTTAACAGGATTTATATTATTTTTTAAATAACAGGAAAACATATAAAAAACAAAACTAAATAAAAATAGAAAAAAATACAAAACTAAACAAACAGCAAAACTACACAAACAGCAATTCTAAGGAGCAAAAAAGCATATTTCAAAAAAAAGCTCAGACAGCAGCAAGAAGCCTCAGGGTAGAGGGCGATGGGTTTGGTGTCAGGTGCTTTCTTGGGGTGCGCACTGGGGGGCCCATCGCCTACCAGGTATGCCAGCTCCTCTGATCGCCTCACAGGCAGGCCTGTTGTGTCTGTGCTCTGTGCACATCCAGGTCTCTGTGTGCGCCTAGGCCTTCTCTGCATGCATACTATTGACACGCATGCTGCATCTAACTAGTGGAATACTGTTTACTTACATTGTGCATGGTAGAGACTTTACTTTTTACTTTAAATGAATTGCTAATAGAGTTTATTTTGCTAATTTGCATTGACTTAGTTTTACTTTTTTTTTTTTAAGAAGAATGACCAGGAAACAGCCCGTGTTTGCGGCATTGAGAGGAAAAGCAGCCAGATGTTTAGAGACTCTCATCCGGGAGGCACACATGATAAAGCAGTTCTGCTGCACTTTGCATCTAAGCTGCGCACAAGAGCACAGCTAAGCACAGGAAGCAGTCAGTACCTGTACCATAGTGCAACTTTGTGCAAAGCTTGTGAGGATGCAGCTGCAATGTGCATCCAGTGCAATGCTGTACTGCCTCCGCGTTCCGCTACTAGTCCAGGACTATCCTGAAATGTTCCTGTCTTCTTTCCTTCTTAACTTCCTTTGGACTGTGTTTACTGGTTGTTGTTTTACTGTTGTTCTACATGGACTTCACCACTGTGGCCTTCATTGGCAACATGGATTTGTTCTTCACAATCACCTACTTTTTCGCCCCAGCCCCCTCGCGCTGGCTCAGAGCCTGCCCGCCAAGAAAGAGAAGCAAAAGACAACCACGAGGAGGCGGCAGGAAGCAGACAGGGCCACCAGAGGAGGCGGAGGAGGCAAGAGACAGAGAGGAGAGGAGGATAGCGAGACATGGGAGGGGTCTGGAAGGAGGGACACGACGCAGCTTGGGCGAGGCAGGCGACTCAAACGGGACTGGCAGGCAGGAGGGAGCATGCATCTGCAATGAGCGGAGGAGAGTCTGCAGCCCGTGCCCCCTGCAAAGAATGCCAAGAAGGAGGCGCAGGGCAGCCCTGCAAGACTGTCCCCTGCACAAGGCCCCTGAGGCCAAGGACACTGGAAGGAGGGGAGCGAGCACTGGAAGGAACTGCAGGCAGACCCAGTACCAAACTGCACCGTTTGTACCCTGCGTAAAACATTTGTAGAAGTTCTCCCTTTACATTATCACCCAGTCCACTGTGTATAACATCACCCAGTCTGTGTATAACTTTATTAAAAGCGTTGTGTTTAGCCAGTTTCTCCAGAAGACTTTTCTGGGGAAGACTTTTGGATACACTTTTACACCAGGGTGCAGGGTACAGAGGGGGACAGTCTGGCAGGGGGGGCACAGAGGACAGGGCACAGGCAGCCTGGGACAGTCTGTGCACCAGGGCAGGTCAGGTGCTGTGATGGCCGGTGGTCTGTCCTCCCGGTCCCCCCTGTGCCCTGATGCCCTCCCCCGGAGAGCAGGCTTCCCCCTTCCGACATCCCCCTCCCCAGACACC